>NC_140128.1:1200000-1800000 GCF_964035555.1 Netta rufina | reverse complement strand
GTAACAAACACTTCTGTTACTTTAAACAACAGACGTAATGAATTTCCTGAAACACTGGAAGACCACAAATACAGAACAGTAATAAAAAATAAATTTGATCTTCAGTACTATCCATCCTTCTTTCTCAGGCAATTTTATAAGATCATTTGAGCCACTATCTATCCTCACAGCATTTGTATTTAATTAATGTTGTTTTTTCAAGTAATGTTTTATGCAACTTAAACATGCATATCCTCCTTAACTTTCTTTTAATGTACTGGTTGAGCTAGGGAAAATACGTACATAAAGTTGATGTCAGCACAACAGAGAAGGTCATGTAGATGCTTTTGGCTCTCACCCCCAGCATTAATTTGTTGCCATGTCATCAAAATTAACAGTGAAAAAAATACATTATTCAATCAGGGAATTATACTACTAGTGCTGAATGAATCTCCTCAAATTTATTACATGAATGGATTTAACGGTATTTTTGTATTTTATTTTTTTTTTCAAAGATTCTGTTCAGCCAGGATTAAAATATACATATATGGAAACTTGCTTCCACTTGCAGGTCCACATGTAATTGCTTTTCATCTCATGAACTGCTTGATATTCTGAAGAAAACACATGATATGTAGAATGTTTTCATTTTGAAAATCATCCATCAATCTTACGGTAACAAACAACATATGTCTCTCTAAATACTGTAACACATTTATATTGCTTTAGTCTTACATTACACTAAATCTTTGTTGTCCTACACACTGAATTCACACCAGTAGATCATCAGCTGGTCATTTTGTCAGCTAAGCAGCACTTCATCTCGTAGTTCATTGTCAGCCTGAAAGTTAATTACGCTATCGTGGTATTATATTTCTGGTATTTGGGCCTCATAAAAACATAGGGGCAAAAGCAAAGCTAGAGTTTCTGTTCCAAAAGAAGGACAGATCACTCACATTTAACCATCCTCAAATCAATATCTACTGTTTATTTCTGTGGGAGTCCTGACATAAGTAATGCTGGTAAACAGTGCAAGTACTTGAAGAAATACAGCTAAAATACCACACACAAATTAGTGCCACCTTCTGAATCTTTACCAAACTACAGGTATCAGAAAATACTATGTAATCTTGAAATAATAGTTTTCCAGGAAAAATATCAAATATGGACACAAAACAGAAAAAGGTTCTGTTCAGTAAATTTTTTTTATAATCAGTTACACCACTATATTTTGATTTCAGTCTTAAAATAAGAGCTTTCATTTTTACATGGTTTTTAAGGATTTCAGGAAAAGCAATAGTAATTAGGAGCCAGAGCAATTGTGTCCACATAGAGCATATCCTTGCTTTACACTCCCTTATAGCTCCTGACTCTAATGAGTACAGCCATCATATTTCATTTTTTTCCTTTGAGTAAATCTAGCAAAAGTGAACATAAATTACTAACTGGTTTACTGTACTGAGTTACTCACTTAAATTAAGAAGTTGTCAGATTCTTAAAAGCAATAAGATTTTTGCTGAAGCAAACAAGCAAAAAGTCATTCTCCCCAAAGAAACACATTTGTGAAGTGTATCAGGTGTAAGGAGTTAGATATGACGGCACAGCTGCAGGAGCTAGAGCTTGTTTGGGGCTGGAGAATGGTGCAGCTTGTACAAAACAAGTACTTGAACAAAAAAGGTGTAGTGTGAGAGGGAAAAACAAAGTATTGCCTAGTGATTGGTGAATAACTTTTTTGTCCTCAGCACTACTAGGGTGACATAGTAGCGGATACCTTCTAGTTTGAGTTACTCCAAATCCTAGCTGTCCTGGAAAGAAAATGGACTGGCTGACTTCTGGAAAGCAAGTCACCACACCAGTGCTAGTGACTACAACTAAACCCTCCTGCTCTGTGAGCAAGGCAGCAGAATTTGTGTAGTTATTAATGCTTTCTAGTTCAGCCTGCTCCTAAACTGAGACATATACGAAAAGGACTGAAGGGTGATGAGCTAGTCGTTACTAAGGAGTCCTTTTTTAAAGTGTCTGATATTATGATTGTATGTACTTTTCTGCTTGCATTGATTCACTTTTTTGTTTCCTTTGTTTGGCCTTTAAAAGTAACATTTTTAATAAGTACTAAGTGGTGGTCATTTTGTTTGTAGGTCCTGCTGGTTGCATTAGATTTTTTTCCATTCTTGCAAGTTAGAACCCTGATAAGTTACTCAGAAGTCCTTACTGTATGAGAAGATGGGAGAGAGGCAACAAGGTTAGTGACTTGATCGGTATCTTTTTTTTTTTTTTTTTTTTTTACACTATGTTTCACTGTGTTTTGCAAGCGTTGCCTTTATAGTTTTGAGAGCTTCATCATGCAGAATGACTGAACTTCATTTCCTGTGTAATGTCACAAATGATAGTATGATAGCATTCACACTAAAAATCAAAATACGCTGAGGTGATTTAGAAAACCTGGAAGTACAGGATTAAAAAAAAAAAAAAAAAAAAAAAAAAGCTGGCCAAGCCGCTTTCCATCATTTATCAGCAGTCCTGGCTATCGGGGGAGGTCCCAGTTGACTGGCGGCTAGCAAACGTGATGCCCATCTACAAGAAGGGCCGGAGGACTGACCCAGGAAACTACAGGCCTGTCAGTTTGACCTCAGTGCCAGGGAAGTTCATGGAGCAGATCCTCCTGAGAGTCATCACGCAGCACTTGCAGGGCAAGCAGGTGATCAGGCCCAGTCAGCATGGGTTTATGAAAGGCAGGTCCTGCTTGACAAACCTGATCTCCTTCTATGACAGAGTGACGCGCTGGGTGGATGAGGGAAAGGCTGTGGATGTGGTCTACCTTGACTTCAGCAAGGCTTTTGACACCGTTTCCCACAGCATTCTCCTCAAGAAACTGGCTGCTCTTGGCTTGGACTGGCGCACGCTTCGTTGGGTTAGAAACTGGCTGGATAGCCGGGCCCAAAGAGTCGTGGTGAATGGAGCCAAGTCCAGTTGGAGGCCGGTCACTAGTGGCGTCCCCCAGGGCTCGGTGCTGGGGCCGGTCCTTTTTAATATCTTCATCGATGATCTGGACGAGGGCATCAAGTGCACCCTCAGTAAGTTCGCAGATGACACCAAGCTAGGTGCGTGTGTCAATCTGCTTGAGGGTAGGAAAGCTCTGCAGGAGGATCTGGATAGGCTGCACCGATGGGCTGAGGTCAACTGCATGAAGTTCAACAAGGCCAAGTGCCGGGTCCTCCACCTGGGGTGCAATAACCCCAAGCAGAGCTACAGGCTGGGAGAGGAGTGGTTGAAGAGCTGCCAGGCAGAGAAGGACCTGGGAGTGATGGTGGATAGTTGGCTGAATATGAGCCAGCAGTGTGCTCAGGTGGCCAAGAAGGCCAACAGCATCCTGGCTTGTATAAGAAACTGTGGCCAGCAGGGCTAGGGAGGTGATCGTCCCCCTGTACTCAGCTCTGGTGAGGCCACACCTCGAGTACTGTGTCCAGTTTTGGGCCCCTCGCTACAAGAAGGACATGGAGGTGCTCAGGCGAGTCCAGAGAAGGGCGACGAAGCTGGTGAGGGGCCTGGAGAACAAGTCCTACGAGGAGCGGATGAGGGAGCTGGGCTTGTTCAGCCTGGAGAAGAGGAGGCTCAGGGGCGACCTTATCACTCTCTATAGGTACCTCAAGGGAGGCTGTAGCGAGGTGGGGGTTGGTCTGTTCTCCCACATGCCTGGTGACAGGATGAGGGGGAATGGGCTTAAGTTGTGCCAGGGGAGTTTTAGGTTGGATGTTAGGAAGAACTTCTTTACTGAGAGGATTGTTAGGCATTGGAACAGGCTGCCCAGGGAAATGGTGGAGTCACCATCCCTGGAGGTCTTTAAAAGACGTTTAGATGTAGAGCTTAGGGATATGGTTTAGTGGGGACTGTTAGTGTTAGGTCAGAGGTTGGACTCGATGATCTTAAGGTCTCTTCCAACCTAGAAATTCTGTGATTCTGTGATTCTGTGAAAGTTGCTATTTTATCAAAGTAAAAAAAAATTAAAAGTCTATCTGTTACATGCACAAAGAGACCAAACAAAATTATCACAAATTTTTACTTTTTTTTTTTTTCTTTTCTTTATTATAATTCTTTCCCACTTGGTAACCTATTATATTGCTGTCCAGATAACTAAGTTGTGTAAAATTTTGCTCACGATAGTAATAGTGTGGTGAGCCTCTTCTTTGTGGTTGTAGTTTTCTCAGTCCAGATGAGAGAACGAGATGTTGGCCTTCAGGCTGTTTCCTGAGTTTCTGATGAGTATGGAAGTATGAGATGAATTTAAGTTCTTGTAGATAAATCAGTGTGTCCAATTTAGCTACCCTATTGTGAGAGATAACTTTTTTTGTTTTCTTACTTTGTTTTCCTCAGAATGCCCTTTTTTTTTTTTTTTTTTTTTTTTTTTTAAGCTCTCTGAAGTCTTTGTCTTTTAAGTCTGTGATGATGACCATTTCTAAGGAAAAGATTCAAGTGCAAGGATTCTTTAATCTTTTAGATACACACAGCTGGTTATCACTAGTTGCCTTGTCATGTTGACACTTGTTTTGTACTTGTTGAGAAAGCTTAGTTTAGAATCTACCACTGCCTCATTGAACAATTAATTTAGAAGTAATGAAATACTGCTGCAGTAGAACATAGAGATTTAAGCTGTATAAAATTTAATGTGTGTGTAAAACTGTGTCACAATTCTATACTGTTGCTTCTGTGTTGTTTTCTTTATGATACAATAAACTTTGAAACCAGAAAGCGCTATTATTCAGGTAAATAAATAAGATTAGAACCTTTCTTGGTGATGAGTGATACTTCATACAGTTGCTACATGTGCAATTAACCTTTTACTAACTTGCCTTTAGGGTGCCTGCCTAAGGTTTTGAACTGAGAAACTGAATGTAGACTTTATCACAGTATGGGTTTTCATGGCTTACATGATTTACTCTGCTGAGTGTAAATGTATAAGAAAAGAGTTAAACATGTTGCTCACATTTTGCAGGATTTATCTTACTTCACAAAACATGTTCTAAATCATTTGGTTTTGTATTTTGCCTCAGCTGAACAAGGGTCACATAAGTGGTCATAAAAGCATGTAAACAGGAACCTTTTTTTTTTTTTTTTTTTTTTATGCTGCTCTGTAAATAGACTTAGAAATCATAGTAATACATTTTCTTGATGTAGTAGTTAAAAAAGAACAACTTCTTGGCCTGATTGTAGAAGACTAAAAAATTATTGTAGTTTCTTCATTTTATGACTATTAGTATAGGGGTCCTATACAGCAATTACTTGTTATAAATAGATGTTTTTGTGGAAGTGAAGATGTATTAGAAATGTAGTGTTTCTTTGAAACAGCCTAGCAGTGTATCTATATCAGACAATTATTGCAGATTTTCAAAATTTCTGGCTTTGGTAAAGCAAAGATATTCCAGCATGGTGTAATGGATCTTACTGTGCAGGCACAGTGAAAACAGGCATGATTTGGCCAATTATGTTATGCTACTATCTCCTGATGTCGTAGCTTATGAAGCTGTTTATAGGCTTCTCATTGACACTGGTCATATAGGAGGGTACAGGTTTCATTAGCACTTTCTTCTTTTTTTTTTTTTTTTCTTTTTTTTTTTTTTTTCTCCTTTTCTCTAATCAGGCAGTCATTGCTTTCTGGAGACCAAGACTGAACACACTTGGCATTCTATTTCTAGGTGGCTGTTACAAGGTGTATGATTTTCTGTTTACTCTGTTTTGGTATGTGCCCTTTTATATACTTTTATTTTCATTTTTTCACAGGCTTCTGTTGTCTTTTCCATGCTTAAATATGTCTGCTTTGCCATATGTTCTGGATAATACAAAACATTTATGTTTATCATTAAATTAATACTGAATCATATGAGAATTGTAATCTCATTCTTGAGTACGTGAACCTGAAATCTTACCTGCTGTAACAATGAAAAGGTGAAGTTACAATGAAACATCCTTGTTGATGCTGAGCTAGGGTTTCTAACTTTCTTTGTATCAGAGCTGAATATTATAGAAAGAGAAAATGTTGCTCTGTTATTTCTCTAGACAATTCAAGGTCCAGCCTCAACAATTCAGAGATATTTTTGGGTAATACTGTGAGGTTCATTAAAACTAAGAGATCTCTGTATAGGTCGTTATAGTAGACTGCTGTTCTCATATGGGGGATTTTTTGTATTTTACACATAAAATAATGCAGAAGTTGATAATGGACCTAGAGAATTGCACCGCATAGCCTCTGCCTCATTTTTGTCCAGTCTGTGAAACTAAGGGTTCAAGGTCCTGTGAGAGGAGTTCTGATATATACACACAGTTACTGTTGAGCAAGGAATTTAATCTTTTAATTTCCTGACCTTTGAATAGCTCTCTTTGCATCCTAAACTGTCATTTTATGTAACTGTGTTATAGGAATAGGTCATTTTTCATGAAGTTAGGACTCATTAATTCTGTTAAGTGCAGTGATGTGTGAGATGACGGCAGTATTCCATGCCGAGTAGTGTATGAATTCTGAGAGAGGGATGCTGCAGCATTATTTGATGTCCAAAGCCATTTTTTAATTAGAAAGCAGAGTAGTAATGATACATGATTGTTTTGACCAAGTAGTTGATAGACTGGGCCTAGCATCACTGGCAGCACAGAGTGTAGAATACAAATCACAGAATCAAGAATGGTTAAGGTTGAAAGAGACCTCTGGAGGTCATTTGCTCCAACCCCCCTGCTCAAGCAAAGACACCCACAGCAGGTTGCTCATGTCCATGTCCATGTGGCTTTTGAAGATCTCCAAAGAGGGAAACTCTACGGTGTTTCTGAGCATCCTGTGCCAATACTCTGTTACCCCACGTTAAAGTACCTCCTGATACTTAGAGCTTGCGTTCCAGTTTGTGCCCATTACCTCTTGTCCTGGCACTGAAAAGAGTCTGTCTGTTGTCTTTGCACATTCCCTGTAGGGATTTATACATATTTATGAGATCCCCCCTGAGCCTCACTTTCATCAGGATGAAAAGTCCTGGTTCCCTTAGCCTGCCCTCATAGGAGAGGTGTTCCAGTCCCTTGATCCTTGAGCTGGACTCTTTCCAGTACGTCCACAGCAGAGATAAAAAAATAAAAGAAGTGTAATAGAGGTAAATGTCCGTAGTAGAGGTAAAATAGCAGAGATAAAATTCTGGTATTTGTCTTCTTACAGTGTCTTCTCAAATTCTGCAAACTTCATGAAAGCTTGCTTATAAGCAGATGCTAGCTACATACTGGATTTCTCTACTGCTTTTTTTTTTTTTTTTTTTTTTTTTTTTTTTTTTTTTGGTTAGAGGTTCCTACCTATACAGTAGTTTTATTTGCTTGCATGTCACTTTACCAGCTGGACAATAAACAATGGTTCATGTGCTTTAATTTGGAAAACTACTAAAGCACTTCTTGTATCTTTTTCCCCATCCTCAATCAGAAATTGAATTATGTTCTGATAGTGAATGTGTTCATTAAAGAAATCAGTATTAATTCATGTTAAATGTTAACACAAACTCTCAACAGTCTTCAAATCACATAACCACTATGAGCACTCTTCTAGATTCACAAATCCTTTAGGTTAAATTGGAAAAAAAGAACACCACCAAAAAAAAAAAAAACCGCACACAACTTTTTCAATGTCAGATGATACTTTTTAATTCTTGTTACTTCAATATATTCCTTTAAATCCATGAAAGAGATTTAAAGGAATTTAAATTTCACTTTAAGTTTAAAAACATGAGTTTAAATTCAGGGCTGCCATCTATGTAACTTTCCTTGCGAATATAAAACATTTTTACTAAACCTGAAATGTATTTTCCAAAACAAAGAATATGGCTAATTGCTGGGGTGGGCCTCACTGTTGAAGTGTTGCAGTTTATGCAATACTTAAAAGGCATTCCAAAATTCATTTTATTGAATATAAGTTATGGTCCTCTCTGAGTTTAAAAACAAAACAAAACAACAATGTCAGTAATTGCCTTGTGTGACTTCACTTCTCCTTCCTTGGATAATGACATCAGAGATTTTTTTGTGATACTCAAGGGGGATTTCCCTTAGGGAATTTCCTGTATCAGAAAGCAAGTAGATGGATAAATCTGTAGAGCAGAGTACAAACAGGTTTCTTGAAAATATGCTGACTCAATGTCTTTTAAATTCTTGGTTTGTCTTTTTATATGCCTGAAAAATACTTGAGAACCAATCAGAAAATACATCCCTCAAGGGAAGCAGAGATTTTGCATCTGAATTAAAGTGGAGGAAGTAAGAAGGCAGAAGGTGACTCATCCATTCGTGCATGTCACAAACTCAATGTAGATTAGCTTTGCCTTTTTTCTTAAGTGTTAGAAAAATGCAGTCTTCTGGAAGGCATAATTTTGTTTGCCTAAATGTTACAGGTTGAATGCAAGAATCATCTTTTAAAGACTAATTTTTACATTGTGTGTAGTAGAACAGCTACTTATGTCCTTCAAAGTCCTTAAATTTGTGTTGATGTGAAAAGGATTAAATCTTTCAACAGGGAAATAAATAAAGAAATGCTGATAAATCAATTAAAAACAGCATCTAGGGATTTCTTTAGAAGGTCTATGTATTATGGCATAAAAATGTCATTAAGCACAGTATGGAACTGCAAATGGAAATAGTTCTGTGGTAGCACAATAATAGAGAAGTAGTTGGAATTAAAGTGGGTGAAGAACACAGATTAGTCCTCCTGGAAGAGTAAGGAAAAAATTGATACGTTCAAAGCTATAAGGGAATAATGGAAAAGTACTGTGTTTCACCTGATGCAGTACTCCTGAAGGAAAAATGTTTCTCAAAAGTGTGTTTTTGACATACTTTGTTAGACCTCTTGCTAATAGAATTGAGAGGTGACCCTGTTCTTGCATAGTTCAGCAAGTCTCTGTTCATATGTGCAAGTCTGAAGCTGTGAAATAGTTGGATGAAATGTAAATATCAGTAAGTGGCATTGAAAGAGCCATTCAAAAATTCAAACAAAAAATGTGTCCTTTAGCTGAATTAAGCTCTGGATCTAAATTTGGAGAGTGGCTTTCTTGTTTAAATGGAGAAATAAGCTTTCAGTGCCAAATTCTTTTGAAGTTCAGGTAAGTTCAGATCATCTAAGTCATGCAGCTGTAAAAATTTTATGAGTAATAACATAAGAAGGATGAATAATATAAGAGAGTGGTCCTTACAAAAGTGATAAAAGGTACTACCCTTGCCCCTTAGATTTTGCAATCAAAATTAAACTGACATGACTTACTGATAATAAATACTTCCAGTGTAGATCTGAGCACAGAAGTGGCTGGTAGAGGTGTGTTTTTTGTTTGTTTGTTTTCTAGTCTGCTATCTTTCAAATAGCCACAGAAAAGTGAAGGTAAAGAGGATTAAGGGAAGAATGCTTATACTTACCTATGTCAGTTTGTAAGTGGTTCAAATATCAAGCCTAGCCCATTTTATTTTGACAGGATTACTTCCATGTAGTTAATTTTCCTATCTACCCTTCATGCTACAAGCATGCTGTATTATGATGGTGTAGACACCACTGTAATTCTAAAGCTGTAGAAGGACCCATCCTTCAGTGTTAGTGAGTTGTTGGCTTAGAGTGGAAAGACTGAAATATCTTTATCAGCTGATCCTTCAGCTAATTGTCCTTCCACTCCAGAACACTTCTAAGTATAAGTTCTGCACTGGCAAATACATTTAATGGCTTTGTTACTGCTGAAATGCCAAAGCTTTCTTTAATATCCCCTTTAGTGACTGATTTTACTTTTTCACACTGTGTATGATACACTCGAAAGGAAAACTGCAACTGTGAATCCTTGTCATCATTCTCCAATGGCTGAGGGAGGGTTTAGCTAGTTGTCACCTTGCTTTCCTGTGTCACCTCACCTTGCTTTCCTGTGTTGCTCTGCATAACAAGGCAGAGCTTGTTAATACCATGAATTCTCTTCTCCATTATCCAGGTAGTGAAGCATATAGTCTCCAATGGCCTTTATTTCTGGGTTTTGGTGGACAAGAATTTGTCTTCCGGTGTTCCTTCTCCTGACCTTTGAATTAATAGTTTCGTCCCCCTTTTTCCCTTTCTTTTGGGTGGGCGGGAAAGGTGTTGGGACAAAGACCCATCTATGATCATTTGGGAAGGAAAAAAATGAGAAGTGGAAGAATCAGGAAGAAACTTGCCACAGCAAAAAAGATTAGTGCTCTGGAAACAGTAAAGCTGCTGAAGTACAGATGTATTTTATTAGAAAACTACAGTTCTTCATGAAAAATTCCAGATAAATTAAAAAAAAAAAAAAAAAGTGAATCAGCCCTCCTTGGGTTCTTTGTTGCTAAGCCCTTAACTGTCTAGCAATATTTTTAACTTATAATATTTCTCATATTTGTGGGGGGTGACTATAAGATGGACTTGAAGTTTAAATCTTAGTTGGAATTTTCAGTTTTGAAATCAATAAACAATCATTTGTTCTTTTACTTCTTTTGAAGCTGTAGCAGATTATTGAGGTAATTCTCTGTTAAAAGTATTCCAAAACGCCTGATAACTCAGAGTAAGGATTGGTATTACTATGCAGTGAAGGTAGATGGAATATGGGCAAAGCAGATGTCAGCAAGTACAGGTAGATTGCTCTTTCTCTCTCCCTCCCTCTATCTTCGCTTGCCCCTTCCTTCTTTGAGGTAGTGCTGACTATAGTTCTAAACCAAGTATGTCCTCAAATTGTGGCATGCATTTCTCTGGAACATTTATAAGCCCAGTTGAGTAACAAAAGTAACGTGATTACAGTAATGAAGACAAAAATTATATCTCTGTATAGCTTGCTAAATAAGTAGCATATTTGATACTGAAAAGTACCACTGTCATTACTTGATCTATGCTCAAAGAACTATAGTTATCTGTAATATATGATATATATTAATATATATTTATATAATATATTAATATACAATATAATATATACAATATATAATATATTATATATTATATATATTATATAATATTAGTATATTAATATTAATATTAATTATATATTATATAATTTATATATTGTAGTAATATATAATATAATATATTAATATAATATATATATATATCATACATATATACGATAAAATATAATATATGATAATATATAATATATGAAATACTTGAGTACCACTCCATTTCTATACATTTTCTGTTTATAGATTTGCAGTTTATGTAATCTTTTTTTTTTTTTTTTTCTTCTCATGTATGCTTTTGCATTTTGTATTGCTAGGGAAATTGTGTAAAAGGAAAACCTGTATTTCTTAACCAGTATCTTACTTTTTCCTTTGAAATCCTTTTTCCTTCATCAGAGATGACATTGAAATAATCAAGGGCTTTATTTCAGATAACATCCCAATTACTCAACAGTATTCCTTTCTTTTAATTCAACGAGTCAGACTTTTCACCATGCAAAATAGCATCTCGGATTATTTCTGAAAGAACATATGCTCTAAACAGTGACTTATGAAGGATAACTTTAAATGTTTTAGTTAATATGTGCATGTACCTACTGCACAAAATATTAAACAGAGGAGACATAATACTTTAATTTTGTACTCTTTATTGTTTTAAAGACTGGGCTCCTTTACTTTTAAATTAGTATTAGATGCTTTTAGAGCTGAAGTGGTAGCAAGAGCCTAAGCTTCCCTTCACTGTTTTCCAGATATGAACTAAATAATGAGCTAATAATAATGAGCTAAAATAATCCAGCAAGCCATTACGTTTTTTGTTTGTTTGTTTGTTTTTGTTTTTGTTTTTGTTTTTAAACCCAGTTGTTTTATTGCTTGGATGCAATAAAACATATCTTTGTTAGTGCTTTCATTAGTAGTATCTCATATATGAGTTTTCTTTGTCACCAGACTGGACAAATATTTCACTGATGAATTCTACAGTTAGCAGCAAATTGTGTTTTTTATGAGCATAAACTGACAGAGGGAAATCAGGTAACTTTGCATCTGGCCATCTGCTGGGGATCAGGCAATACTCTTGATTCATATTATTATTCTGTCTTGTTAATGTCTGGAGAACAGTCTGCTTTGTGTTTTCCATACACAGAAAATAAGCCCTCTGTTTTTGGTCAGGAAAGCGTAGTTTGGAGTAAGGGATACCAATAGGAAATAAAATTGGAAAATATTGATATCCAAACAAGGGTGAGCGCTATTGCTGGTAAAAGGATGTACTTTTAATCTTTTAAGACCAAAGCTCATAGTAAAATTGCAGAATTCTGTTCATTACAGAAACTTCTCTAAATATATCAGAATTTCTACATGGTCTGTATTTGTTATGATGCATTTAGATGCCACTGTCTAGAGGTTAGTTTTGCATGAGACATACAGTGAAAATGCCACTCTTCTACTGTAGTTAAAGTTAGAGGTAGCCTTAATTAAAAAACAATGTGTGCTCAGTGCCTTCATCATCCCAATGTCATCTTTCATTGGGGGCTGGGATTTAAGAAGTAGAACACATTGTTAAACTTGAAGTGAATATGCTTTCATTTTTTGAAAGAATGTTTTTTTTTGTTTTTTTTTTTTTTTTTTGTGAGCTTTACTAGACCTATTTTTCCACTTACGTGTCAAAAGAGCTGAAGATTGTGAAGCCTGCACAGTTTAACTCTTTGTGAGAATGTGCGAAGAGTACTTAAGCACAAAGGGGAAGATGCTAAGGAAAATCAGTTTTCTGTTCAGTTTGATTGGCAACGTAGGTATTGGGACCTGACTTTGCTCTAAGTTGCCACTGAGAGATTATCAGAAAACTTTGAAAAGGAATGACATCAGAGATTTGGGTCCAAGCAGTTAGAAGATTGCTTTTGTTTGATGTGAGAATGTAAAAAGGAAGAACTAAAATAAGCTGCTTTGCGTACCCCATATCACTTTTTCTCCCTTCCTTGTTTCTTTCACTAGTTGCTAAATAATATTTAAGGTATAGTCTCTCAGTCACTTGAAGAAAAGTTTTTTGTTTTTTTTCTTTTTTTCTTTTTTTCTGAAAGTGAATGGATCCAAAGCTCTGCCTTATCTTTCTTGTTTCCCCATGACACCTAGATGCAAATAAATTTGCCCTTGGATTTTAGTGCTGCCACAGGAATTTTCTTCTTTTATTTTTTTGGTGGCTACAGCCAGTTCAA
The DNA here is from genome assembly GCF_964035555.1 of Netta rufina. NCBI lineage: Eukaryota > Metazoa > Chordata > Aves > Anseriformes > Anatidae > Netta > Netta rufina. Next base: position 1,786,882 of record NC_140128.1, on the reverse strand, counting down.
CTGGGCTGTTGCTGTTCTATACTTCACAGTGTATTCAGGGGAGCAAATGATGCTCCCACTATCAGCAGCTGCAAGTTTTACTAGTAGTCAGGGTGAAAATAAAAGAACTGCTAAAGATAGTATTAAACTCGGCATTTCTCCCTGGAGCCTATTTCTGCAATGGTACAAGTCTACCAAATAGGTCTAAATTTCTAAGCAAGGCTCAAATGAGGTGGGCTGTCATATCTATTTTAATAAATGTTTGAAACTGCCTTAGAACAAAACAAAGATTTTCAGAATTGTCTTATGTTCCATTTGACACAAAATTCACAGATAACTGTTTTTCTCATCTCATTTTGTTTAGAAATGCCATCCTGAACCTTGTGCACAGTGTTTTTCTTCAAATTGGAGCTTTCAGAAAACATTAAGATTCTACTGAAGCAATTTTGAGTATGTCTGTTTGTTTGTGGGGTGGAAGGCTAGAGGAAGTGTTTTTGAATGCTTTTGAGCAGCTGTAAACTGATTCCTATGAACTACCAATTCCTGAGTCCTAGTGTTCTGATTAGGAGGAATTCATCTGTGGAATCTACAGCTCTTCTAACATATGTATAGAAAAGGAAATAAAGAAGTTCAATGAATGACTGTTCTTTTCAAAGGGGTCAATAAGGTAACAGGAACATATTAATTGTAAATACTTCATAACACCTCTAAAACCACATATTTTTTTAGAATCTAAGCATAAGCAATTTTGTTTTCTTAGTTATTTTCCAGGTTCAGTGTAGTGTATGTGGGTATTCAGAAAGAGAGAGAAAATCCCTTTTAAAATCAAACAACCAAAAAAATAAAAAACACACAGAAAAAGTGACACAACCAAAACAATATATTTTTGTTGGGAAATATTAGTATTCCAAGCTACTTCAGAAGGATATTGCTGTTTTCCTTTTGTGACCTATGCAAGACAGTCAGTGGCAGAACACCATTTGTCCCACCTGAAGTCCAACTTTGTCATATGGAGTTGTATTGGTGATGGCAAAGATTAAACGAGTTCAGTGGGTTGTCATTGTTCCAGTGAAACATAGTCTTTTGCTAAGGCTTCTCTCAGTTACAGTTTGGGAAAGCAGCTTGCTTCATATTCTGTTTTTACAGCTTTGAATCTCTATCTTGTTTTACATGGTGGTGTATACTTAATTGTTTTTTTTTTTTTTTTTTTTTTTTAATAAATTCCATGATGAGACATTAAAAAAATATTCTCTTCAAGGCCTCTCTACCCTTGAGGGAGTCAATAGCTCCTCCTAATGTAGTGTTATCTGCAAATTTATTTAGTATGCATTTGAGTTTCATCCAGATTGTTTATAAAAACAGTAATGAGAACTGGCCCTAAAATGGAGCTCTGCAGTACCCAACCAGTGACTGGCTGCTGGCCTGATGTAAGCCTGTCACTGAGTTTTAGTACATCTAATTGGTCTAATGAAAAAATTCCTGTGCAACAGCAGTGTATATTTACATGGGTGTGACAGAAAGCAAGCTCACTTTCTGTGGAGCATCTGAAATATGGAAATGAGATACTGAAGTGAATGGTCTATTGACTTATTCTCATGCAGTACATTAGTAATGAACTTCACTTTTTATAGCTGGAACAACTCCAGGCAGCTAAGGCTGGGGTTTGTTTTTATTTTTTATGTAAGTTTATATATGATATGTATAAATATATACATAAAAGGCTAAGAGATTGATGGTTAAGAGCGTAGGCTTTTTATTGGAAAATAGAGACAGATATAATTATCTATATTTGATATTTTAAGGACTTTCTTGGGAGTCTTCATCTGTTCAGATTAGTACTATCTCTTCCAATATTTATATATTGAGCAAATAAGCAGTGTCAAGTGTTCTAGACAAATGTAATACTGCCTGGATCTAGCAAATACCTTCTTTAAACAAACATGTTTTTAAACTGAGAAGATTCTTTACAGAAAAAAACAGCAATGCTTTCTTTGCAAATACTGAAGCTTCAAAAAGTGTTGTAAACTGTAGCTTATATTTTAACATCAAAGAGTTACAGTTTGGGTTTACTGTGGGAACTGATATGCCCATCTCTCTACAAATAATTGCCTTGTACACTGACGTGCCTGTAGGCTATGGTCAAAACATTTACTTAAATAAACATAGGTATTCCATTTCAGTTATTGTAATGCTTTCATTAGACACGCTGCATATTTCTGGCCTAACAGCATCTGAATGAAATCTTAAATGTAGAAATATAATTTACTGTGATAAATAGGAGGTTTTGTTTTCAGAGATCAGAGGCTCTTCTCACATCATGAGCTGGCTGATGCAAACATCTTGCAGTTGTAAGCAGCTAGGCTCCTGCCTAGTCCCCAGCTTTTACTTTTCCACAGTAAGGAGCTGACTCCATGCTTGCTTGCTTCATTTTTAAATCTGCAAAAACAGTCTGTCCAGACATGAATAAGGGAGAGTCTTAGTAGTGCATTTTGTCATGTGGAAGTTTTTGCATTATATTTTCATTGCCTGTTTCAATACCTGTTTTTTTCTTCAGTGTTTTACAGTTATTTACTAAGCAAGAGAGAAGGGATGCCACAAAATATAATTTCCTTTATTTCAGTGATGTTTGTTAATTGTGATGTGCAAAACCTAGATTTTAATTGTAATTACTGTGTGTGAACATGGGAAGAGAATCACAAAAGCAGGCATGCGGTAGAAGTAAGCTTACTCTTTCTAAAACTGAACAGTGGCTGCTGATGTATCTGATTTCCCCAGCCAGTATGACATTGATTGTCCCATTATTTCATAGCTATATCATGGAACTAGAGGACTCCTTATGATGCTTCAGGGTAAAATAAAGCAGTTAAGGAATGGTGTCATTATTCTCCTCTCTCCCACGCTGCTTAACTCTGGCAGGACTGTAACAACTGAACCTTCATTGAAGATTTTGACAGGACGATCATCTGTAAATGGAAAATGGACATACTTTAAATTCTGACAATATAAGAAAACTGCCAACCTAAATAATGAAGAGGGTCACGCATTGTCAGTATTGCAATAACATTCATATTCTGTGGCAGTCAAGTTGCTGTCTATGGCAGTATAGGTATAGTTTTCTTATGGAGCTATGGGCTTTTGATACTTATTTTTATGACACTTAGGGGGAAATGAGGCATGTAAGAAGGCCTTTCTGTATGGTCTGGTCCTACCATGTTTTTTTCTTAGACTAGTGCCTGTTCTTCCAGAAGTTATACTAAGGTAAAGAGAACAAAACGTCTATAACTTGTTTATTGATTTGTACATACAGCTGGTAAAAAAATGGTCTTCTCATTTCAGGAGGTAAAAATAGGACTTCATTTTTTGAACAATGAGAAAATATGGAAGGCTTAAAAATTCACAGCAGAGATGCACAACATCTCTTCTCAAAATTGCAAAGCTTATTAATTTATTTTGGACACTGAAATCTGTGCTGGACTCTAGCAGCCCCAGCAACAAAAGACAGAAGCAACTATGTTTCACATCTGTTCTGTGCCTTCTTACCTCTGAATACCAGTGGAATAAATGAGCAGATTTTTCAAATGGTTAAGTTAAAACTGGACTTCAGTGCTGTTATTCAGAAAAGCACGATCACAGAAAGCTTTTCAGTCTTTCAGACCAACGTATCCACAGCTGATGCCCCTAACAGGGGAAGGTTTTAGGAAAAAAGAATTTCTTTTAGCCCCATGCCTCTGAAAAGCACTTAATTCTTTAGCTTCTCATTTTCTTTCTCTAGGGAACTTGTATTATAAAACAGAAGAAAAACAACAACAACAACAAAAATCTCCAGAGCCTTCGAGTGCTCTGTTTCCTTCATGCTTGATGCAGAGGATTATGCTGTGAACTCACAATGATTGCATCTGGATTTATACTTCTGTATTTTTTATATTTTAGTTTTGATTGCAGTATTGACTTCCACTGATCAAAGCCTCAGTCACACTGTTAGTTAACCCTATCGCTACTGAAATGGTAAATTAAACAGAAAATCTGCTAACTGCTTACAAAAGCCTTTTACCACTCTTTAAGAAGCCTATCTAAATGTGCAACTCAGTTTGTCTGTTCAGCATGTATTGGATTTGCTTTTGTCATTTGCTACGTACTCTTAGTCTCTTCAGAGATGGGGAATGTGTTCCCCAAGTGGGTATGAGGCTGTCTTTTTGAGTTTGGTATTCTTAACTCTGGTTGGGCTTTTTTGTACGGAGAAGGGACTGACAGGGAAAAAAAAATGGTCATAGAGTCTATTTGATTTTTATCTGTTTCTGAAATTAACATAGAAAATAATCTTCAGATAATCTTCAGTGTATTGCCCTAAATGTACTGTGGTTCTGTATCTTTGTCTGAAACAGAATTTTGGCAAGGGACTGATGAAAGACGAAGATCGGGAGGAGGAAAGAGTAACTGGGACAGTTGATCAAAGTGTATCAATTCATAAATAAGGAATGTAGCATGTTTTGAATATCTGAGCTTGTAGCTTGAACCCCTGGGAAGGCTGGACTGCAATGATTGCTGCAACATCTCAGATGATAAACTGGCATGGTAAAGAACCTGTTTCATAAGAAAAGAAATACTTTGTGCTACCTTATAGTAGAAATAACTTTTGCATTTTTGGGGAATTCAGTTCAAAAACTGCAGTTGTCTCTGACTATCAGTTTTCTGCCATGTATTCAAGTTTCCATGTTTTTATCTCTTATAGTATGGAAAGGCAAATTAGGAAGAAAATCCTGCACTGAATCACAGCAAAGAGCTGTGGGCTTTAGGCTGTGTGTTGTACATGTGGATTTTGTTGTTTGTTTGTTTGTTTGTTTTTTAAATACAAGAGTAGAGCTTTTACTTTAGACTGTTAGGGCTATGAAGCAGCTGCTAATATTCATCCTAAAAATTACCAAGTGTTGGAAAAGTTTGCTTTCCCATCTTTAAGTGCTTGCATATCTCATTTAAATCTGCTGCCTTTGTGGGGGAGCAGGGACACTGGATTCAAAGGCAGTTGTTAACCAAATCTGTTGCTGGGATGTCCCTGCATTGTTTATGAACACCTGTCATCCCAACTTGTTCTTACTTGCTATGTTTTAGAGTCTTTTTCTTTAAGTGGTGTTGATAAGATTACAGAAGGATAGTTTGCAACAAGTATGTTTCAAATTTATCCCAGTAATTGTAGATTTATTTACCTAACTTACTCTCAACATTTATCTAAGGGAGTATATTATTCTTTTAAAGGTACATAACAGCTAAAAAGCAAATGGTGTGAGCAGTCATGTAAGCAAGCCTCTTAACCATTCTACACATACCTTCCTTGGTTTTAGAGTACAGCAGCAATTGATTTCATTTTTAAACTTCAAAGCATTTTTGTCCTGCGATGGGACATAGACATAGAACTAGTTATGAACACATGACAGTTGAATCAGTCAAACTTCATTTTGTGATGTCCTCTCAGAATAAGCTAAACCAGCATGTCTGTTTTGTAGATCGTTCTTTTAATGTAGCTCAGACTTGAACATCAGTCCTTTATCTTCTCTTCTTTCTCTAACCATACTGCGTGTTAAAATTCTATCCGTGTCACCAGAGTGTATGCATAGGTTTTCCATTTGTCATTGAGAATGGAGATTCAGATTTTTTTTTATTATTATTTTTTATTGTAGTGGTGGTGGTCTTTTTCTTGGTGTTAATGGTTTGTGTTCGTTTGTTTTAAATAAAAGCTGTGTGTTGCTGTTAGGATATTAGAAAAATATTAGGATATAAGAACAAAATGATTGCTCTCCTCTGAATACTGGAAGAGTGATAAGGTGCTGAAAACAGAAAATAAACGGTTTAACAAATACTAGTTCAGGTAGTTTATTTCAAGTAGTGGAGGAAGAGAGGGAGAAGGATGAAGAGAAGAGCTGCTTCAGCATTTCAGCAAATTGTAATTGAATGTCCTAAAAAGGTGAGTTTGTAATTTTTATTTTTTAATTGAAGTCTGTGGTCAAAATTTTCAGTGATGCCAATGACTTAAGAATTTCCATCACCTTTGAAAATGGATCACTTTGGTTTCCATGTTTGCGATAAATTGTAATCTCTAAGGTTTTAGGGAAAGACTACTCCTACCTGATTGAGTATGCTGGACACTTTGAGTATGCAGACCACACAGAAAGGTGGTCTGTGACTACATAATGCGGACTGTCTTGCTGTTTCTTCTAAAACAGGAATTTTTCACTGTTGTAGGTGACACAGACAGCTACTAATATTTTTCTTAGTTATGTAGTTCTTGAAGTGAACAATTTCAGAGCCTTAATGTCACATGCACCAAGAAAGAGCCGCTGAACAGAAGGCTTTTTCAACCTTCAGGTTATCTGTCAGACTTCTGTTTGAAATAGTGCCTCAACCCACCTGGTGGCACTCTGTAGATACTGATTATTGGTTGCTGAGACGGTACAGGTTTCTCCAGGATTCTTTAAAAATAGGTGTTAATTTAGGGCACAGAATCATCCTGAAAAGTAGCTTTCCCCTTAAGATGATTTTTTCTACTAATTTGTGTATGAAGTTCTGATGTTCAAACTGTTTCTTTACTCGTTTCCTGATGAATGTGTTTAAGTATTTGCTTAATTCAGCTGTAGGATTTTGCAGTTCATCAGAAAGAATAGCTGAATGGATTTTCCACTGAAGATCACACAGGAATTCTGCTTAAATTTTTCCAATTTTTTCCTTTATTTGATAATATTCTATAGAAAGTTCTCGTCTGTCATACTCAGCCCTGGATCTACTAGAATATCCTCACATTGATCCTGTGTGTGTGCTTTTATTCTTTACCATTTTCTATCTCTGTAAAAAAATTTTACATCTCGAGTTTTAATGTAGACATATGACTATGTAGACATATGACTACTAATAAACTGACAAATGTTCATGTTAACAAGACAGGCTCTCCTGTAGCAAGTAGAATGTCTTAATTATTAATTGACAAGGAAAACTCTTAATTAACAGAATTCCTCAAACATGCGTTATGAAGCTATGCTTAGGCATTATGTAGTCACTGGTATGAAATCAGAATCTGAGGATAACAGACTACATTTAGGTGCTAAGAATATGAGTAGATTAAATCTATCTATTAGTAATAAAAAATTTCCTGCAAGGTACATGTTTTTGCTAAAACGCATTATTTCAGTAACTTTGCATTCTTTACACTTCATAGGCTGATGCACAATCCAAGATCTAATTATGAACCGGAAGGCTTATAATGTTCAGTACTTTCTAGGATCTATGTTTAGTGGATAGAAAAAGAAGATTTGTGTTTGTTGTTGTTTGGTTTTGTTGGGTTTTGTTTGTTTGTTTGTTTGTTTTTGGTTTTGTTTTTGTTTTTTCATATATTTGTTCATTTAGAGAAGGAAGTGATTGTCTGCTCTGCCCTGCAACTATATCCCTCCCTGAGATGGAAAGGGCATAGTTCAGGGGCTCACAGAAAGGTGATGAATATTTTAATTTATTATCCAGGATATCTGGAGCACTGAGTAGGGATAGGTTATTTGTTGGATTCTGAAATAGATGGGGCAAGCAATACATTTTTCCTTTGTTTTCAAAGGTATTTCTAAATCTGAACCCTAAAGCTTGTACCTTTAATATTTCGCATCCACTATAATGAGCTACCTGGTGTTACTGGAAACAGTGGTTTCCCACTGCACCCTGTATGAACAATGCCACCACCTTCACAAACAGATATGTCATTTGATTTGAACTGATGACAATTCAAGAAGAAAAGAAAATTAGTGGCTCTCTGAAGGTCACACTGAGCCTGATTTTTGTACTTTGACATACTTTGATGAGTGATGTTGGGCAAGTTATTTCCCCCAGTCTGTGCTTTGGATTTTTTTTTCCTGTTGTAGTTTAACTCTGGCAGGGAGCTTAGCACCACAAAGCTGCTTGCTCACTCTCCCCATATGGGATGGGGAGAGGATCAGAAAGGTAAAAGTGATAAAACCTGTGGGTTGAGACAAAGACAGTTTAATAGGTAAAGCAAAAATTGTGAGTGCAATCAAAATAAAATAAGGAATTTGCTCACTTCCTCCCTTCATCAGACAGATGTACAGCCATTTCCAGGAAAACAGGGCTCCATCATGCATAGCAGTTTATTGGGAAGACAAATATACCTCCAAACATCTCCTGCTTCTTCTTTTTTTTTTTTACGCACAGCTTTTATTACTGAGCATATGTCATACGGTATGGAATATTCCCTTGGCCAATTGGGGTCAGCTGTCCTGGCTCTTTTCCCTCCCAGCTTCTTGTGCACCCTCAACCACCTTGTGGGCAGGGCAGCACCAGAAGCTGAAACGGCCTTGGCTCTGTGAGAGCCTTGCTCTGCAGCAGCTGAAACACTGTTGTGTTATCAGCGTTATTCTCATCCTGAATCCAAAACACAGCACCATCGCAGCTGCTGGGAAGAAAATGAACTCTATCCTAGCCAAAACCAGGACATCTCTTGAGCTGGTAACTGTCAGCCTGGCAAACGTATTGGAAATTAGCTCATAGTAGTTTCTAGAGGAAAGTGAAATCTTCCAATAGAAAGCACCATTGAAGCACAGAAGTAGGATCCTCAAATTCTGCACTTCAGAGCAAGGACTCACAGTTTTTATCATCTGTTGTGTATTGCTGAGGACCTGGTACTCAGCAATACATAAAGTATAATGATTAATTTTTCAGATGAACTTGGAGTCACCATTATTTCCTCAGCTTCCTAGCAGGTGCCCCTCTCTCCCTTGTTTTGCAAGTTCCCAAAAAGAAATTGGACTAATACCAAAACAAATGGAAATGATAAAGAAATGCAATGCGTTTACCATGCATATCAAACAATTTATTATCACATGTAGACTCAGTGATGTCTCTGTCTGTGCAGATCAAAAGTTGCAAATGAGCCTAGCTCTTCTACAAGAAATACTGGCAAATGCCAATTGCTTGTTCTTCCTGCTGTAAATACTCTTTCCACAAATCATGTTAGATGCCAAAGGCTTTACAGCCAAACGAGGAAGGAGGAACTGGTGTTCTGCAGCTGCTTGAGAGTACATGAGATTCTCGAGACCTGTAATTTAGAAGTCATGGTCCTTGTACAGTTTGCGTTGTTTCTATTAAATCTTCTCCCAAGAGTATAATACACTGTATTTTCCTTGATGGTATTCCAACATATTTATTTGCCTAACTGCAGTGCCCCTGGGATGAAATCTTTTCCCAGATTTCTTTTTTTCTTCTTCTTTCTCATTTTCTTTCCTTCTTTAAACATACAACATCCAACCATTTGGCTTAGAATTGATTTTTACAGTTAATTTGTAAGGATTGTTGTGACTGTATCTTTCTTAAAATCTTCAAGGACTTCTTGGAATAAATTATGGACATACCCAACAGGAACATGGGAAAGAAAGCTGGGTATCTTCATAACTTCTTTTATAGAGGGTGACTGTCTTTGAGAATTTTTTTTTTCTTTTTCCACTCCTGTCAACCTCATCTTTCAAGTGTTTCATGATAAGAATAGCAAAGCTGCATTTACATTTTGCTTTATTGCCAAAGGCAAGTAAAACCCTGTATTTCTTCTAGCCTGCCCTGTTCAGATCCTAGTAATTTAGGGAGTGAATTGTGTAGGAAATGTAGGAAATCAGTCAAACTTTCAGGTACAAAAACAGTGGTTTAAAAAAAGGCGGGGGGGATACTATTTTGAAAAACAGTAGATTGAAGGAGAATGGGCTATTTGTTTTGTTTCATGTCTCAGATGAAAATAACTGGCTCATTAATCACAATAACAACTTGGTCATGTTTAGGAAGGTCAGCCTGAAGAATGAGTAGGAACAAGGTATATCATATTAAAAATTAAAGAGCAGACATTAAGAATGTCAGTGAAAGAAACTTGCGTAAAAATCCCCTTAACATTTTGTTACTTTACGTAAGCAAAAATTAACAAATGTATTTTATGCCTTTCTTTTTTTAATCTCATTTAGAAACATACACTGAAAATGTGTGTACATAGCCTATATATATACATATATACATTGAGACATTATCATGAAAATGAATATTGATTTCTTAACTTCAGTTTTCTGGATGGGTAGATGTTCTTGGGGTTTTGCTACCTTTTTGTGTATCAAGTTCTTCACAAGCTACCTTTTACTACCCTTTCGTTAAAGTAGCTGTTGCTGAAGCATGCAAAGAGCAGACAGAAGCCTTGAATGCTTTCCATCTGTAGCTTTCCCTTAACATTTCAAATGCCATTATTTCCTGCAATAAGAAAGGCTTTGTTTTAGTCTAAGCTCAGATGTCACAAACTGTCATGAGAATGTGGTCTTATTTATATCTATTTATAAATTAAAAAAAGCTAAAGGAGGACTGAAAAATCTCAACTGAATATATAGAATTTTCTATATTGAATATAGAGAATTGAATAGCTTTTCATATCACATTTTAAACTAATGTTATGATTTAGAAAATTTTCAGATGAGGATGGTAGTAGTGTTGGTCTCTCTTTTACTGGGTCTAATTGTTCTTTACTCTCTCCCTTTACCACAGTGTTATTCTCTGCTACTGTAGCCTCCAGAGTAACAAAAATGCTGGAGCTATAGCACCATGGATTTCTAACCCTGTAGCACAGCTGCCTATTTCTGCTTTCTACAGTGTCATTCTTTAGCTTTTAGTGGATATAAGTCTTCACTTAGCTTTGTTTTCCTAAATAAATGGATAGAACTTTCTATAAGGTTGCATAGGCTCAATACCTTTCTGTTCGGTGGCATATAATTTCTAAGGATGATTACAGGCATACACAATATAATAGCATGCAGTAAGCCAGTATAATGGATGCCAGGATGATACCTTAGTTCTGCTGTAGCCTTTAGGATTTTTGGCAGTCAGAATTTTCTGGTTGGTCAGTACACAGTGGAAGAATTATTTTCTGTTTGTAAAGAGCTTAATAGACAGTCTGGAAACAGTTGTGCCACAAATACTGTCTTGGAGTATTGACAGTAAAAAGACTTTCTCTTAAATTACTGCACGCATTCAGTCATGTTGTGAACAGATAAATACAATTAAAAACTACAGGTTTGATGCTCATTGAATTATGAATGCTTCTGAAAGGCTCTGGAACCAGCTTAATTAAATAATCTTTTTTTTTTTCTTCTTAAGCTATATGTAGCTTCATGGATGAAGTCCTAGCACTGATTTTTGTCTGCATAAAAGATTATCAGATATTTTAAGGCCAGGTAATGCTTATCACCTGTGTATCTATGCTTAAATATGCCATGTAGCTTTCAGTGGGATACACCAGTGTGTGTGCTTAAGTTCAGTGGATATTGATATATTCACAACTTTTTACTTGACTGGGGATGAGTATTATCTAAATTGTCTTTTTTTTTTTTTTTTCTTCCTTTTTTTTCCCCTTTAAATAGATTCCCTGAAAGAAAGGCTTGAGATTTCAAAGATAGAGAGTGGAGTTTATGGAGCAGCAGTATCTATAAACTACTGAAATTCGATTGTATTTAGTGAAATCTGAATGAAGTTCAAGGCTGTCTCATTTAATATATATATCTTTTAAATTGCTCATTATTAGGGGAAGAACTACAAAAAAGCTATGCGTGCTTTACATGAATTAACATTTGTTGTTAATGAATCCTGTCAAATTACTTTGACACTACACCTGTTATTCTTTATCTCAAAACTAAAGAGAAAACAATTGATAACCAAGTATTTATGACTGTATCTGTACAGAATCCTTGTTTACTCAATATTTGAAATTAGAAAGTCCAGACATGGATGAAAGTAGCTAATCGGTGCCATATTTACGCTAACCGAGGAGCTAAAAAAAAATGTATGGTATAACAGAAGAGAGGTGTGAAGCTTTCCTATGATTAATCCATTGATTTTAACTGTCATTAGTCCAGCTGCATGGTACAAGGACTTTGAATATGTTAGATATTCAGACAGCAGTCCCAGCTTTCATATTCCCTGACCCTGCTCAGACTGGCTCTGATGCTGAACTTGAAAATTTGGTACCAGGTAGTAGCTTGTCTGCATCGCTGTGTGTCCTGTTGCCAATAATTTTCCTAATGCAAGGAAGCTATAACACTAAGATAATCTATAATGTCTTCTCCCCAAATCTAGTTTCTGTTGTTTTATAATGAGATTTTTTTTTTCCATTTAGGCATTTGGGTTAATTAGATTTGTATTGTCCTACACTTTATATTTTTTCTCATTAATGAAGGTTACCCAAATGGTACATATTGACACTGAAACCTATTTCTGAAGTGGAATTAGGAAGTTCATTATTTCATGCTACAGGGCTATACTCTGCATAGTTCTAGCATCGGTGCATCTCAAAGGGAAAAGACATCAGATGATTTTCCAGCGTAAGTGGAATAACTTTCAAAGAACTGCTAATGCTGATAAGCTTCTCATGCATTTGTCATGCCCAACTCTTTTCTCTCTGAAACTTCACTTAAAAGGGGAAAAAAAAAATCACCAGCATTTGTGTTCAAAAAGCAAATAACAGTGGTGCTGGAGATTTCACTCCAAGTTCACAGCTATAAATGGGGAAACCAGCTTTGAAGAGTGTTTTTCTGTAGTTGGTTCAAATAGAAATGTTTTATGAGCTGATTACGATGGGAAACCCAGAATTGACACTTAACTTTCATCCTTTACCTCGGTTTTCTCAACTCCAGAATATTCAAATGACTGCCTGCAATCTCTGAAATACACACATGGAGTTCTTCAGCATCTCTGTGCCACAGCATTTTAAAATATTGTGTGATGAACAAGACTTTCTCAACAGGAGGAAAATAAGATGAATCGTAGGGCAAAAGACTGAAGCAAACCTGCATTGTTAAGGATTTCTCCCTAACAGGTAACTCAAGCAACTGGCAGAGACATTCCATATAGATACAATGCACAGACCCTGAGCTTTTGTACTTACATGAGTAATCCTGTAGACATCATTGTCAGATGCATACTGCTCCCTTTCATTCTTGATAACTTCTAAAATTCTGGACTTGTTCTGTGGCTGTAGTGAACCAGGTTTCTCTGAAAGTCATAAATGAATACATTCTAGGAGAAACTGTTATGCTTAAAACCTTAGCAAGTACAGACATGATAGGACAGATGGCAGACTTCCAGTTGCTTTGGGTTGAAAACCTTTTCAGTGAGGTGAAATCAAACAAAAGGTGTATCAACATGCCATCTGTTGTAAATAGTTATCACAGAATCACAGAATTTCTAGGTTGGAAGAGATCTCAGGATCATTGAGTCCAACCTCTGACCTAACACTAACCAGCCCTCCACTAAATCATATCCCTAAGCTCTACATCTAAACGTCTTTTAAAGACTTCCAGGGATGGTGACTCCACTACTTCCCTGGGCAGCCTGTTCCAATGCCTCACAACCCTCTCAGTAAAGAAGTTCTTCCTAACATCTAACCTAAAACTCCCCTGGCTCAACCTTAGCCCGTTCCCCCTCGTCCTGTCACCAGGCACGTGGGAGAACAGGCCAACCCCCACCTCGCTACAGCCTCCTTTAAGGTACCTATAGAGAGCAATAAGGTCGCCCCTGAGCCTCCTCTTCTCCAGGCTGAACAAGCCCAGCTCCCTCAGCCGCTCCTCGTAGGACTTGTTCTCCAGGCCCCTCACCAGCTTCGTCGCCCTTTTCTGGACCCGCTCAAGCACCTCCATGTCCTTCTTGTAGCGAGGGGCCCAAAACTGAACACAGTACTCGAGGTGCGGCCTCACCAGAGCCGAGTACAGGGGGACGATCACCTCCCTAGCCCTGCTGGTCACGCTGTTCCTGATACAAGCCAGGATGCCGTTGGCCTTCTTGGCCACCTGAGCACACTGCTGGCTCATATTCAGCCGACTATCCACCATCATTCCCAGGTCCTTCTCTGCCTGGCAGCTCTCCAACCACTCCTCTCCCAGCCTGTAGCTCTGCTTGGGGTTATTGCATCCCAGGTGGAGGACCCGGCACTTGGCCTTGTTGAACTTCATGCAGTTGACCTCAGCCCATCGGTGCAGCCTATCCAGATCCTCCTGCAGAGCTTTCCTACCCTCAAGCAGATCGACACACGCACCTAACTTGGTGTCATCTGCAAACTTACTGAGGGTGCCCTCAATGCCCTCATCCAGATCACTGATGAAGATACTAAAGAGGACCGGCCCCAGCACCGAGCCCTGGGGAACGCCACTAGTGACTGGCCTCCAACTGGACTTGACTCCATTTACCACGACTCTTTGGGCCCGGCTATCCAGCCAGTTTCTAACCCAACAAAGCGTGCACCAGTCCAAGCCAAGAGCAGCCAGTTTCTTGAGGAGAATGCTGTGGGAAACGCTGTCAAAAGCCTTGCTGAAGTCAAGGTAGACCACATCCACAGCCTTTCCCTCATCCACCCAGCGCGTCACTTTGTCATAGAAGGAGATCAGGTTCATCAAGCAGGACCTGCCTTTCATAAACCCATGCTGACTGGGCCTGATCGCCTGCTTGCCCTGCAAGTGCTGCATGATGTCTCTCAAGATAATCTGCTCCATGAGCTTCCCTGGCACTGAGGTCAAACTGACAGGCCTGTAGTTTCCTGGGTCAGTCCTTTGGCCCTTCTTGTAGATGGGCATCATGTTTGCTAGCCGCCAGTCAACTGGGACCTCCCCCGATAGCCAGGACTGCTGATAAATGATGGTAAGCAGCTTGGCCAGCTCCTCCGCCAGTTCTCTCAGTACCCTTGGGTGGATCCCATCCGGCCCCATCGACTTGTGCACATCCAAGTGCCGTAGCAGGTCACCAAACAGTTCTTTGTGGATAGTGAGAGCCACATCCTGCTCCCCATCCCCTTCCACCAGCTCAGGGTACTGGGTATCCAGAGAGCAACCGGTATTGCCGCTAAAGACTGAGGCAAAGAAGGCATTAAGCACCTCCGCCTTTTCCTCATCTCTTGTAACTAGGTTTCCCCCCGCATCCAGTAAAGGATGGAGATTCTCCTTAGTCCTCCTTTTTGTGTTGATGTATTTATAAAAACATTTTTTGTTATCTTTAACGACAGTAGCCAGATTGAGCTCCAGATGAGCTTTGGCCTTCCTAATTTTGTCCCTGCACAGCCTCGCAACATCCTTATAGTCCTCCCTAGTGGCCTGCCCACTTTTCCAAAGATTATAAACCCTCTTTTTCCTCCTAAGATCAAGCCACAATTCTCTGTTGCGCCAGGCTGGTCTTCTTCCCCACCAGCTCGTCTTTGGGCACGTGGGGACAGACCGTTCCTGCGCCATTAAGACTTCCCTCTTGAAGAGCGCCCAGCCTTCCTGGACCCCTCTGCCCTTCAGAACCGCCTCCCAAGGGACTCCACCAACCAGTGTCCTGAGCAGCTCAAAGTCAGCCCTCCGGAAGTCCAATACAGCAGTTTTACTGGTCCCCTTCCTGGCCTCGCCAAGAATAGAGAACTCCACCATTTCGTGGTCACTCTGCCCAAGACAGTTCCCGACAATCACATCCTCCACCAGTCATTCTCTGTTTGTGAAGAGAAGGTCTAGCGGGGCACCACCCCTGGTAGGCTCACTAACCAGCTGCGTCAGGAAGCTATCTTCCACACTCTCCAGAAACCTCCTAGACTGCTTTCTCTGGGCTGTGTTGTGCTTCCAGGATATGTCAAGGAAGTTGAAGTCCCCCACGAGAACAAGCGCTGAAGATTTCGCAACTTCTGTCAGCTGCCTGTAGAACTCCTCATCAGTCTCCTCATCCTGGTTTGGCGGTCTATAGCAGACCCCGACCAGGACACTAGCCTTGTTGGCCCCACCAATCCTAACCCAAAGGGGGGACTCGACCTTGTCATTCCCAGCCTCGAGTTCTACAACATTGAAAGACTCTCTAATATAGAGAGCCACACCACCACCCCTTCTGTGCTGCCTGTCCCTTCTGAAGAGCTTATAGCCAGGCATTGCAGCACTCCAGTCATGAGACTGGTCCCACCATGTCTCCGTGATGGCAACCTAGTCATAGCCTGCCTGCTGCACGATGGCTTCCAGCTCCTCCTGTTTGTTACCCATGCTGTGTGCATTGGTGTAGATGCACTTCAGCTGGACCATTGCCTTATCCCCTGGCCTTGCCATTGTTCCCCCTGGCACAGCTCCAACAATCCTTGCTTTGGCCCCATCCCCCTTCTTACCTAGTTTAAAGCCCTCTCAATGAGCCCTGCCAGCTCCTGGCCCAGGATCCTTTTTCCCCTAAAAGATAGGGACCCGTCTGCAGCCATCAGGCCGGGTGCTGAGTAAAGTGCCCCATGGTCGAAAAACCCAAGATTTCTGCGTTGGCACCAGCCCCGGAGCCACGTGTTTAACAGGTGGGCTTTCCGTGTCCTCTCTGTACCCCTCCCTGCCACCGTGGGGATGGACGAAAACACCACCTGCACTCCTGCTCCATCCACTAACCGTCCCAGCCCCCTAAAGTCTCTTTTGATAGCCTTCAGGCTTCTCTCTTCAATGCCATCACTACCTGCCTGGACTATCAAAAGAGGATAATAGTCAGAGGGGCGTACCAGGTTGGGAAGCCTCCTGGCAACGTCCCTGACCCTGGCCCCAGGGAGGCAGCACACTTCCCTACGGGTAGGGTCAGGCTGACAAATAGGGCCCTCTGTTCCCCTGAGAAGAGAGTCTCCCACAACAATTACCCTTCTGTCTTTCTTGGTGGAGGCAGTCCTGAGGCGTGGAGTCGACCTCCTCGCCCTAGGCATCCTCCTGGGTACACTTGCTGCCTCTTCCTCACCCACCGGCCTCTCAATCTCCAGGGCCTCAAACCTGTTGTGTAAGGGCACCTGGGAAGGCGGGGCCGGAAAGGGAGGGCATCGCCTGCGATGTCAAGCAGGGACCTGTTTCCATTCCTCCTCAACTCCCAGATCCCCTCCCTCTGCCTGACAGCGACAGGGCAGGGGGTCCACCCCCATTTGGGGTGTCTCACCTCGATACCTCTCCTTGAGGCCCTGCAGGGAGTTACTCCAGAAGTCTATCTCCCGCTCACACTCCCTGATATCCCTCAACCTCTCCACCTCCTCCTTGAGCTCCACCACCATGCGGACCAGGTCATCCACCTGCTCGCACCTCATGCACGCAGTTTCTCTGCCTCCCGCCGATGGCAGCAACAGGCTCAGACACTCCCTGCACCCGGTGACCTGAACTGCGGCATTTTTTAACGGGCAGTCGGTCTGGGTGTGTACCGACTTCCTGGAGAGCGCACCGTGCCTGGTGGAGACCATTATCGCCTAGCTAAGGGCTGTCGTGAAGGTGTTCGTATGGGCGGGGGGAGCGCTCTGCCCTGCCTGCGCGAACTGCCGCGCCACGCCCTGTTTGCCCGCCCTGTTCGTCGCGCTCCCTAGGGGCAGCTCTTGAACGGCCGCGGAGGGGGCGCTGCTGGCTCCGCCTTCGCCTCGTCAGCCTCCCTCACGAGGGCTGCCGGGTCCTGGCGGCTCCCTCCAGTAGGCTCGATGCCGGAAAAATTAGCCCTGCCTGGCCCGATCCCCCGCTCCGCTGCAGAACGCGTCTGCCCCGGAGCCGATCGCCTCGGCAAAAAATCTGAGTATTTCCATGGATTTCAGTGGGGTTTCACTGGTACACAAAATGAGAATGCGGTTCTTAGATGCTTGTTCCTTTAGTTCGTGTTTTGTATTAGTGCTGATACTCCATTAACACTGTGTTCTAGATTCACCAAAAATGTAGCAACTCCATGGAGGTAAGTGCAGTTAAAAAACCTGTATGTGCCCAGAAACGAAGTCTGAACAAAAAGTCCTAGCTCAGGACACTTGGATGAACTCTGAGTTGTTTAATTCTCACCTACTGTTAACCTGACAGGTGGCATCTACAGCACCAGACTTCCCTAAATAGCTCTGTACATTCAGTTTTGGTTCCCAGTCCATATGTGACCTTTGGGTTTTATGTGAGATATCTGTAAAATCTGTTCATACAAGCATTCTTTATCTGGGATTAAGTAATGTAGGTAAGATCTACCTGTGCCATTGCTTTTGTTTGAATCAACTCTTTCCTTAAAATGTGTAAATCTCTCTATACTGTGACATGGTTGATGTATCCAATGGGCACTTTAATACTAGTAATTTTCTAGGTTTTAAGTGCTCTATTTCTCAGCCTTCATGCTGTCTTATTATTTTTTGTGTGGAACATTTATTCAGGTGTCCTTGGTTTTTATCCTCAACAGTCTGATTACACATAGGAAACTGTTGCTGAGATAACAGTAGAACAAAGTTCTCTGACAGCCAAAGCATTCATTTTTAAGATTTTAAATTATGTATTTTGGATAGGGGGTCGGAGGGGGAGGGGAAGGAAATAGGGAACACACAATTTGTCAGGTACAAGCAAGCTTTATCCAGAGCCGTATGATTTGTCCATATACTGCACTGTAGTTCAGATATGTTCATCTTTGATTCCTTTTAGTCAGGGAGTTTGACAGCTCGTGTAGTCTCAGTAACTGTATTCATTTTGATAAAACTTAGCAGGTATCTTCAGATTCTATTTTGTGTCCCTTCATTTCTGCAATTGACATTCTGAAGGAAAGCGATGTCTAATGACAGGTTGTTCACTGTAGAAGAGTTGGGAATGGAAGCTTGTTCTCCCACCTTTCTTTGTTTAATTTGGTATTACTTTTGACGGAACTGTGTTAGAGGGACAATTTTGTGTCTGACAACGCCTAATTAACAGCTTGCTGAGTCAGCTTCTGTTCTGCCAGTGCCACTGGGTCAGAGCTGAAGACCTGCTCCATTACAGCCAGACAGGAAATTCCGGGGTGAAATCTTTGTCTGTGCCCTGCTGACAAACTTTGTTCTTGAGCTGCTGTAAGCTAGAGAATAAGGCTTCATCCAGTTTTTGAGGTGCTATTCATTTTTTGCACTCCTTTCTGTTCAGTTAACCTCTTCCACCTGTTATTTTTTTTTTTGTTTGCTAGCTCATTTATCATAACAAGCCACTTAGAAGTACTTAGGGTTATATACTGTTATGTTACATTCTTCCTAGAGATGAGGAAAATGCTTGAGGTGCTTAATGCCTTCTTTGCCTCAGTCTTTAGTGGCAAGACTGGTTGTTCTCTGGATACCCGGTACCCTGAGCTGGTAGAAGGGGATGGGGAGCAGATTGTGGCCCTCACAGTCCACAAGGAAATGGTTGGCGACCTGCTACAGCACTTGGATGTACGCAAGTATGTGGGGCTGGATGGGGTCCACCCAAGGGTGCTGAGAGAACTGGCAGAAGAGCTGGCTAAGCCCCTTTCCATCACTGGGTTACGCTTCATTGGGTTAGAAACTGGCTGGATAGCCAGGCCCAAAGAGTTGTGGTGAATGGAGTTAAATCCAGTTGGAGGCCGGTCACTAGTGGAGTCCCCCAGGGCTCATTGCTGGGGCCAGTCCTTTTTAATATCTTTATTGATGATCTGGATGAGGGCATTGAGGGCACCCTCAGCAAGTTTGCAGGTGCGTGTGTTGATCTGCTCGAGGGTAGGAAGGCTCTGCAGGAGGATCTGGGTAGGCTGGACTAATGGGCTGAGGTCAACTGCATGCAGTTCAATAAGGCCAAGTGCCGGGTCCTGCACCTGGGGCACAACAACCCCAAGCAGAGCTACAGGCTGGGAGAGGAGTGGTTGGAAAGCTGCCTGGTGGAGAAGAACCTGGCAGTATTGATTGATAGGCTGCTCAATATGAGCCAGCAGTGTGCTCAGGTGGCCAAGAAGGCCAACAGCATCCTGGCTTGTATCAGGAACAGTGTGGCCAGCAGGGCTAGGGAGGTGATTGTCCCCCTGTACTCGGCTCTGGTGAGGCCGCACCTCGAGTACTGTGTTCAGTTTTGGGCCCCTCGCTACAAGAAGGACATCGAGGTGCTCGAGCGAGTCCAGAGAAGGGCAACGAAGCTTGTGAGGGGCCTGGAGAACAAGTCCTACGAGGAGCGGCTGAGGGAGCTGGGCTTGTTCAGCCTGGAGATGAGGAGGCTCAGGGGCGACCTTATCGCTCTCTATAGGTACCTTAACGGAGGCTGTAGCGAGGTGGGGGTTGGTCTGTTCTCCCACGTGCCTGGTGACAGGACGAGGGGGAATGGGCTAAGGTTGTGCCAGGGGAGTTTTAGGTTGGATATTAGGAAGAACTTCTTCACTGAAAGGGTTGTTAGACATTGGAACAGGCTGCCCAGGGAAGTGGTGGAGTCACCATCCCTGGAAGTCTTCAAAAGACATTTAGATGTAGAGCTTAGGGATATGGTTTAGTGGAGGGCTGGTTAGGGTTAGGTCAGAGGTTGGACTAGGTGATCTTGGAGGTCTCTTCCAACCTAGATGATTCTGTGAAATGAGAATACATTGAGGTACTTATAGCTATCTATCCTTATAGAAGGACAAAACAGTTTGGCAGCATGTACAGGTTGGGCGTAACGAGGTTTTTAAGTGCTAGGTAAAGTTGTTTATGAGCAGTCTTAGAGTAAAACACGGCAATTCTCATGTCACATCCATAAATCATAAATACTTGTTTCTTTGGAGGATTGTAATGCTGTACAGGTTTGCATTGAGTCTGTGCTGTTGCTACTTGTCCTAGACAGGAATGTAGTGGGTGACAGAAGCAGAGTTCTTCAGGGGAGGAAGAAAGCTTTGGTCTATCTTGTGAGTCCAGGGAGCTGTGAAAAGTTGCAGCTGAAGGATCAATAGCGCTATTTATGAATGAGATTCCAATTTCCTTCTGCAGTGGAGGAAAACAAGAGTAAACCATTTCTCTGCAAAAAGTTCCTTGTAAATCCAGACAGGCCAACTTGGGTTTGAATAGACAGACTGACAAGTACTGATAAGGATGATTCTTTGAAGACTGCAGATTTTACAGATGGGGGAATGTGTATTTCTGCACATAAAAAGAATACTTTGGAGTGGCGATAACTGGAAGATCACGCTACTTGGGAGATGGGAAAAGACAGAATTAATTCCATAGAGAGATTGTCATCATCTCATAACAATGAATGAAAAATCAGACAGTGTACGTTCCCTATCAGTTCTTCTGTCGCTACCTTATTTATGTTCCTCTGCAGTTAGTAGCCAGAATAAAGTGCTAGAGCTGTAGTTTATACTGACGTATAGGGTTTAGTCATGGGATTATGAATCTTTTAAAGATTCTAGCAATAGAAAGTGTCCATTAACTCAGTCAGTAAACTTGTATTCTCTTCTGATGGTCCCCTCTGTTATCCCTGAAGGATTTTAAAATAACGGTGATCAGTCATCCACTAACACTATATGAACTCTGAGTTAATTTTCAAACACCATGAAGGAAATCTTTTTCATCAGGATAAGCTGTGTACCTTGCTTGAGGTCACATGCAGTCTTTGGCAGAAGTTTTTGGCAAGATACTTTCTCCTCTTGCCACTTGCAACTTGCAACTTGCAACTTGCAACTGCATTACTACTCTAGCAATAAAACAGCAGTAGGCACACTGGGCGCGTTAGAGGATTTTATGGTGGGGCATGAGCAATAAAATATTCTGGCAAAAAATCTGTTAATATTATTGTCTACATCAGGCTGGGCTGAGAAATGACTGAATTGTCTGTTTGTTTCTCCCTACTCTCCCTTTCATCTTTTTCTGATACCCACTTTGGGTCCTGGAGGGCTTAGCAGACCTTTTCCAAAAGGGAATGTGAAGGCAATGGACTAACTGTAGAACTGTAATGTGGAATTCATGTCTTGTAGCAGTGTTCTGCGGCTGTGCAGAATAGCGTAACAAATGAGAATGTGTGGTGCTTGTAAACTCTGCTTCTCTGACTTTCTGGGGTGGGCAACAGCAGAAACCAAGAACAAAGAACACTGAAACCCCTCGTAACTTTGTATATTACTAGTGCTGGGATTCAAGGTTTAGTTTAGGAAAATAAAACTGCATGAAAATAGGGATTTATTACAGAGGTTGGCCTATGGACCTTATTTGGTGTATTTTAAAGTAACTAGGAAAACAAAATCCACCAGATAAATATATTATACTTTGTGTTATTTGTTTTTATTCAAGTCATAAAGATACTGTATGGTTTAAAACCATAAAGAAAAATTATGGTTTAAATTTATTAGTTTAATGTTTTTATCTCAGCAGACATTTGATGGTGCTCAAGGCTTTGTATTATGCCATGCTACATTCTATATCAGAATGTAGTGTTCCTTAGTTACCTGATACACCACACATTTTGGTATGCAGGATAAGAAACAGCTGCCTTTGTGGTACAACGAAGTTGAGCATTTAAGATGAGACCAATAGGTTTTCAGATTGTGTGTGCTTGTTTTTGTGATTTATTAAGAAACCACAGATATGGGAGATAAGAATGAGTGGACCATGGCACCCTAGTTATGCTTTTGATTTATGCTTTCTTTTGCCTTCAGTCTTAAGATACCTTTGTGTGTCAGCAGTGGTGTACAGTCAAAAAAAAAAAAAAAAAAAAAAAAAGTCAAGCACTTCTATTTACTTGGGAAGCATGAAGTTTTCTATTCTAACTCTCAGAATTGGACAGTGGTATAAACTAGATTTTACACTATATTCTGTAGTAAGTTGTTTTTTTTTTTTAATGGGCATTTTTGTGTGTTGTTTATTATATAGGTTCCCTATACCAGGACAGCCATTCTCTCTCTCAGAACCTTCTCTTTCACTTCACTGTCTGTCTTGTCATCCTATTTCAGCAGACATAAGCAACCCTTTTCTTCAAAGGGCTTGCGCCAAGCATTTTCTCTTTATCCTACAGGTGCCTGAATTGCTTGTGTTAGTTTAATACTAGGTAGTTTAATACTAGGTAGTGTCTTTCTATTTGAGCCTAGATTTCTCAGAGTAAAGGTTCATGCATTACGAATACTTCTAGACTGTCAGGCTGGTGCTGTCAGCTTTTTCTCTGCTGTTCCTGCTTGCATTCAGTAGACCAATCACTATTTCCGTTTGATACAGATCTTGACAGGCTACTCTGGTCACCATTGCTTTCTTTCAAACACGAAACATCTTCCCAAAGGTTCGTATGCCATTTCTGTCTTTGTTACAATCCTGGCTGGATATGTCCTTCTGTTTCTGTTTCATTGCCCAAATGATAATTTCTGTGTATGCCTGTGTCTGCCTGCTTGCAAAGAACACACCTGCCCCTGTATGCACCAGCACATTCTTTGTGCATGTGGCAATCCTTCCCTCTCTGTTTTCATGTCTTTCACCCAGTAAATTCTCCAGAGCAAGGATCATGAATCCTCATACATTTGTAGATCAGTGGGCATATTGTAAGTGCTGTTACAATAGTGTGTATTAGAAGCATTTCGCCTGAGACAGAGCTCCTTGAGAGGAGACAATTCAATGAACTATTGTAATCCCTGGAAGGTTTTGGAACTCCCCAGTTCTGGATTTCTTGCTGAAATACCACAGCCAGAAGGCCTGTGAAGTCAGTTATATACAGGTGCTTAGGGTAAGAATTGCCAAATTTTAGTGCTCTAATCCTTTCTGATTGTAATTCCCATTAATATTGAATTACAAAGTCTCTCCATTTGGCTTCACATTTCTTTATTAAAATACATTTAGATGAGCTCCTCAGTTTCTTAACTTAGCAAAGTATAATTTTATTTATATTTCTGTATGCATAGTGTGTCACGCATTTATTTCAATAGTCACATGAATTATCTGACATTTTCTAAAAACTCCTTGCTCATTGCTTGTAGACAAAACTCAGCATCAATATATTGTAGGAAATATTAAAAAAAAAATAGACTAGGGTCTTTATGATGGTGCAAACTGAATGTATACGTGAAAAATCATGATCTATTCAGTTCTTACTCTGGATTAGTTCATATATTGCTGAATGGTCTGAACAAAGTACTTAACTTCTCTGTGCCTCATTTTACTCGTTATGCAGTGGAGATAAATTAGTTACCTATTTCATGGGGATGTTATAAAGACTAATAAATTATTTAGGCAGCACTTTAGAGCACTTTTATAAGTAAGTGATGAGTATTAATGGTGAAGATACTCAGATGCACAAACGACACTTGGACACTTAACAGCCATTTCTGCCTCTGAAAAATTTCCCCTGGCTATTGGTGCTCGTGGTTTGCTGTACCACGGGAGCAGGGGGAAGCCATTTAAATTCTTTGCCAAATGGAAAGACTAATGATGTACTCAAAGGCATTTAATCTGCAATGAGCTTTGAAATCCTCAGATGAGAGGGGCACTACCAGTTAGCTTATTAGAGTTGTAAGTCACGTGAGAGTTCTTGAAAACGTTCCACCCTGTGCTTCATCTTCCATGACAGGGATGCTTTCCGTTCCAAACATTGATTGTTAGGAATTCATTAACATATCCTATGCTGTGCTCTGAAGTTTCTTGTGAGAGAATGGGAAGTGTACTGGGCATACAAGCCATGCTTGCTTTAAATGTGACATTCTTCACATTCTTCTTACGTGACATCTGCCCACTGGATGGTAAAGCAACTGCAAGGTCAGGCATTGTGGTACCATTGTTTCAAGATGATCAGATGAGAAAACCAAGCCAAACATTTTATTGGAATGGGAAGGAAAAATGATTTATTTAACAGTCATTTAACATGCATCATATGGATGACATAGTAGCCATACAGACGTTGACCAGCTGCCAACCGTGACTAAAATTAAATGGAATGGTTGACAAGCAGTGACAGGTCAGGTTTCCAAAACGCTTTAGAAAAGTCCAAATGATCAGAATCCAAAATGCTAGGAGTCAATAAAAAAGAGACAAAATTAGTAGCAGTGTAACTAAAAGGAGAACATGCCTCAGTGTGAACTTTTATTTTCCTGGCCAAAATTCTGTTTTCAGAGAAGATGACCAGAGAACTTTCCCCAGCTGCAGTCTGAATTTTGGCAAAAAGATAAAAAGCTTTTATTTAATTATTTCCCTTACTTATTATATCCAGTCTTTTGACTCTGGGGTGGAGACACTGGTATCATTTCTGTCATTTATTTTATGGTAAGTGTAGATGTTTCATTATAAAAACACAAAATTAACTTCAGTATTTCTGTGGACTTGCAGCTGCACCAAAATGGTCAGCAATTATAAGGTAGCACTTTGAAAACTGTAAATGAGTGCTAATCCAAATTGCTATAGTGCATGGTCAGGATCTTATAATTATTTAACATCATTGGAGACTGAATCCTCACATCTGTCCTGGGCTCTTGCCCAATTAGTCTTTAGTAAGACTCTAAACAGCTATCTGTGTATTTGCTTAATAGCAAATAGCTGGAATTGGGTGTACTGACTTAACTGGTCTGAATGTGTCACTACAGAGGAGTATTTGGAAGTAGGTAATTTTGGTGTTTGGTAGTTATAGTACACAGAAGAGCAGTTCTCAAGCACTTGTGATGTAGAAAGCAGTAGCATCTATTGGCAAGTCACTGCACATTGGAAAGCATTCAGACAAAGCATGGGACCTTTTATTGGATCATCAGTGTTGGTTAGATTGGCTACTGGGAAAAGAGTTTTTTGTAGGAAACAATAGTTCATACATAGTTTATTACCGTCTCTTCAAAGGCGCTTGTGAATGCTTCTCTGTTTACGGGAATTGTTAATTGCTTAATGAGAGAGAGAAGATTTAATATATCCCAGGAAACAATTTGTTGGGATAATTTGTTGGGGAGTCTCTTCCAGTGGAAGTCATACTTAAATTTATAGGCTGTGTTAAATCACCACTTTGCAGAATATATTAAAAACCTAAAATCTCTTTTGTTGCATGCAAAATGACAGCACTGTCTGTGAAGCTGTCTGAGTATCCGCCTGAGTGAGGACAGCAGGGCTGGCCCTAAATCATCAAGTTGTCAGAACGGTTATTTGCAGAACTGTGATGTTAGTTACTCCTATGAACAGCTGGAAAGAAAAAAAAAAAAACAAACAAAAAACTAGATTCCCACAGTATATAGCTAATGGCTACAGTACTTGCAGTTTCTAAGGGATGTGGAAATACTGGTTTTCTAAGGTGCTACAATGAGACAGTTGGAATGTAGTAATAAAAAGAATCTACAATATAATTAGATTATTTCTTTTCTAATCAAGCTGCGTTAGATGCACATTTTCAAAGCCCTTGCCTTTGGGACTTAAAACAAAATAATAAATATCCAGAATGCTGTGTTAGCTAATTCTCTCAGTGACCAGAAATCACACACATTACATTCTTCCAAGACCTTGCAAAAATCTGTGTGCAGACCCTCCCTCCACTGTACTCATTCCCACATTCTGGAAGTTTTTCAGTCACCTTAAAACAGACTTTGTCTCTTATGTGCTTTGTATCCACTGTGCACCTAACACTTAGCTCCCTCAGCACCTGTGTGTGGCACAGCCTTTGTCAGGCAGGAGATATGGCTGGATGATCTGAGAATCCTCCTACTATTAAAGACTGAATCATTTTGTGTGTTGTGGTGTATGAAGCTGTCACTCCATGTTTTTCTGCAAGATGTTGCAATTCAGAGGACAAATTTGTTACCAGTGTGTCTTGGATCCGTTGTCAGCAAATCTCTCCTCTTTTTCTCTCTCTTATCTCTAGGTAGGAGGAATGAGTGTCTACAGCCATGACTGTACATGATTCTCCCTTTCTGTTCTGTAGCAACTCGTTCAGGCCAAATTGGGTGCAAAAGGAACATTATCTTTTTGGGTTAGAATCACTGGAACAACTGAATGTCTGAAAAGTTTTAAATGAGAACATGAAGCAAAGTTCAGTCCCTGTCACCTTTTAATGTCTGGTGAATAAAGAGATGATGGAAAATATTTTGACCCCAGTAGCAGTCAGTGTCACTGTGTGCTGTCACTCATCACTGGAACTTATATAGAAGACATAAATGAACTCTAGCCACCTGTGAAGTACAAAGAATGTTCTACCAACAAGCTGATGGATGTCATCTCTGCTCCAGTAGAACCAAATTTCGTTTTCTGTAAACCTCTTGTTTTCTATATAAGTATGTGAACTGAATGTTGGAGAACCATGTACCAGGACCAGAGGTATTAATTAGAATTGTTGCTGTACAGAACTACAGAAACCCCACCTTCACACCTCTTTTATTTTTGCAAGTCTAAAATATGTGCTCAAGGGTAGTAGCTTTGAAAGAATTCAGCTCTTGGAAAAACATTCATTTAGCAATAATAATAAAGATATTGTTGCTTCGTGGACAAAAATAAATTGTATTCCTTACAACAAATGCAGTTGAAAGCAGTTGTTATGGTAACTACTGCAGTATCTTTATTAGTATTTCTACTGTACTCTTTGGGAGGGGTAAAAATCTCTTACTCAACTGCATGTGGCAGCTAGAATGGGGAACTGGGACACTTCCCATTGCCCAGTAGAATGATGTGGATTCTGGTAATGTGTTTTAAGTTAATCTCCTCCTTCCCTAGGGGCTGGAGAGAATCTTATGACTCGGGATGCCAAGAATTGGCAAATTTTGGTTCAGTTCCATTTCAGATATACATAATGGCAATCCTAGAAAAACTACTGATTTCTTTTGCATTTCATTCTTTCACACAAAATCAGGGCAGTACTTCACAAGAGAATGTGGTGCTAAAATGACAAGCAGTGCATGGGTAACAGTGTAGTTAGTGTAGTAATAGTGTACCAGATAGCCAGAGGTCTTATTCGAACTAGTTCCTCAATGTTACTTGTGCCTTTTTTAACTATAAGGATAAGAAGAAACAGTCCCAGTTGACAGATGCCCTGTATAACTTGCCCTGACTATATATAGGTAAAGTAAATAGGCATCAAAATGTCAGGGATTGAAGTCTAGAAGATGTAACAGTTATGATGTTGCATTGTGATTAAATTACCCATGTACCAAAGCATCAATGCTTTGGTAATAAGGACAACATAAATCTGAAGTAAACAGTCTGGTTCTGGATAAGATGTTATAGCCGTGAATGCGGTTATGCTTCCTCATTTTTAAGTGTGAGCCTTACCCGTTGTTTGTAAGAGTGATGTTTTGGAGATACCTGTCTATGTTTGGCAGTATTCTATAGTACAGGAGGAGGGGAAGATGGAAGACTGTCCTCAAAGAATAGGCAGCTGTTGTGAAAAGGCTTTCATCTTTTCTGGGAAACTGCTTCTACTGGCATATGATTTCCTTGTGGTTTAGCTTGATTTAGTTCTGGCTGGAACGGCAATTCAGCACCTGGCAACTGGATTAAGGGTAGGAGGTTGTTCTGTTGTCAGTGATGTGCAAAGGACAGCAAGGGCTGCCTGTAAGTGCAGACACACTGCACACAGATAGACATAGGATCAGAACAATATTTCCAAATCCCTCAGTACTGTACCCAGAAGGCCTGGCTGAAAGTACGTAGATGTTTTCACATGCCAGGGGTACTCACAGTGACGCGTCAGTTTGAAATTCTGTGCGTTTGTGCCGAGGCAGAACATAGGTGTGTTACAAATTATGTGAGCTTCAAAAGCAAGGTTTCAGCAGTCAGGCAAGTGATGCTTCTGTGTAGTTTTTTGGTGTGTGACAATATCCGAGTATGTAAGGATCATGAGAAATGTCTAAATGGCTGGCTACATTGGATTTGCCTTGTAGCATTTTGATGTTAAGCTGCAGGAGATGGATAACACTGGAACAGCACAGCTAGGCATGCTTTGTATCTCCATTTTAGTTACCATAATGTTAATAGTATATTCACTAAACCTGTAGGTAACATCACAGCCTCTTTCTAGATTACTGTAGAATTATTTATAGATAAAATTTTCAGACTTTATAGGAGGGTCTGTGGTTTCTTTCACTATAGCTCTGTGCCAATACCTTAGACAGTGCCTTTCTCTGGTAAGGGATGTTACACCCCTCACTTCCAATGTAGCATATAAGCTTTGTTTGTCAGGACAGTTCAGGGACTGTGTGCTAGTCGTCTGTCCTCATTGCTGTCAGAATGGCCTTCAGATTTCACAGCCAAAAAGCAAGCTGCTGCAATGGAGGCTCTTTTTCAAATGAGGTGTAATTCTGCGCTTGGAAGCCCCCGTCCTTCTCTCTCCTGGCCTTAAAGGATAAGGGAACGGTGCTCCCATTGGATGAAAAAATGTGATAGCACAGCAGGAGTACTGCTTCCTCAGGCTTGTATGTACAGCTTGTTCGTTAGCGTCACCAGATAAATGCAGTCTGTTCTTTTCATGATTGATGAGTGTAACTAAGCAAATAGAGGGCAGTCAGTAAATGCTTTGTTTAATTTGTTTTAGTATCATTTTGGTTACTTGCTACTCCAGGGGCAGCTCCCAGCAACCCATTTTTATAGTCAGAAGAGCACAAGGACTTCTGTTACAGGGTAGAGTTCACCTTCTTATCATTCTTGCCAGTTGCAATGTAGCAAGAAATACTATGTTTAAGGTCTTGATAAAGGATGTAGAAAGCTGAGCTATGCATTTTATGCATCTTCTTTCTCTTCCATTATTGTATTTTTTTCTTCCTTTTTGTCTGTTTTGGCAGTACAGTGCAGTGTGTTCTTTTTTTTTCTGTTGGACATTTATCATGTATTTTTTTTTTTCCACCATGGATTTGAAATCTTAAATGGATTTGAGAAAAAGTGTTTAGTGCCTGAGGAACACTATAAATGAATCCTGAACTTAGAACAAACATGGATTCAAAGCTGTCTAAATATTCCTATCAAGAGAAGGAAAAGTGAGGAAAAAAATAACACAGCACATTCAACTTAATTCTACAGGAAATTTTCTAAGGATTGCACTTGGGGGTATTTTGCTGGCAGTAACTGAAGAAAACTTACTAGATAGATATAGTCATTGATAATATCCAAAAGAACTAAGTAGCTGGTAAGGTTATTACTCGTCTTACAACTGTATTGGGAGAACAATATTTGGGATGTACTTTTAATGAAAATCGCGAATGCATTGTTTTGAAAGCCTTGATATTAACTGATTGTACACCCATAATCTACACAAGAGCAAAGGGTAGCAGATGGCAGCAAGTACCTTAGGGTAAATAAAGAAGGACTGTAATAAACTAAAGAACTGTATAAGGATGGATGCAAGTAGTTATGAAAACTTCATTTTCTATATTCTAAATCTGCCTATATAATAAAACTGTGGCTGCCTTGAAAATAAAGACCTCATTAAGTAAGTAAAGAAAAGCAGCTGTAAATGTGCATATAAAGTTAACATATATGTTGAGATTTTTATTTTCAAATTGAATGATTTGGGTAATTTTAGATTAAGTTGTGTTTACTTGGATTTGTGATCTTAGTTGTGATACTATTATAAATAAATTTATTTTTCTCCCCAAATCTTCGCCCTTACTTCTTAAGTGATTTGGGTTCCTAGAACTTGTTTTCCTTTTTTCATCCTCCTGCCAATTTTGCAATGCTTTTTTAATTCCTTATTTCTGTTTATTCCTCAAGACTCCTACGGTGAGTATTTTAGTAACAGTTAACTGGGGTTAGTCACATCAGTCTTGGTAACCAGATCTCTCTATGTGCTGCTCCCAGGGAAGTGTGATACTGCTGCTTATGGAGTGTCGGGAGGTCCTCTCCAGGCACCTGAGGAGAACCAGGTAAAAACTGTTGCCTGTTCAAATGTGTGCTTAATGAGTAATTTAAGAATACTTTGCAGCAATGTTTGTATTACCTCTTTGGATAGTCCTTCAAGTCCATTCAACCTTCCAGTTGTGAAATGGTTATTTGCCTGCAATCTTGTGTTTGCTTGTTTGGCTTCAAGGTTTGACTTGGACTACTGCTTTTCTCTATTTTTTGTTTCAGTTTGCTTGTTTACTTTTACAGTTGTCGAGTTTATTTTACACTATTTTTGTGGGGGTTATTACTCTTACAATAGAGCACCTGGGGAAGTGGGGAAGGTGCTGTATAAACCTGTGAAGAATACCACTGTTCTTTTCATAGGCAACTGCTGGCATATTATTCCAGAGGGATTTCTGCTCATTTTTTAAAAGCAAAGGTAATACCAGTGCTATTTCAGGGTTGAACACTGGACACTTGTAATGTGCAATGGGAGAAAAGAGATAGGGACAGCATCTGTTTTATGATGGATTGTAGTTGTAGCATCAGCTGTTCAGCCTTTGCCTGGAGGTAGGAGGAAAGGAAGGAAAATGCACAAGTTGCAGAGGTTCAACAGCTATATGAATATCAGCACATGCCTGATAAAACATAACATAAAACATAACATAAAAAATAAAACATACAAACATAAACTAGACTTAGCAAGTATAATCTGGCTGATCAACTTTTTCTTCATCTTCTTTTTCATATTTTTTGCACCTCCATTCCAACTGGGTAACTGCCCCTCTCCTAGAGCAAATGTTAAAACATCAATATTTACCATTGTGCTTTGCTCTTTCAGCTTCAAGCTCCAAGGAATATTTGTGATAGCAGAGAAAAAATAATCTTGTTTGTTCTCTGACTTCCAAGTCTTATAGTCTCTTTCTCCATAGAAGAGAAAACTCTAGATCACTTCAAAGATGCATCCATCATGTTAATACCACTTCATACAAAGATGATAAAACATTGACTCTGACACTATAGTCTCTCTTTTGCCATATGCTGTAAGATACTCAAACTTTTCTGTTAGATCAAAGAACTAAAGAGAGAGCTGGTAACATAAACTAATTTGGGAGTGATACGCAAAATTTTTAGCAAATTAACACTCATTAAACCCAGTTTCTTGAAGGTTTTGGAAGGCAGAAATGAGCTCTGGACTGCAAACAAACCCCCTTGTTATCCCATGGTAACATTTCCCCTAATGAAAAGGAGAAAAGCTATGGCAATGAGAGTAGGGAACCCTTTCCATCAGCTTTGTTGAATACTAAATAGACAAAACAGTAATACTTAATAGATCAAAACAGTAGGATGGCCTGCTTGCCTAGGCACAATATACACAGATTGGAAAAAGGGAGAGTGTGAAGTCAAAGTACTTTGATATAATTTGGACTTTACTTTTTTAGAATAGGGAAGTAAGAGTGATGAGAAAAGATAAATGCTGGGAATTTGAAATGATTTACTGATACTGTTTTTGTAGTATGTTTTTTTTTTTTTTTCCTTCCCTGTGTGATCTCTATAGCAAAGCATATGAATACAGTATCATGTAGAGGAAAGTAAAAATTCAGGTGATTCATTTTGCTAGCATGATGATTATCTTTCTTTCTTGATCTCTTAATTAAAACAAGCTGGTTCCAAGTGGCTGCTGAATCTGACTAGGTATGTTCAGCATAAATACTTCTACCACAAGATCTTTTTTGGCAAGTTGCTGCCCATAGGAAATCTTGTATTTGCAATGCTTGATTAATACTTTTCAGCTATTTAGAAAGGCACTTTCAGCATCCAGTTTGGGTGGTAAGATAACATATGTTTACAGTGCATGTGTGAGTTCTGAGCGCTACTTAAACGAATGAATGCATGAACAGGCTATTTGTGAGGTTGTGTATCAGTTGTACTTGTGGAGTGTTTTGGGGATCCAGACTGATTCCTCATAGCATGAAATTAATGCTATTCTTCAAAGTCAATGTGTGTATGCTGACTTAGACTAGGTGAGAACTGATGTCCGTTAGTAGCAGGCATTGGCACGCAAGTTTGCACATTATTCCAGTATTTTCATGGAAGCATTTGGCTCTGGATTTGGCTCTGGAGTAAGAACTGCACACACTGATCTTCAGACTCGGGGAAGCAGCAGGAGCTTTCAACTGTGGTTTGTCACTGGTTATTCAAGATGATTAGGAGACGTATTTGGAACTATTTTTAGTATCTCCTCTTAGTGAGCATTTCCATAGAATTCAGAGTTTAAGTGATAAAGTCTTACATTTCACTCTACAGCTAAACAGTGTCTAGGAGAGTATAGGAAATGATACATTAATGGTAAATAGCAAAAATATGATACACGGAGAACCGTTAATAATGCTGAAGATACAAATATAATTTTTGGTGGATTGTTTTGAATTGAAATGAGCACTATTTTGTCAATGTCATTTGACATTGCAAAACATTCACAGCTGGTATGAGAATCACTGTCATATATGAAAACAGATGATCTATCTGTTTTCAGAAAACAAACAGGTCTTCTTGAGGTTAATTGTTAGCATGGCAGCTCTGGAGGAAGCATTGAAGATACGGGAAAATAAGACACTGAGACTTTGACTGTAACAATGAGAGAAGTTTAGGGAAGTTTTAGGGAACTACATTAGACAAAATTACAGACTGAGGCTTACTGTATTGTTTGTGTGTGCTGACAAGAGTTTTCATGCTCCTGCCTGGCTGAGAGGTGGCAAACCTGCAGCCATTGTGCTTGATTTTGTGCTTGTGGTTTGGGGACCGGATTTACTCAACTGTAGACTTAACCAAGTTATTGTCTTTAGCCAAGCATTTTTATGTCCCAAAAGGCTGAGGCATGAAGAGCCCTTTGAATTTAGATGAACAATCAGACTTACCTTTTGTGGATAAATGAGGGAACAAGAGATTGCTGGATAGCTATGGACTTGGGTTATAGGGCACCCAGGCTTAACTGTCAGAAGAGGTGGTGGTAAGAAAGTTTCAGTATTTTAAAAACTTTGTGTACTACTACTTACAGAAAGTCAGTACCTCCAACATGAATACAGCCGACCAAGGATGTCAGTAGAGTTTAAAGGATGGACTTAATCTCCTATTTCTGTCTTCAGATCTGACCAAAGTCAACACCTTCTAAGCAGTGGGTTTGTTTCCTTAGAATCTCTCTTTCTTTTAAAAGCCAAAAACATCCACTTACATCTGTCTTTTTGTAAGTACTAGGTATATGTTGTTTTCATATTGTAAGAGGGGAAATATATATATTTAACTGGAAAGTTCTGTCCTATCAGATATGTGCTTCAAATAGATGTATTTAATTGGAAGTAATATGCTATGATGAAAAATGTACTTCTGTGAGGTTATGAGAAGTTTACAGGTGCTCTATCAACAAAGATCCCCTTCTGAGACTATGCATAATGAGACTGAACTCTGGTGAAGTAGTTACTTCCAACTGACACTGCAAAGCTAACTTTAATCAATAAACAAAAAATACATTGCTTTGCTGTTTCAGAATGTAGCTATCAATGACATTGCCAAGCCTCATGTTCTATGCTTTTAAGTATGTTCATGATAAAAGTGGGGTGCATAGGAAGAGAATTCAAGAAACACTCCAGCAAATCAGTAGAGAATACAGTTATTCAAAAACCTTAATGATCACCTCCTGAGCTATTGTATTAGCACAACTATTTTGTATTCCATTTTTAAAAAGTTATTCTGACTTGAGTCTGTGTAAAATATTTGATGGTTATTTGAACAATAGATTAAATGTGAGAAGCTACATTCTGCTTTTTGGTCTGTGTTAAAAACAGAAGCAGCATTGAAGGTATTCTGGGTAGCACAGTGATAAAACTATGTTCGAAGCCTTTCAGTTCAGTGTCTTGTTGACAGGCCTTTAAGACTGTGGTTGAATGAAGTGCACTTTAATGTGATCTTCTTTCTGCCAGTGAACAGTCAGTTTGGGTCAGTATGCCTGTGTATATACACACACATTATATCTATATATAGATATAGATAAAATAAGATAAAATATACCTTTGTGTGTGTATGTATATAAATTAAAGTTATAAGCAAAAATGTGGTGCATTCTCTGGATGTGTAACCTTGAAATCTGAATGAATCCCTTGCTCTGTATCTCCAGCTGAGTATCCAGTGCTACTCAGTAGAGTAGCAACAGCTACTTTATTTCCACTTTTGCAACTGCCTCTTGGCCAATGTATATAAAAGACTCAGTCATGGCTGTTGACTGATTAACTTCTTTTTAGTAAAGATGATGAGGGCAGTACAACTAAGACCTGATGTTGGTGGATTAAATGCCTCAGTTTAAATTTCAGGTGTTACAAAAAGATGAAACCAAAATACTTATCTCCCTCATAGCAAAAGAGGACAATATTCTACAAAAGAGAAGCCCAGAGAAGCACGGGAAGGACCAGGCAGGTGAGGAGACTCCAAGAGGACTCCTGAGTCCTCTTGTTCAAGTTGTAGCCGGGAATGAACAGGTGTGGTCTTGGTACTCCAGGCTCTTGAATACTTCTATCCTTGTAAAAATATATAAACAAATAAATGAATGAAGCTGTAGAACCTGGATCTCTTCTGAAGACTGTACAGCCTAGTTCCAGAGGGACCTAGGGAATCTCTGACACAGACTAGACCCTATTATCTTCTCTCCACAGACATCCAGGTGTTCTACTGCACATGTGTGCTCTTGTGGGCACCACAGCTCCCTTCCTCTGTGTTGCTGTTGTCTTGCCCCATGTGCAGCTGTTGTGAGAAGACACACAGTGGAATTTCTTTAGCCTTTAGAAACCACAGTAGGGGATACCCTTGTGAACAGTGATGAATTATAGCTGAGGAGATAGAGGAAAATAAATGCATATTGTCCATAAATATTTTAAGAAGTACAGTAGGAGGATTGCTTAGGGTTCCTTGAAATTTTCTTTATCTGTTATTTGTCAATATATCCTTAGCAGATAGTAGATAGGTTACAGGTAACTGAAAAGAAAAAGTCATCAAAATATATTGGGAGCAGTTCTGTGGCAGCTGGAGGAAGAGGGGCCTGACTTGGTTGATCTTTCTGGTATTTTGGTATCTGACCATACATAAGTGAAGAGGAATAAATCACCACTGCTTTCCAAATGGTTTGGGGAATAGTCTTTTTTTTTTTTTTTTTTTTTCCCCTTAAGTGCTAGCTTTCCATCTTTAAAACTATTTTTTTCTTATAAACTATTGCAAAGGCAGATCTGGGAATGTTTTTATTCTTTGAGGCAACTGATGACTGAATAATGCTTTAAAACATTCTGAAAAGTGAAGATAGGTTGTTCTTTTTCACTCACTACAGTGATTATTTGTCCTTTTCAGTGTGAGGCATCGCTGCTCTATGTATGTAATTTCTGTGTAGCTAAAAAGAAAGTGACAATGAGGCAGTTCATAACATAGTGCCATATGTAGCAAAAGATGGTTGTGTCCTTCAGTTATGCTCATTCAACTGTTTTTTTTTTGTTTGTTTGTTTGTTTGTTTGTTTTTCTCTTCCAAGAGAAGAGGCATGCAGAAGAAAATGTGTTTTGAGACCATATGGCTGCATCTCCATGCCCTGAAGCCTTGGTGTCTTTACTGAAAGGAGGCTTATCATGATACTCTGTACGAGTTCTGTGTTTTTTCTGTCTCATCGTGCAGTTTCCTCCTCATTCATCTGGTCTTCAGGAGATTCTTACTTGCCTGTGAAAAAGAACTCAAGTTGGTCAGTGGCTAAACTTGGGAATGATTATAGAGGTTACGCATGCTGTGTACTGAGCCTTCTCCCATTGGGATGCTTAACATGTTCCAGCATGCAGGAGGATTGGCTCGCATGTATAGCAAAATGCCTCCTTGTGGGAAACCTCCTGTTTTCTCCACAGCGTGAAGTTTTGCCCAGCTGTGGTACCTTGACACTCATTACTGACATTCTTTAAGTGTTCTAATTTTAGTGTGAGTCTGTAGCCAAACAGGCCTGAGGGACCTCTGAAGGCAGTCAGAGTGCAGGTGTAAAGTTGGTCTTTATTGGCTGTAGCTGCTTCTGTTGTTGGCTGTGCATTTTCTTTGAGAAGCTAGTATAACTACGTATAGCAGAAGGTTGCACACATATAATTAACATGCCACATGACATTAACCAGTCATTAAGAACAATACTGTCAGCTGGTCCTGAATGTGAAGCCAGTCTGCAATAGACGATTTGACACACAACTGGCTCCAAAGGAGGTTATGACTGTTTCTTAAACTAACAAACAGATGTAAAAGTCCAAACGAATAATAAAAGAGGTGGAATTTACGTACAAGTAAAGCAGCTCGAAATAAAGAGGACAGTAATCCTAGTGTTCTGATTTCTCTCATCAGACTGTTTCTTCCTTTCTGCATCCCAATCTTAGCTGACATGAAGTGATATGGCATTGTATTCAAACCTCCTTAAAGGTAGGGAGTGAAGGCAGAGTGAGTTCTTACTTTTTGCTGCTACCTTTGGCTGAAGCCATTTTATCTAAGTCTGTGGTAACGAGGGAACAGTGCAGTGAAAAAAAAAAAAAAAAAGAAAAGTTGTAAGAACTAGAAACAACGAGAATGAAGGTGCACTCATTGAACCAAACCCAACATGGCAGGATTTCTTGTCTGTTCTCCTATCAGAAGAGGGGAAAACTACTTGGAAATCTTGGTGTTGACATAGATTGAGCAAAAAGGCAAATACGTTTGTCCAGAGAATGTTAAAAATATGAAAATAGGGAGTGATAAGGGATGAAATGTAATAGTTGATTTTAAGAAGCTAACCTACTGCTGCTTTCTTTTTACCTGTGGTGGAAGGAGTGCCAGGAAGTAGGTTGTGCTCCATGCTTTATTCTGCTTGCCTTGGCAGGATTTGGCATAGACACAGCCCACATCTGTGGGGTGTGTGGTAGCCAGTTCCTGAGGGAACCAGAACTTGGGGTGGATCAGCCCAACAGCTGCTGCTGGGAAAGCTGCCTGAGCAGTACTGGTGTTGGCACAGCTCTCTGAAGCAGTCTGCTGGTGTCTAAGGTCTTCATCTCAAGATACCAGCAGTAATGTTGTTGCTGCTTGTCTGTCAGAGGTGGCAGGAGTAGCAGGCATTCTCCCGTGCAGAACAGCATTATACAACTTTTTCAGACCACCACAAAGCCTTTTTTACCATCAGTGCTAGCCAAATGAGTCTGAAGCACTGGCTGCTCAGCTGTAATTTGCACATACAGAATTAGGAACACTAGTATCTGGTACCAGGCTGTATGTGATACGCATTGGTTTTTTTGATCCTTACATTTTGAGAAAACATAAACAGGGGAGTAAGTGAGCATTATTAACAGCACAGCTCTATGGTGATTGTCTGTATTTTGAAACTGGCATTCTTTTCCTGTGTGATAAACCTCCAAGATGGCTGTACCTCCATGGAAGTACACGCCCCAGTTGGAATTTTTCATAGCCCTGACTCTGTTCTCATTTCTAGTGCAGGCAGGTCAGTGCCAAAGTTCAGAAGCTATAGAACCGAATGACCTTACTTCCAGTTGGTTGCAGAGCCAGCATACATTTCTGTGTTCACCTTTCAGATTATGGAAAACGAAAACTACTAACTCCCTCTTTGTGAGTGCTTTCTGTCTTGTTTATATGTTCATGCTCCTGACTGGGGAAGGGGGTGGGGAGGACATAGCAAGACAATGCTGGACTGTAGACCTGCTGCTTAACTTTTAATTTGCTGTTTGATTTGTCACTCAGTTTGTAAAGGAGAACATGCCGATAGTGTGTAAGCCAGTACTTGGCTTCTCTAGGGAAGCCGTGAACCAAAGTCATGGAACTTGTGCAGCTTGTATTGTTAATACCCAAGGAACTGGCATCACCTCTGGATTGCTGGGCATGATGCATGCAGAACTGCATAGCACTGCCCCCCCTTTCCTCCCATGTGCTTTGGCTGCAGAAGGGCTTTTAACAAGTCTGGGGAAGATTGGTACTTGGCAGACACTTGGAAAGATCAGGCCTGGGTTAATGAGAACAGTGAAACTACTACTTAATTTCTAAGCTGATTTCCCTGGAGACAGCTAGACAGTAATAGTGTTTGGACTTTTTTATTCAATAAAAGTTTGAGTTATAAATATTCTCCATTTGTTTTCTATTTACAGTTGTAAAATATTTTAGGATAGCCTACCCATCACCTATCATTCAACACCTCTATAAATGCCATGAAAACATAATTGTAAAATAAAAATGTCTATTTTCAGCCCACAAACCCAATTTCCACACACTCACAAAATAAAATCAAAGGGACAGAAAGGAGGGGAGAGAAGGAACTGGGAAGGAGAGGGGGATAGGAAATACAGTACAGCAGGCAACAATGCAGTATTTGCTACACAGTAGCAAGAGAAATGGGTAAAAAAATTTAGTCTGCTATGATGACAAGCTTTTCAAGACATTTGTTATAGACCAGCGCTGTCCAGTGCATTTCTGTAGGACAAGTTGAAATCCAAATTCATTTTCATTGTTTTCCTGCAATTCCAGGCAACGCTTGGATTTTCGGTTCTGGATTGGACCTCCCTTTAAAGATGGAGAGAAAAAATAAATGTTTAGATTGTGATGGCGTAGCATTGCTACCATATAATAATATAGAGAACGTTCCAGTGTCCATCTACTGAAGTTCACCATTACTGTGAAAAAGTACTGTTAGAGACATGATAGGCACTAGGTTGGATTTGTAGTGAAGGTTCCTTCTGTCACAGGCTGGTTTAATCCTTAATGCAGTTTAGAATAGTTTCAATTGCTTGGTTAGCATTTCAGCAAGTGGGGTGTCTAGAATCAAGCTGCGTTTCTGGCTGTGCTCTTTAACATAGGCCAAAAGCTTTCCTCGTTGTTTCACTTACCTAGCTTAGAGGCTATGCTGCACCTCTGAAACACGGGAAAAAGAAATACAAAACAGAATGAATACCTTGGCCAGGGATGTCCCATATATAGGATAAAATGCAAAAAATAATTTATTCCTTGAATTCTGAAACGAACATTCTGTAATCTTACGTTGTTAATCCTCAATATATACGCTTCATTCAGCCATCAGCTTAATACTGCCGTGCTGAAGGCCCTTCTGTATCTTCACTGCAGCAAATCCTAAGTCATTGAGGTTATCACACGATTAACTATAGACCTAAAGAACAATTAAATAATCAGATAGATGACTAAATTACATTTTTTCCTTTTAATTCTGGCTTTTTATTGAGAGTTTAATCCTCTCTCCTATGTAAGAATGATAACTTGTACACATTGTCTGGGAACCTTCTTCCAAGGTACACAGCATAGAATAATTTACACAGTAGTCTGAAAGGCTGTCTGTCTCTAGAGGATGTTGGATGTCCATAATAGAGAATTACTGGCTTAATCTGCACATCAGAGAATGGAGTCTAAGTCAGCACAACCACATTAGTACAGCCAGAGTATAGAAAGAGCAACCACACATTTAAATTGCGTATTTGTATAATGGGGAGTAATAGTTGCTATCAAAAAAAAAAAAAAAAACCCTCCCAAAACCACGATAGCTTACCAGTTTGTTTCAGGTCCGTGTTACAGAAAGTCAGAAGTGTGACAGATGGCTATCATAATCACAAGGATATTTGCATAAATCTCATAGAAGTGCTGAGTTTGCTCTTCAGAGAAGGCTGTTTTTCAGGCAAGGGTACCTCATTCCATTCAGCACAGCCTCTGCTTCATTCAGCCAGGTGACAAGGGGGAGTCTCTCCTCTCCTCCTGTCACCCAGTCATACTTAGTAAGTACTTTTTTTGAGAAGTGACATCTAGAAACATTTTGGGATTTGACTAGCTAATGAAACACTGAATTAGGTTTGAAAACTGTAAGGTTTACATTATTTAAATATCTCTTTGGATAGGAGACTGTTTCCAGAATAACCCACAGAATTCAAAACATGAGGCTCACATAAATTCTCCTTGGTAGGCCTACTAGATATGATTTTCACCAATTACTTTACTAGACAGCCAGGCATACACTAGGCATTTTAATATACCTCTCCAACAAAATGCTGAGTGAACTGTATTTTTCCACTGCTGTATAAGTATTATTGATATCCATATTAATAAAGGTACTTAAATGTGGGTGTATGGTGACAGCATAAACTCTAAGCTATCTATAAGAACTGTAACTGTCTGACACACAGAAAATTCATTTGAAGTAGCTATGACAGGAAATTAGTCAAAGCTTTATTATATGCTATTTGTTCACTTATCCTCCCCCCCAAGTTACTGTGGCCTGCTAAAGCTCACTGAAGTTGGTGAGAGTTTTTTTTTAAACAAAATCAGTGAGCTTTGAATGAGGGCCTATGAATACAAAACTCAACATAATGAATATTTTCTATCTGACAAAAATAAACTTTTTCAGATCAACTTCTTGATCTTCCAACTGGTGCTGGAGTTGCTCGTGTTTCTGTCATTGAACTTAATTAGTTCTGTATCTGTCTCGAGCATTTGCATGTATCAGTTAGGCATTTTTTTCAGTGTTGGTGTCTAGGACATCTTCAGTTTAGATCTTGAACAGAAAAAGCAAGAGGAAAAAGGTTGGCCCAGAAAACCAACCAGCTATGCGAGAGTGTAGTTCAGGCCCTTCTTTGCCCAATTTTTGCATCTGAGATATGAATGTGGGTGTGGTACTTCTAGGCCTTGCCTGTCCTTTCTAACTCATTTGCATTAAGTGAAGGATCAGAATTCATTCTCTCCATTTTATGGAAAGCATGACAGCTAAAATGCAAGTGTTCCTTGGTAGACCTCTTCTTGCTTCTCCTGTCTGCCCAAATGCTGTGAAATGAACTCTGTGGTGTCCATCCTGAGAATTTTACGCTTATGATGAGAGATTAGTAGATGCTCAGGTCTGGCCTGTGGAGTTATTTGTCTCTTCAGCAGCTGGACTGGGGCATCTGCTTAGTTTGTTGGCTGCATTTTGTGAATCCTGTTCTGTGGTACCTATTTCTTTTCTCACCAAGGACTGTTTGTGGGACTTGGTCACCTAATTACTGCTCTGCTACCTAGAGCAAACTGTAGCACAGTCTTAAATAATGCCTTGCTGAGTTGAAATGTCTTTCAGTCATTCTAGCTAAATCCTACTTGTTTCAATGGTCAAGGGTTTCTGTTACTTGAACAGGCCCAAATGGCTTCCACACCTGTTGAGGCTTTCAGGAGATAGGAAGAATGCTCACAGTGGAGACAGATGTTTTTCCTCTGTTCTAAATCATGGAGAGCACACCTTGCTATTACAGTGAATGCATACATGTGAAGAACTAGTGGCAGCTACAGAAAGAGAGTATAAACCACTCCCAAGGACACCCCTTCCTTTTCCTGATTCAGCTTCTTTTTAACAGAAACAAGTGACTTAGAACAGAAAAAAGGCAGAGAAAGCTCTTTTTGATAAACTGTAAAGCACTCTGTAGTGCCTACTGAAAATCACTCTGCTGAGTACATTGAAGGCTTCTGTATGGAACACAAAAGAGACACCAACGTTAAGTAGTGGAGACAGCAGAGATGCTTTTAGGAAGATGATTATTATTTTCTTTTTTTACGAAAGAGAAACATAAAAGCTACAGTCCTGTTAGAAGTGGAACAACTCAGCTTAGGAGAGATGTGAGGTCTGTGCAAGAACCACGGCTTAATCCCACAGAGAGGGTGCAGTCTACACAGCTTTGGTTCCTTTCAGTAAGCATATAAATGAAATAATTGCTCTGAAGTACAGGGAGAAGGGTTTGTATAGCACATACAAACTTTAGATTATTTAATTTTCTTGTGTTCATTTTTTCCTTCATATGCTTAATGCAAGTCTGTTGTAGTGGTATTATTTTAGTATTTCTAGGGTGATGACAGTGCACTCACTATATGTTGCAAGGCCTGAATTAGCTGTATAATTCATTAAAGCACAAGAATGGAATAACTCCACTTCAAAGCAAGTAACATGCGATACTCACTGAAAGCTAATACTACATTTTGCAGCTCTGGCTTAGCCTCCAAATTACAGCATCACTGAATAGTTTCTGCAGTCTGTCAGCATCATGTGCATTTAGAATCCTAGAACCATATATAGATAAAGGTGTTCTTTAATTCTTTATTTATAGCTATTTTAGTAAAATGCATGTAAAACTTGACAGTCGTATTTACTGCTCAGCAAAACAGTCTATTGTAATACTACACTTCAGGCTAACTGAATGTGAAAGGTGAATTGTCTGCCTGTCTGGTTCCCTCTTACCATCCTAGTTAAGACTTCTATTTTCCAATTTAAAGGCAAAAATTTGGTAGCCTAGGGTAATGTATTTTACAATGATTCATAGCATATGATTCTATAGGATGAAACAAATTACAGAGGAATTCTTCCCAGTTGAACAGAATTAGGATTAGCATCATTGATGATGAGGGACAGCACAAAAGCAGTAGAAGTTTCAAGTGAATAAATAAATTCAGGTCAACTATTTTATAAAAACATACTGAGTGTGACAGCATTACTAAGTCTGACTGAAAATTTGATGGGTGTTGTGGTGCGGGTTGAAACAATTTGAAAAGTACAAATGCTCTTAACTCCTGGTACCATTAGACTTTATAAAAATGATTTAGTGGTTTATAAGCGTACTTGTATATGCTATTTCAAGTCATCCATCTTTTTATGGGCAATAGCTATTAGAATATGTGGTAACTCAGGCTCACAGAACAGTGGCACACAGTAATACTGCTGACTTCCTTTCAAATTATTGTACTTTCTGCAGGTCTGCCATACCTAAGCGATTTCCTTTTAAGTCTTTCACTGAAGCAGAATTTAGCCAATACTACAGCATCTAACAATGCCTTGTGATGTACTTGCAAACTCTAACATTGTGCAGTACAAGGATGTTTGGTAGGCAGTCTCATGTGTACTACTATGCAACTACTAACATGCTTTTAGAAAGAGCATCATGTTGCAAGTATATGCTTTTATATTCTTGGTTACAACTGGAGTGATAACAACCTGTACAAAGTAATTATTCTTTATTGAACTGTACTGTGGGTTTTGTTTTGGTTTCTTGTGTGGTCATGGATGCAGCATTCCCAAACCTTCCCCTTCCCATACTTGTTCTGCAGAACAGCAGGGTGGGACAAGTCTCTCTGGAGTGTTGGTCCTTGCAGAACCAAGCTTAGTTGAAAGCTTTCATAAAGTTTCACTAACAGGCTTGCTATCCAGAGGGCTACAAATGGGACAGAACATCAGTACAGCTTGCTTTGCAAATACTAGTTATGTTAAATGCAGTTTCTTTACTGGAAACATCTGTACAGTGTACATGTACCATCTAACTGGGAACTCCTGCCCCATCATACTATTGCTACTGCAGAATTGGTGCTATGTACCATGTCACAGTCCTTAAACTTCCTTCAAAAGCAGAGAAACCCTTCTCTGACTTTATAACACCAACAACAAAAAAAAAGGTTGCATTAGGAAATTTCTGTAACATATCCCTTGTCAAAAAGTACTGATAGCTCACACTAGTTATTTGGCCTAAAAGCTCCCCTTATGCTTATTTATTGTTCATACTACACAACAGGCTCCTTTAATCAGGTGACGTTTTTACTGATCAGTGTAAAATTGTTCTGATTTCTGGCTGTATTTAATAGTTTACCATTCTATTAACTAAATTGCTTCAGTAAGAATTCTCCACCGTCAGGACCAAATAATTTTCTGTTTCTCTGAAGTCAGTTTGCCAAAGCTGTGTTTTGATGTATGAACAGCAAAACGCATGGCAGAAAAGGCCAGAGATCCTGTGTCATGGTTTGAATATTTTTAAAGGAAGGATTTGAATGTGGATATGTGGCATCATTAAAGTGGAATAAGTAATTCACAGCAGCTAATTGACTTTGTCAATTCAGTCAATGTTTGTACTTGGCACAGCTGCCAGCTGCCAGACGTGACCTATGCTGCTCAGGTTGTTAAAGTAGGTGTGATGGGTTCTGTAAGCCGCAAGTTGCTGTATTGGGTTTCAAATTTTCAGGAAAAAAAAAATTGACAGGGAAAACAGGGAAGTGAGGGAAAACAGGGAAGTGACGGTGTTGCTTTAAACTGAAACAGGGTTCTATAGCCTAGAAATACTCTTGGGCATGCAACTTATACAGGATTTCGTTACCTGTAGAAATGAGGGGTATTAAATGAATGCTGCAGGTTGTCAGCAGTCCTGAAAATGAACTGATAGCTCTTTTTACCAATTTACTATAAGGTTATACCCATTTCTTTTTTGTTCATCACATTAAAGCTCATAGTATTGTACTTAAAAAAAAAAAAAAAAAAATCTCTGCTCTTACCAGCTTGCCTAACCATGTCTATTTCTGAAAAAAAAGTGTTAGAAAGTTAATAAGGGATGTGTG
This sequence comes from Netta rufina, assembly GCF_964035555.1. Lineage (NCBI taxonomy): Eukaryota > Metazoa > Chordata > Aves > Anseriformes > Anatidae > Netta > Netta rufina. Next base: position 1,742,018 of record NC_140128.1, on the reverse strand, counting down.
TGTCCATGTACATGCATAGGTATTTACAAGGTATATTCGGTCTTGTATCATATATTCCATACAGATAATTGTATTCATTAGTCTCTAGTTCTCTACTTGTACCTTAATCAGCTTCCTCAGATATTTACATGTTCATTCTACCTTTGAGGTGGAAACTGTGATCTTTACTACTACTTTGATACATTTGAATCAAAGAATGATTCAGTGATGAGGTGTATATAAAATAGACCTTCACAACACATCATCTTATCATTTGCTTCCCCGGAACATTGGGGTAAATTTTCAGTGACTGTGTGCCAAATATAATCCCCTCAAAAAAACCTGCTGGATCTTTAGAAGTCATTCATCTTTTTTATGGTCACTTCAGTATGGATCATGCTGAAGTAAGAAAGAGAATGTCATAGGAGAATGTCAGTAATTGATTCCATGCAGCACTTGATTTTGCCAATCTATTGCCAATCTAATGGAAATACTGGATGATGACAGTGAGCTTATAAATTCTTATTTACAGTTACATATAGAGTATAAGTGTATATATAATGCTAATATAAAGGTAAAGCTTAATTCCTTCTGAATCTAAAGCAGTATGACAAATTTTTCAATTCTTTGGCAGCAGGTGCTCTGTAAGTAAAGCAAATGCTCTAATAAGATGCTATACTGTTTCTTGTTCAGGTCTTTCAAAATTAATTTTAACTGTTTAAATTAAAATATTCCTTAGCAAAAAATACTGTTAGCTGTTGCTCTTCTTCAAAGAGACTTGGTTTCATTTACATTTGCCATGACTACTGTGAAAATAAGGTGTGCTTAACTGCTATTATGTGTATGAAATACTGTATACAGAAATGTTACATATTACAAAGGTATTGTCTGTCAGCTATTTATATCACTATTTACAATTAGGCAAATGAGAATCTTTACCAGATACTGTTTTTAAATGTGAATTTATTTTTTCAGTCCTAATCAAAATTATTGTTGCATATAATCTCATAAATTTAGGTGGAGTTGTAACAGGGATTGTCCAAGCAATTTTTAAATGAAAAATATTTTTTTCCTCCTCCTCCAGCACTCAGGCTTTGTGTACCACTCTCCTCATACTCAGGCAGCCATCCGAGCACTGATCTTAGATCTGCTTATTGGTACCCAAGGAGTAAATACTGTGAAGTATCCTCTGACAATGGAATTAGATGCATCATTCAACAGGTACAACAATTTAATCGATTTACATCACATTTTGTCACATTTTACTACTGAGACTTCTAGCTGTTCAGATTTCATATAATCATAAATGCTAAATTTTCATACTGCTGTAATAAATCTTTACTACTGCAGTTGTAACACATCAAATGATGCAGCTTTATCTGCACATCCAAACTGGTTTTTAGTAACCAATGGACTGTGCAATCATTTATTGTTTTTGTTTAATCTAGATAGGCTACATGAACATAAAACACTCTAGATCAGCTATTTAAATGTGCATTAAATCTACAGGACGTGGAAATGCACAATCCTGTTAATTAAAGTATTTAAATAAGAGCAATTAAATCTGGCAGTAGGAAATGTCTTACAGTGTCTTACAGAGAATGTAATTGGAATGGAAAACAAATTACAGAATAACAGCATAAAAATCAGAAACAGAATGTATGGATTTAAGCCTGTCAGTAATATTTTGCATGCATATATCTAGCTTCATCACACCAGATTACAAAGATCCATTGTTAATAACAAGATTAAGAAAATAATAACTCACAGATAAATATATCCACACCTTGACTGAAATGCAAAGAAGCTCTTTAGGATATGATAACTCAAAATGCATTTCACTACAGAAAATGGTGATAAAACTAAGAAAATTGAAGCAGGCGTTGGAGTAGAATATATTATACAGACTGAAAAGACCATTAGGGATTTTTCAGAAAGTAAAAATGAATCCTTTTTGTATCAGTAGTAGAGGGAAAATGTTTCTGACATTCCAGGAAAAACATTGGCAGAAACAGATAATATAGGTTATCATTGATTAATCAATATGTTCCCGTTTAAAAAATAAAAATGAGGAATTTAAAATGAGAATCTTTCATCCATATCTAAGCCTGACAATTACAGCTAGATGTAGAATTTGTAGATGAAAATGTTGTCTGAAAATATTGACAGTAAATCCAGACGATGATGTACTTGCATTGATGATCTTCTGATAGCTAGGATTACCTAATAAGAGTGGAGAAAAGGAAAAGCTAGCTTTATGCTATGCAGTTGATAATGATGAGCATCACTTTTCTGAATTCAGCTGCTGTCCTGTGTAACAAGTTAAAATTCATTTAGCAATAAATTGGATACCTTTTGAGAACTAACAGTCATAAAAGTCGAACTCTGTAAGTTCCAGGAATGCATGATGGTGAGATAGATGATTCACAAATTGACAGCTGCTGACTGGTAAGGAATTAAAAATATACTAAAATGAAATAAAAATAGGATTCTGTATGTAAACAAAAAATAGTGGGATCTGACTTATGTAATGGAAGTTATGAATACCTGTGGGAAACTGGTAAATGAATGCTTTTCTAAGGGAAACTGATTGCTAGAGTTAGTAATATGCAACAACTGCTGTGATTTCTCCAGGTACAGGAAATCTATTGAATTAATTGTCGGTGTTCAATGACTGACAAGATTTTTTTTTAATGGGCTGGGTTACTTTTAAGCATACTGATGAAAGAACGTTTTATAGGCATGCTGAGCTGATCATTTGGACAAAATACGTCTTGGCCTTCACAAAGGGAGTGCATTAGGGGTCAGGAAGTGACTCCTCATGGTGTTACAGTGAACTGATGACTCTGAATAGTTTGTGAAACAGCAAGCATTTACCACTGTTGAAGGCAGTCTACTAGACAAGGTAATTAATCTAGTTACTTATTTTTACAGTATGCAATATGGCAAATTGCATATTCCTAGGTCTTACCTTTTTGATTGGTTTTGAAGAATTCATCACTTGTGTACGTGTTGCTTTCTAAGGTTCTTTCTCCATTGCTAATCTGTGGAAAGCGTTTGTTAACATCCCTTTCCTCCCCATTTTTGAGTGTGCATGAGATGCAGTATGAGAAATGCTAATGAAAATCCTTTCACAGCATGCAACTGAAGGTCATGTGTAAGAGCCTGGTTCCTTCTCTTTTTCTCCTTATGAATGAAAATATTGTTCTAACGTAGCATACCAAAAATGAATTTCCAGATGAAAAGTGCACATTATTACTGCCAACCTTAGCAGAGGGAGATATCTAGTTACTCATATTCAACCTAATGAGAAACTCCTTTCAACACTATTAGAAACCCCAAGATTTTTATCTTTTTCCTAAGAGAAGATAATTATCCTTGGACATTTTAACAGATTGCCAGTGTTTTAGGGTTTTTAAACTAGAACAAATAATGCATTCCTATTGCTTTATGAGATGTAATTCTTAATAAAATGTAACTCTTCTAGAAAACAAAAATACTGAATGATGTTTTATTTTCTTGGGGGGTGGAAGAGGTGTGTTTTTACTAACCAAGGTTTTGTAATCTGAATGCTCAATATGAGGGCTTACTAACCCATTTTTACCCAGAAACAGAGTGATTTGCATTGTCATTATATGCTTACAATTAAACCAATGGCTAGAAACCAAGAAATAAATTGAGTGCCAACTGATGAAAAATAAGAAATAAACTTTCACTAGTATTTCCATTGATGCACGTATTCTAACAAGGAAGTTTAGGTTGGGCTCTTTGGAACTCTGGTCACAATACCTGGGTATTGAAAATAACTTTTTTCTTAGTGCCCACAGAAAGCTGTAAGGTGATAAGAACTGATATTGGGAAAGGAATTTCCTTGCAGCTGCAGTGCAGATCTTGCACAGTATACTCAGACAATAATGAAAATAAACTATTTTGTGTGTTGTATTAGGTATTGTCACTGTCAGATTCACGGTACCAGACTTGGTGGCCTGATCATCTCACAAAGTAACAAGCAATATATTCTTGTCACATACATCGTCATTTCATCCTAATTTAATTGCCTTCCAAGTGAAAATTCTTCTAAAATATTTTCTATATTTTCATCTTTAATTGGATTGTAGGATGTTATTTGGTAACCAAATATTGTTTATGTACATAGTTCTCTTGCTTCTTTTGGAATTAAAGATGCAACTTCTACTCATTTGATCAGGGCAGAGTTGGGGTTCTTTTGTTCTGTCAGGTTTTTTTTTCTTCCTAACTGAGAAATTTGAAAAATAGATGTATGCTAAAGGTAAAAAACTTCATCCATCTCTCTGAAAGCTGACAAAAGCAGAACCCAAGAAGTGATTGGCTCAGTAAAACAAAGGAAGAACCAAGATCAGTGCTCAGATCTCCTGAAATCCAGCCACTTCATATGGTAAGTGTTAGTTATCCGTTAAATTATAGAAAGCATAATGGGTCTGACCATTCTTTTGTATGTCTGTTATGTACCTTGTTGGCAGCAGCTGTCTTTGGCAATTTTTAGAGAAATCCTATCTGCACATCAGAAATTTTGGAATATCGGGTAGAACTAGAACAAGTAATTTATTTGTAAATAAAGGTGGTGTTGAAAACTTAATATGCTAAGATATGCAAATATGGTATATATTTTCAAGGAAAAACGTGGTATGCATTAACTTCCTTTTAAATTAATTCAGCAAAAGTGTCTTTAGAGTTTAAATGCAGTCCTCAGGAGAGTAAATACTGCATAATACGATATACTGAAAAAGGCTTGAAATGCACCCGCTAAAAGCTCCTTTTACTGCTGTAGTCACACAAAAACTAGCTGGCAAGTTCTGCACCTGATTTGCAATGAGTAAAACTTGCTAATGGAAAATTACTCCAAATAGAAGACTAAACTTATGCAAGAAAACATTTGGGTTGCCATTAACTACATCAATAACTGCAAGCAAATTTAACACCATTATTCAAATGCAATACTATATAGTAATACGTGTATAGAGGTTTTTTTTTCTGTATGTGAATTATTTGCTTATACATTTTTGTATTTTAAGTTGAAGTCAAGTACTCAAAATAGAGAATTCTTTCAGATTTTTATGTTTCCAAATCCATTCTGCATAAATGGGACTAAAAGAGTTTGTAGGCTTATAACAAGACATAGTTCAAGCAGTCTAAAAACCAAATATTTTAATATACTTGTTTTTAAAAGGAAGTATTTAGTATGAAAATAGTATTGGTTAAGTTGCACATGAATTTGAGCTAAAGCAAAAAGAACATAAAAACATTTAATACCATTTTCTCATGTCTAAACAGCGCAACAGTAGAGGTACCTTGTCCTTCAGCTGTAACACCTTGTACAGATGGTAACGCTTTCATGTTACCCAGTTTAAGTATTAAGTAAAGTATTACATGGAGGTGAGCTAGGGTAATATTTGAAGACAGGCAAAGAGCAGCTAAGAGTAGAAAAAAAGTGCAGTTGATGTACTGGTCCCATAAACTAACACAGCACTGGACATATGGAAGTGCTCTTCTGCGGCTGAGATTTAAATTTGAGCACTTGAAAACAGTGGTTATTTAAAATCAGACAGCCTCAATAAAAATACAGGGTTTAACATAGTTTGTTGGCTCAATTGACTGAATAATTAGGTTCTGTTTTTCTTTGTTTCTCCTGCAGTATCAAAATCTGTTTTATTTTTTTTTTAAATAGGATCACAGTCACTTTTTGTTCTGATCTGCCAGGCAGATAGCACTGTGTAATTGTATAGCTGTATGGCAATACAACATGTCTTATACTGCAAATACAAACTGAGCGTATTTGCATCCTTTGAGGTTCAGAATAAATTCAAATTCTTGATAAATTAATGATGCTGTTTTTCTATCCCATGGTTCTCATAATGGAAAAAATGGAAGAAGTTCATAGGGATAATTGTTCCCTTAGACACAGCTCCTACTGAAGTTAACTTGCTGTACACAGATGTCCTTGGCTAATGTATGGATTGGGAGTGGACATTACAAAGAAACTGTCTGTTGTTTAATGGTGCTAACCCCTGGTTCTGCACTATGTGCACTCAGCAAGGGGCATATGAAAGTGGTACAGAGAATCTCTACTGGGTTCCCAAGCCTCCAGTTTAATCCTGCCACACCATCTGTATTCTGCATTGTTTGGGATATGGCTGTGGGTAATGGTTCTAGCTAGCAATAGTATCGCACATCTTTAAATTTTGTGACATAAAGGGATGTGAGAATAATTCAGAACGGCTACCTGGCAAAAGCCAAAAATCTGTGGGATGAACATAATGTAAACATGTTCAGTAATTTTCAGATACATTCTTTCTTTATACAGCTACAGAGAGTATCTATTTAAGCTATATAATATCTATCTATTATCTTTTTATTATCTATTTAAATATGATACAAATGACCATGCTTTATCTGTGGAATGTTATAACAATTGAGTAAATTCATTTGCTCCCTTCTGTCTCCAACTTACCTTCCAAAGCAATTCCTACTATGATATGTGGGAAATGACACATACAGTAACCACAGTTGTCAGCAACAAATTTCATTTACAGCTTCTCAAGACAGCATAAACTACTGCCTCTGAACACTTCCAAATGGGAAGAATCCTCCATCACTGACTAGCATTACACTTCTCCATAACACATAAAAGCAGTGTTAACATCCCAGGCAGGTGCAACTCCTAGGCTGGTGGATACAGATACAAGACAGTGCTGAGCAAGTGCTGTGCACAGGTTCTCCCTCTGATGAGGTCTAAGGTGAGTGCTCTTCCATATAGATACATTCTCTGCTTACGTTTTTGTGGCAACCATACTGGAAGCTAAATTAAATTAACAGAGCCTGCTGTACTGAAAAAAAAATCACCATGGAACAGCCTTAAAACGATTCACCTCTTAGGTTTTTCCTTCTGCATCATGTCCTTTCTCATAGTTTTTTTTTGCAGAACCCTTACCTGATACGTATCTCACAACAGCAACTAGTAATGACAGCATAGCTAACCTGGTCAAAAGCATAAGAAACAGTCATAGAATCATAGAATCATAGAATATCCTGAGTTGGAAGGGACCCTTAAGGATCATCAAGTCCAACTCTTGACACCGCACAGGTCTACCCAAAAGTTCAGACCATGTGACTAAGTGCACAGTCCAATCTCTTCTTAAATTCAGACAGGCTTGGTGCAGTGACCACTTCCCTGGGGAGCCTGTTCCAGTGTGCAACCACCCTCTCTGTGAAGAACCCCCTCCTGACGTCCAGCCTAAATTTCCCCTGCCTCAGCTTAACCCCGTTCCCGCGGGTCCTGTCACTAGTGTTAATGGAGAAAAGGTCTCCTGCCTCTCGACACCCCCTTACGAGGAAGTTGTAGACTGTGATGAGGTCTCCCCTCAGCCTCCTCTTCTCCAGGCTGAACAGGCCCAGTGACCTCAGCCATTCTTTGTACGTCTTCCCCTCCAGGCCTTTCACCATCTTCGTAGCCCTCCTCTGGACACTTTCCAACAGTTTCATGTCCTTTTTATACTGTGGTGCCCAGAACTGCACACAGTACTCGAGGTGAGGCCGCACCAGCGCAGAGTAGAGCGGGACAATCACCTCCCTTGACCTACTAGCGATGCCGTGCTTGATGCACCCCAGGACACGGTTGGCCCTCCTGGCTGCCAGGGCACACTGCTGGCTCATATTCAACTTGCTGTCTACCACGACCCCCAGATCCCTCTCTTCTAGGCTGCTCTCCAGCGTCTCATCGCCCAGTCTGTACATGCAGCCAGGGTTTCCCCGTCCCAGGTGCAGGACCCGGCACTTGCTCTTATTGAACTTCATGTGGTTGGTGATCGCCCAGCTCTCCAACCTGTCCAGATCCCTCTGTAAGGCCTTTACGCCCTCATTTGAGTCCACAACTCCTCCAAGTTTGGTGTCATCAGCAAACTTGCTCAAAATACCCTCTATTCCTACATCCAGATCGTTTATAAAAATATTGAAAAGTACCGGCCCTAAAATGGAGCCTTGAGGGACCCCACTGGTGACCGCCCGCCAGCCTGACGCAGCCCCATTTACCATAACCCTTTGGGCCCTGCCCGTTAGCCAATTGCTCACCCATCGTACAATGTTTTTATTTAGCTGTATGGTGGACATTTTGTCCAGTAGGATCCTATGGGAAACCGTGTCAAAAGCCTTGCTGAAGTCCAAAAAAATCACATCAGCTGGTTTCCCTTGGTCCACCATACGGGTGATCTTATCATAAAAGGAAATCAGGTTAGTTAGGCAGGACCTACCCTTCACAAACCCATGCTGGCTGGGACCAATGACTGCTCTGTCCCCCAGGTGCGCCTCAATAAGTCCGAGAACCAACTTCTCCATGATTTTACCAGGCACTGACGTGAGACTGACAGGCCTGTAATTGCTAGGGTCTTCTTTCTGACCCTTCTTGAAAATTGGCACAACATTTGCCAGCTTCCAGTCTACCGGGACCTCTCCAAATTCCCAGGATCGTTGAAAAATAATTGAAAGAGGTTCCGCGATGACATCCGCCAGCTCTTTCAGCACCCGGGGATGAATCCCATCCGGACCCATGGACTTGTAGGGATCCAGGTGGAGTAGCAAATCCCGCACACGTTCAGGGTCAGTTGGGAGTTTGTCATCCCCACCGTCCCGGCCCTCCAGCTCAGGGCACCCTGGGTCCCGAAGCCCATCATCGGCATTGAAGACAGAGGCAAAGAAGGCGTTAAGCGTCTCTGCTTTGCCTATGTCATTGTCTGTGAGGAGACCTTCCCTATCAAGGAGCGGCCCTATGTATTCTTTAGTTCTCCTTTTTCCATTTACATATCTAAAAAAACCCTTTTTATTTTCTCTCACAGACACAGCCAACTTCAACTCTAGCTGTGCTTTGGCCACTCGAACTTTCTCCCTACAAACACGAACAGCATCCCTGTATTCTTTCCACGACGCCTGGCCCTCCTTCCAGTAGCGAAACACTCTCTGTTTCCGCCTAATCTCCATTAGAATGTTCCTGGTCAGCCACACCGGCCTCCTTCCCCGCCTGCCTGACTTGCGATATTTTGGAATTGCCTGATCTTGTGCTTCTAGGAGGCATCGCTTAAAGAGTGACCAGCACTGGTGGACATCGAGGCCTTCAAGAGCAGTTTCCCAGGGGACCTTGCTGACTAGTTCCCTGAGCAGCCTGAAGTCCGCTTTCCCCATATCTAGGGATGAGGTTTTGGTGGCACTTTTCCTTCTGTCACCATAAATATTGAACTCAACCACTTCATGGTCGCTATGGCCGAGGCGGCCACCAATCACCACATCTCCCACCAGACCCTCTCTGTTTTCTAGCAACAGGTCTAGGAGGGCACCTTTCCTAGTTGGCTCCGTTAGCACCTGCACCAAGAAGTTATCATCTAGGTGCTTCATGAACCTCCTGGACTTGCTTGTGTCAGCTGTGTGGCACTCCCAGTTAACGTCCGGCAAGTTGAAGTCCCCCATAAGGACAAGGGGAGTTAATCTCGAGGCCTCTCTTAGTTCTGTAAAGAATAATTTATCGGCGCTATCGTCCTGGCCAGGCGGTCTGTAATAGACTCCCACAACGACATCCCCTTTATTCGTTCGTCCCTTGATCCTTACCCAGAGGCTCTCAACTTTGCCATCGCCGACCTGAAGTTCCACACAGTCCAGCCCCTGCTTCACATACATCGCCACCCCACCACCTCGCCTACCCTGCCTGTCCCTCCTGAAGAGCCTGTAACCATCTATCGCAACACCCCAGTCACAGGACTCATCCCACCAGGTTTCGCTTATGCCGATGATGTCGTAGTTGCGGGACTGGGCCAGGACTTCTAGCTCATCTATTTTATTCCTCATACTGCGTGCGTTCGTGTAAAAGCATTTCAAGTGCGTCTCCTTACACTCAGCACCTTGTGGATCTGACCAAAGGACCTCACTGGCACACAGCCCCTCTGATTCTAGCGTACCATCCCTTAGGTCTTCACCGGCGCGCCTGGTTTTAGCCCCTTCCCCTCTTCGACTCATATCCCTATCCAACTAGATATGAACATGCAATTCATTAAGACACTACAAGACAAAGAGTAACTGTGGAAAAACTTATTCCTTGCGCCTTTGTTGTGCTGTCAGAGGGGCCCTAGTGTGCCATAAGCATACTTTCTAAATCGCCTACGTATAGAACTGCTGTCGGCCAGGTGATGTATATAAATTTCACTCAAAGGGCAGCAATTATGTCACAACTACCTTTCTATCAGCAGTAAACCTGAAAAATAAGACTGGAAACTAAGGATCTTCTTAAAAATGACTGACTGACTGCAGCATTTAAAATATACTCACTCTTACCACACAAAACAAAGTTAAGAGTATCAGATAGGCACTTCAGAAGAGCATGGTTTTGGCCATATGCTGCATTGAAAGATGTCCCAAGGAGGTTAAAGTCCAGGGACAGCAATCTCCATCACCTACCTCTCAGAGCACCTTGTCTGTCACAAAACAGATTATGTTAAGACAATCAGTGCAGCAGCGCCAAGGGTAGCAGATTTACTGCGTGTGTGGACAGCAACTGTCATAGGCAAGTGCTGCAGACATGATACTTCCCGCAAACATTCAGTTACAGCAGGGAGCAGACTGCTGCTGCCAGCACACTGCATGTGCACCTGCACCTTGCCATAAAGATCTCACAGGCTACGAGCAGGATTAATTGTTTAGTGCCAGTATTATATCACATGAAGGCCTTCAAAGTATGTCTTACCCCAGAACAACTGCAGTAACTATGGTAAGTAAATCTAAAAATTATCATGGGGAATAAGTTCTAAATTACAGGCACAGAGTGGCAACTGTTATTTTTTGCTTTCCTAACGGCTCTCGATGCCAGAGCAGGTTTCTTCATACCATGTATAAATTAATGTTTTAGTAGAATTCTCACCACTTTGCTACCATGTATTTCTTGTCCTAATCCTTTCTTCTTTGTGTCATTTCTTGTGATCACTTACCTTTTTGCTAAAATATCTAGTTTTGTTCTGATTAAATGAAAAAGAGACATAGTGAACTAGGTGAATTGTCAAACACCTCTAAGACTTTACAGCATTAACGCATTCCCAAAATAAGCATATCCCTAGGAGAGAAGACTTGACAGATAACCCCAACAACAAAATTCTTGAACACTATCCAGTTGATGGGAGTCTGTTCAGGGCTAATTTACATAATTTGACATAACTACAGTTATAAACGCTTCCAAAAAGCCTTGGAAGCAAAAATGTCACTGAAACCTACATTTTATTAGGTCTCATTGCATTTGGCAGCTGTATAAAGCTGTGGAGCATGGAAATTTGCTCAGACGGATCCTGATTATACAAACATAGCACAAGCTTTGAATGCTCAATACAATTTTGTCCTGTACAGAAAAGCTACCACAAAGTGTCCTAAGGCCTCTATCCAGTCAACCCCCACAAAATACAACGAAAACTTCTGAGGTACTGGTGGTGGTTCCCTCCCTGTTAACGCCTGACAAACTGCCATTCTGTCCAAAGGATAGCATTTCCTGAAAGAATAGCATGGATTTCCTGAACATGTGACTTGAGCTTCCTACAACTAAAGGTAACTATATAACAGAAAACAAAACAAAACAAAAACAAAACAAACAAAAAAAAAACACTGAAGTAAATCATGTTTTATTTTAATCAAGTTATATATATGTATGTATATATACACGGAGTTCTAGTCATACAAAGATGTAAATGAAGTTGGACAATAATTCTGTAATACATCTACAGACTCAAGGAGAATAGGTGAGGATGACACCAATTTTCTACTTTTGTCGTAAGGATTTTTATCATCTTTACATTCAAACAACACAAGTGAGAAGGAAGAAAGCTATCTGAAAAATGCACTTTTCAAAAACCTGTGCAGTCTTCTGTCAGCTTTCTGAAGTACACTGTCCCATTATAGATTATAGACTATCATGGTCCTTCAGAATACAGAGTATGTTTTGCAGAGGAATGAGAAAGTGTCTTCATTCAAATATTAAGATATAAGATACATGTTTGGTAAGTAGGGCAAATTTATTTATTTATTTTTAATCAGGGAAATCTAGTTGAGTTGGTTTACCCTACTCTGGCTTGTAAGTCTTGTCATTTTCCCATTTCCTTTTCCTTACCTATAGCATCATTCTTAATAGAATATCTGTCTGACCTAGGAATCTATAGAAGTCAAAGCATCCTTGCAGTCAAAAGAATTTATAGCACCTATAAAGCTATAGCCATTTCATAGAATCATTAAGGTTGGAAAAGCCCTTCAGGATCATCTGGTCCCACTATCAACATACTACCACTGCCACCCACTAAACCATGCCCCTATGCACCAGGTCCAAACTTACCTACATCTGAATACTTCAAAAACTTCAAGACTACGTAAGCATCAATCCTTACAGTCCTGCTAATTTTCAGTAGTCCTGCTGACTGCATAATATGGAAAAGAAATTCCAGAGCTTTCAAACATAATAAAAAAGACCTTTCTCAGATAGACAGCTTCCAGTTCATTCACAGAAACTCATGCCTTACCCACACACTAAATGAGAACATTCAAACAGAGTTCATTGGTTGATGTTGGAAAGCCCTGATTAGCTTTAGACTCTCATTAGTTTTTCTCTAGCTTACAGCATGCACAAGAGGCTGTGTACTGTGCTGTATGATGAGAAATAACGACATTTTGATTGCACTGGATATTAATAAAATCCTGTTTGAACATAAAACTTTTAATTATTTCATTTGTCTCTTAATTTATCATAAGGAAACAACTAATTAGCTTTCACTTCTCCTGAGCATTTTTTTTTTTAAATAGAAGACTTAAGCACAATCTATAGGGTTTAGTCTAGCAGCGCCGTACCTTCTGTGGGAGATTGTTTTCTGTCACTCTATTCCATATTAGAAATACAATCCTAAAGTAGTCAAATACAATTTCAGAAGTGTTTGTTTGTTGTTTTTTTTTTTAATTACTTAAATTATTGCATTCTATTGCTGCAACCCCAAATGAGCTCTAACGTAGTAAGTATGACAAAATGGCAGCAATATCCTGGAGTAGAAATCATTAATTGTCACCAAAGGGTTGGGTTGTCTACTGAAGGATTGGTTACTGCTATTCAGCAATAGTTGGACAGTAATAAAAAGTTACCAAAAGGCTATTTAAAGAAATACATTGATATATTAATTCTACATTTTAGAAATGATACAAAAAATCAGGTGCAGAGGTGGCACCTATTATGAAACAACCACACTGCATGACAAGATCATTGTTAAAATTTGATAGAAGACTTGATTAAAATTCTGCCCTTAAAGAACTGAAAGTGAAAGCTGGAATGTCCTTCCCAATTAGGTAGTTGAAGTCTGCTGCTTTAGAGCTCCCATTTAAAGACAAAGATCTGGATTACAGTCAAGTATAAATACAAATTATGTTAATAGTATGCTTTACTGATCACTGTCTGAATGGTCTCTGCACTAAGGAAGAGGTTAAACTGCAATACCAATGTCTTAATATACCTTACTAACTAACCTTTAGCTGTTGAAGTCAAAGAAAAAAAGCAAAAACAAAACAACTTACTAGTGGCCAGAAAATACAGTTGCAAACCCTTGGTGGATATTATAGAAGAAACTAAGCACAGGGATAAAAATCCCCATAAGGCTGAGCCTCAGCTCATGGGCTTATATACCACTAATGTAGGTTTTCAGTAAGAAAGGCTAGCTGCACCGTATTTCACGGAAATGGAGTACACAACTAAGTGTACTTCATATACTCAAAACTGCAGAGGAGCAACTGGGACCATTCAAACTCACACAAACTATTAAATTTTCCCCAGAAGCTAAATCAGGTACTTGTTTAGAATGCATTGTAATCTCATTTTATTTGTCCTAAGATATAGATGTGTCAGTACCTGATATGCTAAATATCTTATTTTTTACCTTTGGAAAAACCTCAAAACCTCATCTTCTTTTGAAAGAAGAAATTTGACTATCTTCAGCTTCTAACCTCTGGAACCTGTTTTGTCTTCAGGATAACCTGTCTCCCTTTGTGGAAATGCTGATATGTTTCTGACTCACCCTGCCACATCCTCTTAGCTAGATTGAGTAGCATGCTCTCTGTAAGCATTATATCATGAAATGTGTTCTAGCCTCAGAACTTCTGTGGCTTTTTTGCAGTTCTCCCTTGTATTTTTAAATCATTTATGAAGTGTGGACACCAAGACTGGATTCAATGTCTTATCAGCATTCTCATCGCTGTGAAATTACTTCTAAGTATTTACTTGCACTTCTTACATCAGGCCAAAAAAAATGCAGTAACCTTTTTAAGTAAGGAATTGCAAAACTAGCTCATTATGAGGATGTTATCATCCATGAACCAATAACCACTTTTCTGAGCTGCTACTTAAAAAAATAAATAAATAAATAATTCACTTTTCTTGTTCCTAAGTAGGTTAGTTTGCATTTGACTCTACTAAGGATCATTCTGTAACAGTAACTTTGTCTTAGCAGCTTGTTAGTAAATAGTAAATCATCTATTTTGAACTTGTAAGAATATAATAAAAGTTTTATAACCTTCTGAGATAGCTGACATTGGGATCAAATGTAGACATAGCTTACTGGAACTGTGCAAAAAAAAAAAAAAAAGGATAAATCTGGTTCTGTCCTGTTATTAAACAACTTACTCACAGTTCAGATATAGAAACAGAGCTTTTTTCTGAACCTTCATTGAAATGAGTAAGACTTACCTGAGTAAACTGCCAGTAAAGCTTCATTCTCTTGGCTTTGGCATAATTGCATTCAATGAGCCTGGGCCTGCTGTTCACATCCACCAGGCATCTGTTGTCATCATCGTCAATAGTGGGACTCAGAACACCCACATGGAGCTGCTGATTGCTTGTGTAATAAACATTCTGCAACAGGAAGCACAAACAAGATTTGTGGCCTCTAGGCAGAAGCACTTTATACCAAAAACCAAATGGCAAATATAATTGAGCTGAATAGCAGTAGGCTGACCCCATGGTGGCTTTTAAATTATTTCTGTTTATGCAGGAAGTAACATAACATTTTAAAAGTTGGTCTAAATTAATTGTTACCTACAAGGTGATGTTTGCTGATTAACAGAAATCAGTCCCCTACTCAGTCTGGTTCAGTCTGAGCACCCTTCTGGGCAGAAGCAAAACAATGGCTCTGGTTGGAGGAACTCCCTTATTCTGTCTACTGGCAAAACTGTACAGAAATAAGAGTCAAATATAATTATGCTTAACAGAGATAATTAGCAGGTTGTCACTTACCTTTAGAGATCTCACCCTACCTGCTAACATCACTTTTCGGTGTGGAACAATTTAGAAAAAGAGATCTGAAATCTTGCATCCTTGCCTGCTATCGGGACTGGCCAATAACCAGTTCATAATCAGCATGTAAAACTAAGCTCCAGCTGAAGAAAACTGTGATGGCTAGTCTGTCTCTTTCAGAATGCTGCTTTGCTTATCCAATAATATGACTATTACTCTATTATTATGGATATTCTGTATATTATAGAATCTCATCCAATGATATCACATCTTATTTCAGAATTGAACTCATAATGTACAACCTGATGATTTCACTACAATGTTTTATCTAATGGCAGTCTTACTTTAAAAACACATACCCTATACGAGTGTTGCTTCAACTGCTAATGAACAGTGAGCTACTGGTTTGGTTTGCTCATGGCCAGACAACTTTTCTGAAAAACCTATGGACAGTCCCTGGCTCCTTTACCCAAGCCCCAGAAAAAGATTCCCCGTGGTAACATCTTATAATGCACTCGTTAAGTATGCACATGCAACAGTTTATTGATCATCTTTTAAAGTGACCTGCAGGCAAAATAATGTCTTACATGTTAAAACCAGGTTTACGTTTTATCACCTTCTACGTAACCCTATAAGAAGAAGTTTGTACTTGTGATATTTAAATAAGTTACTATAAAGATGAATGTATGACTACCCACAGCAGTAGTTTCTTCAAGAGGATGTTTTTAACAAGTATCAATAAATATGCTAGCTGTTCTGCAGTATACTTTAGCACATAATGGACAACTAGAAGCACTTTTGTTTAAAACACTTCAGAAAATAGAGGCAAAACACATTTTTCCAGCATATCTCCTCTACAGTATTGCGACATCACCATCAACTAACACAACATAGGATTGAAATTTTGCAGGAATTTAGGAAAGTAATTCTTGAACAATCACTCCAGTACTTTCTTGGAAGCCCAAATTTTGACTCAGACCTTGAATCTTTGTTTCTGCTAAAACAACAAATGTGTCAGTAGTCTTTATTCAAGTGACTGGAAACTCATAGCCAAAAATGTACTTAGTTCTGCTGAAGTTAAGACACTGGCTAGCTGCTGATGTAGAGCATTCATACAAGTTCCTTTGTACTTTCACTGAAGAAGAGACTCAGTCTCAGCAAAACACAGCCACACATTTTCACACCAGCAGCACACACACATTCCCTGAAGAGCTGCTGAATTTCCACAGAAAGAACCCTGTTTGGATACTAGTACCAAAGTGGATGATGTAAAAAAAACAAAAAAAACAAAAAAAACAAAAACAAAAACAAAAAAAAAAAACACACACAAAAAAAACAAAAAAACAAAAACAACCTCCCTTTTTCTGTAAGAAAATGAGCCTTCTTACATTTCATTAGTCTGCTCTAGCCCACAGCACTTCACCATCTGTGTTTGTTTTTTTTTCACTGCAATATTATTAATATACTTCTGTGTCTCCTGGGCAACAGGAAAAGAACACCTTTGTTCGGGAAGTCAGTTAGGTTGGAGAAAAGGCACTTGCCTCTTGAAAAGGTGAAATTGCAAGGATTCAATATTACAGTCAGAAACTCACAGGATTTGTGACTAGCAAAGTGTCAGTCAACGTACAGCTTGAGCCTTAGGCATGTCTGCAACTACAGTCTTGCCAGGTGCTTCTCAAGGGTGGATGAGCGCAGTTTGCATGCTGACAGGCTGGCTCTGGAGGCTGACACTTGCCACCTGTGTTCCCTGCCCATTCTACAGGTCCAGCTGCATTCAGTGTCCCCAAGAAATTTCCTCTGGACACCAGGGGCAGGCAGCTAATCTGCTGCAAAGTAACGCAAAATGATCTGTTAAAAACAAAAATCTGGTGTTACTAATCTAAAGGTCCACAGCAAGCAAGCTTGCAATACCTGCATCTGAAGAAAAGCAATTGCCTTGCCTTCAAAGCTTGACATACATCTCTGCCACAAAGTTTTTGTTTTTTATGCTTTTAAAGAACAGCTTCATGACTGATCACATTCATAACTAATCTTCCCCTGGCAAGTTTGAATTGGTGCACGTTTTTGTTTGTTTGTCTGTGTTTTTAAACTGTTTATAACTTTTTTTTTTTTTTCTGAGAAACTTTGCTTGCAGATTTCCTTGTGCCTTAAATACTGCATCTTCCAATTAACAGAACAATTATTTCTTAACTAATTTTCTTGAATTTATTTTCCTAGATGTGTTCTATTTAAGGTCACTACTTAATTTCCCGTTTCTATTACCTGCTAATCTCTCTGATTATTCACATTAAGATGAAATATAAAACAAACTGTGATTGTTATCTCATTAATAGTACTAGTAGAATGTTTCTCAAGATCTTTCTAAGATGAAAGAGTGAGGTTTAGTCGCAACATACTTGTTATCTGTTCTAAACAGCTTTTTCTGTTAAAAAAAAAAAAAGAAAAGAAAAAGGACAGCTATTTACTCTAAAAAGACAGCTGAAAGATGAACACACAAATGAGTGGTAGTTAACAGCTGCATAGCCTAGGATTCTCAAGAAATCTTCATAATGACTGTGAAATATTAGAGAAAATTTGCTGTCCAAAATATTTTTCCCACTTCCATTTCAGGCAAACTGACTGCTCTACATTTTTTTTTTCTATTTACTACTCTAAGTCTCACTTTTTCTGAAAACAGAATTTTCTTGAATATCAGGAAAATTCATAGTACAATATTGTAATGAAAATAAAATAGCTGCATACACAGCTATGACTCAGACCAACTCCAGAATAAAGGAGAAGCAACACCGCCCTTCATTTACCACTGGACCAAGCCTAGCCTTGCTCATTTTTGGGGAATTCAATGACTCCCTCCCTTTTGATGCAATCTCATGTATCAAGTCAGCATGGAAGGGGAAAAGGAGAGTTCACGCCAGGAGTCACAGGCTTCCCTAATTCTTAATTATTATGTTCGGAGTAAAGGGTGCTTTTGCCTTTCTATTCCACTTAATCACCTCCTAGACAAACTCTGCTTTCAGCTGTAATCTTGAAATTTCACTTGTATAGCCAGCCACCTAACTGCCAAAAAATTCACCCTCTGCTAAGGTACTGCTCACTGGGAAACACAAGTGCACATCCATGCTAGTGCCAGAAGCATAAAGTAGGCATAGCAAAAAGAGATCTGCATAAGAATGCTCAAAATCAGAAAAAAAAAATAGTTTGTGATTTACAAAAGTTATAGCTGAGATAATGCATACTGAATCTAGCATATGCATCTAGCAGATACATACGTCTTCCCTGGTGTTGGAGCTCATCTGGGTAGATTTGGCTACTTTTGTTTATACTGGGGGAACCATATGAAGCACACATCCCCAATTCATACTGTAGTTGCCTCATGAAGGCAGTGAGGCTCAGCTGAGCCAGACGGAGCAGGCTAAAAGCTTGGGACAGACCTCAATGGTACAGATCAGTCAGTCAGTCAGGACTTTGCAAACTGGCAGTTGTTGCTGTCCTTTCTAGAAAAAGGCCAGCTGGATTTCCATTGCAAATTTCCTCTAGAGCTAGAACAATAATTTTTGTGGGATACTCACATCATAGGTGCTTTGATGTAGTGCTGCCATACAGAACACATCCTAAAACTGCCATGCAAGCAATGAAGGCTCATTCAGCAAACTTTTTTGCACAGTAAAAATACTTCAAATACCTATACAATATAAAATTTGCACAAAACCAAACAAAAACCAACATGATGTCTTTGAATACAAGGAAGGTATTCTTTCCTTATTTGGACACAAATACATCGTTTTGGCCTCACAACGATGTAGAATTTTTGTTCATGAGAATTTTGCTCTACAAGGTCAAATCATTATTCCCACTGCAATTAACACTGAAATTCCACTGACTTTAAGTTCAATGAGATTTTTGGCTCTAGGTTTATTATTAAACTTGTAGAAGCCACCAGAGTTGATAAAGAACTCAGAGCTGCACTGAGTTGCCAGTTGCAGTAAATTATTCATAGGAGCTGGTTTACCATGTAGCAGAAAGTTACAGTAAGATGTTCAACTTAACACAAGATAATTATCTGAAGGATAAATTGCCAACTCCCCACTGGAAGTTTAAAGCAATACACACTAATTTTCAGGCTGAAAGACATTTGTAATCCTTATGGCAGTGTTCCCAGATGAAATCACTCTGGAGAATGGTACATGACTGTGCATTTATAATGAGCAAACTTAATGCTCACCAACAGCAGTATTTATTTGTTACCCTGCTGTTGGCATAATAACTAAGAGGGGTAAGAAGTCTGATCCACCACTACTTTATTCCATCTTTGAACAATATTTTTTTTCCAAGTGAGTCCATGAAGTTATTTATTGTCAGGAGTAACATATTGACATACTAGATCCAAAGTCTCACAGCAGATTCATACTTGAGTACAACTGCAGCTAAAGAGCAGCCTGGTGGATTTCAGTAAATCCAGAGTTGGTTAATGTTGCTGCTTGGATATTTATGCTGTTCCTGATTTCTCTTCCAGCAGTTCGTGTTACATAAGCACATCTCAATGAAAGAACCTTGTTACCCTGATAAGAAAACTCTCCTCGGAATCCAAGTTCATTGTGGCTAACACAAATATATCACTAAGATCAAAATCAAGTGTTTTCCCATTTGATATTCAAGTAGAAAGAGCCTTCTTGCAGAAACCCTGCTATAAAAATCAATGAGCAACTGAGGAATAGCATCCAGCAGCAGCTGCTATTTCTACAAGCTAGTAATTTCACATGGAGCAGAATCACATAGATTTTTCTAGACATATCTGGCATGGTACTACAAACATGAAGCTGTTGTGCAAAATTATGCATTGAAACATACTCTTAAATACTTTGTTATGCCCTTGTTACTGAGGGTATATAAAAAACATCCTTGTTTACCTAATTCTACCAACCATCTTAAATGACAGTGACCTTGACACTTTAGTCCAACAATTGTGTATAAATTCCCTGACATACACACACACTAATATATGAGCCACTCTGAGTGTCAGAAAACCAAAGAATTATCCTTGCAGTTGCATACACACTTCATGTGATGTGACAGGAGAGAGGCTGTGCTATCCTCTAGCAACAATCAGCAGCATCACCGCATCTTGTGCTGCCCTAAAAAACTTACTGCTGAAGGAGTACAAACATAAGAGCACAGATTGAGAATTAAAAATAAATAAGTCAGAATTTTTCATCCTTAAGCTATATATTAACACTTAGAAGATGTGTTAATTTTGTGAGGTAGGTTTTAGGCTGGTGCAGCCTGATGTTACAACTTTGAAATAATTATGACCATGTTTTATTCATGTCCATGTTCAGTTCACTCTGAAATTTTCTTACTGATCAACTGACAAACAGCTAGTATACCAAGGGTAGCCACATGCTAAATTAGGTTTAAATTATAAAGTATGTAAGAAGGAAACTACTCACTATTTCACCTCAGTCCTTAGATTCACATCTAATGAGTTAATCCACAAGTGTACTGGTTGTTTGACATATTTGCTCTTCATGTGTGTACACTAATTAACTTCTAAACTCTAAGCAACAACTGATATTTGGTTACAGTAAAGCCAAGGGGCTCAGAAACTTTAAATAATACAATTTGATGCTATAAATACAGGCTTAAAGCCACAAAAAACGTTAAGGTATTTTAACATTAGAAGAACATTTTATCTTGGAAGAAGTGCTGTTTAAATGTAGCCCAGCTCTCACATGCTCCCTTGCCTTCTAGCAACCTAGCCCATGAGATACTCCAAAGCAGGTCCTGGAAGAGGTCAAAGTTGGCTCTCCGAAAGTCCAGGGTTGCATTCCTGCATTTAGCCTTACTTCTTCCACCGAGTTCCATCTTGAACTCCACCATTTCATGGTTGCTGCATCCCCAACTGCCCTTGACCTTCACATCCCTAACAAGCCCATCCCTGTTGGTAAGGACAAGGTCCAGGAGCACCCCCCTCCTCATCAGCTCCTCCACCACCTGCATCAGAAAATTATCTTCAACGCATTGTAGGAACTGTTTGGACTGTGTGTGCCAGGCTGAGTTGCTTACCCAACAGATGTCCAGAAAATTGAAATCTCCCATGAGAACCAGCACCTGTGATCATGAGGCTACTACCAGCTGCTTGTAGAAGGCCTCATCAACCTCCTCCTCTTCCTCCTCCTGAGCTGGTGACCTGTAGTATACCTCCACAACAGAGTCCCCTATACCAGCCCACCCCTTAATTCTCACCCACAAGCTCTCCACTTGTCCATCACCCTCCCCCAGCTGGAGCTGGGTACCCTCTAATTGCTCCCTCACATAAAGGGCAACCCCATCCCCTCGCTTCCCTAGCCTGTCTTTCCTAACAAGGATGTAGCCCTCCCTGACAGCATTCAGTCACGCGAGCTGTCCCACCACATCTCTGTGATTGCAACGAGATTGTGGCCCTGTGACCAAACACAGATCTCGAGCTCACCCTGTTTATTTCCCATGCTCCGTGCATTGGTATACAGGCACACGAGGGAAGCAGGAGGCGCAGTTACCCCTGGAGGGAGGCAAGAAGAAAGTTCTGGATGATGGATCAGGATCATCACCTTCTCCGAGGAGCCCTCAGACGATCCTATGGGACAGCTCAGAGGTTTTTCCCTACTATCTTCAATGGTGACAGCAGCGACAACTTCACCCAGCCCTTCTGTCACTTTTAGCTCCCCTCCCTTTCCCTGTCAAACCTAGTTTAAAGCCCTGGTGATCAGCCCAGAGAGCTTGCTCCCCAACACACTTGTGCCCTACTTATGGAGTTGAAGTCGGTCAGCAGCCCACATACCCAGCTTCTCAAAGGGCTGCCCAAGATCAAAACACCCAAATCCTTGGTCCAGACACCATCTGCTCAGCCAGTCATTCACCTGTCCCATTCTCCTTCTTTCTGGGTCCCGGTCACCCAGAGGGAGGACAGAGGAGAACACTACCTGTGCCCCTGATCCCTTCAACAACCTTCCCAGGGATGCAAAGTCCTTTTTAATATTCCTCATTTTTCTAGTTGCAGCTTCCCAGGATCCAACCTGAATGACAACAAGAGGATAGTAGTCCTCCGGTTTAATGAGCTGTGGCAGAGCCTTCCTTATGTCTCTGACACATGCCCCAGGAAGACAGCACACCTCTCTGGATAGGTTATCTGGGTGACAAACGGGAGCCTCAGTGCCCCTCAGCAAGGAGTCTCTGATCACTAAGACTCTCCATTCTTTTTTTGTGGCACTGGTTGTGATGCAGTGCTCTGCCTGGCCCCGATCTGTATGCTTAGTACTTCCTCCAATCTTGACACGTTTTGCAGGTTTGCTTCCTGGGTTCAGACTACTGTCCAGACCCTCAACCTCATCCTTTTCCCGCCTGAGAAGGGAGTTGCCTACAGTGATTACCCTTCTGTCTTTCTTGGTGGAGGCAGTCTTGAGGCATGATGTTTTCACGGTCAGTAACATTATTTTTAATAAACTACACTATAGTAAATGAAATCTCTGACAGTTTTGGTAACCATGCATTTAGTATTTAAAAGCACCAGAGTTGCTTTTTCATAATATGAATACAATTACAGACACCACATGTCTATGCTGTGATTTCTTTTTTTTTTTTTTTTTTTAAACTGAATCATGACTTAACAGGCAAGCTTACAACATGTTAATGGAGGATGAGTTGGTTCAAATGCTCATGGTGCAGACACAAGTGATAACAACCAAAGGAAAACAGAGACCACCTTGCATCATTTTGCACTGGTCATTTCTGTCATTGACAGGTGAGTTTTTCTCTTTTTATAAAAGTCAGGCTTTTATTTACATTTCACTTTGAGTTTGTGTTTAATTGGTTTAACAGATGAGGACCTTTTGCATGGTTATTCAGTGGATGGGGTAAGAGAAATAGGTTGGACTTTGCAACTTTTGATCCCTTGGAGAAAAAAAGGAAAGTTACTCTTGTGTTCCCACCCTGGGGCATGTGGTAGTATTTCCCCCTTTTGAACCAAGTTAAGCCCATTAAACTGAAGAAAAGAATTTCTGATGTTTTAAGTGGACAGCATCAAAATCCTGAAATAAACTAGCCTATAGAAAGTAAAAACTTTCCTTAGCTGTAGAAGATGTATTTCAAGTAACAAAAGCTATCACTTCAACTGATTTGTTTCTATGTTGTTGGTCACTGTGTAGAGACTGACAGAAGCTCATGGAATTTTATCTAACCCAGCTATGTTCTAAAAACGAAATTTCTTTCCTGAAACATTTTTAAACCTTCCAAAGTTAAATGGAGAAATACATGTAGCTTAACTCAGGTACATCTGATTCTTGAAAAATGACACTTTCCTGACACCAAATATCTCGAAGTAGTGGCTCCTCTGTTTGAAGGGTGACAGTAAATAATATCAGACAGAAAGAAGGCAGCATCTAGAATTTATATGAAGAGTGTGTATGACCTCATGCAAAAATTGTAGCAGCAGTCCTGTCTGTGTTCATGAATAAATTTCAAAGTTCACAAAGTTCTGCAAAGTTCTGCAAACATGTCTCACACCAGAACACGGTGCTCACACGCTAGACATTGCTCCTTTCTTACATTTTCACCATTTAATGTACTTGCAGTGCTAATTATATTTTTTAAAGGAAAGGTAGAAAATGGGAGGTGGACATTAGAAGTAAGCATACATAAAGATTTCTTACCATGAGTGCTTAACAGTTATTATGAAGACTTTCCAGAGTAGGAACAACTAAATAAATAATGCTGTTTAAAAGGCAGAAAATTGGCTTCATGTCACACGGGACATTAATGTAAATTCAACTGTCCTAGCTGTGTGGGAAGGCTTACAGTGATTCGCCTAGTGAGTTTTGACCCTCCTGTGACTAAGAACACTGCCAACTCTGTATTGGGCCCCTTTCACAAATCATGCTGTAAACCTTGGCAAGAAATGAAACAGTAAATATTACAATACATGGAGGTGCATTGCTTGATTGTTCAAATGGTAAGATACCTCTCCCACTGCTTTCATTCATGAGGGCTTGCTTTCTGGGGCTTTCAGTTCTACTGTGAAGGCTCACATATAGACTTGGGCCTTACAGGTCTCCACAGGCCAAGTAGAAGAGACTCGTTTTTTCTGAGCAACTGCTTCTCATGTGGATGAGGCAGCAAAGTAAAACCAACTCTAAATCCATGTTGTTTGAATGACCTTCAAGTACAATAGAGAAACCTCCAGCGAATAGCTAAAAGAGCTGTGCTAAGCTTCAGGCTGCTAAGGTATGACTAGGCTATGAGGATAAGCCATCGTCATCACAAAAGGTAGATTATGTCACAGATTTTCCCTTGCATTTTCTGCCTGTTTTAGGAGCCTGCATTTTATCTAAAGTAGATTATCCTGTAAAGGTATCTGCAGGATACAGACATAAAGAAAACTCATTCTGTTGTGCTATTTAGACTAATAATAACACTAGGCACATCAGTCCCCCATAATCAAAAGTCAGTAGATATTCACAATAATACAGTTATTTCAGGACTCAATTAAAAGTCAATTAATTTTACAACATCATTTTGATTGTTCTGAATCAACAACAGTTACTTCTTTTAACAACTTCCTGATCTGCATATGAATAAAAACACTAAGATGATTACATTTGCCTATTGTGCAATACACTGTTTAGTGATTTGTATTATTTTGCACAGCTGATTCTTCCCAGAGCTCAAACACGTGTCAGTTCATGGGCACTCTAGGACCAGAGTGTTCTCCTTCCCAGGGGACAATTGTCCACACTCGTGACAGAAGGAATTGCCGTGCTTAGACATAGTGAAGGGGAGACACAATGCCACAATCCTTACCCATGCACCCACTCCAGACCATGAGGAAGAAGGGGAGCTACCCTCCTAATTCCCAGATACCTGGCTACAATGCCCACACAGGCCGTGCAGAAGCTAATCAAAGAGACAATTCAATACTTGCATCCTCTCCACAGCTAGCAGAAAACTAGTCTAAGTCATGGAACCAGCAACTTGTCTTGGGTAACCAATGTAACAGGTGACAGTAGGTTGTGGGGTTTGCAATCTCCTTCTGTAGGTTTTGGAAACCTCACCTTTCTGTGGTTAACGGGTGCTGGCCTTTTTGAGGCTATTGGATTTCTCAGCAGAAGGGAGAGTCCTGCTACACTGAATTTATGCTTAGAGTGAGATAACTACATGGAAGAAGCTATTTCGCTGGGTAGGTTTCCCTCTGTTGTACATACTATGTTGGTCTGTGCCTAAGTTACCTAAGTAACTCATGAATTAAATATAGCAAAAACATGAAAGAGCATTTGCAGAGCTAAATTTAACTAAGCTACACGAATTTTACCTATTTTTTCCTTAAAAACAAGCCCAGAGTGGAGTAAAATATCAGTAAACAAACTGCTTGTCCAGATCCTTCCTTGGTATGCATCTGGAGAACAGAACTACAATTTCCTTTCCATTTTGAATTTAAAAATTTTTTTCCTCCTGCATGCTCCTTTCAAAAAACACTGTTGTCATCGTCATAAGCAGAATCACAGGGGAACAATTTGTCAGAGAAACTACAGCACAACTCACTCTATGATTTATATGTCACATTCACAGAGGGGAAGCAATCTGGCAAGTTACAAATTACACTACTAGCTTCTTGGAAATTCCAGATGAAATCTCAGGGTCTGCTTCAAGCCAGCATAACCCTTTCCTTCTGAACTAAACCATGCTAGTCCTAAAAGCAGGTACCAGAAAATTTTAATTTAAAGACGAAGAATTTGGGAGATAATTGGGAGAGCTGAGATGACAGGCTACATCCTCATCTGAGATACTGAATCAGACTAACATATCTAATACAGCATTGAGCACAGTCTGACCTGTTATGATCTGTATGTAGAGTTTTATTGTAATTCTGTGCTTCATCGAAGAGAAGAAAAATGTTTTGAAGCTAGGGCAGAAAAACGATCTGAGCCCATGTAGACTCTGTTTTGGCATCAAAGGGAAATGCAAGGTATGTTCCCATAACTGAACCAGCTTTCCAGCTTTTATTTTACAAACCTGGGTAAGTTTTTGCATTTTGTAAGATTAAAACTTCATGCATGCAGAACTGCTCCTAAACACCCTTTACATATATATTCATGTAGGTTTTTCACTTGGTTGTTCTACCTTTAGACAAGAAGAGGTCAAACTGACATCTGTCTCTAAGCACTTCTCTTAAATCTTTCTGTCTTTTCAATACCCGTTTTTCTAAGGGATTCAGAGAATCACAGAATCATCTAGGTTGGAAGAGACCTCCAAAATCACCCAGTCCAACCTCTGACCTAACACTAACAAGCCCTCCACTAAACCATATCCCTAAGCTCTATATCTTAACATCTTTTAAAGACCTCCAGGGATGGTGACTCCACCACTTCCTTGGGCAGCCCGTTCCAATGCCTCACAACCCTCTCAGTAAAGAAGTTCTTCCTAACATCCAACCTAAAACTCCCCTGGCACAACTTAAGCCCATTCCCCCTCATCCTGTCACCAGGCATGTGGGAGAACAGACCAACCCCCACCTCACTACAGCCTCCTTTAAGGTACCTGTAGAGAGCAATAAGGTCGCCCCTGAGCCTCCTCTTCTCCAGGCTGAACAAGCCCAGCTCCCTCAGCTGCTCCTCGTAGGACTTGTTCTCCAGGCCCCTCACCAGCTTCATCGCCCTTCTCTGGACTCGCTCAAGCACCTCCATGTCCTTCTTGTAGCGAGGGGCCCAAAACTGAACACAGTACTCGAGGTGCGGCCTCACCAGAGCCAAGTACAGGGGGACAATCACTTTCCTAGCCCTGCTGGCCACACTGCTTCTTATACAAGCCAGGATGCTGTTGGCCTTCTTGGCCACCTGAGCACACTGCTGGCTCATATTCAGCTGACTATCAACCAATACTCCCAGGTCCTTGGCCATTTCTTTGATGACTTCCATCCATCTTCACTTGTAATACAAAATGTTACCTTTTCAGGGGAGACTGGTCTTTATTTACATTTTTTGATACTTTCTTCACTCAACAATCAACTTAATGCTAATGAACTCACACTTCCTTGGATTTCAATATCTCAAAATAAGTGTATGAAATGTGTTATCTCTTAATAAAACTATTACTGTCTACACATTCTCTACAGTACATGGCTCACCACACTCAGTTTCCTGGTTGTATAAAGTATCTCACTTAGAATCATAGAATCATAGAATATCCTGAGTTTGAAGGGACCTTTAAGGATCATCAAGTCCAACTCTTGACACCGGGGTCTACCCAAAAGTTCAGACCATGTGCCTAAGTGCACAGTCCAATCTCTTCTTAAATTCAGACAGGCTCGGTGCAGTGACCACTTCCCTGGGGAGCCTGTTCCAGTGTGCAACCACCCTCTCTGTGAAGAACCCCCTCCTGACGTCCAGCCTAAATTTCCCCTGCCTCAGCTTAACCCCGTTCCCGCAGGTCCTGTCACTAGTGTTAATGAAGAAAAGGTCTCCTGCCTCTCGACACCCCCTTACGAGGAAGTTGTAGACTGTGATGAGGTCTCCCCTCAGCCTCCTCTTCTCCAGGCTGAACAGGCCCAGTGACCTCAGCCGTTCTTCGTACGTCTTCCCCTCAAGGCCTTTCACCATCTTCGTAGCCCTCCTCTGGACACTTTCCAACAGTTTCATGTCCTTTTTATACTGTGGTGCCCAGAACTGCACACACTTCTCTAAAGCTGCTCTGCATTTAAAGCCTGATCCACATTTCATAGGTATTAGCTCAGTAGCCTTTCCTTAGGCATGGATTGCAATCCTCAGGCCAGCCTTACTTTGATTAAAGCTTTAGTCATTGTCACTGAGCCTAAAGACTCAGAGTTTATCCTTCACTATGAGTGTGGAAGCTTCATCCCAAATAGCTGCTACTGATTTGAATTTCACAGAATTTCACAGAATTTTCTAGGTTGGAAGAGACCTCAAGGTCATCGAGTCCAACCTCTGACCTAACGCTAACAGTTCCCACTAAACCATTTCCCTAAGCTCTACATCTAAACGTCTTTTGAAGACTTCCAGGGATGGTGACTCCACCACTTCCCTGGGCAGCCTGTTCCAGTGAAATTTGGAATGAAGATGAAACACTTCTATGGGTTACTTCACTTGGCTAAAGTTCACAGGATCATAGAACAGTTTTGGTTGGAAGGGACCTTAAAGACCATCTAATTCCAACCCCTCTGCCATGGGTTGGGACACCTACCGCCAGAGCACGTTGCTCAAAGCCCCATCCAACCTGGCCTTCAACACTGCCAGGGGTGGGGCATCCACAGCTTCTCTGGGCAACCTGTTCCAGTGCTTCACCACCCTGGTAGGAAAGAATTTCTTCCTTATATCTAATGGTAAATCTCCCCATTTTTAGTTTAAAGCCATTAACCCTTGTCCTATCACTACACTGCCTGACAAAGAGTCCCTCTCCAGCTTTTCTGTAGGCCCCCTTAAGTACTGGAAGGCCACTGTAAGGTGTCCCTAGAGCCTTCTCTTCTCATGAGTTAACTCATTTCCTCATTAACTCAAAAAGTTAACTAATTTCCTTAAGATGTACCTTAGCAGGTGTCAGAAATATCAGTGTCTTTTATATCCATCTCAGTTCCTGGGGAACTTTTAGCCTTTTGGGGAAGTCATGGTTACCTGAGACCATG
Source organism: Netta rufina (assembly GCF_964035555.1). Classification (NCBI taxonomy): domain Eukaryota; kingdom Metazoa; phylum Chordata; class Aves; order Anseriformes; family Anatidae; genus Netta; species Netta rufina. The sequence continues at coordinate 1,713,066 of NC_140128.1, read as the reverse complement.
GACCAAGTGTTTTTCCTGATGGGAACTTTCCAAACCTACATTTCGAAGCCAGAAATGGGCATTCTGTAGCAAACAGTTAAACCATAATTATTCAGTATGCCTCCTACTGAAAGTGGGAAATTAGGTACTTCATAATATTAACTATGTGTGTCACACATCTGGCAGAATAACATTTACCTCACTTGACAATTCACACTTAAGTTTGCCTAGAGTGCTCAGGAAGGTCCCAATTCTCACAATGCATCATTATGCAAACACTTACAATTACTCCCGTGACTTACAATATTGAATTTAAAAAATTAGTCTAGGAAAAAAGCAATCTGATTACTTCAGAAATTCCTAAAACCACCAAATTCATAGTGACAAAAGAGAGTATAAGTTTGATGGTTATATCAGTTCAGTATGTGAGAGGACTTAATGTCATGACTACACTGGAAACAAGTAAATAAGAACATGATTAGTCAATCATTTTCATAATTCTACCCAGCAACACTAAGTAATTATATGATGTTTATGGAACATTGACATAATAGAATATGCTGAAGTCAGTTGTACCCATTGTATGATCATATCCTGAGAATTCGTTGCAGGCACAGTATGAAAAAGGGAACCTTTTTATTACATTCTGCTACATTAATGCAATGGTATCTGTAAATTTCTATTTGAACAGCATGTGATGTTCTCCCTTGAATAAATTAAATATTTGAGGATTTGGTCCTATGGTAATATCAAATAGAGGATCTGATGAACACCCAAAACTGATCTGAAATTCACAACTCTGATTTATCATCCTAGGCATGTTATCTCTTTCCTACTGAGTTCTGTCCCTGCCCTTCTAGTCACAGAGTTCTATTCTGAAAAGAAAGCAGCACAATCAATAGAAGTTCCAGGTTTAATGTGGTAACCTATGTCACTTCTTCTGAGGTTTTAAGAACCTTAAATGACATGTTATTGTAACAAATCTGTGTTGTTAAGTTGTACTGCTATTTTTTCCTTCCAAAATTGATGCCATCAGCAAGTGAGTCATTTTGACCTCAACATTTTAAGGCTAATTTCAGAATTTGAAAGGACTAAAAATATAAGATGAAAGGAATATGCATGCTGAACAAATCACTACGTCTTTAGCATAGCAAGAGAAACAAAGCAAATGTTCGCAATCAGTGCAAAACAAATACAAAGTTAAGACTGTAGTAACATCTGAATGCTTTAAATGCATTCATCAGTTTTGTTGCTTGATTGCTATAAGCCTTTATGGACAGCCAGCTGAGCAGATATGCTTGGCATAACAGAGTTATCCCCATCTAATTTGTTTAATCAATGTTTAATCTGAATATTTAACTGAAAATTCAGAAACTGAACCAAAATTCAAAGAACTACTAACTGTGATCGCTGCTTATTTGACATGTTAATAGATCTATAGATTTAAGAACCAAAGAAGACGATTAGAGGTTTTTTTTTACTGTAATCTTCGATATGCTACCGGCTGTATATTTCCACGTACTTACCTCTAAGTCCTGTAACTGGCAATTCATTAAATTACAGTTTTCCATAATGGTATCAGCCTTGATCTGTCAATGCTTATGATAGCTTATCATCTGCTTTTACATGACTATTCACCACATTACTAATTTGTATCTAACTGGCCGTTATTATTAGCCACTGGTTCTTGAAACAGTGCTAAATTAAAGTCTGTACTTATTAAAGTGTCATACTTCCTTCCTGGAAACGTACTTCTACTCTGTAAATATGACCAGGTTTAGACTGAACTCAGCTCTCGGTAAGGGCTAGTTGGATTGCTGATTTCCAAATAAATTGTCTGACAAACATAGCTCTTTTCTTGGCTTACAAATCAATGCTGATTTTTTTTTTTTTCAGAGTTATTCATGAATATTCAATCATGGTTTTATGTGAAGAAATAATTTCTGATATTTCTTCTGCTTCCTGATTGGACAAAGATGGCTAATGAACAGGAGAAAAATCCCTAGTTCACAGAAAAACACTAGAAACAATCATTCCATAAGCATTTTTGCAAAACACCCTACTCTGCAAATGGTGAACAATACAAGAGAGAAACTAGCTGAAATTGAAGAGCTGATCAGAATGTGAATGAATGCTGTGAAAGTAATATGGCTCATGTAATTACTGAGGGAGTTACATATGCTTTCATGGGGACTGAATTTGGTTCATGAATTCCAAATGAGCTAGTGGATGACTTCAATTAATAGAATGACATAATAGAATTATCAATAAAACTGAAGAAATTTTAAAGTGGAACTTCCATCAACTGTATTAACTACCCTCTCTTAACAGTTAATCACATTCTGTCAAGAATTGGAGAAACAAAAATCTGACCTTCAGAACTTTGAAGTAACGAATGTTAAAATTGACAACCATCTGACACTTACTAAAACATCAATCTCCAAGTGCTCTACATGTGTTATAATAACTATATTGGTTTTATGCTGAATTTATAGCATAAGCAACAATTGGTTCTTAAAACTGCAGATTGAAATGCCGATTTCCAACTAGAAGAGACATCTTTAAAACATGGATAACTCCAGTAATTGCTCCATAATAAGCAGACCTACAATTCTGATCTATTTAAAATTAATGGACTTATAAAACATGAAATACTCAAATTGCATCAGTTTGAGACACTGCAGAAACCCAACATGGCTGTTTTCTTTCTCCAAATGCCATTAATTAAAAACATTTACACTTTAGCAAGCAAAAGACTTATCCTTCTTTTTTGACTGGCCTGTGTATTTTTGAAATTAAAATTAACTGAACTTTGGACATTTTTAAACCTATTCCACCCTGTAGGGAAAATGTTAATAGGAAATTGGAAGTTAATTTCATTTTTAAAAAATATTTCAACTCAGTACTAAAGCAACATATGGAATATCCACATACTGCGGATATGCAGCCTCAGAAGCCTAAGTCTTTGTTAAAAGAAAAAAAAAAAAAAAAAGCTTGGACATTTGTGAGGTACTGCTGAAATAATAAAGATTCTGACTTCTTACCTCATGGGTCACATCGTGTCCAAGGCCAGAGACAGCAAGCTCCACTCCAGGGAAGGCAGGGTACACCTAGAGCCTGGTGCCTTGTGCCCAGCTTGGGGTTATTCTGCAAGGCAGCACTGAGTGCGAGTGCCATGCTGCATAGCACAGCTGGTCTATATGCAGCTGTTGCAGAGACCGCAAGGTGTTTATAACCACGGTTGATGGCATCAAGCAAGTAAATACCACTTCACTGCTGCTGAGCTACCAGCTGTATTCCTTTCTGAAGATACTTTGTCCCTCTGTGGCAGTTCTCCATTGCTTTCAGCAGGTTTAGTACCCACCATGGAGAAGCCATGCTGCTCTGTACATAGAGTGCTTATTTGCTAAGAGCCAAAGTGAGATCTCTGACTGGACCAACTTCAGGCTCCTACATCAGGATATTAGCCAACCATTGCAGAAGTCAGCAGCAGCTTCAAAAACACAACAGCCAGTATATTCAGGGGATGTTAGCTCTAAGCTTTTTGATATCAGCTCACTGGGTATATGTAATAAACGATTGTAATCCTATACACCTGAACCAAACCAAGTATGAAAAGCAGTGTTAGCTTTCACCGGCTTAGTGTTCAACATGAAAAGCACAGAATATGAATCCAAAATCCAGTGCCAGATTTATCATCTAGGAGCTCAGCGATATTCCATGTTTTCAAATATTTTGATGCTTTAACTGGTTGAAATTCTCTCAGCCAAAAGTATCCATCCAAAAAAAAAATAAAAATATATATATATATATATATATATATATGCTACAACACAAGAAAAAAAATTGCTTGAAAATGCATGTACGTTTTTACATCCCAAACAAGAACAGTTTTGATCTCTTGTATAATATCTAGGCTAACAACTATAATCTCTCATAAATTAAAACCATACATGAGAGTTTGAAATGCTCTGATAATTTAAAATTCTTGAGCACTGCACCTGTTCACAACAGTTTGTTCAATGACATTTTCAGTGTGGGTTTTCTAGTATAGATATTTGAGGAAACTGTAAACTAGAGAGGAAAGTTCTTAGAGTGACCACAACAAGTTCAGTAAGTATGATTTGAATTCTATAAAATGCAATGTTTTGACAAGATATTAAACAGCTTGAAAACCAATTCCTTTGATATTCTGCTTACCCTCTTTTCCTGCATCAGCCTCACCCATTTTATAAAATACTAAGTTCTTTCCAGTTAAACTATAGAGACAGTAACTGTATGTCCATCTCCTCCTATATCAATAATGCTAACGTAGGATTTAGTCGTATAGAAAGGCAACAGAATTCAACACAAAGATGATAACCCTAGGGCTAAGAAGTACAAAAATTAAAATTATTTCATTTTTGAAACACGCATCATCTATGGCACAGTCCATATTCATTATGTTTGATAAATTAGTAAAATGATGAGACAGGTTTGACTCTGGTCCTATCACTATAAAGACAAGTTTAGTTGGCCAGCTGAAAAACGCGGTCTACAAATCACTCACAGTCTATTTGCTGAGACAACGAACATAGTTATCAGAGCCATACGTGTAGTTTACAAGCTAATAATGCAATACTAGTGATCCTCACCTGCAAATGGACAACTCTCTTCAGTTTAAGAGAACCTCCTCTACATGGAAATAGATACTGCATTTGAATGAGACAGGCAATACAGAAGACTGGGTAATGGGTCACATAATCTCTATCAACAGAAAGCCTCTTGAATCAAACCATTGCTAGCACAAAAATAATTTACTCATGGCAAATGGTTCAAAATTAACAGATTCTCTTTCTGAAACTATGCACTGAAGTGAATGAGAATTTTGCCAGAATCAAACTTAAAACATACAATAGGAAATGCACCTGTTCTATAGTCTAAAGAGGCTGCAGCTTTGAAAAAGTCTTCCATGGGTTTAGCTTCTCAGGCACACATCAGAAAAAATGCAAAACACCAAATTTTGCTTCCATTGCTATCAAGGTCACAGTTTCTATTAACTTTACTATGATCAAACCAGGATTTATGCACTGAAAGAAATCAAGAGAAATATAAATAGTCTCAGTAGACTACTCAGCAGGAGTACATTATATAAGATATTAATTGTCAGAGCAATTAGGCCTTTTACATAATATATTTTAAATAAAAACTAGAGTCCATAAATGCTTATAATCATCCTTGCTAGGCAGTTTCACGAAATCTACAAGTCACCTTATCTTCCATTAATTGTATTTTTACTAAGCTGAAAAACCTTAGATTAAAAAACAGCTATTCTAGTTCCACTAACATTTACTGCACAGATACCCTTCTTCCCAGGAAGCACGTCGCATGTGCATGAAGTAGTGTTAGCACCAGCACTTAGATCATTCCACAAGCCTTAGTGAACAAGTTAAAGGAAAATGAGCCTAAGTTTGTGCTCTGTCAAATGCAGTCTCAGGAGGAACACTAAGCACAGATCAAATGCAGGGACATTTGATCTGTAGAGTCTGCAGAGAGAGACTAGAAGAAAAAAGGCTGCACAGCTGTGAGAATCTCAGGTGGCCATGCTACAAAGTACATAGGGCTTAACTCCATGCCCAGCAGTGTCACCTGTTCGCTGAATCCCAGTCCTCATGTCTGTCCTCCTGAAAGAATCAGGCTGACCTGCTAAGCTGCCACTGTCTTGATGCAGCTGCTTCAGTTTGTATGAATACTGATGTACTCTGGCTGTATGAAGAGAGAAAAAAACCTACTCTCTTCTCTACTGTACAACGTGACTTTTCACTGCAAAGTATTTGGGCCATGATGTAATTGGATTCTTTGCACAGTTCAGTTTTTGTACAGCACTCTGTATTTCTGCACACATAGTTATTAACAAAATAATTATCATAAACCACATAATTGCTAAATTCAAATCAACATATTAGCAGGTCCTTAAAAAGGAAAGGTCCTATACAGTGCAGACGCGAGATCAATTGTCTTGTACACAGATGTTGCATATATCTAACTTTTATCTTGAAGACAAACATAAGCAGCCATCCTTAGGTAGCAAGTGACTGACAGCTGTTAAAGCAGCTGCTCTGCTGCTTTTTCTTTCTTAGAAAAAGCTCCCTGAAAGTGTTTATTGTAGATGTTTCATCTTCAGGGCAGTGATTTTTCAAGTTTGAAGGGTCAATCATTGATCCAAATCAGCAGGCTTTTTTCTCTTCATTATTTCGTGAAACGTGCTAGTATCAGTGGCTGCTAGACGTGGGGCCATCTGGTTCATGATACTCTTACACAAGAGCCTTGCTTTGCAACACTTACATGTTTCACACACTCGCATAAAAACACGGCCCTACTTCCACATAGCAAAAAAAAAAAAAAGTAAAAAAAAAATTATATATATATATATATATATATATATATGAAGTGCAAGTATGTCATTATAGTTTCTAAGAATGCTGTATTTTGGGTCTGGAATAATTATTATTTCTCTAATTTGCAACTGCAGGAGAAAAAGAACAGGTATTCATCCATAAACCATCTAGAGATCTGACTCATCACAGCTATATGCAGTTCTCAAACTTCAGAAATTCCCTTATCTAATACATTTCTTGACAGCAGTATTGTGGTGCACTGTTGGCAGCAGAATCAAGACTGTCAGGGGAAAGCAGCATCAGTACTTCCATGATTTTATTTTTAAAGCAAACGGAAAGGTGCAATGGGAAGACTGAACTGTAGGGAAGGATATACTCATATTTTATCTGTTAATTTCTCATTATAGTATGGTTTATAATGGTCAGAGTACTTCAGATACACAGAAAGGCACTCCTAAGAGGGCTACTGCTTCTGCTTCCAAATTCTCTTAATGCTCATTCTAACAAAGTACATGGTCATTCTCCCAGCATTCCTAGCAGAGATGATTGTCCAACACAATGCAAATCTTACTAGACACGGGGATCTGAAGAAAAATTTTCACACTAACAGACTTAGTACAAGGCTCTATTAAAACTCAATTTTGAGATATTTATATTTGTAATGTCTCAATAACCTGAAGATCACATTAGTTTTGCTCTGGAGATGTCTACATTACTCATTGAAAATAAACTATCAGATTTCTTTCTCTTTCTTTCTTTCTTTCACTTTTTTTTCTTTTTTTTTTTCCCCTCCAAGATACTTGCCAAGAGATTTTAATTATTTTGGTAATTACTTGATGAATATCTACGAATGGTTCCCTCTCCAGGAGTTTACAAATTGGGGTTCACCAAATAACTGCTGTTTGTGACCAATCCTGTACTTTTTTACTGACTAAAAATGCCTTCAGTGATAGCTATTTTTACTATGTTCTCGTTTACAAATTAACAAGTATCTGTCTACAAACAACCACCATGCTAAAAAATTACACTGAAGAAAAATTAGTTTTTATGAAAATATACATGAATAACATTTAAAAAGGAGCACTCATAAATCATACAAAGAGCTTTTAGAAGCTCAAGAGAGTTCTTGTAACTGCTGCTTCCAGTACTTCACACGCTGTGCTTAGAATGCAACATGAAGCTTTCAGGTCAGAGCCTCATGCAGTGTAAGCTGGCACAACTCTGCTTATTGGCATGGCTTTCTTCCATTGCTTTCAGTAGAGAAGGAATAATTCATAGGATAGGGCTGTACTCATATGTTTCTGAGTGTCAGTTCTGCAATCTATTGCAAGAACATGAAAGAATATGAATGGGTGGGTGTCCCTTCTCACCTGCATTTCTTTTCTAGTACTTCTCCCACCCAATCTAGTCTTCTGACACTGGTCTTCAACTTGAGTTCCTCGCAATCTAACTGTTTTATATTGACTTTCACATCCTTGGATGGGATTCCTGGTTTAACTGCTTATCAATTGAGAAAGATATGAGCCAGAAGCAACTAACAAGGGAAGACACAGAAGTGCTCATTTTCCCCTCAGTCCCAAGCACTTTTCAATGTAAATCTGGACTTAAAACTTACCACATCATTGACTGATGGTACTTGTTTATTATCCAACAGTCATAAAGATTCTAATAATGTGGTTTTTCATTTAAGCAAAGAATCTTCCAAATACTCAGGAGAAGATTTAATGCAAGTGACATACTGTCACCAGTCTGCCTTTAAGATTGCAGGCCTGACTAAACAGTGGTCTTAAATAACACCAAACATTCAGGCCCAGACAGTTCCCAGAATTAGGAAGAGAACTCACTTGAGCCTGGGGCATGTTCTTACTGCAGCTACAAGCAATCAAGTTCTGCATGCAAAACGGGCACTGCTGGAAATGGAGCTCTTTAAGGTCTAAACGTATGACTGAAGAGTGGCTTTGCTCCTTAAAGTTCAAGAATTGAACTGTCACCTTCTCCTGTCACCTTCTCCCTTCCCAGTCTACCACATCTCCCAGTTTTCCAGTTTCCCTCTATCATCACATGGAAGGGGATCTGCTTCTTCACATCCCCCCCAGGCTGTCTGTATCCAGTGCACCCTCTTTGGCCAAGAACTGCAGGCCATTGTGCTTAGCCTCTGAGCTATTTTCATGCAACTAAAGCAACATTTTTCACCATCACTGCTGTATAGTAGGAACCTGTTTTAACTACTGCTGGTAAACAATATTTCTCTGTTTTCAATATTGTCTGCAAAAGACGAAGTACGTTCTTTATGGCAGGTACACAGTTACCTTTTTTCTTCAGTGATTTCTTTCTTGAATGAAACATGCTGAAAGAAAACTATCCACATATACAATCCAGAAATGATTAGTTGATGTCAAATAGCTCATCTAAGCTATTTCCCACACAGAAAGCTAAGAAAGCTTTCAAAAACATTTGAAAGACGGTATTGGGGGAAAAAAAAGTAAAAAAAAAAAAAAAAAAGTTACTCAGCTTAGAAGAGAGGCTATAGCAATAACTACAAACAACAGATTAAACTGCATTGGAGGGAATAGATCTTGGCAGCCAGATCTAGCTCTGTGACAGCAAAGCTTTGCACCAGAACTAGTACCAGCTTCACCAAAACCTTCAGTCATACAAACACTCCTGAACTGTAAGACTAAACTTTTTGACTAACTTGTTTCTATAAGGACTGACAAGTGAGCAAAGTAATCCCCTTTATACAACATTTCACCACTACTAGAATACAACAAACATCTTACCTGTGTCTTTTGTACTTACTAGCAGGTTCACAAAGATTAAATGGAATATTTATTCAAATATTTCTGATATGCTAGAGGAAATGCATGTGGCTGTATTTCTGCTTTAACAAGAGATTCTGTATGTGCAATGGATATCTCTTAGAAGTATGAGAAATATTTTTTGTTAGAGCTTTCCCTGTTTCTAAAGTAATTGTAACACAGAGAAAAGACTGTGCTCTTACAGTTTTCACTTGTTACCAGGATCTTGCTTGTATATGTGCCATATTCATGTTTTTGTTGTTGTTGTTGTTTTTAATCACCATTTGTTACAAAATATATATAGTAACGGGAAGGAGACACAGTCCATATTGTAATTATGAAAGGATCAGAATCTTGTCAACAGAATTTTCCCTTTTCCCTCTGTCATTTATTCATCACTATCTCACTTATCCTGAACTTCAGCTGACATTCAAAGGTAGTTCTTTATCTGGTGAATACTAAACTGAGCTTACTGAAGCAACTTTTTGTTGTTGTTGTTGTTTGCCTCTTAACTATAATTAAAATTTCTAGTTGGATTTTACAACTATGACAGTAGTGTGTTACCATCACAGATGATATGCCAGAATAGAGTTAGAGAACCATCCCAAAAGATTTAGTAAATGGCTCTGGCTTCTGAGTGAATTACACAGTTCCTTAGCTAACGCTAAGGACTAGCTTAAAAACATCCTGGAGGCAAACAGTGGGTACTATGTAATTATGTGACAAGCTACAGCCCCTGCAATGAATGGGTCTGATGGATGGGATATTCAGATATTTTTGTCCTTATCATTCATAACTTACTCAAACATGATGTCACTAGTGATCAATATTAAAGGCCCTCACAAAGGAAGTCACTACAAAACACAGTTATAGCATGTGTAACTTGGCAAGGAAGTACAGAATCTCATCTGCATTTTACCAAATTCATGCTTCCAGATAAGATATCCAGGTACAGAGGACAAGATTACTTTTTTGCTCAAAGTTTATATCTAAAATATTAGGATAATTTGTTTACTGTTTTGTCAATTCACATAACTGACAATTTCATTGCTAAAACTACATTATTTAAGTAGAGCACAATAGGGCCCCTTCTGAGAAAATAAATGAGGTTGTCAAAGAAAAAAATAATTCAAACTAGAGGGATTTTTCAGAGGCTCCAATCACTTTCACAAATACATACATTTTCTTTATGCCACTTTTGCATATGTTACTTTTCAGTGTTACATAATTTGCACATCTGACTTTAACAAGCATGTTCTAGATGATGCAAAATGTAACTATTACTGTCAGGATTTGCCTAGAAACGCTTTCACCTATGCCCAGATGCTTGGCTACTCAGGGAGCTTTTATCCTCTTGTTTGCCAAGTTAATAAATACTAATGTTATGTAAGAAAATAGAAGGACTTCGGTAATTTTAGTCTTTGGCACATACTAGAGTAACAGGACAACAGCAGAAAAAGAAAAAAAGGAGCTTTAAAAAAAAAGAGATTTGATGATTGGGTTTTGGTTTTTGACACAGATGGGAGTTGTACATTAGTGAAGAAGGGGGCTGTACATTTCAGATTTTTGAAAATGAGATAGTAAACATATCAAGTAAAGATGTTTCAGATAATGTATAAACTATGAATATACTCACGTATGTGCATAAAGTATTTTAAAATGCATTGTCATTCACACACCACACACACATCAGAAATGAAAACTTTTTATCAACAAAACTGTGTCAGTGCTGACTCATATTTCTTAAATTCTTTCAAAATGAACGAACAAACTTCATTGTCAAAGTGCTACTATGTCAGTAATTCCTAACTTAGGGCAGAATTAATTTTCTAGCTTTCTGTAATAGAGATACTAAACAGCATAAGGAGGTTTTGTTGCAGGAAAACAGTGACATGTACATGACGGTTCCTCTTAATCAGTCTAGAAAAAGCAGCAGCAATATACGCGACATCATTAGCCAAACTAACCTGTGGTGTCATTCCATGGCAGATATACATGATTGGGATATTCTCTGTGTCTGGCCCTTGATCAAGGCACAAATCACTTTTCAAGGAATTCTGCAGCTAAAATAAACAAAAAGAAAGAGATCAAGCAGGTCTTAGATCAGAAAAAAAAAAAAGTATGATTACATTCTTCTTTTTTTTTTTTTTTCAATAAAATCATATGTACTTGAAATATGCAGAAGTAAAAATACTTGTTGAAGTGAAGATATGTGAAGCACCTGGACTAAATACTTCCTTGTAGAAAATCTAACACTACTGATTTCAATAATGTTGCACAAGATTTCAGGGAGGGTAGATATCAAAAAGCCTTCAGAGAGCAATATTTTTTTTTCTATAAATATGTTTTTAAATATTTTTATAGAAAAATCTATGCTTCTAAGGTACACACTATATATAAAAGAGTTAGTTTTTTTATTTACTTTATTATATATATATATTTAAACAGTGTGAAGGTAGCTGAGGAGTATGGATGGAGTTTTAAACACAGAGAAAGTCCTCTAATAAAACTGTTTTTCAGAATCGCTCAGGAGATTCGTTTGATTTCTGGAAGTAATTCAAAAAATCCTTTCTGCTGACACTTAGAGACTTCTAGCCAATTGGTATGCATTAGCTCTGCTTCGCATTATTCAGGACTAACCCTTCTAGAGCAATCCAACCATGAAAGGACTGCAAAGCACTTGGCCTGGTTCTTCACTAATCCCTATATGTTACCTATGCAATGCTGAGACAGAATTTTCTGTAAGTGAAGTGCTAAATTAATGAGCACAGGTGGCTAAAAGGTCTTTGTAGAGTGTAATGCCAAAGATGTGGGTTGCATACCATGGGCATGTACAAAGGTGTTCAGTGGTATAAGACTGGTTCAGAGAACTGTCTGATGGAGTGAGTGAAGAGGCAATGTAGTTTGCAACCATCAGAGACTGAGCAGTCCTGTCAGCTGTGTACAGGGACCTCCTTTGAGAAAAATAAATAGATATGCTTAGAAAGGAAATCCAAAAGTGCAGTGGTATGTAAGAACTGAACAAGACAGAGACTGAAGTCAGGCAGTGAATAAAATCAACATGAACTCATCTTCACAAAGTTTCCAAACCTTAACTCCAAACCTAATTAACTTTGGTAACAGACATGACAAATCTCTATATCAGAGAGAAAAATACATGCTCAATATCAATGTGTGACTGGAAAAAGGGAAAGATCACACCCATTTTTTAAAAAGGGTAGAAAGGAAGACACTAGGAACTACCAACTGGTCAGCCTTACCTCTGCACCTGGGAAGATCATAGATCATAGATCATCCTCTTGGAAACTACACTAAGGAACTTGGAAGAATGCAAGGTGATTTGTGACAGCCAACATGGCTTCACCAAGGGCAAATCAAATCTTTAAGGTCCCTTCCAATCCAAACCAGTCTATGATTCTATGATAATATTGGCCTTATTCTTAGGTGCAAGCTTCAAGAATTAAGTGAAGTTTCCTCTCTCTAATCTTTATATCCATTAGCCTTAAGCATAACCACAACCATGACTCTAATTGTAATCAGATATTAGGCAGCACTTTATCTAGATCAGTGATAAATACAAGCCTTATTTATTCAAGCCTGCATCCATAACTGACTTCAGCTTTTTAAAACCTCTTCCACAAACTCAAACTCTACCACTTGTCCTAACCTGAGTATTATAACCTTTCCCAAAATAATTCCCATGATAAAGGAAGCAAAACACACCTGCCTTGGCCAACATCAGCGTATGACTTATCTTAAAGGGCTGGCCCAGCAGTAAAACAGATTCAGAAACTGTAGGTTCCCAAGCTGTAAAAAGAACCATGACCTTAGCCCTAACAACAGCAGTATCCGTGATCAGGCACTACAGAAAAAAGAAACAAAATGCTAGACCCCTTTGAAAACAGAGATATAACAGGAGCTTTCCAGACTGAATTGCTCAAACTCTTTTCCCAAACAACTCTACAATTAAGATAAAATATTCCTAGAGAAATAAATACTACAGAAAACTGTGAATAAAAGACATTGGCCCGATGACTACAAGACTTGTTTCAAAATCTGAGGCCCACGTAGAAGCTACCACATACTAGCATCTTGTACAAAGTCACAAGATTCTTAGGAACTATCCCTTTCCAAAATCTAATGGCTACGTGGCAACCCAAAATTAAGTCGATAATGCAGTTTTAGACTATCAAGACTTAATTATAACCCAAAATATAACCAGGTTGTCAGTCCCCCCACTGAAAACAAACAAGCAAACAAATAAAAACCCCAAAGAAATAATTAGTACTACCACTTGCTCCCTTTTAAACTTAACAGCCTTACAGTATACAGAGATATACTACTGAAATTTTGTATTTGCAAAATTTTCTCAAACATGGAGCTAGAATCAGGGAACTAGTCCTACACAAAATACTTCTGGCCCCACTTATGTTGCTTTCTCCTAATTCTGAATGTACTGCAGAATTCATAAATCCTCAAATCTTTGATTCTCAGACCAGTACTTTGCCAGTGCTACTGTATTATATTCTCTTCCTGACAGAGGGATCTGGAAGTTCTAGAATTGTCAGGACCAATAGTCATTTTTCTAATTATGTCACACCTGAAGTACCTAGGAAGAAAAAGAGCTCTGGAAACTTTTATTTCCCCAAACCTAGTCCCAACTTCTGAAACGACAGAGAGACAAATCTGCAGGTTTAAAGTAAACAAATCATTTTTCTCTATGGACACGGCGTGCTGTTAACTTTTGAAAGTAACCCAAATAATTACTTCCGTGGGCTCTGGAATTGGTATTCAATGGATATTTCAAGAGAAATAGTTGAAAACAATGGAAATGCACATGCATCATCTTAAAAAAGAGAAAACAACCCCCACCAAACCAAGTCATCCCACAATGTTTTTAAATGAAAGGCTACATTTAAACTATATATATAGTTTTCTGTGCATAATTTCATTCTACTATATTTGGCAAAATTAATTACTGCACATGTAATCTAATACCTTGCTAGGATATCGCAATACCTAACTTCAGTCCTTTCGAACAACACAAGAGGAAAATGTCTCCATTCTTAGCTTTTCATTTCTGGATGTTCAAACAATGCCTATTCAGATCGTTTCTGTAATTTTTATTTTTTAAATGAATGATAATGCTAGTATTTCTACAAAAATAAATTAAAACAGTTCATGAATAGAAGCACTTACGAGAATCAGCAAGCAGCTGACTTTCTTTGAAATATCAGACCTTTCTCCTTGCAAGAGAACAGAAAAGCGGACGTGAAGGAAGAATAGAGATCACAGGAACCCTTAGTGTAAAGATTGGGGCACTGTACCTTTTTATTTCATACAAGCATTTCATAAAACAACAGCCTGTGTATTTCATAAAATACTCTCCTAAGTACCGATACTTGGCCACAGCTGTCCACCACTCCTTTTGTGGTAGTACAAATAATGAAATCACTCCTCACATCTCATTTAGCTGATGAGGCTACAAATGTTCTGCAGACAAAAGACTGGATCATGTGCTTTATTATGCAGTACCTAAATGTGCATGTTCTGCTGACCAGTGAGTTCAGTATTTCTGTAATGAACTATCCTTATTCTTTTTGTTTTTCATATAGCCAGCAAAAGCTTTCAAAGGCCAATGAAAAAGTCTTAGCAGAATATAAAATCATAGGTGACTGTTCACTGTCTTTCATTTTGTTTTACATGATGCTGAGTTAATACTAAGACGATGCAACAAGTACCTTATCTAATCTGTACCTGCAAGCAGAATCATGCATCTATCAGCAGCTATACTTCCTTCTCCTCAGGCAACTCTGCACCACCATCTAATAATGATCATGGTACCGCTGAGTCAATGGAAGAGGCTCCTTGCACACAGGTCTGATTTTGGCATTGTTTTGAGCTATTTTGGAAGTTAACCATCATGTCACACATTTAACAACGGCCTAAATCTTTGTTGGAAGTGTTTTCTTTGTGGGTTGTACGAAAAGCCAGCACAATCATTTCAGTTGATCATCAAAGGGGTCATGGAACTTTGTGGGGCATACATGTATAATCACTTTAATTGCTGTAAAAGAGCTGCTGCTCTAGGGGACATTCACAGTCTTCTCAGAGACACATTGGCAAACTGCAGAACTCAGACTTCTTTTTGGAGAGAAATGTCTCAAACAAAATCTTTCACTTGTATGAAATGTAACTACAACTCTTAGTGGTTACATTTACTAACTGTTACATGCATGCAAAAAACAAACAAACAAAAAACAACAAATTGAATTCACGGAAATAAATTTCTTGTGAATATAATACTGGATAGAGAATGTGAAAAGGACATCCTCACTCTAGTAGCTTATAATGTGCCCATATTAACTTACTATGTTCATCTTCCATGTCATGCACACCTATCCTCTCTGTTTAGATTGTCGGTTTTCTAGGGGCAAGAATTGTCTCTGCTTTAATTAGCACAGTGCAACTCAAGCATGATTTCACACAGACAAGGGTACTAGTGTCACACAAGTAATGACAATGATAATCCCAAAATAGAAACATTTGAGGCGCTGGCTACAATATTAAGTAGCCTGCAGTTGAGATCTTGAGCCTGTTTTGTTAATTCACCTGCTGATTACAATCCTTCCAACTGACATCTCCAATATGCCTAAAAAATCGTGCTTTCAATATCGAATGGAATGGAAGCCATGGAACAAAATGAAAAAAAAAATATCTGGGATGAAGACAGTGTACAGAGTATCTCAGCATGAACTACAGCACAGCAGCAATCTCTGTCAACTAACCAGTCTAATGAATAATTTAGTGACTTAAAGTTTATCTTATTATTTTACTTGGAGGCAGGCATTGTCTTCATGAATTACTTCCACGATTACTCCCTTTTTCCCCAACACCTTTTTAAAATAGGAAATGTAAACAAGATCCTTACCACCCCATAGGCAACAGTATCTGAGTACATTCTCATTTCTGGATACACACTGACAAGATACCACCTAAAGGTCTTGCACTGGAGCTTCTTCCGCAGGGCCTTCCTCTCAGAAATATCACCAATATCAATTCCAGAGTCCTGCACATAAAGAACAGAAAAAGTAGGAAAAGTAGAAAAGTAGAAAAAGTGATACACTTTCTTCTGTACAAATTGATCACCCAGAGTCTCTCCTCATTGCAAAGATGACCAGGACTTATGATAATCACCAGCTGCTGGCCACAGAGTGTTTGTGTTACCCACACATTCTGTAAGTGCCCTTAACAAATATAATATAGGTCACCATGGTGGAGTCTCTTTCAAAGTCTGCTCTGGTCAATGGAAACACTCTTACTGAAATCAGTGGGGTTTAGATCTAGCTTTCAATGAATATAACTGTTGTTCTCTAATTTCCTGGCACTTTCCAAATCCAAAAGCAACTGGCAGCAGGAAGCAAGTTGCCCTGGAAACAACTTTATTGCTGGCATCCCACTGTTTAATCATTAGTATATTACACTTTCTGGCCATTTCTGAAGTCTGGGTTTATTGCTTCACTGGAAAGAGCAGAAGCTCTGCTCACCTTTCTGAAATATCACTTATTACATTTCTGTGGTAATGTAAAAAGAGAAGTTGATATTTTTGTTAGAAGCAATGGCAGAATGTTCTCTCCCCCAGTTTTTATTCCCCTTTACGTTTCTGGCTAACCTAATTTCATGTGACATACTTCTTTGTAGATCATAAAACGTGAGTTTCATAAAGTCCTTGTATATAAAAATCAATACTTTATCACATTAAAATCATGCAACAGAAATTTTTAGAGAGAGATCTAAGTGCAAATCCATGGCTGATGTTTGACAGGAAGTAAAGTGAGACATTTTGCTCTATGTTGTTCTCTACCACTTCTGCCTCAGAACAAAATGCAGGATAAATAATCTTTCTTTTAAATAGCAGACTTTGCTGGGCAATAAATATCCCAAAAATTTTGTTAGCCACAAGATATTTATTAAAAAAAAACACCCTCCCCTCTAAATTGGTCTATCACATCCCTGCTCCTTTCTCATGCAACTTTGCATGAAGCAAAGTTTGTTTCTTCACATTTTATTGTATGAGGTAAGAAAGGGCATCTGGGGCCTCAGTAATCACATACTTCCATGCAGCTGGAAATGGAAAACAGCTTACACATGGCACACTGGCTTTAACACCAGGAACAACTGAGTGTGTTCCTTCAAAGTGGAGAATGTAATGGGAAGGGAGGGAAAAAAAAAAAAAAACATAGGAGAGGACACATGCAGAGTATAGCTTGTTTCTGACACTTGAAAAATCTTTCCTTGGGGTTTTAAGTGCTTTTCCAAATCTATTTATCTACACAGTTATGATACAGAAATCACCATGGTATCTGAGATCCCCATTAGAAGCCTTCAGTACTTCAGAGCCACACACAGAGATCCCAAGAGGGCAGTCATTTCACACTGCCAAATGAGTCAAACTCCCTTTATTATTATTAGTTTTCAAAGACAAAAATCTTTGGAAACATTGGATCGTGGGGCTTTCCACAGATTTGGGAACTCTTCCATGGAAAAAACAGGCCATGTGGTTAACACCTTGGAATAACATATTTTATGGAAAGTCCCAACTATTATAACTACATTTCAATGACCCACTCTGTCCATTACCAGTGCACTATTTCATCTGCTTCTGGGTAGACAATTACTGCTGCAGTTATCCTCTTGTAAAACTGTACTTAGTCATGCTATCCATCTGTCCTCTGCACGTCTCTCACGATCAGGTATTGACATCTTTTGGCTCAGCTTATGCTATATTTGTTTTGAAGATTTTCTCTCTTCTGCATTTCACCTTTAATCTTGAGATAAGCAAAGACGAAACAAAAATATTGCTACCCAGTCTGATATCTGAATTTGACCTAGTTCATCCCCATCCAGCCTTTCATAGAGTGCATCTTTGCACCCTGCCTAATGGAAGTCTGTATTAAAAGTGTCCCACAAGATGTAAGTTATTTTTTATATAACTTTACACTGAATACCCCTTTCTCATGATGTTTTTATACCAGCTGGAGACTGCATTGCTCCTAACCCTTTGATGTACAAAAGCAGTCTCACACTAATGACGTAGATTTTCTTTATATACTGACTGATTCAATTACAGTGCTTGTAAGTATAGTTTTGTGCTATTTTCCTCTTCCCTGTAAAAGGTCAGAAGCCTTTCTTAAACACATGCCCGATTCCTACTGCTCTAGAATCTGTTCAGTACTAGCAAAATTTAGCATGGGAAAGGAAAAGAAAGTCCCAAAGCTCCTAAGAGCTTATAACCTGATTCTGGCACCAGGACTCGCACAGTGAACACAAAGATGATTAAAACAGCTTTGAATTATACAACTGACTTGGGGTACTTGAGCACACATCAGACTGTCAGAACAAAACAAAGTCCCAGTGCTTGTTTAATTCCTTCACAATTTTCCATATGGCAAAAGACGGAAGCTGGATGAACATCACTTGAATGGGCTCACCTCTAAGGTGCAGACCCCATCTGACAGGGAAAACCTCTGATGGTCATAAGGGTCCCATATTGTCTCCAAACATCCTGTAGCAATTACTAGGTAATGAGTATTCTCAGGCTTTAAAGGCCTATTTCAGTTGTGAAAAATAAGACATTTCCCAGTGTATTTTGAATAAATATGTGGCTATGTATGTGCTTATTTAGTTTTTGACAGTGGTAAGAAATAAAAATGAAGGTTGTTTATGCTTGGTTCTGTAGATACTGGCTGTTTATGCTTGGTTCTGTAGGGTAAAATTAATAGATATTACCCTACAACAAAGACAACTCCTTACATTGTAGAAGAGGCTAGTACTATTAAAAACTGATTTAGCACTTGCCGTCTCCAGCTTTTAAGTCTGCACTGCTGTTTGACAGCAATAGCCTTTGTGAAAATGAAAAGAGAATATAATCTGCATTACAAGCTATTTAAGCAGTTTTGTGCAATGATTAGTGCAATTGTGGTTGAAAAATAATGGACATGGAAGAAAAAAGAATACTTTTTTTTTTTCCTCTTTGAAACTATAAACGAAATCAGTTTTGCCAGTACAAGATCTAGCATGCAAACATCTTGACAGACTTGGTGACCTGAAGAAATCAATTCAACCCACAAACTACATTTATATTTCATTTATTTAACAAATTAGTTCTAAAATTTAGTATAAAAGGCTTATTTCCTGATATATTGGTGCAGTCAGGACACTTCCATTTAATAAATAATAACAACTGATACAACCACTTTTGTACGGATAGATGTTAACACTCCTTACCCTTTAGTACCTTCCCTTCAAAATCTGGTAGAATTGTAACTGTACGATTGTACGAGACAAAAATTCAAAATAAGATGTGTAATATGGATTTGATGCTTCTTTCTTTTTTTTTTTTTCTACAACTACTAGTTTAAATTTAGTCTTTTTTTTTTTTTTTTTTTTCTTCTATAACTACTAGCTTAAATTTAGTCTCCATGCAGAATTGTCAGTGAGGTTGTCAAGAAATTCATTTTTAAGGAACCTGCAGACAAAGGAATTACTTCTAGAATATGATACAGCTACATACATATTTATGAATGTATGTCTATATTTAAGAATATATGTAGAGAAATATTTTATGTCTATACCTAAGAGATATATTTATACATGTATACAAATAACAACAAAAAAATTCCTAGCAGAAAATCAAAATTCAGAGTAGGAACCAAATCCCAAATGCTGTAAACCCAAAGCTTGCAAACACGGGCTTTTGTGACTTACCTCTTGAGGTATGTTCCATGCCATATAGACATGGCTCTTAAATTCATCCATCCAGACTTCAGCCACCCTTAGTGCGTTTCTCCGGACATGAGCAGTTAGATCTTCTGTGTATGGTTTATGTGCTCTTTCAATGTGGGCAATCCTTGAGCAAGGTAGAACTTCAACACTCCCTCCACACTGCCACACCTAGGAAGAGAAAATACAGCCTGCTAGTGACAGCTCTCTATACCACTGCCAGTGGCGTTTTTAGACAGTTATGGGAGGAGAAAATTATTACCTTCCCTTACCATGAATTGTTACCACTACTTACCTTCCTACAGAATTTGCATATTACCATTAGCCACCCATTACAATTTTCTGGGATGAATTTAGCTATCCTCAAGATTATTAATAAAATTATTTATAAGGCATCCAAATACAATAGCATCTGGGTTCAAGTTTTAAAGCCTTGCAGGTATTTCTCTTAGATTGCACAGTCCCTCTCAACACATACATGCAATGTTCAGAATCTGGGGCTAGCCAGCCTTACATTACAGAGAAACTAAACCAATGGAATTTTTAAGATCATATATATTCATCTTATGCTTTTTCTGTAAACATAGAAAGGATCAAGTTTATTTCTTTTGGGGAGTGCAAAAGATTAGGAAGATTATCTAGTGAAAATGTTCTGTGAACGATTTCAACACACATTATTCTTACAAATGATAATACACTTATAATGTAGGTTAGTATACCTGCTCAAGCGTGTTTCAGATTTGACCAGTATCACACTTGAGCTAATGCGCATAACATTTATCATGAGTATTAGATTAATTTCTGATTTCCTTCTTTGCTTTCACTTCAAGAGAAAACAACATCCGAAGCCTTAACAGTCAGTAATGTAGCTGAAATATTTTACATATAAGTTCTTTTCCTGTGCATCTTGTATTATGTGAATTTCCCAAAAAGATCAAGACAGCAGATTCTTAATGGCTTAGTGGATGCTGTTCACATGAAAGCCTGTATGTACTCAAACTGTTTGATCCTACCGAACAAGTCCCTCAGTGTTCCAGAGATAGGCATACTGCACTGAAAAGAAAGCATGAAGGAGTTTGCCTTTTGATATTTGCCTTATGAGAATGAAGGAGTTTGTCTTATGATACTGCTAGCAGAGATTCCTGAGGTTTGGTGTCGTATACCAAAATAGCAAAAAATGAAAGCGAGGTGCTCCTTTCCCTGTCCAGCTCATCCAAGAGTGTATAATCTGGTGTCCATGCCAGTGCTCAGGGATGCGGGTTGGCAGAAATTCACAATCTGGAGCTGGTCTCAGACCCTTCAGGTGTGTCTGCCCTATAGGCATATGCTCTACTAAGGAGGCACTTTGTTCAGTCATTCATTTTATATATTTAGACATCCGGCTTGAATACAGCATTTAGATATTTGGCAGCACCTGACACCAGAAAATGTGGCATGGATTCAGAATGTTTACAAAGCCTTTTCTGAACCGGTGCCTAATTGCATTCGGCATATGCTGGGAGAAGAGATAGAGCCTTGATTTTCAAAGCTCTCTGGAAGATCAGCTATCCCATGGACCTATAGTACAGTCAAGAAGGGAGCTGAAAAGACTTCAGCATGTCTTGTGTCCCTAACTTGGAAAACTGTAAGAATACAAAAATTTAATCACTACCAACATCAAAGTGAAACTGAGATGTTCATAAATATTTAAAAAGAAATAGGCCATTGATCTGGCACAGGAATAAGTAATAATCTTGAAATAGCATTTGTGTTCTTTTTAATTTTCATATAAAGTGGGCAATCCAGTTTACCAAGCTAACAAAAGTACTTGTTTCTCAATGGTTTAATTCTAAATGGTTCAGTTATATTTCGTAATAAAGTTTAAGTGTGAAGTATCATCAGTCTTTGCTCACTCAATGCCTGCTTGCGATCCAAGCTATTTCTCAGTACAGCATTGACATCCAACTATAAATTTTCAAAGTTACTCACTGTACACTGCTTAAATTAGTTTAATAAAAGACAAGAAAGACGTGGAGATGGTCATAACTTAGCCTATGTCAACACAATTCACTTACTACATGCCCTGCCTACTCTGCCTAGCCTTTGCTCATTTTAAATAGGGATGGCCTCTCTCTAAGTACAACATGTTAACACGAAATCTTTTGTGGGATTTTCGGTTAAGTCTGAACTGAATGCCATCTTAACAACAAGCTCAGCCAGTTCACTGTCTATAAGAAGCTGTATTTCCACATATCTGATTCTTTTTTCCAGAATCTGAAAATTCAAAGAGTGCATTCCTGTGTAATTTTAGTACAGATTCACTAATCAGTAAAATCTAATTTGACTTTATAATGAAGTCATATGTGCTTTCATAAAACACCCCGAGTTGACCAAGTCTTCCATACAGTTTGTAAATAAGAACTACCTAGTACCTGAATAAACTCTAATAAACCAAATCTGGTGGCCACACCCTTGTATCAGACACTGACAATCTTTGTTCTATTTCTAAAGACTAATTAATTACTCTACAATAACTGTGGATTAACTTAAAAATTTAATGCTAAGAAGGAGCTGTCAATACAGATGCTGACAGAACACACATGTTGCATTGAACAGCTTCAAATGCAAATGCTATCATTTCTGAGCAAAAAACTCGTGCAATCCATCAAAATGTGATTCACATAAACCAAAACTGGACTAGCAGTATATCATAAAATCATAGAATGGCTTGGGGTTAAAGGACTTTAAAGATCATCTGGTTCCAACCTCCCTGCCAAGGGCAGAGACACCTCCCATCAGACCGCATTACCCAAAGCCCCATCCAACCTGGCCTTGAACACCTCCAGTGTGTTACAAGAGTGGGATTTTCAAATGGCATGAAACTCTCCTGGAATCTTGATGGACTATGGAATCCTGACTCAAACACACATGCAGAATCTCCAGGCAAGGAACAAAGGGTTTTGCTAGCCCTACTACACTAAATACTAAACACTACACTGAGCAGGATATATGAATATTACACTGTAACATGAAAACTGACTGCTACAGAAAGCATTAGTTTTTCTTGATTCTTCCCTGATTATGTGTGAAATAAGGGAATCTTGCAGCTAGGCCAAGAACACCTATTCATTCTTTCTTTCTTTCCTTAGACCAACTGCACACTTCAGTCTGACCTCTCCCATCCCACCCCTGCCACCTTTATTTGTGGAGATGGTTGGAGCCATCCAACACACTATGATTTTTAAAGACATGCAGATAAGGTATAAATCTCACATCAAAAGTGTATAGGACAGAATCATTAAATACTCTGAACCCTACACCTTTTGGGGAAGGACAGTTTTAATTAAAAAAAAAATAATGTTAAGAAATATATTTTCTTACAGACTCAGCTCAGAGCAAAGACTTTCACAATGGTCTGATATTCATCTATTAAAACTCTTGTAGACCGGTGTAAAGGGACAGTTGCAGTGCCAAGACAACTAACATGAAGCTGAAAAAATAAAATCAGCAGAGCCTGTGACCTAAACTAAGTACAGCAAGTAGCAGACAATAGGAACATTAAGTGAATACAGAGAATCTATTTGAAAAAGGGAGGTAGGAAATGACCTTCCTTTTAAATCTTAGTTGTTGTAGCATATATGGATAATTTGTCCCAGCCCTAAGCACTGCTTACTATTAATTTACTAAAGAACATTACATGTACAATATAACTGTGACCTTAGATCTGCATGAATTTATGTGCAGCAAGGGTAAAGTAGCGCCATAGAGCAAACAAGAAACACATTCTTCACACTGAAAGTAGGAAAGTGGAAGCACTGCAGAGAGAACTACGTCATGGCCCAACACAACAGTCTGCTAAAGGAGTAAAGGACCACCACAGGTGGCAGACCAGTGGGACAGCACAAACAGGACAGATGCAGAAGCAGTAACACACCAAATGGATTCCATAAGCATTTTTAAAGGTATAAGCCCTAATATCACTGTGTTCATCCATCACTCATTCCCATCAAAATAAGGGCAGTAATGACAGCAGTTGCACAGCCTGCAGTGTGGACCACAGATGGGTGACATCCTTACAAATGCCTACATTCATCTTGTCATAACTTCTCAAAGCAAATTCCATTCACTTCTGGAAAATGCTTTAGTAGACAAAAAATCTCCAGTTCTATTTATGTGTTTTTAAATGCACATCCTCTAGTAAATTATTTTCAATTGCATTTAACCATATTTGAATTTGCATGTTTAATCAAAACAATTACAATTCTGAAGCTGATGTCTCTCTTGAATATTTAATTTATACTTCATTATAAAATGATATAACACTTCCTCATTAATAGTGTTTCTTTTTATCTCTTTAATCACTGAGTGTTCTTTTCATGTTGTGGAAGCTTAATCTAATAAAAAAAAAACCTACACGATGTTGAGCAGTTTATTAGCATGTACTGCACTCATTATATTTACACAGATCATGCAGTTTCTCTGAGAACTTATGTGACCTTGTTTGAAACCGTCATTTCATTTGGACTGCAAACAAAACTTTTTAATAATTAAGTGGTTTGTCGGGATTTCTCAAAAAGCTGAAGCAATATCTAGCTTCTGTGAAGTTTGCTAAAGATGAAATTAGAAGAACTCATTAAAGATATACCCTGAAGAAAAATACAAACAAACAAAAAGTCAGTGTGAATTAATTACTACTATGGATACAAACAAATAGGAACCAATTATCTTAAACATATATTTTGGGTAACAATTTAATGCAAAAAAAAAAATTCTGAATCATGTTTACCGTTGACATTATCAATAACCATTTAGCATTAGCCAATAATAAGCTTGATGCTTTACAGACAAATTGAAAAAAGCTATTGTTATTCCATACCATGAGCAGGGTCTGCGACCATTTTGAGTCTGCATTTTTATTTTGGTGTTTTGACAACTGACTGAAGAAAGGATAGGGAGGATGGTCACATACAAAACCCACTGAAATCCACGTTCATGTTTGCAGTAGCATATGGTGGGTTTTGGATTGGACCCTGAGGGTTTTGGGGTTGTCATGTATATTTGTATATCTGGCTCTGTAATCCTAAAAACTATAGTCACTAGATGAAACACATGAATCTTTATTTAGGTGTATCTCCACTGAAGTCAGATAACGTTCACCAAATAATTGTAATAGTTACAGTAAGTACTGTTGGGTTTGGCTAACCTTCCCCAAATTCACCAAGAATCCCTGTGCAGTTATTCTTATTGCAGTGTTCCTGAACAGGTTCCTCCCATTGAAGAAGTCTGCCATAACATTAGAATTAACCGCAGAGTCCTGGCCTGAGTCATGTAAATGCAGAATTTGAAAAATCAGAATACAGGCAAGCCAGGAAGAGAAAAAACAAACAAACAAACAAACAAAACACTGCTTACTGAAGCTCTGTTTTACTCCCTGCTTCTAGATGCTGAATGGGCTGGAGAAGAAAATCATGACCCTGTGTATACTCCTGCAGAGTGGGAAATTGGGGTGTAAGGATTTCAATTGACTACCAACAGTCAGAGCTCAGAACAGCATGCATTCTGTTGTATATCAGAGACTGGAAAGAGATTTTTAAAATTACTTCATCTGTTTTACTGAAGCCCTATGAGGTTTCTGAAGACTATTCTACTTCTCATCATCATACCAGCCTTTCATGCTTTCAGGTAAACTTATCTATTCATGTGTGATGACAGCCTTTCTCCAGAACCAAGCTGATAATATGGAACTGTAAACAGCCTACAAAAACACCCCACACACAATCTAGAAGAATTTTTAGAAGAAAATAAAAAGGCTTTAACATAACTAGAAGTCCTCTTGATTTTTAAAATGTAAATTTTCCCTTAAATCTTACTTTTGAATTCATCATTAACTGTCTCACAGGCCTCATTTAACATTAATTGTGCCTTTATAAAACATCATAATTGAAAAAGCAATACATGTAAAGATTCCTCCCATATTTAATTGTCAGTAGTTTTCTTCCCCTTTTAGTTAATTGCTTCATTGTGTACTTTTAAAATTGTTTTGTTCTGCAGGGATTAATTTTGCACTTACCTTCATGAGCTGTAAAACTTTTACAATGTA
The DNA here is from genome assembly GCF_964035555.1 of Netta rufina. Taxonomy (NCBI): domain Eukaryota; kingdom Metazoa; phylum Chordata; class Aves; order Anseriformes; family Anatidae; genus Netta; species Netta rufina. The sequence continues at coordinate 1,687,051 of NC_140128.1, read as the reverse complement.
TTGTTAAACCACGTATGTTGTGTTGCTGTTCCATAATTGCAGGAAACTACACTATGCCTTGTGTTACCAGGAGATAACACACTTCAAGGATCACTAGGGTGTAAGGCTTCATCCTGTTCTTTTTCAAATGTGTCTATCTCATTGCTAGGCACAGCAAGTAACTGACATAAATCACTGCTACATTGCCAAGTATAAGTCAAGAGTAGGAAGTCAAATAAATCACTTGTTACCCTAAAAGGTTAAAATGAAGTAAACTGAATTACCAGATCAACATTGGTTAAGTACTCACAGAGCAACATACTGCATTGCCCTTCATTGATGTTTTTGCCTCCCTCTCCTCTGCTGCAGGTGCACTCAGCTTGATCAACCTTGTTAATCTTGCACTAATCCTGAAGACTTCATTGGTACCAGAAGACCAAGTGTCCTGGTTTCAGCTAGGACAGAGTTAATTTTCCTCCTAGTAGCTGGTAGGGTGCTATGTTTTGGATTAGGATGAGAAGAGTGCTGATAACACGCTGATGTTTTAATTGTTGCAGAGCAGTGCTTACACCAAGCCAAAGACGTCTCAGCTTCTCGCTCTGTCCTGCCAGAGGGCAGGCTGGGGGTGCAGCAAGAGCTGGGAGGGAACAGACAGCTGACCCAAACTGGCCAAAGGGGTATTCCATACCATCTGGGGTCATGGTATGGAATATACAAGGGTGGCTGGCTGGGGTGGGGGGACCAGCTCCTCGGGGATAGGCTGGGCATTGGTCAGCGGGTGGTGAGCAATTGCATTGTGCATCACTTGTTTTGTACACATTATTAGTAGCAGTACTATTGTCATTTTCCTTCCCTTCCCTTCCTTTCCCCCTTCCCTTTCCCCTTCTTTTTCCCCTTCCCTTTCCCTTTCCCAATAAACTGTCTCTATCTCAACCCACAGGCTTCATTTTCCTGATTCTCTTCCCCCATCCCAGAGAGGGAGGGGGAAGAGTGAGTGAATGGCTGTGTGGTGCTTAGCTGCTGGCCGGGTTAAACCACAACACCAAGCTAAAAGCGCTGTGACATGTGATGGTATTTAGCTTTTGCAGCTTTGACCCAAACATACTTGATCCTGGCAGAATCCATCTTGGTCACCTAATCAGTTCTGTTACAACACAACAATCCCTTGCCTTCTCACATAGGTCTTTCTCTGATCTTTGTTAGATTACTCAATCAAACTCAAACAGCCTTGCAGAACTAAAAACTCTCTGTAAGTTTAAATTCCAGACACATATCAACTTAAAACTAGTAAGAACATGGAACCTTCTCAGATTAATCCATGAAGGATCGTAATACCAGTAGCTAGACTGTCATTTCCACCATGCTATGACATAAAAAGCAGGGATATTAAACATCAGGCTAGCTTATAATAATGCACTAATTAATTTCCATCTGACCTAAGTCCACAGACTTTTAAGTGCATATTGACTTATAATAGTTTTACTCCTTTCTGAACCACTGCAAACAACAGTTGCCTTTCTTAAAGCATCCACATGTCTATATTAATGCCCAGCTGGTAATGTGCAACCACACAGGTGTAAGCAGTGAAAAAACATCTGTGAGAAACCTCCAAGAGCCTCTTCCTTCCTTGAAGGGTAGAGTGATGCCACGTACTGCTGGTGCAGTATCAATCACTTACTTTCCTGTGGGAACTGTTAATCTCCAGAAAGAGCAAAAATGATTCACTGGAAAACTGGTAATGCTGTCTGTGTGTATAATTAGACATGCTGTAGCTGCAGGTTACCTCTTGAGGCATTCATGGGCAAAATGGGGGGAAAAAAAAACAATTATTCTACTGGAGACTTGACACAAAAACAGAACAAGACACTGAAAGCCAGTTTGTTATGTCATGACTGGCACCCATTTAGAGGCATGACAATTTAAAGCCAATTGCTTCTTTTATACTAAATAGAGGCTGCTTATTTTTCTGAAAAAAATGGCAGCCTTGATAAGAGGGAATTTTAGTATGTGTCATCTTGATATTGAGGATATTAATACAGTGAGGTAATTTCCAAAACAAAATTTTGGAAAAGTTGAAGTAATTTCCAAAACAAAATCTGGTTACACAGAGTGCTAGGCAAATTCTTCAACCCTATTTGCATTGTTAAACACTTTATTTATTTATTTATTTATTTATTTATTTATTTTATTTAATGTTGGTGAAAGTGTGGGCTATGAGAGCATTTGATCATCCCTTTAAGAAGTAAGGTTTGGTCAATCTTTAGAAATTTTTCTTGAAGAGTTCGGTCTAGTAATGTTCTCTTTTTAATTCACAAAATGGAGTTAAATAGATATCACAATGTTAAAAAGTGGTATCTCAAAGTAGCAACTTGACTGTTACTCCTGTACTTCTGAGTTCTCTTCTTCTGCACATCACCAGCCCAATACTGTTCAACAGTACCCGAGATCTTACATTAAGGACTTTTTCTATAAAGCAAATCATTCCCCAGTGGGAAGGGTTAGGGCCTACTTATTAAAATCTATATTACAATATGGCTTTAAGACCACAGCAAGTTATGATGGCTGATAGTGCAAGAATGGGAGACATCTAGATTCATTTTTCTGAAGGGAATTTAGGGAAACATCCATATTGCTCTGTGAAGTGCCATGAAAGGCGACCCAGCAGCAAGGACAAAAAGGGATGTTATGCAAACATGACACATCCCAGTGCTCTCTCCATGCAAACAGCTCCACAACACAGCAGCTGGGTGAAAAACTTCTTCAACTTTTTTTTTGTTCCCTCACAGTTATTTCTACCTTTTGGCACACTGACCTCTCAATTTTCCTCACACAACAGTTTGTGTGGCACCATGGTAAATCACAACTTGATTAACGTAAAAAATCCTGCAGTTAAAAAGAAAAAAAAAAAAAGTTAAAATGTATAGTTTATATCTGAACTGGAGGTGTTACAGACACAGCATACAGAGCAGCCATTAAGACAGCTATGCTGGCACAGTGAAAGCACGGGCAGAATGCAAGCCTGTGAACAAAGGAGGGCAAGAAGAAGGAGGAGAAAATACAAACCAGACAGCTGTTTGAGACTGATGTATTGTGAAACTACAGCCTAACTTGTACAGTGTTACAAAGTTTTCCTTGATGTCTTTTGACACGTAATATAAATGATTTCATGTTATTCACGGCTGATATTAAAAACACTGACAGGTAAAATTGCTGGAAACTTCTATGTAAAAAGGAAAAAGCCCAAAAAGTTTTCAGATAAACATGGAGATTTGGGAGCAAATGCAAACAGTTGCACTTGCTTGCGATTATCAAAGGAACACTTTTATAAGGGCATATTAGCAGAAAGAAATCTCTGGTGAGAAACCCTAGGGATGCACAAATACTTTCGATCAGAAATGATAGGACATGTAAGCCATCGATAGGCTTTTAGGCACCATATGACAGAGAGTGGGTAAACTAGCCAGCAATCAACAATTATGATCCCAAATGCTGGGGCAGAGAGCTATTTAAAAACAAAAACAAACAAACAAACAAACAAACAAAAAAAGATAAATCAAGCTAGAGCCAAATCACTTGGAGATTTAGGATGGGTATTAGGAAGAACTTCTTTACTGAAAGGGTTGTGAGGCATTGGAATGGGCTGCCCAGGGGAGTGGTTGAGTCACCATCCCTGGAGGTCTTTAAAAGACGTTTAGATGTAGAGTTTAGTGATATGGTTTAGTGGAGTACTGGTTAGTGTTAGGTCAGAGGTTGGACTAGGTGATCTTGGAGGTCTCTTCCAACCTAGATGGTTCTGTGATTCTGTGAAAATAATAAAAATAAAAATACAGAAAAAGGAAGTCAGCCCTGGCATTTAGGGAAAAAATAAAATCAAAGAAGGGCATGATAGACTTCAAATCTGCTTGCACTGCCATAAAAACACCATATAGACAATACCCCCAAGAACATTGGAACGTTTTCTGATCATGTTACTCATTCCTACTTCTCTGTTCATAAACCACCCTCTAGTTCTCTGTCAACAACAAAAAAAAAAAGCATCAGGATCAGTTTTGCTTAAACTCTACAAACAAACCTTTAGACTACTGGGAAAGGAAGATAATGTATTTTTTATCCAATTTAATTGCAAATACAACTAATTTCACTATGGCAATATACTTTATAAAAGTAGAGTCCAATATATGTTTTAGTGGGAGCAAGACCCATTCCTTTTCCATTAAAGAGCTATTACCTTCTAACAAAAGTTTATTTTACCCTTTTAACAGATCCATTATATCTCTGTGAACATAAATTCATCTGCAAGCACAAAGTCTTTGTGACACACATAATTACTCTAAGTCAAAGCCTGGGTTTACATTCCCTTGACTCTGATGATGACTCAGTTTGTGACCTGAGGCAAATCACTGAATATTTGTTCATGCATCTCTAAAAGTAGTACAAACAACTTTGTTGTAACACAATATTTGGAAGCTTCATCAAACATGTAGGCTGCTTTAAAAGACAAAATGATTGCTACAGGCTTGCTCTTGATAGAAAATCTTCTGCCGACATCAGTAGAAATTGGAAGATGCTTCTAGGAAGCCTACTGAAAACTAGTCTTGAACCATCTAGTACAGGATCTAATTGATTGTATCTAATTTATTGCAATGTATTTGTAGGGGTTTCTGTAACTGCATGTATAGCTTGTCCAAACACAGCCCAGAAAGGAGAGTCTAAATAAAGGTGAAAAATCCCAGCCTTATACTCACATTTATACAAACTATGAGTTTGTAATTGGTCTCTTGGATAAGCAGTGTGATTCCAGTTTGCCCTTCAAATATAATCTGGTCCCTTCAAAGCACACAGGTCCATCTAATTGGGAATGATCAAAAATAATCCAAAAGGAATCATTACTCATCCCAATGTGAATTTAAGAATATGATTCTGGGACAAAGTAAATGAATCTTTCAGCAATCCCAGACTAAGAGACTGAGCTGCACAAAAGGGTGCTGCCAAGTCTTGCATCAACCAGCCAGTCTTTATTTTGTTACAGGTCACACGAATAGCTTTGCAAGAAAATATTTGCTTGAGGTGAAAATACAGCATTGCTTCTAAGATTTTAAAATGTATTCCTACTTTGAACTCATCTGTCAACTTCTAGCTCATGGAAACAGAATTCTATTAATATGTATTTGATAATATATGTTTAAGGTTTCACAAATATTCTTAAAAAGCCATAGACAAGGTAAAAATCTTAGAAGTTAAAATAATACCACAAATTTGAGACAAATAGTGCTGAGTAAATAAACTAATTCATCAGAGTGAAGAGAATAAACCTCCATTCAAAGACCTGTTTTCTGTGGTTTGATACAATTTACCAACAATGGGGGCTTCAGCTACAGTTTCCAATAGTTGAGATTTTCATATACTCATGTAACACAAAAAACTAGACATTTGTGCAGATAATGAGGTGACAAAAATACCTCCTAGGAGAGGATTCTGGGGTAAGATTCCATTGCCTCAGGATCTAATTCCTGGCTGTACACAGTAAGAACTCCATTAGTTTACTTTAAAACACACCATTTCAAGAATTCAGAAGACAGGTGTTTTCTCCTTTATAATGAGAAGAAATCCTAAGTAGGTATACTTTGCTTCTCAGAAGCACTTCAGCTAGGAAATTAAATCTCATTTCACACCATTGAAGATGCAGCTGCTAACAAAGCAAATGGAGAATAAGTCTTTGACTGTGCATAGGCATAGAGGTACCAAGTTCACCCTGATACCAGTTTATCTACATCATTATACGATGTTGTAGCTGATATGCGTGAGTTTGGCTAACAGCAGTTTTATATCCTCTGGAACAAAACAGTAATATAAGGTGCAGGACCTTGTTCTACTTAACGTGTTTAAGATAAACAAGTAGCTCAAATGATCATTTCTATTCCTGGTCTTTCTGTAGTTGAATGTTTAACTGTTCTCATCCTGTAAATATTTGTTCTTACATGCTTATTACATGAATTTTCTCAATGAAAGAATTGACTTCCGGTACGTAAATACTGCAAAGGGAACAGGCTATGTTCCTGCTTCTTGGACAGCCTGGACACTAGGCCAGTTTGAGCACACTTGGTGTCTGCTTCTCCATCCCTACATGATAATGCATAACACAGCAGAATACTAGATGAAGCTTGATGCTTCTTAAAAAAGGAGAACAGTGATAAAAGATGAAGCATAGTGAGCAATCTGTAGTCATGGACCGGAGAGCATCATTTTAAAATGGAAACATTATTTATTGCACCGACTCTGTAATTATAATGTAGCTTTTGGAGAAAAATCCGTATTGATTGATCATAAGCGCTGCAGTTGAAAGCAACATGGGTAATCTAGAGGTAAATATTTTTGTGCTGCAGAGACAAGGTGTATTTCAGCATCAAAGACAGACCATCTGGCATGCAATCACCTTCTGACCATAGTCTTCTGCATAGCCCTATCTAAAAGAAAACCACTAAGGATGAGTGCTAAGGATGCAACTGGATGATGGCACAGCTGCCCGCATTGTGACAGCACATTTTTAGCAGCCACATGTACTTTGTCAAGAAACTGTATGGTCACAGGTGTGCACCCACAGCAGATGGCTGAGGAAAGGAGCTTGCTTATGAAGCTTAACAACTATAGAAAAAATACTATAATTTCCAGAAGCTCTAATATTGCACTGTACATTTATATTCATTCTGGTATCATCTGGGATATGCTGAGGATTGTGAAAAGAGTTAGTAATAAACTGTTGAAAATTCTGCTCAGTGATTTGTTTTGATACAGCTAGGAACACAGATCTAAGTCAGGATAAAGTTAGATGAGGCAGCATACATTACACTACCTTGCACATGACAATCTGCTGCAGATGAAAGTATTTTATGTAGGTCAGGCACTGCTTCACTGGAGACGGGGAAAAAAAAAGGCCATAAGGAAATCAGAGCAGTGTTGGGTCTTATTCCAGTGATCCAGTCTACTCCAAAGTTTCAGTTAAACAGAGATTTCTGTCTCTCTGGTCTTGTCTATCAAAGTACTCATCATGATCAACTTCTGCAAGGCTAAGTCTAACGGACTGGATAGCATATATCTCGTGATACAGAACTAGATAAAACTCTTTATGCTCACAGGGAGACTATAGTTTTGTCAGTTGTGGAAAGAAGAGTAAAATCAAAGTGACACTAATTTTCAACTCATTGAAACACTGAGCTGCAAAATTCTGTTTCAGGAGCAGAATAAGGCTCTCTGTCCCTCCCAGTGAAGAGAATGGTGTTACTAAAAGAAGCAGACTTGGTTTTTGCTGTCCTTATCCTTACAATTGTGCTCTAATGTAACTGAGAGGGTACCTGCCTTTCAGTCTTCCTGCAATAATAGTTTATCTCTGAGAGATAGGAGGAAAATAATTGCAGAAACCCAGAAGTATTTTTTGGTTATATCTCACAGTCTCATCAGAGAATTATTTATTTTTTGATGTGTTTTTTTTTTTTTTTACTTTGCTTTTATATAACTATATTTTTAATCTGGCAACCAAAAAGCACAAAATACTATCTTCCACTAACATTTCAATAGCAAGGTTTAGAATTTAATTCTTATAACACACATCATTCCATTTTTCATTACCACCTATCAATCTAGAAATTTCTCTCGTATCAAAAAAAATGAAAGATTCTCAAAATGAGCAACACTTTATTTCTGGATGGCATTTAGTTGTGATGAGAGATGGAAAGAGGTACACAAAACACACAAAATACTACACATAGTAAACAGATGGAAGAAGAAAATACGTGCACTTGTGCAACTTCAGTACTTTATAAATACCTTAATACCCTTGCAGAGGGAAGGCAGCATAAATGCCTGTATATTTCAGCTTGCTCCATAGTGATTTTCCTAATTTAAATAAACAAATTAATCTAGAAAGGCTTTTCCCATTACATCTATGAGAAACTATCCTCCTTACTGAGCTCAGGATCATAGGTACACAGGGATTTTTAGGTATCATCTCTGCAGAATAATACCAAATTCTGTATTTATATTATTTTTCCATATAAGTTCTTAAAAAAAAAGATATGGGATATTATTTAAGATATATTTATATATATTTTATATATAATATAACAAAACACAACATAACATAATATTGTAGATATATTTTTAAGAGATTTTTTTAAGATATATTTTTCCCCTTCTCAAATACAACAATCCTTACAACTACATAGCAGTAGCATGCATGTTATTTGCATGCTGTCACCCATACATATGTGACTCCTTTTTTTTCCCTATAATAAAGACCATGTCGTACTTTTTAATGCAAGCCACCACTGATGTTTGTTTACATTCCTTACCCTGATTCCAAGCTCCACGTTCTCCCCTCCATACACTTCCATGCCTTCATCTAGTAAGCCAATCTCTTGGAAATATTCTCTGTCTACTATGAAGCACCCAATCAATGCAGGACTTCTGGAAGAAAAAAACAGGAGCAAGCAAAATTAACAGACAGAATACAAACAATTTTATTATTCCAAAATTGACTATATTTATCATTGCTGGGTCAAACAGTGTGTCAAGACGGATTCTTAAGAAGGTAGTCCTCAAATAGATTTATTCAGCTTTGTTTTCTAATGTTCTTGATTCCGTAGTGAAGAAAGCACTGGAAGAAAAGAGACTCAAAATGACTGGACAAACACATTCACCACAACAGGCAGGACATAAGGATTAAAAAAGAGTAGACCCAACAGCTGCAACTTCGATTCTGAGGCACCAGCCATTGTAGCCAAAACGTGGAGTAGTCTATCCCTACTAAGTTCTCAGGTGTCTGTGATAATTAAAAGGGATACCCAATGATGCATGGTTTTCTAAGTTTAGCTAGAAGCTAGGGTCATCTTAATGGCTCAGGAGCGGTCTGTCCCCATGTGCCCAAAGATGAGCTGGTGTGGAAGAAGACCTGTCTGGCTGCACAGGGAGTTGTGCCTACACCTTAGGAAAAAAAGAGGGTTTATGATCTATGGAAAAGACAGCAGACCACTCAGAAGGATTATAAGGATGTTGTAAGTATGTGTAGGGAGAAAATTAGAAAGGACAAAGCTCATCTGGAGCTCAATCTGGCTACTGCCGTTAAAGACAACAGAAAGTGTTTTTGTAAATACATTAACATGAAAAGGAGGACTAAGGAGAATCTCCACCCTTTACTGGATGCAGGGGGAAACTTAGTGATGAGAGATGAGGAAAAGGCTGAGGTGCTTAATGCCTTCTTTGCCTTAGTCTTTAGTGGCAAGACCGGTTGTTCTCTGGATACCCAGTACCCTGAGCTGGTGGAAGGGGATGGGGAGCACACTGTGGCCCTCACAATCCACGAAGAAATGGTTGGCGACCTGCTACAGCACTTGGATGTACGCAAGTCAATGGGGCCAGATGGGATCCACCCAAGGGTGCTGAGAGAACTGGTGGAAGAAAAGGCCAAGCCCCTTTCCATCATTTATCAACAGTCCTGGCTATCAGGGGAGGTCCCAGTTTACTGGCAGCTAGCAAACGTGATGCCCATCTACAAGGATGGCTGGCAGGTAGACCCAGGAAACTATAGGCCTGTCAGTTTGACCTCAGTGCCAGGGAAGCTCATGGAGCAGATCCTCCTGAGAGTCATCACGTGGCACTTGCAGGGCAAGCAGGCGATCAAGCCCAGTCAGCATGGCTTTATGAAAGGCAGGTCCTGCTTGACGAACCTGATCTCCTTCTATGACAAAGTGACGCGCTGGGTGGATGAGGGAAAGGCTGTGGATGTGGTCTACCTTGACTTCAGTACAGCTTTTGACACCGTTTCCCACAGCATTCTCCTCAAGAAACTGGCTGCTCTTGGCTTGGACTGGCGCACGCTTCGTTGGGTTAGAAACTGGCTGGATAGCCAGGCCCAAAGAGTCGTGGTGAATGGAGCCAAGTCCAGTTGGAGGCCAGTCACTAGTGGCGTCCCCCACAGCTCAGTACTAGGCCCAGTTCTCTTTAATACCTTTATCAATGATCTGAGTGAGGGGATCAAGTGCACCCTCAGTAAGTTTGCAGATGATACAAGGTCTCTTCCAACCTAGATGATTCTGTGGTTCTGGAAACATTCAAGCTGCAGTACGTGTAGACATCTGCTTTCAAACAGATTATAGGACGTCTTAATCACAAGCTGTAAAATTCTACATAATTCTATACATTTGTTCCTTGAACTGCTATACTCCCTACTTCACAACAGTGAACAATCATTTCTGATATATTTATGAATGAAGAAAACAAGTTAACTGTTGCTTCTGACAGAAAACAAGTTAACTGTTGCTTCTGACATTCTTTTAGAAGTATTTTTCAGAGCATCTGCTTCCCTTTTTTTATAATTCTAGAGTCATATTTGGAGGCATGACAGACACCATCAATACATGTGGTGTTTGTTTTTTTTTGTTTCTTTTTTTTAATTATCCATCACATGTGCACAGCATATCTCACTGAATAAAAGGCTCCAGAGAAATGGCTAGGGAAAAATGTAAACATCCAATATTCTTAAAGGGTATTTGCTCCACAGTACTCACAAAGCGCATAGTTTTTATATAATACAGAATAGAAGATTTGCTCGTCATTATGAGCTTAGGTACCTTTAACTTAAAAAGTAACCATAATTAATATAGAAGGTTTGCCTCTCCAGGAATTAGTAGAATATTTCAAGGCATTTTCATAATAATAACACAGTTCATTAATGCTATGAAACCCTTCTAATGATGTGGAAATTACCACCCCTTTTTATGTCCGTGGCAAACCTGTGAATTTTTAGCTACTACTTCCCAATTCTGAATCCTGTTCTAACGATCAGCACGTGGATCAGAGCAGTCACATGTCTAAGCTGATAACTCCCCAGAAGAGATGTCTGCCTGGAAAGAAAAAACCACTGGATGAGATACCCCTCTTTCACTGACTGCATGGAAACAAGTAACTGAGTGCTACTGATGAACCCCCCCCATGCTGCTGCTGCTATTTAAGGTTCTGCTTTGCAACTGGTGAAAACAGTCTACACACTTGCTTTCTGCAGAGCTAGAAAACAGGTACCCGTGACCCCCTTAGTATGAATGCCTACACAAAAAAAAAAGGACTGGAAACCCAGCAGAGCTGCAGAGGGATTCAGAAGCCTCTATCTCCCTCCCAGAGGTAAGGGTATTGTTCTGGGCCAGCCCAACAATGCTCTAGCCGTGATAACAAAAAACACAGCTAGATTGTACAAAAGCAAGAATTTATTACAGTTGTTGCTAACATACTTTTGGTGGACCAGCATTAACTCTGATGACACAATACAGCTATAAAGCTATATGGCAGTATTACGAAGAATACAACTGTCACATTAGTTATGTTATATAATGAATTTGTAAAGAAAATTCTGTTTCTGGCCCATTACCACTAAATTATCAGACAACATTTGGAGAAAGAGCGCTGCTGAGCAGTCAAGTCTACTGTTCCATTTTAGCTATTTTTTCCCATGCTAATAACAATGAAACCTATTAAAAAACATAATATTAAAAAACCTACTGATAAAGGTTTTCTTGATATATGTAGGGGGAGCAAGGACACAGATCAAGGACATTTAACTAATTTAACATCTAATTTAACATTGAAGTCAGTAAGACCTATTATGTAGCTGAGACCACTCACCATCTGTCACATCTAGATGAGCATTTCCTGCGATACACTTATCTGGGTCACAGTTGCATGTTACCTTATTGGAGCAGTTGTGTTCTCCAGTTTCCACCATGACCTAGGAGGGTTCAGATAGCGGCACCATAGCTCCCAGTCAAACCCTTGTGCTGAAAGGGGATATTCTTCTATTTCGAAATTATCATACTTAATGTTATCAAATGATGGAGAAATGACCCTTTTTCTGTTTTCCTTTATCCTAGTGAGCACTGGTTCAGCCCTAAAAAAAATATATAAAAAAATAAAAAATTAAGACTATGTAGTAGGATAGCAATGATGGAAATAGCTTACACTGTATATTTCAGAAGGAGCGATGTCTATAGGTGTTAGCTATTCAGAGCTTCCTTTGCTTTGAGACAGAGATTTGACGGAGCAGGACCTGCCCCAAAATAATGCAGTGCAATATTTTATCAATGACTCTCTGTTATTATCCTTGATGTTAGCTGGAAATGGAAGAAATTACTATGTGCATTATCACAGAGCATTTACACCCCTGCTACCAAGTAACGATAACTTCAGGCTCTCAATATCATCAAGGGCATCAAGATCAGAGTTAATATTAGATTTATCCTGCAGACAGCACCTCCTGCCTTTTTACTATCTTTTTTACTCAAGAAACAGAGATATTAAATCTAGACCAAACCAGTTCAAATACATGTTTTTAGGTATGCGCTACTTTTGCAAAGAGCAGCAACCTCAGAGACAAAATGACACTTCTTTGTTTATACTGTAAAACATAAAAGAAACTTTCTCTAGTATTATTAAAAGAAGGTCAATTTGCTTCAGCCATTTGCCTCTAAGGAGCATTACTGGAGGGAGCTCATCTCTGAAAAATATGAGCATAGAAAATAGAATTTTTTCTCAGCAGTTTGTCCTTTATCAGAAATATAAGGTATTTGGAAGCTACATAAATGTGAAGCATTTTCTGTTTCCTGAGAACAATTTACAATATTGTCCTGAGATTTGAAGAGAACTCAAGCAACTCAAAGAAGCAAAACCTGTATCATAAGTGTGCTGCCCCTAACTGCAAGCCCTTACCTAGTATCTGTAACTAGTCTACCTTACTCAGCTTCTTTATGTCAAAATTACCATTTACTTGAATGAAAAACGATAATACACAATAGATTCAGATATTTTAGATACATTTTGACAGCAAGTGGGAACTCACTTTATGCACAGTTTTCCAGTATAGTTAAATACATTGTAATTGCAACCAGGAGATAACTCACATTAGAAAAATATATACAGACTGTTACATAGCACAAATACATTTTTGGTGATTGTGTCCATCTCTGAATCCTTATTAAAAAGATCAGAATATTAATTCATCATCTATATGCAAGAGAAACAGCATTTAGTAATTTATAAACAGTGCTTAGAAAAGGCCCCTTTATCAGATAAATACAAGGAGACACATACCATCCCACATTGAATTCTACATGGGCATCAAAGAGAGCAACTACTGGTGCTGTGGCTACTCTCCATCCACTGACTCGAGATCGAATCAGCCCCTCTTGTTTGCTGTGTCGAACAACCTTGATGAAACCAGGCTTCCGAGCATTCACTTCATCAACATACTTCTTTAGTTTCTCCTTGAGTTCTTCTGTGCAAAGGAAAGAATTGGATGTTAAGAAATAGCAGCTCGCCAAGACATAAAAACCTGCTCTTTCAGCAAAACAGGAGTCTTCTCACAGGGGAATACTCCATGTTGATTTAACTATTAAGACTTCTTAAAAAAAAAAAAAAAAAAAAAAAAAAAAGAGACAGAGAGAGAGAAGGAAAGAGAAGGAATGCAAATTATATAGTAATAAAAAACTGAAGTGTAACAATTCAGCCTACGTGATTGCCAAAATCCTGTCGCTGTTTAACATTAACATGCCACAAAATAAAGCACTAGGTCATAAAGTACCATAGCTACAGTACATATTATGTTACTGTAGCAACAAATAAGTTAACTAACTTATATTTCCAGAAAAAAATAAGGCAAAGTATTTTCCATTAACTTCCTTTACTAATATTTCAAGAAGTGAAAGAAATTAATAAAATTAAGTATTTATACTTTTTCCATATTTTTTTTCCCTGAACTTGGACAATACCCTTCTATCTTAACTAAGAAGTTCTATGACTTCGTCTCTTTTTTTCAGCAGAACAAAGACCAGTAAAAGCACTGGAGGAGAATTACTCCTAATTAGAACATGATAACCTACTTCATCGACAGTTATTGCATCTCTGACTTTAAGACCACTGCATGAGAAAACTCCATACGAAGACCTGAAATACAGTGTTCACAGTTATTGTTTATTAGCATTGCGATGTTCTTTTTATGTTATGGTAGCACTAAGAATTCCCTTGGCATTATTAAATTTCCTTTCTTCACAATCTCTCCACAAATCCTGAAATGTCTTTGCTGCAAGGCAGAATATTGCTCCTGCGGTTATGATGATTAACTGGAAATTGTCAGATCTGCATTAAGAGTTCCATTCTGCCTAGCCCTTCCTGTGAAATCTTTGGCAAGCCACTTGACATCTTCATAAATCAATTCCACACCTGTGAAATGTCATCACCACACTGGTTTCTTCTTTTTGGTCTATTTAGACTTGAAGCTCTAGAGACCACACTTTGCTTTTTTCATGCACTTGCACAGTACCTAGCACAATGGAATAGGGGGCATCAGGCAACTGGTGGCTCCCAGCACAGCCCCGGAGGGAGCAGCACCCTGGAGTCTGCAGTGGGAAGAGAGTACCTTAGCTTCTGCCATGCTGGCTGGACCAAGCATGAGCACATGTATTTTCAGTGAGCTTCTGTTCAAGAGCTAGTTGTTTATACAAGTCAGGTACGCTTGTCTGCAGTCCTGAAGGTTCACAAAAAAGTGAACACATTGCTTCCATCAAAATATATGAAATAGGTTTCTTACTCAGAAATCTGTTTGCTTCCCATAGAGCTCTGCTCCTCTGAGCCTTGTGTGTGTGCCATCTGCCATTTCCACAGTTTTCCTCTCTTGCTGATTTTAGCCCCTGATCCATACATACACACCAGATAAGTTGGTCATGCCATTGTTTTTCCTATTTCCCGGAGAAAAAAACCCTTGGGTTTTTTTTGCTCAGACGTTCAGTGCCAAGCTATCCCTTGGTTGTAGCTTCCAATGCTCTCGCTAACGTGAAATAAAGTTTTCATCAAAGAATTAATACTATTAACCAACCTACAAGGTATTTAGCATCCCCATAAGCTTCAGGAAGTCTGTGACATTTCATAAAGGCCCAGTGTAGTAATAACAATATTCACAAAGTACTCCCATCAATGTCATATTTCTGGTCTTAATGCACTTGCATGAAAAACAAACCATGGGTTTTCTCCTGTAGTTTCTAACATTTGTTCTTCACCACATTCTTATTTCATTCATTCTTTAATTTGGATTACACATGTGTAATGTATATAATAACCAATGTATGTATTGATTGCTTTCAGGGAATTTTACATCTCATTAAATCTGCTAGGCAGTCTAATGTTAATCTGCCCATTTCAAACTGACTTTCAACCATCTGAAAACACAGACCCCAGGACAATGCTAACAGAAGGCACAGGCACAATTTCACGTAACTCTTCTGTCTATCCAGCAACTTTGCAGTCTGAGTATTTTGGGTATAACACACATGATCAACAGGTGTACAACAGCAAACCTCTTGAACATGCAAAACCAAATATAGGCCCTCTATTGTTCAAATAAACTCAATAGCTGGTTGTGTTTGGGGAACAAGAGGTGACCAATCAATGTGAAGATACTAAAATGCAACAGTTTGTTTGTTTGGGTTTTAAACATAACCAATGATTCTCATTGTTTTAGCAGGTGTTAGCTGTGCAATCTGCTCATAGCTGCAAGCCAGGGGAAGATTTCTGCACTCAGCCCAGTAACTCCTCACTAGGATAAGCCAAACACTCTAGGAACTGGTCATCTCAATCAGAATTGGACAATATGCACACTAGAATGGTTAATGCAAGAGAAAGTTAAAAGCAAACACACTTATTTTAGCCACATTAAACGTTCATCCTTGGAAAGTAGATGGATGTGTCCTCTCTTAGTCTGCTAAAGAGGAGCCGAGCTGTTGCACAAGGCGTCCTCTAGCTTAAAGACTGCTGCAGCCCATATGACCTGAATGGGTTTGCTTCTCAGGGTATGGAGGAAGGGAAAAGATGATCAAGTGAAACAATTCCTTAAATTCACCCCTTTTTGAGAGACTCCCAGAGAGCCACCAGGCATGATGCTCTTGCAGCTGGTTGTACTGGTGTTGCAGGGCTGTGCATACCATGTACCTTGACAGAAACGAACTCTGCATAGAGTAAACACAAAATCTTTTCCATAGCTAGGTGTAGTATGGAAATAAGTGGAAATGGAACAGAACCCAAATCTTGGCTTGCCACCAGTGCAACTTCAGCTGCACGTTATAGCTGTGACATTTACTAGGCACTATGCACTTTTAATACACACTGCAGCTTTTTGCCAGAGAGAGTCCTGGGGGAACCTTACAGGCTTACCCATGGTCAGTTTTATCAAGGAATCCTTCTCTGGACTTCAGTATCAGCCCCAGGAGGCAGAGAAGAGTGCTGCATTTCACCTAATCTTCAATACTACCTGCCAGCCGTTAGTGTAGTGTGTCCACAGGAGAGAAAGCAGTATTTTGCAGCCAGGCATTTCCTGGTCATTGTTATTTAAAACAGCATAGCCTTGCTTTGCAAAGGCGGAGGGCTGAACAGAGCATTATGCACACCCTTTATCTTACAAAACCTATCAAGCAGATTCCCCATGAAGAAAAGATAGTTCACTAAAAAAACATATCCTTTTGATTCAACCACAAGACACAGCAGACATGCAAACGAAGCTTAAAAAGTCAGTATTGCAGAACTTTAAAGATGCCCTAGCTGGATACTTAAGTCATTTTTTTTTTGTTTTGTTTTGTTTTCTTCAAACAGTCTACGTTTTTCTGAGTGGTACATGAGGAATCTGAGTTCAATTGTCTTTGACAGTTTCAGAGCACAGTGCCCAACTGGATTGAATGATGGGACTCTCCCCCTAGAACTGATCATACAGTTTGTGATGGCACTGATAGTCTTCAGTAATGTATTTTTAACCCGTGCTCTGTTTTTTTCCACTTCAGATACATTGCATGAATAATAAACAGTCTTTTTCATTAATTATTGTGCTTCGCTGCTTTATGCCACCATAGGGAGAAGAAAGGGAATGAGCAAATGTGTCATCTTCAATACACTGTTGATTCAATTTCTAATTATGGAAACAAACAGGCTTATAAAGATAGATGCATTTGCCTTTCAGCGCAGAATTTTTCAAATAAGGACTCCATATGACTAAGCTGACTCGGTAACTGCAGTTGGAGAGAAAGAACAGCCACAGATGGAATGGGAACATGGTGTAGATCTACTGCTTGGAAATCATGCACCCTACCACCTGTCTCTATATGGTACAGATGTCTGTAGAGCACATCAGAACTCCCCTCACAAACACAGAAGTCGTAATTATGCAACATAATAATGTTTAATATTAACATAATTAAGTTTTAATATTTGTCACAGGTTGGTTGTTTGCTTTTAACAAATCCACAAA
The DNA here is from genome assembly GCF_964035555.1 of Netta rufina. Taxonomy (NCBI): domain Eukaryota; kingdom Metazoa; phylum Chordata; class Aves; order Anseriformes; family Anatidae; genus Netta; species Netta rufina. The sequence goes on along the minus strand of NC_140128.1, from coordinate 1,669,749 downwards.
GATTTTGTTTGTCAAGTTTCCCCTATTCAGCATTACAAAGCAGTGCTAAAGAACTGTTTCATGCTACCTTGCCTTTTTAGGAAGGGGCAGGAGCAGAGCACAATTGAGGCAGGGAGCATAACGAGCCAGAAGACATTAATCATCCCACAGCTGTGATCCCTTCACAGGTGAACATGAAGGGATCACCTAGTTCATGGAAATCCCTTCATGAGGCGATCTTCGTTTCAGTAAATGATAGGAAGAGAGAATAATGGGCTTGAGACAGGCCCTAGCAATGCTTGCTCTGCTTGTGTGAGTGGCCAGTCCAGGCCCAGAGGGGCATTCTGGACCACAGTCCTGCCTCCTCGTTGGATGCTGAGGGATTGTGCCAGGCTCCACAATACAGAAGAGATATCTCACAGCTGCTCCAGAGAGTTTCTCAGAAGGAAAACCAGATCTTGTTCTTTGTCAAGTTGCATGTAAGTGGCCTCTGGTTTGAATGCCTCCACCTTCCCTCTAGCAGGAAGTTATTGGGCTAGACGCTCAGATGATCTAAAGTGCCTTAGCCCCATGGGACTCCCATGTCCTATAGCAGCTGTGGATCTGTCCCCAGACTTCAAATTTTTACGTTATTGATACAAAGTGTTGTCATAAATAATAAATTACTGCTTCACATTCATAGATAAGTAGCTTAAAGAACAGTCAATTAAGCTTCATTTTCTATAGCTTTCATGTTTTAATGTAATCCCATTCTGAGTGCTTAAATGAGTCCTCACAACTCTCAGAACAATTACGTTTGTGAAGTCTGACACTCATGCTTTCCTGAGACAGGTGCATTTTAGTGACATTTGAAAATTGTTCTTCGCGGCAAGCTTGCCAAGAAAGCTTAATAATTTTTTTTTTTCTATATATATATATAGATAGATAGATAAAAGCTCTCACGTAACTCTATGCAGTACTACATTTTCTGAAGGCTGAAAGTACTGTTTGACTTCAGTACAGCAGAATGCCTACTGGATGTTATGGCCATCTCTACAAGCCCTGTGCCTTTACCTTGAGCATAGAATCTATTTCTGTGTCAAAGGTCCAGGATTACCATGTCCCTCTTTAACCTTAGCTCTTGGCACAAATGTAGCTACTTCTACTGTGAAGGGAAGAAAATTATTCTTGAATACAGAATGAGGTTTAACATAACAACTGTCTTCCCTGTGCCTGAAATTCATTATTATTGTTTTTTACACCAGCTTTGTGTGTTCATTGAGCTGCCCAGAAGACACACTGTGGTCCTCAGACTCCAGGTAAAGAACCATGGTGGATTTTTTCATGAATCATAAAGGCCATTTCTAAAGGCCTTTAGAATTCTTACAGCAGCTGCAGGAATACAATGGAGCTACTGCCTCTGTTGGAGGCAAGAGACCACTGGCTGGTTTGCACCTGCAAGGTCCCCTGGGCCTTGCTGAAACCCTTGGGCAGTAGGTCAGCTCCACCACCTTGCATCAAGGCAAAAGAGCCAACTGGCAGAGCACAAGGCACCTACTCCACTTCTGCAGGCAAAAGTCAGTTCACCATGAGAGCTGCTGCCATACAGGGAGCATCTTAGCAGGTACATCTTGCTTCTGCACGAAAGGCAGATAAATGAGCAAAAAGACAAAATTCTCTAGAAGCACTTTATTTTAAACCTAAATTTTCTATATAATTTGTCTGGTTATTTATAGCCCAGAGTCTTAGCACCATCAAGATCTGCTTTTTGACTTTTCCACTAATGATTTCATAGCCTTTGGAAAAACAAAATGTACTAACGTGGCTAGCTTCCCTACTGGCAAATAAAGCAAGCCTTTTATACCACGTATGCTGCAAAACAAACCTCTCTTCCCTCTCAGTCACTCTGTAGGCATATAACCTGAATTCATGTAATATCTTGAATTCATGTTGAATTCATGTTGAATTCAGCTAGGCATGTAGGAAGAATTGTTTGGTGCACTTTAATAGGCCTGTACATTGGATAGTGTCATTCTGCATGCAGCTCAGTGCTTTGCTGTTTTTTTGTTTGTTTGTTCAGTTGGTTGGTTGGTTGGGTTTGAATTTTGCTTTCCTTTTCTCTGGCCCCTTATCTTTCATGCTCAAGCGATCACCTCTCATCTCTGTAGCAGAAGCAGATAATTTCAAATGGAAAATATTTATAACCAGATATAAACATGCCATTTGTAATACACCTGTGTATTTAGAACGTTTGCAACAAAGGGCTACAATGCAGAAAGGGATAAGAGGGCCTGCTTTGCACACGTATTTAATAATCTCATGTTATCTGGTAACAGATAAACCACCCAAGGGAAATTACCAACACGACGCAAGGATTTGATTAGGACAGAGCTCAAGAACAAAAAAGCAGTACAGTCCTTTTCCTGCATTACTATACCTAACTTGTATCATTGACAGTGACACATAATCTAATCTCAGAAGTCCATGCTATCCACATGTAAAGCCAGATAGGGTAATGAGCTTTCACAGTCCCAGCCTTTGTATTCAGCAATCCAGAGTCTCAGTTGCTGTCAAACCTCCACTGTTCTATTGAGATAAATGAGGCCTACACCAACCTATTCCAGCTCAGACCTTGGACTACAATCCAGGGATTTTTCAGTCTAGCACATGAACGGCAAGCACCATTCTCCCACAAGAAAGGCAGTAAAACATGCATGTTTCCCCTCCGAGCCCCTACACACACATGCACATACAAACTTTCCTTTGCCCAGGATAATCTAGATCGGATCAGTGTGAAGCACACACTGCTTTTTACCTCATTTCTGTCCTCTTGGATCCTGTCATAGGTATCACCAAGCCCACATTCCAGCAGCATAGTGTCTCACACCACTTTGCAAGACTGAAATATAAACTGAGATGCCAGATCAATCTGCAAGGTCATACCAGAAGGTGCAGCAGGGGAGGTATTTGGGCCTCAGTCTCCCAAATCCCAAGGTAGCACATTAGCACTGCGTGGCTTCTTTCAACCTGTGATTCTGCAGTCTGAGGCATGGCCCTTATGGAGAGCCCAGGGAAATCTGTGTAGCTACAAGAGCTCATCCACATCACTGGATCAGGATTGAGAGCCGGCTGACATCCAGAGGTCTTGTTAATGTCAACAGAAATGCATTACATCAAAAGAATTAAACATGGCCCTTCTGTTCTCCTCTCAACATGAGAGACTCACATGCTTATGTCTGAGTACCAAGTAGACCTTACTAAAGGTAAGCATTAACATAAAGAGAGACAAGGAAAATAAATCTGCTCTCAGGTGAACATCCTTTCTAGCTCTTCTGTGAATACAACTGCATGTTGCAATGCAGGTCTAACAATGAAAGCACAGTTTATTTTCTTAGATTACAGAATTCCCAAATTAGAAAGTTTACAACTGACAATCAAAGCCAATTGTGTGTACTTAAACCAGCAAATATGCAAACAAAAGATAAAAGTAGAATTGGAATTTTCCAAGCACCACAAATAGTACTGCTGCCATACAAATAACAAAGCAAGAGCACGGTGGTTGCACCACGCCTCTTCAAGGCAATACTTCAAACTCTTCAACAGGAAGGTGTTAAAATCCTAAAAATACATTTAAGCACAGACCTATAATTACATAATCATAATTGTTCCACTAATTTGCTGATTTCTGGATGCTTGAATTATTTTAGCACGAATGTTATTCCACTCAGGTTTATTATGTACACCTATTTCCCATTTAGGGAATGTTACTGAGTATATTATGGCTACAATAATGTGATCAGAACACTGTAAAAAGCACTACCACTGAAATGGAGATATTCACACTGTATCTGATACAAGAGCAGCTTCTGATGTGCATTTGAATACAACAGTTTTAGAAAGGCACCATAAAGTGAGAAGTACACAAGCAGCAGAAGCACGCATTGGAAGTGTTACAGTGGATACAGTACTCTGCTGAAATAACTGCTGCCAAAATTCTGAGAGCTCATAATTTCGTTTCTTCATGTTCCTTGATTCATTTGTAAAATGACCTTTAAATGTTAGAGAGAAGTGCCTGGGAAATGCATTCTAATTCCACTTGGATAGCAGCTGTTTTGAGTAATCTAATTTACTTTAAATATATACATATAGTATTTAATTCTAATCTATTTCTTGGACTTGTACGGAGCAGAAAAATCACTATTCAGAAAAAGAATCAAAATACCTGAACAAAGCCAGGGCAGACTACATAAATCTAGAAAAATGCAACTTGAAGAACATATTAGAAATACTCTGTACTTCTATAACCATAAGACTCAGCAAGCTGCCTGCTGTATTGTGAACTTGATAAATCATCATGACTCCAAAAACCAGCATGGCAATTCATGTTATGATAACAGATTCATATGGAAAAGAAAACTACCAATTAAAGCACAGTAGTCCTAGTGTAACTACTTTATTATTCAAGAGCAAATCAATCACATAAGCAGCATTAAAAACATAATAAGCAAACACGCAGTTAGAAATGTAAGGAACAGAGCTGCTTATATTCCTCTCTGGATCAGACCTCCCTCTACCAGCAAGGAATCTGAGAACAGAACTCTGAAAGGAAGATTAAGCAAAAAGTAATCACAGAATGTTTCTGGTTGGAAAGGACCTCTGCAATCCAACCCTTCACTCAAAGCAGGTCCAATTAAGCAATACTAAATATCATTTGCTATTAAAGAAACACTTATAAGAATGTCAGATAACATTAAAAGACAGTGGTTTTTGTTTGTTTGTTGAAATAAATGGGAACTAGCCATTGGATTTTATGAAAATGGTATTTAAAATCAGAAATTACAATCCAACCTTATATACACTGCATAGAACAAGGTACTTGGGAGCAAAACAGTAGCTAGCAGGCAGCGAAACTGATGATACTACAAGAGCATCCCTGAGGACCAGGACAGCAATAATACTATTTCTCCCATTGAGATCTCACTCTACAAATCAAAATGCAGTTAAGAAAAAATAAATCCTTCTATAGTGTATTTTTATTTATTTATTTTTTTGATCCTGGTCCAAATGTAGAGTTGCCAGCTCTTCTGCTTTTGAATGAATGACTCTTACTCCTTTGGACACTACTTACACATCTGATGCAAAATGCTCCATCTATATTCCAGGCCACCAAGAGTAATATTTTGACTACCTGTGACTGTGTTGTGCGTGACTCAGTACTATCTTCTCTTTTCAAAGAAGGACTGCAACTTGCAGAATATTGTAGTTCACCACAGTAAGAGTAATAAAGCACCCAATACATTTTGCCCAATAAAAGAGAAATACAATCCATCTGGGCAGAAGGGCTCCTTTCTATAGTGGAAAAGATGGGATGATGGGATCAGTTCACAAAAAGGACTTCTTTTACATCGGCAGAGCCACATTCACACAAGATGCTTCAGTTACAGAATTATAGAATCACTTAGTTTGGAAAAGACCTCCAAGATCAAGTCCAACCATCAACCTAGCACTGCCAAGTCTACCACTGAACTATGTCCCTAAGCACATCTACACTTTTGTCTTTTAGTTTTGCAGTTTTTTTAATCTTTTGAATACCTCCAGGGACGGTTACTCAACTACTTCCCTAGGCTGTCTGCCCCAATGCCTCACAACCCTTTCAGTGAAGAAAGGGAAAACATACAGGGGCAAAAAAAAAAAAAAAAAAAAGAAAAGAAAATTATAGGTGGAAGAGCTTTTTTTCTTTCTTTATTCTAATGGCCAATGCAAACCAGAATAGATCAGATAATACCACTTGCAAGTAACAATTGTACTGAGTGAAACACTGGTATCGTGGAAGTCAACAAGAGGTTTTCAGAAAAAAAATTGTTGCGTGTCCAGGCCCTGAATACAACATCACATACAATGTCAACACTACAATACACTACATCAACACTACAATACAGCATCAACATGACAGCAAGTACACATACTATAACTAGCCTGGTATGAAAGCCAGCTTTCACGTGCCATTATATTATACAACGTTAATGCAACTGACAGTTGTTTATAGGAAGCAGGAAAGGAAAAAGACTTGTGTTCCTCTGTGTTCAAGTTTTACATGAGCAAGGCTTCTTCCACCCTGCTGGGAGATACACTAATAGCCAGATTAACATACTTTACTTTTAAAATACATTTTACTCTAGCTTAAGCAGGATTTAACCAAATCTGTCCCAGACTTCCACAGGATGCTAATAACAATGCTGGTCCTGTATTCTGAATTGAAAAGGTATTATACATTTTAGTTTCAAGTTACAGTCCAGGTTATTTTAATGTCTTCCCTTTTTTAGAAAACCTAAGAGTTGCTGCTATTGTCCCTCATGTTTTTCTGATACAAAAAGGCAGGGCATGAGCAACATTGTTATACGGCAATTAAAGCCTAGGCATTTCATTAGAACTATTGGATAGAGAGATTTTTAATGATACCTGGTTAAAGATTATTTTTTTTTGTTCTGGGTAAAACTACAGTTACATGCTGATATATTTCATCTAAAGATGCATATTGGATGCTATTGTGTTCTCTTCAGGCTTGGAGTTTGGGAAGTTGTGGACAAGATACTATTTCACTTGTTCCTTACTTGGAGATAGTGTACGCCAGATTTAGAGGTTTTCTACAGCTACCAAATGGCATGGTCCCAGCGCTGCGTTAAACCAAAGTAATCAAATGTGAATGGAAAGAAGCAAGCCAGAATTTGTTGCTTTAATTTGAAAATGTACATAGTTGATCATTCCCCAAAAAAACAGCACAGCTGATTTAGATAAAGCCAAATCCTGCAGCTCTTATGCCTTATATCAAAATTAAATCACTTCTGACTTGAATTGATGTTTTACAGGAGTAAGAGTTATTTGGATTTTGTCCTTTGTAGGAAGTTTCACGAAAGAGAAAGTGTAACTCCCAGGTTACTCAAATCATGTGAAGTTAAGCCTGTGATATTCCTCCCACGATTCTGGCAGAAGTGCACACTGAAGGCCCATCTACGTTTGCTAGTTGGGAGATGGGATTAGGTCCTGCTGCTGCTTTTTATTCCAGGTTAGCAGACTCTGATGGCTGTGCAATGAAATCCATTGTGTTTGGCAGATTTTTTCCTGACATAGCATTTTCCTGATATATAACATATCCCAAATATGTTATATTATGTTATATATTATGTTATATATCCCATATATATGTATGGAAATTTTAAGGACTTTCCTTAAAAAGGAAATCTTCTTATGAAGGACTGTTAGCACTAAATACTGCCTGTGTCTCACTAACCAGCCCTGATGTGGTCCTGTGGCACTGAAAACCTATCAGACTATTTTATAGAGATTCAAAGACTTGAAACTATCACCTCCCATCTCTAATTCTTCCACTATACCGACTGACCTTTGTGAATAATGATTTTGCACAGATGCAGGCTAATTTCCTTGGTCAGGACCTTGATTTGCAGTGATTTGCAATCTGATTTGCAATATATACACATTTTTCACAATAGTTACTGCTTGACTTCTCAGATTTAAACATTTTAGCATCTTTGAAAGAATGCTTCTTGCACAGCTGAATTTCATAATGAAATTCCACAACTGAATCCTCATCACCTATAAGCATTAAATTTCTACTTTGTCTGCAAGTTGCAATATGTTGGCTTGAAAACCACTTCACTCATCTTCAGACTGGGTAATGATCTCATTTTCCTATATGACATTGGTCTTGGTTAAACTTAGAGGGTTATTCTTACGTCACAGGAGACATAAGCCTGCTCCAGAAGATGGTAAATTCAGTTACAATTAATATCCAAATCTTGAAAATCCTGAGCAGTATTTATTCTACAGAATTTTCTGCAATCTTTTCAAAGCTCAAGAAGCCTCAGAAGACATGGGTGTCTCTTGGAAGTCTGAATAGTGAAATACTCCTCCAGTCACATGGCTTCAACGGCCTCACAGCAACCCTCTTCCTAAATATTCCCTTATATGACAATTGACAATTTTGTATATCATACTCTACATAGCAAACACTGTCATGCTACCCATTAGAAAGAGTGAAGTGGCCTAAACTGTAAGTCAAGATGACCCTTTTCTGACATTTTGTGAGTCACACTAATAAATGTAAGTACAGGTCACCCACATAGCCAGCCTGATACATTTTTTCCTAATTCTCACTCTGTCAGTAATATTGGAGATTACAATTACAGTCACTCTGCCACACTGGGAAAAGGCAAAATGACATGGACATTTTGGACCGCGCCTTGATTCCAAGACCATCACCTCATCCATGTCCCAAACCAGCAGGCTACATTTCATCTGACTGGACAAAAGGAGGGTGCTGCCTCAATGTTCACTGCCCTCTAGCAATGCCAAACTACTTCAATCTATAAAGCACACACAAGAAGGAAGTCTATTCTGTAACACCTCTGCTTACTAAAGTTGGGGTATAATTACGCCTGACTCCTCATTGCCTTTGGACTGCAAAATGGCCCAGCTTTGTACAGTTCTTGACAACCTACACTCTGTACAATCTTTCCACTGAATAAGTTTATGTGCTACTTGGAATAGCTATTTGCAAAGCTGTTGTCAAAGGAACTCAATGGGACTGCTCCCTTCGCAGATCACGTAAAGAATGGGAACTTGAAGCCTATGCTGCAGTTCCAATTAGAGAATTGAAATTATGAAAATAAGAATCTCCAGTACATGTCATACAGAAGGACAAAATGCTTAAAGAAGTAAAGAAATGATTGCATTCCATATGTTCTGAGAGGTTCTACAGTTCCAATAGGTTTTCAGTGCTACAGGACCACATCAGAGCTTGTTAAATGAGACACAGACAGCCATAGTTCAAATACTGCTAACTGGAGACCAGTCAATATTTCTGCCTTTTACCACTGACAAAACAGTGGTGATTAAAATAATTAAAACACAGAGGTAGTAGGTTTCATAATCTCTCTTTTAAAAACCCAGCATCTGGTTTCTTTCTGTAAAATCATCCAGAACAACAACAAAAACATTACTATACAGCAAAAGCAAATAGCCGTGCTGAAGCCTAAGAAAGATCACCAACTTGCAAGAAGTTACTCAGTCTTTTGCTAAACTACATGTGAAAACTCCTGTCAGGTTGTGTGTTTTTTTTAAAAAATATTATTTTCTATGTGAGTTAATCTTCTCAGTTGCTAAAAAGTAAACACTAGGGGTGTTAACTGGAAGCATTTATGAAAACTGAGTATTGTACCACACACGCGTTTCAGAAAATATAGGGTTTTTGTAACAAACCCTAAAGAAGATTTGTCTAGTACATACTTGGTTTAATCCCTTCAGGTAGATAAACAAAAAAACATGTAAGTCCTCATTTTAACAAAGAGAGGGAGCAGTGATTTTCTTCTAGTCAGAGTACTTCTTTTACAGTTAAACCTAAAGCCTTGGTACAAATTATTCCCAGATACACAGACGTCTTAATCAAACAGATAACAGATAAGCATTGAGAAAGAATATTCCTGGGGAAGACAGTCATGCAACATCACATCTGGAAAGGGATCAATGCCTGCCAGAAGCCGCATGAGAGGGTCTGTCTTGGTTTGGAAACAAGCTGGTGCTACCTGCGATCAGCCATCTCAGACATAGCTGGCAGTTCTGGAAATGCTCCGTTAATGTCATCTTTTATTCTCCATCTCAAAACAAATCTGTTTTGTACATCCTCCAAATACTAACCTATGCCACCACTGCTTCCATGCAGTCATTTCCTAATGAATGAAAGGTAGTGTTCCCTGTCCTGTTGCTCTCATCAAGTCTATCCTTCCGTAATGATGTGAAGCGGGCCTGATGTTTGCTAAGTACTAGCACTTACAAATCCCTCTGAAAACACCTGGCACCAAATAAAAGCAAAATTTTGTTATCTATGTCTCCATTTCTTCTGTCTGTATCTACATATAATGCTGATACTTATTAAGCAATACATTGTTTTCTCCCACCCTTCTGCTACTTCATTTTTGGAACTCATTGATCTCTTGGCTCAATGATTTACAGTGTGCTGAACAAAACCAGCAACAGTACCAGGACGTACTTCTTAAAAGGTTCCTCATTATTCTTTCTCTTCACAACCCCTTTTTATTTCATTACTGTTTGACCTATCACCATTAAACCTCTCTGTCTGAAAGGCTACATTGTCCATCAGCAGAATGAACGGTTTCACCAGTAGTGAGACAATGGGACAGAACCTATGCTTCACTAATGTTTATGCAAATCTGCATAACAGTAACTAAGTAAAATTATAAAGCCCTTCCATTTTAAAACTACATACATAAGTTAACAAATACCAATCAGGCTGAAATTGTTCTCTATCACAAAAGTCTTCCAACAGCAACTGTTTGCTAAAGAAATTGAGCTTTGCAATTACTTGTTTGCTAATAGTAACTGAGAAAGCATAAACGAGAAGGATCATGGTGGTCTTTTCAGAGAGAGAGGCTGTTATGCAAAGAACAAGACATGAACAATTTTACATATATTCTCCATACACAAAGCAAATGAACTGCAGAGCCTTACTACATAAAGCAATCTCTGTTTAAAACCAAGTCTCAGAAAAATCTGCGAGTGCGGATACAGTCAATGTTTACCAACCATTTTGAATATTAAAACATACAGGACACTAAAGACTTCTCTTATTCTGCCTATTGGCACAGTAACATCCAAAGCACTGTTTAAGGGCTTCCAGAGGATCTAATTTTTCCATACTTGTTGAAGTCCCAAATTTTGAGGTCAGAAACTATTTATATTAAAACAAAAATAAATCCACCAGATACACAGGAAGCCTTCTACTATTGGTTGCAACTTCTCCACCTTCTCTTCAACAGAAATTACAGTTTCTGAGATATTTTTATGAGGGCCAGAAACTATAACAAGGCTTGCTTGAATATGAAATCTCTGTCCTGAAAATCCACATGCTGACCAGTCACTGAGTGTTTATAATTGACACCTTAGATCTCTTCCATTTAAAGGCCAAAAAACTGGGGCTTCAAGAAATTGCCTGGTCCTTCTTCCTGCCCCAACACACAGGGAACTATATTTAAAATAATCCTGACAGATGCTTGTCTCATCTCTTCTTAGGTTACTCCATAAATATTGTTACATGCTCTCTATAGATGGATGAAACAAGGCACACAGTAAAGACAAACAGATTAGTAGTTCACATTAGTATGTTGTCTAACACAGTTATAAATCACAATCACCTATATGGCAATTAAATCTAAATATCTATTTGAAAACCTAAAAGTAACTTGCCTCAGACTAACTACACACAAGAACAATGAGCCATAAAATAAAGGAATTGCAATAAAAGATACAGAACTATTGCTGCAACCCTTTCACTGAAAAGAACATTTATTTCTGATAAACCTAAAGACCAAGAGGAACTCTTGGAACAAGCACTTTTTAGCATTCATAAATAATAACATATTTCAGAAGGACAATTCATTTTATTAAATTTGCACTTAGGGGTTGTATTTCACAATCACCCTTCCATGGGGAACTGCATTGACAGCCAGTATTATCTCCCATTACTAAGCTGCAAGATCTTTTTTTTGAACAGAAGTTCAGTGGAAGATGCAGTATTCTCCCACGAGCAATGCTGAATAGTTACACCAGCAACATGTAGGGGGATGACAGCTTTAACTATTTGGCAAGATGGCACTAAGCATTACATCAGTAACATTTAAAAAACAGCTTTTATACAGAACACAGAAGAACTGTCCAAATTTACTCACTGCCAAATCACTTGAACACAACCAAAAAGCAAAGCACTAGTTAGAGAGAAAATATTTCAAATACTCGGCTGCAGGAGAAATAGAGGGAAAGTGTTAGGATACAAAGCTAACATTTTCAACAAAAGAGGAAGAAAATCCTGGTTTAAGTCTTAAGAGAAAAAATTAAAATACACCAAATCACACACAAGCATAAATGATTCAGAGAAAGATACTTTACAGCCCATAAAAATCTACAAAAATCAGCTAAGAATGAAACTGATCTACCATATCAGACAGTAAGTCTACAACTATTTGCAATGATTTTCCTTTCAGATAAAATAATCATTTGGTTATTTTCATTATTCTCAACTTCCTTAAAAACAATAGGGTTACATAAATTTGTGGCTTGTATAATGAGTATAGGCATTATAGGCTGTTGTTAAAGTACTTACATTCCCTTGGATTCTTATTAGCTTTTATTTTTAAGGAGTATACCAAATCTGTAGTAAACTAGCAGCTGGTTTATGGAAACCAAGGCATCAATGCTCCTATTCATGACTAAGGTACCAAATAATATCAACATTCTCACTGAACACAATGGCATTAAGGAGGATGGGATCCATTATTGCTCACACAGAGTCTAACTACTAAACAGTACCTAACCCAAAGAGTGCCTCATTGTTCCCAAGTGATCTCTCATAAAATAATACAAATCATGCAACTAAATATGTCTTAAAATTGGTTATAATCTATTCTAAACAATTGGCTGTAATCAATTAGGTTTTATGATTAGGGTGACATCATGTTCAAACCTTAATGAACACAAGATCACCTTGATCATCTTTTCCCTTCATCCATGCACTGAGAAATAGACCCATTCAGATCATAAGGGCTGTAGCAGTCTTTAAATTAAGCCAGCAGAAAATTTGACAGACAATGTACATAAGTTTTTGAGTGGGGATTGAAATTTCTTTGAAACAAAATCCATCTCCAGTATAAAGATTTGTGAAGTCAGACATCTGGTATAAATTATGTGATTACTGTTTTGGATTAAAAGATTGTTCCCATTACTGCTAGAATACAGACGAAAAATCAGCTAGACTAGCAATATAGCCAGGAATAGTGCATCCCTAGAGCTTTGCACTTTTTCATGAAAATAACCCTGTAAGAACTCTAAACACTATATGAATATACAGCACTATGCAGAACTGAAAAAAACACATAATAATGCTCTTTGTTGATTTTATTTTTTAAGATGCAAATCAAATCATAGAGTGGTGCTTTTCATGTGATTTCGTGAACTTTGATAATCCAGTCCTAAAGCATCAAATTAACGACAGAACGTACATTGTCTTCTACAGTTGACTAAATAATTCTGCTTTCTTTCTTCCTGACCCAAAGCTAATTGATCTATTGTGCAGTAATCCACACTTAAACTTATTCTGAGGTATCTTCATGCAACAATTTTTCTAGGGCACTTTCCTTTGTAAGGAAAGCTCATTAGATTTTTTTTTTTTTTCAATTTTACTGTAACTAAGTCATCTCTGTCAATATTTCCAGGTTAGGGCCATAAAATGAAGGTTAGTTTAACCGACCATTTTATTAACTTACTTCCCCTGAACCTTTTTCTTTTTAAATAATTAAAAAACAAACAAACAACAACAACAACAACAAAAATAACAGCAACTTCCTCATTTGGTGACTTATTAAAAATGTGCTAAAAAGAACAAACATCAGACATGGCTAACCTACATTGAGCATGCACTCAGAATTACAACTTAGAAAGTGAGTTAGGCTTAGTACTCATTTTCCTGGAAGTCTCTGCAGGTCAGATAGGAGCTCCAAGGAACTGAAACATCTGATAGAAGCTAACATGATCAGAGAGTTTCCAGTTACATCTCTTTGGGAATACAGTTCTTTCTTTTAATTACAAACTGTTTCTAATTCAAGAAGTAGGATACATGAGCTTCTATACTGACCTAACATTACCAAAGGGTTTCTTTCATTTTGCAGTAATACTCTCTGGACTAGTTATATGACTTATATTTTTATGCAAGAAAACCTACATCACACCATAGAATGTAACCTATTAATGAAAAAGAAAATTCTAGGAGGCAATCAACACCATTTAGATTAGCCCTTAAACTAAAACCAAACCAAAAAAATTGTCACAACATAAATCATAAGCAAAGGGAAAAAAAAGGGGGGGGGGAGGGAAGAAAAAAAAAAAAAAAAAAAAGAGAAGAAAAAAAAGGAAAAGAAAAAAGCTCTTCCTATAGAAGAAAAAAAAAAAAAAATCCAAAATCTTGTTAGGTAAAGGAATTTTTTTCTCCCTTCTGTTATTAAGAATAATTTTCAACTGCTTAAACTGGAAGCTTTCGTGTTCTTTATATTTGATATCATGCCTAGTTTAATTTCAGCATCATTTTGAGAAAACCAACACACTACAACCTAAAAAGAGCTGTTTGTGATGGAAGCTCAAACACTGCAATTATTATACTATTCTCACCTCAGGGACTATGAAAGTACATTTGCAAAACCAACAGAAAATCCAATTCTACAGTGTGCAGTAAAATGATAATTTCGACTGCCTTAAACTGGATTTAATGATCTGTCTTCTGCTGAACTACCCATGCCAGCAAGATGCCTGCAGCTTTGCAGAGTATTCCAGGCTGCTGTACAACCATCTACGAGAGAAACACAAAGTACTTCACATGCTAAACAATGTATTTTCAAGGATAAAAACTTCCTATCTTTCCTGACATCAAATCCGTTCCAGAGCTCCTACCGGAACATATAATAATTGAGTTAGTTATTCATATTTCATATGTGAAGTCAAGAGAAGTCAGTGAAAAGTTGCACAAAATGCAGGAATGATTCAGAGTCACTGAATATCAGGCATCCTTTAAAGCTGCGCTATACCACTGTATAACAACATCTTTTTAGGTTTGTAGAATAGAACTAAAAACATAAATTCTCTTTTTTTCATCTGACACCCTCTTTTCCCTGTGACCTATGTGCTCATGCTACTGGAATGCCATTTAAGTTCACATGTGATGATACTTTTACCATGCCATTAAAGCTTCCTGCAACTTCACTATTTTCTGCTGTTCTTCTCTTCTGGAAGATGTAATTGCTGACACAAATGGACAGAGCAGATGAAAATTTCAAAATTCGATCACTACTTATTTCAGATAACATTAGCAATGTGTTATCTGTGTTCAATGTGTTAGAAAAAAAAAAGAAAAAAAGAAAAAAAGATAAACTTGTCTTTGGGGTTCCCAGGAGAAGGGAATTCTGGACAAGATGTTATTTCTCAGTCAAAAAATCTCACTTGCTTTTACACAGACTTTCTTTTTTCTTGGCTATGCTGCACTTAAATCATTCACCTCTGATATGATGGCATGTTCCATCACTTCTGCCTACTGCCTCCTTGTCTCTCTCAATCCCTCCAGTGTACTAGAGAAGCTAGCAAATTACAGGTATAAATTCCTGACCACTCTGCTCAACTTCTGGTGAGAAAGCTTTCCTCAAATCCCTTTCCTAATGTTGGAATAATGCTCTAAGTTAAGTTCCCAGATTTGTTTCTAGTTGAATAGGAACCTTCACTGTCCAGCAGTTCTCCAGCTGCCCACATCTGGGAGACAGTGTTCACTGAGATGACAATTTGATGGCCTCAGCAAGAATCCATCTTGGTCACAAAGCATTCCATGAGCTGGCAGGGCACGCTCTCATTCACTTCTTGTCCTTACATACAATGCTGAGCAGCACAGAATTGTATTAATGCTATCTGTGCAGTATGTTCCATACGCTGTATGCATCTGGGCGAGTCTCAGCGCACAAGATCCTGTGTGTGAGATACAAATCATACACACAGACACACAATGTTAGTGCCACCACATTCCTTACACTTTTATATTTATACATGTGGGAAATGGGTAAATAGAAGATATTCCTCTGAAAATTGTGAGATGACGGAACACAAAATCAGAACCAGTGCTGCACAGTCTCACGTCGATTTTCAAAAGCAAACATCAAAGGCACAAAAGAAGTTTAAAGGGCACAAATATCATTAACAATTAAGGCTGGACAATTCATATAAGATTCAGGCTACAGGGAAATGCTTTAAGCTTGCTCATACAAGAATTTATTGTAAAACTACAAGGCAGGTACACATATGTATTTATTTGACATGGGGATGGAAGTATATTTTTAACATGCTGATGGAAATTTTATTTCAAAAAATCTAGATGCCAGCATAAATACATTGTACTTGTTTACAGTAATAAAAAAATAGAAAACTTGTTTATGTCTGGCAAAGGAGCTGTCAACTTGTTCTCCATTTTAGAAGACCTCAATCTTTCTACTTTCTGCACATGACCGAGTATTGAGACTAGGGGCAATAGGTCAGGAGGAGTAAACATTCTACAGCATGTAAAGCTGATAGAACTGTGTTTAGCCATAGAAATACCTTTAAGTTTCCTAAAACTTTACTATGATTGGGTATATGGTATCTCTTACATCTTCACATAGCACTACAAAAAATGAGGTGCAAACAGCATTGATTTTATTTTCCAAATTATTTCTACTGTATGCTATTGCTACTTTTACTGCTTGAAAAGGCTGCCTCAAATAGAAGGTGGCATCTTTTAAAAAAAAATAAAATCAAACAATGATTAGATGAGCATTGGGCCAAAGGACTGCATCTTTTAGGAGCAAAGGAAAAATGAAGCAGCTGACAGTCAGCTATCTTGATGGAACTGATAGCAGTTCCTAATTCCATTAAGACTTCCCCTGCTGACAAATGGGAGCAACTATACAAAATACAAGATCTCCTGCATGTAAAGAGACCACCAGACACCTTATGGGAAAAGATGTCAAAAGGAAATAATCTGTGATCAAACCAGAGTCACCTTACTGACATTAACATATACTAGCACTTCTCTCCCAAGGTCTACATGACAGTTTGTCACTAGTGCCCAATCTATACATACACCTTCAAGCTAAATTCAGTGAGGCCTGTTTGAGAATGTTAATAATAGAAATTGTCCAAGCATTCATGAAGGCTATACAATCCCATTAAGATGAAAGAGTTCTTGAAAAAGGAAAAAATAGGAGAAAAATTAAAAGTTTTTCCAATCACACACTCTCTGAGAGATCTCTAGTAACTCACTGTAAGCCTAAAATCACAGTGATGGTACTGAGAAGAGGACCATGGCAGCATTTACACTCTGGCATTCTCACAGCCAGGATGCCACCATTCTACAGCACTTGATCTCCCATACACATGGGGTGATTTCCTCATTGCTATTAGCAGAGCTCAGAACTAGCTTGTTCTTACTGAATTGGACTTCAGCCTTTAACAGTCTGGGCCACATATTGTTTCTCAATCACACCTGTCATAGTTGATATTACCTTTAAGTTGGCCCACATTATTCTTCCAAATGATTTCAGAGTACCAATGTGCTCCTATTTATCACATAGAAACTTCAGCTGTTTTGACCTTGAGCTTTGATATGATCAGTAAACTGACAGCATGTATGACTGTGCTCACACTAAGGATTGTGTCATTATAGGATGGCAAAACAAATACAGGTTGAAAAACAAGAAAATACTCACTGTGCATTGTTTTACTTTATATATATGGTGTACACTGCCTATGTGGGGACTAAAAAACAAGAGAGAAGATACAAGAAAGCTATGAAACTGCAGCTGAAATTACCCACAGATTTTGTTTCCCAAGTCCAGTTTTTCAGCATTTCCCACATATAGTGGCTCAATGCTGCACTTAACTATCGGCTATTAGGATTAAATATGGTATGCAGATACTGCTGAGATGACACTTAAATTATTCCTTCCCACACTGAAATCAGATACATCATTATTCCAATCTTAAAGCTAAGTTTCATGGCAATGGACTTGTCTTACTACAAAAAAATAATTATTATCTGGTGACAAGGTTTGGAGTTACATAAAATAACTTTTTCTCTATTCTGCTGCCTACATTAAACTGCAAGGATGGAAAATGCTGGTTTTAGAAGCGGCTGCTCTGTCCCCTTGAACTTGCTATACTCAACCTGACATATAGAAAAACGTATTTATTAGACTGCAAGTGCATTAGAACTGAATGAGTTAAATTACTTCGGGGACAGAATAAAATATAAGATGACCACATATTAATTTTCAACAACTGCTGCCCAGGGAAGATTCAGTTCATTGTATTATATCAAAAATTCTGATGTCAGGAGAATGCAATAAAAGCTCTGCTGCCTGCTGCTGACCCTTTATGTGGGCAGAGTTTACACTATCAGCTTGCAAACACATTTAGACTTTGCTTATCCAACCATATAAACAGACTGAACTATACTATATTGCAGATTATTAAAATAACTGTTCTTTTGAAAGGCCACTTCCACAGAGGCAAGTGCAACAGACACAAGTTGCACCAGAAGAGCCACACAACATCCATACAACTATAATTACAGTGCTAGAAGTCAGTCATCCCTCCAGCAAGGCTTGCTACCACCCCCTTCCCATGTGTGACTGACATTTGAGTCTGATGCCGTATGGCTTTCAGAGATAAGAGAACATGATAAGATAAGGAGAAAAGAAGTGTTCACATATTCCACTATCGAAATCAGAACAACATTGCTCTTTCTCCTAACTTCTGCTGACTGCTGAAACAGATGACCAGTGGACTATGTTTTGCTTCTGGTTGTTTTCTTCTTATGTATTTTCAGATACATTCACAGCAGCTGGCATACAAGCCAGATACACCTCATTGCAGTCCTAGCATCAGCATGGTACATGTAGCCATAAATATATACTCAAAGAATTGTCCTAATACATTTATTCAAGCCTTAGTGCTAAATGTTACTACGCAAGTAAAATGTATAGTTTGTAAAAGCAACAAAATATAGCTAAAAAGGAGACCAACTTCTCGGTCTATATATAAAATACATACTTTTTAGCATCTGTTTCCTTACTATCATTAAACAGCCCTCTTTCATGCCAACACAACTGAAAGTTTGCTCAGGTAAAGACTCTGAAATAAGAATTCCAGATTTACAACCTTTAACTAATGGGAAGGAACTCATCTATGCTGATAAAGCAAAGCCTTCACAAGGTATAATCCATGGCCCAAAAGTGAATACACTTCTGAAGAAATTTTGTCTTTCTCCTTGTTTTTAATCATCTTTGAATTTTGCTGGTATTGAGATAAGAGGAGAACCAGAAGCCAAACAGTACAGCAAGCCCAGGAGATTGTCATTAATAGGTGTTTTGTTCTTGTTGTTGTTGTTTTGTTTTGTTTTAAATCAACACTCCTGCCTAGTCGTCTGGTCTGCAGGTATGCCATCTTCAGATTATGCCGTAGCAGGAAATCTAGAGAGCGTCTGAACCATACTTTTCAGGTTTATTCATTACTACTTTTGTGAAGAAAATAATTTAGACGATTTCCTATCCCCCTCCTTAAAATAACTGAAGAAGAAATAAGTTTCTAATTAAAAGGTTGGCTCTGGATGCTTTTTGAAAAGCTTCTTCTTTTCAGTGTTTTGAGAACAGTGTTGCAAAGCTCTCAAACGTGATACACTGCGTAAGACCCACTTTCCACCACTAATTCTCTGCAAGTCATAAAATTACCATCCTGTGATATCCAGCATTATTGCTGCAATTCAATAGCTGTGTTCAAGAAAATATTGTGACACAGAATGATAAATTGTTAACCAGAATATGTTAGAATACTTCATTCATAAGCAATGATTTCAAGAAAAAGGAAGAAACTTTATGAAATCTGAGTTTCTATAATCATAGAATCATAGAATATCCTGAGTTGGAAGGGACCCTTAAGGATCATCAAGTCCAACTGCCACCACACAGGTCTACCCAAAAGTTTAGACCATGTGACTAAGGGCACAGTCCAGTCGCTTCTTAAATTCAGACAGGCTCGGTGCTGTGACTACGTCCCTGGGGAGCCTGTTCCAGTGTGCAACCACCCTCTCGGTGAAGAACCTCTTCCTGATGTCAAGCCTAAACTTCCCCTACCTCAGCTTAACACCATTCCCGCGGGTCCCATCACTGGTGATTACAGAGAATAGGTCACCTGCCTCTCCACTCCCCCTCATGAGGAAGCTGTAGACCGCAATGAGATCCCCCTCAGCCTCCAGGCTGAACAGGCCCAGCGCCCTCAGCTGCTCCTTATACGTCTTCCGCTCTAGGCCCTTCATCATCTGCATCGCCCTCCTCTGGACACTCTCCAACAGTTTAATGTCCTTCTTGTACTGTGGTGCCCAGAACTGCACACAGTACTCGAGGTGAGGCTGCACCAGCGCAGAGCAGAGCGGGACAATCACCTCCCTCGACCGACTGGCGATGCCGTGCTTGATGCACCCCAGGACACGGTTGGCCCTCCTGGCTGCCAGGGCACACTGCTGGCTCATATTCAGCTTGCTGTCAGCCACAACCCCCTGATCTTTCTCTGTGGGGCTGCTCTCCAGCGTCTCGTCGCCCAGTCTGTACGTATAGCCAGGGTTGCCCTGTCTCAGGTGCAGGACCCGGCACTTGCTTTTGTTAAACTTCATATCTTATATAAATATTTTATATATATATATATATGGTGTGTGTGTGTGTATATATATATATATATATATGTATATGTATATGTATATATGTATATATATGATATTAAATATCTTCAAGAGGTGCTTCATAATGTAGAGGGGCTCAAAGCCTGCAAGAAAGACTCAAAAGCCAAGCCAGGAATCCACTGACACAGAAGGTCATCACCCTGTGCTATTCTAGTAGTCTGCAGCTCAGGCAATGCTTTTTCTAAGTACATTTCTGACATCTAATTAACTGTCAGCAGTCTGGGGCAGGGGCACTTAAAGGTGTTTTAAAGCTGTTTCTTTGCAAATCCCTTTCCTTAATTGCATGGAGCCAGCTGGAAGTCTCTGGTTCTTCTGAAGGCTAAAATGAACAAATGATTTTATTGTGAAGTTATAAACTAATGAGCACATTATCTCTGAAAGGCAAACAACATTCCTGAGGAGAATGGGAAAGATTCTGATCTGACATAGAGCAACTAAACTACAGTAAAACAGTTAAAATCAGTGCACTTAATCAATTTCACACCAATGTGACTGAGATCTGAACAAGATCCAGATTTGTTTTAATAAATCTTTTGTTGTCATTATACAAGCAATCACTGAAATGCATTTTTAAACCTTCTATCAACTTACTTGGCAGCATATATGGACCATTTCAATGCTATGTTTATCACATTCTCACCAGAAAAGGTATGGCAAAATACATGCACTAAGCCATGCAAACTGCTTTATTAAAATAAAGGATCAAAAATTTTGGACCTATTCAATCTATATTTTACTTTTAAATGGCACACACTGGCATTTTCACAGTTAGCTAACTTGAAACATTTATGTTAACAAAAAAAAAAAAAAAAAAAAGAGGAAGCTTTACAAAGATTAATTGAGGTCTCCTGAAACATAATTGAGAACTTGAAAAACTAGAAAAAGTCATAGATAATTTGCTTGACATACCCTAAAGTGCATGAAATAAAATACTATTGCTCAAGACAAATGTACAGACTTTGGCCATACTCTTGAATATATGGTTTCTGAAATCAGCCTTCCAGCATTTTAAAAAGCAAGCAATCCACTGCTCATTTCTGAAACTTGTCGATTTACTGAAATTGAGCAATAATTCAGGTTCTCATTACTAGATTCAGAATTTGGCCTGGAACAAGAATTTAGACCACTTAACCAGTATACCACTTCCCCTCAAGAAGCAGGAAATTCTGGTGCCCTTTTCTAGTGCAAACTGCTTTTGTATCTACTTTTGTTTTAAACCATTGCTCTATGTGAATCCAACCAAATAGTGCAAGAGACTCAAAATAAAAAAGCATGCTCATGTGTTCTAGCTGTTCTAGTCACTTCCCATACTGTGATGCTTCTTGACTGTGCAGTCCATGGCTGTGGCATCACTGAAAAAATCTTACAACAAATTACTAAAGTGGGATCCTTGGTGAAAACCTCAGAGCAAACATACTGCTTATAATGAGGCTTCAGACATGTGAGTAACCTGGAACCAGATGTAAGCACAAACCCAGCTTTTGCTTGCTAAGGTTCCATTACAGGGAAACCGAGTAACGCACTGATCTTACAAGCAGCAGCATTCACGAGCTGTAGAGCACTAACAAAAACTCAGA
Source organism: Netta rufina (assembly GCF_964035555.1). Lineage (NCBI taxonomy): Eukaryota > Metazoa > Chordata > Aves > Anseriformes > Anatidae > Netta > Netta rufina. The sequence continues at coordinate 1,647,831 of NC_140128.1, read as the reverse complement.
ATGACACTAAATATAAAGGATTAGTTTCAAAGATGCTAGAAGGGAGAAAAAATAGAATATTGTAAAAGCAAAAGTAAATTGTAAAATAAATATTTCAGGATTCAAACTAGTAATAGAAAAGCCCATAAATCATATTTACAATCACTCCCTTTCCTACCAAATATCCATCTTCTCCAAATGGATGCCTATTACCAGGTCTTCAGCATATACTATGGGATAAAGAGAATTGTAGGAATCTAGTTTACTACCACAGGGAAGAGACACCAGAGAAAGGTTTAAAGGAGCAGCAGAAAATCCTGAAGAATTTTTCCAGGGGACTACACGTATGTACCTACACAGTGTGATTCTGTACACAATGACATACCACATCAAGCCAAGGCAGCCAAACCAACGGTTACCTTCCTCTCAGTTACTGTCTTGCTGTTTGGGGTCAGGATTTGAGGCACTGGAGTGCGGGAAAGGTAAGCCTGAATAAAGGGCACAACCAACCATAAAAATAACATACTGTACAGTAGCTATACTAGTATTAACACAAGACGTGGCTGAATGTCTTCCTGAGAGACTAAGTGGTTCCTGCGGTTTCTTATCTGTTTCAGGTAAGAAATAACAAACGATAATTTTGACAAGCCCACAGAGCAGAGAGTGCAAGAAGTACATTTGTTAGGCCTCTATAATGACAGGCCCTCAGAAACACTGATGTTTCTCACATTTCTCTGCAATGTGCCCACTGGAATAAATACCTGTCAATTCTAGAAAATGAGACTCAAACTCTAGAAACCTCATTTTTTCAGACAAATTATTTTTCTTCTTCTGTGACCATCTTGTGGTCAGTCCCTCTGTGCAAGAGGCCTCAGACACTGCAGCACAAATAGCCAATCAAAATCATTGAGCTCCTGGCATCGCATTAGCTGGAGCTGTTTGAAAAATTGCAGGAATTAATTTTTACAAACACATTCCAGAATCCGAGTCCCCATATTAATGTTGTATTTCAAACCTTTTTTCATAACAAACTCCTGCGTACTGCATGAGGGAAAAGGGGGAAAGTCAAGGCCAGCAAGAGTACATCATTAAAACTATATCAAATGACTGAACTACAGACCAAAGGTAAATAAAAGTCTACCTCAGCTCACAAGATGTTTCTGAATCACATATACATGTGCATGTGCAGACATTCATTTCATGTGTTGTTTTTGTATTGTTTTGTTTGACTTTGCTTGTAGTTTTCTGTTTCGTGCTATTTTTTCTTTTACTTCATCACACTGCTACATCATAAACTGTGCTATAAGCTAAGAATAACAACTCATAAATCCTGCATGCCAATTTGCCCACACTGTTCCCTGAGTAGGTGTTTCAAGAAAAGCTTGGTCAGCCTTAGGTAAGTCTAAACATAGCATTATTCACTGGGACTGAAATTAGATTTAATACAAACTTAAATCAAGTTGTTGGGTTTTGTGTGCACTTAAAGAATCAGGATGTTGCATTTTCCTTCATTGAGAATCACCTGAAGAAGAGATGATGAAATGTATAGCCTGGGGAGGGGGAACTTATTTAATTGCTTACCAGTAAGTTTCTCTTCTGTACAAATGTGATACACATCTACAATCAGCAGGAAGCCTCAGGATCTAGCTACAGGGATCAATCACATAGCTGTAATAATGGCAAGGTTGGAAGAAGCCCTTTGTTTAGCATTTTCTTTCAATGGGATAAAATTCAGATTCTCCTTATATTTTAGGAGTTCAGAATTAACCCTCCATCAGAGATGAATTTTAAAAATCAGCATCCTGTGTTTATTAAAATGTCATTGGTAAAGTTGCCTTGTAAATAATGCCCAGTATGGCCTCATTGTCAATAAACGAGGCAAGCATTGAGCAAAACCTTGGCAACCAGAAATGAGCAGTCCTTCAGATCATGGGACAAAATCTTAATACACACAGTAGAAAAGCAGCAAGGTAAACATTGCCAATAAATACCTAAGAACAGACAAAAGGAGAGGGGAGAAGAAGAGGGAGAGAGAAAAGGTACTAGCAATGTAAAGGGGATGTCTAAGAAGCACAAGAAGGTGTTTTGTACAAAAGAGAAAGTGAGTAAGCACATGAAATCTGACAACTAAAACAGGAAGAGCACAAAAAGCATATAATCTTGAAAGCATACCAAAGTACTAAGAAGCACAAAACATCTTAGGTCTGCAATCTATTGTTATACCCCAAATTCTGCTTAACAGCCACCTTAAACAAATAGAAACGGCATTTTATCTTTGTACATTGTTTTCTTTAACCTACCAACTAGTGTATATTTGAAGACAAAGCCCAGCAAGATTGTGGTATGAGAAAGGGAAAAAATATGCTGAAAACATCTGAAATGCTAATGGCATGAATAGGAGCCAGAATTCAAGGATTCTCATGTATGATCCATCCCCTGTAGGAGGAAAACAAATTTTTTTAATTTTGTTTTATTTTTAAAAGACCAAAAATCTCTTACCATTATTACTGTTATCATCAACTAAAATAATCTCTTTGAGCAGGTGAGCAGGAGTCCGGTCAATGGCAGAATGAATAGAGCGCAGAATCACTGAGAGCGCTTCATTAACAAATATGAATACAATGCTGACTTCTGGAAGTCTGTCAGGAAATGTTAGGTTTCTGCACCTGAAGAGAAAGGTAAAAAACCAAAGATGTAAACTGTTGGAAGTCACAATGTCAACACAAACTTTTTCTGAGAAATCTATCCCCAGACAAAAGAATAACTTTTGTAAACGTTGATCAGAAGGTCCCCATAAACTGTTCAGGGCACATACAGGCAAGAATCAAATGAATTACTATCTAAAAAAGGAATCCTTGGAAACAACTTCCTGAAACTCCCTGTGCATCCAAGGCCGAGAATGAGCTCACTTTTCGACCCAAGGTCCAAAACACTGAAAAAATGGTTTGCAAACCAAATGTAAGCTCTTTAACTGCAGTTCCCAACTGCAGTTTGTCATGATATTTTTTTCTTGGACAGTATAGACAGGATTAAACTGAGTTTGCCCTTTTGAAAAGCGTATTATTAATAGCTAAATTAATTACTTTTGCTGCAGAAGCTACCAGCTATTTCAGTCAAGAACAGGGTATTCCTTCTCAACTCAGCAACAACAACAAAACAGTAAAAGATCCAGCTCCAAACAACATCTTGCTAAATAAGCTAAAACAGCAAAGACAGAAAAGAAATGTGCACGTATGCAAGCTCAGTCAGGAATTTTAAACAGAATGAAGACCACTCTAGTAACCTGGTAGATTTTCCTGTGTTTCTTTATTTATTCTTTTAATAAATATGTAATTTGGCCACAGAATTTATAAATCATGCTACAATATGACTCCTTAAGTAAATTTGATGTTCAAGTAGAAGAGAAAGTGTAGCATTTACAGTCCTTTACATGTTCATAACACTTGCAGATTTCTGTTTGGTAAATGCAATTGAAATTTCATTCAAGTTTTGAAAACTAGGATTCACATGGGGAGCACTACAAACTACTCGACAGGCTCAAGCATACCAAAACAATTTTCAGCATTAGCTTAGAGAGAATCGACAAAGCCTGTTATTTCAGTGATTCCGTTGCAGCCCAAACGCATAGATATATAATGGTACAGCAAACAAAGCTACAACCAATCTTTTACCTGTATAGCTTAGACATCTGTTATCCTCAGCAATACTGATGTACAAAGAAGATAAAAATGAAACTCTAGTAAAAGTGGTAAAATATGTCATCTACCAGATAAAGAGCAATGCAGTCATTTGGGAAAACAAATAATAAATAAATAAATAACAATGAAAACACACTGAAGTACAAAGAAATTACTTCCTTCAAAGCTGATTTTTTGTCCTCTGTCAATTAAGCCATTATTGAAATATATGTCAAATATACTTTTGTGAGAAAATAGTGACAAACTATATTTTAAAAAAAAATGTTCCAGATGACAAAACCAACCCCCAAAACACTGGTGCACTACCACAAATCCATGCATAAACTGAAATGTAACAGAATCTCTGCTTGTGACATATCTTCCATCTGTTTAAATGAAATGTTTTGTGTTATTTTTCCTACCTGCATTCATTTGTATTTCTTTTTTTTCAAATTAGATCACACTGGATAGGATTTTCTGTTGTCTGGCACCTTGTGCTAAACAAAAGCAGTATTTGTGATATGAATGTCGTTTGATTCCTATTTTGCCCCTGTATATGCTAAGAAATATCTGCATATGATACCACAGAACAGAATTAGGCTCCTGTCATGTCCAATTTTTTTAGTGCTTTACAAATTGATTCTTTTTCAATGAGGGTACATTCCTAAATTGAATTCATACTTTCTTTTTTCCATTCAGACCTATATATCGTCTTTACTAACAGCTTAAATTCAATGTGTGTAAAGTCTAAAAAAAAAACGCATTTTCCTATGTTGTTTTTTATATAGAAAGTGACAATAAAAATTACCTACTTTTTTTTTTTTTAATTTAAACAAATTGGAATGAAACACACCCAACTTGGTTCATATACAGAATGCAGACAATTTGTACTGTTTCACAAGAGCATCTATCTTCTTCTTTGTGCTAAGTTTCATGAGGAATAAAATTCCATACATCTAGGAATGAAAAAGAAATAGCTATAAGGAAGCGGTGTGAGTGTGGGTATATAGAACATATGCTGAATGGCTAAAAAGGGAGGACATTGTATGGCTCAAATTCTGAGATCCATTAAGCCCTAAGAACTGAAGGGTTGCGCAGCAACCAGCAACATCCAGGTTTTAATGACAGCTCTGCCTCTGCCTAATTCTGGGGCCTTGGGCAAGCCCCTACCCTGCCTAGGTCTCAGGTATTCCTCCCTCCCCCAAAAAAAGCACAAATTCACAAAATATTGAGCATACTTCAGTATTAGGATTGTTTTTTGTTTTTTGTTTTTTGTTTTTTAATAAATATAAATTCTACATATAATTTAGAATTACAATAATGAGTATCATCACAATGTAGCTAAAAATTTCCTCTCACAACCAACTCTGCTAAATTACATTGGGCTAATAACACTAAAGAAACAGTTGTCATGGTTACCAGAAATTTAGAGAAACTCCTGGTGTTCTATTTCAAGCACAACTCAGGCAACTGTAGGACAGCATACATTACGAATCTTCTTTGAAATATTTGTCCATGTTCATCTAGAATATATACATTGTGATACAGCAACTTGGCTAGTCACGTTAAAATTAGTTTAGCAGAACTATGCAGTAAGAACAATACACAAGAATGATTTCCTGTGTTAGTAACTTATCTATCAGACCTTCAACAAATATTTACATTATGAAAAAAAAAAAAAAAGATTTTCTGCAATTTTAAGAACTTTTCACCTAATAGTTACATCGGTATCACAGCCAACAACAGCAACAGAACATGTTTTGTGTCTTAATCACTACATTATGTCATATGTTCCACTTTTTTTTTTTATAGGATACAATGAAACATATTATAAAATTATACAATACATACAATTTTTCTTTTCTCCTGCTCTATGAGGATTACTGTCTATTACTATGGAACTGAAGCCAAAAAGACAGTAAGTTATTTCTGCTGCAAATCTAGAAAACTTTATATGTGGCCAAAGTCTATTACTGGAGAAAAAAAGCAGGCATACAATTGTGTGAGGAACTTACATAGAGCTTCCATTTAACTATAATCAAATATGGCCAACATTTTTTAGGGATTGGTGTCAGGAGAGAAAAAAAAATCTTAATCTCCAAAGCATCTTACAGCATAGATATAATTGTAACAAATTGTGTCCCCAGTCCTTTTAATAAAAGACATTACTGTATAATTTTAGTGACATGAAAGTTTTTTGTTTTTTGTTTTTTTTTCCTAGGTACTTAAAATCAATACTTTTCTCTGAAAAAAGTAATTAGAACAGTAAAGCTGAGAGTTGATGATCTCAATAAAATTAATTTTTATATGAACATGAGGAGAATTCTATGTAGCTATTTGGACAAAAATGGTTAGTCTCTTACAGTATTAGCCAGGGATTACTCTGAGTATGTGTAATTGTATGCCAAGCAAAGAACATTCACGTTATGACACGAGAGAGGGAGAGCCAGTACACACGTGGATTACAGCATCACATTTCAGTTAAAGGAGACAAGGGGGAAGATCAGAAACAAAGGTACAGCATTATTAGGTTATTATAACAACTTGGAGACTGCAGCTAATTTGATATCATTGCTAGTGAAATTAAATACTTTTAGAGAATGCATTCAGGCAGATACATTCAGACAGGACAAACTGAAGCACAAATCAGAATCACAGAAGGTAGCCACTCAGCACACACCACTGCTATGAGTCACAGTTTGGAGACAAGAAAACGGAAGAACCAATGGTGGAGAGCTGCGTAAAAGAGAGCAGGGAACAAGCCAGATATCTGACAAGAATGCTACTAATTTGGAATTTTAGGACTTCTATCCAAAATAATCTAACAGGACCGGACTTTTGTGCTCTTTTAAAGGAATCTTTTGAAACATCAGATACCACATGCGGTATTTACACTGTCTTTTATGAGTAGGAAAAAAACTTGATGTAAAACAAACATGGAGCCATATATATCACTAATATAAATCCAACAAAATAGAACTATTTCATGAATATTCAGATGAAGCAAAAGCTTATGGAATGCAAATCCTTAGGAGCTACCTTTTGAGAAGCCAAACTAACATGCAAACATCTAACTTGAAACTCACAATTTGGGATCGTGTTTTTTATGTATCACTTTTAATAAAGGAAAACCTACAGGTTTATAAAAATGTGATGCTGTCTTGCACACTATATCCAGGACTGCATATAGAACATAACACTGGTGGTAATGTTGACATTGGACAGATATACACACATGAACAGCTTTTGTCCTAAAACACATCAATCTCCTCAAGAAGTGGATGCTTAAATTTTCTACCTTGCATTTGTACCTGCATTCAGTGGATATACTACCTGTTCTGCTTTTGCAGCTAACTGTTGCTCTTCAAGGCATCTACCATTGTCTCTTGCTGAACTGAGCCTCAAAGTAACAAAGTTTGGGATTGGTGAACTGCTCAAAACAAGGAGCACTTACAAAACGACCCAAGCCTTTCTCTGCACAGGAAACAGCATCTTCTCTGCACTTTACTAGATGCCAGACAGCACTGACTCAGCTGGGAAAAGTGCGAGCCTCTGCAAGTCAAATGCTATACCATACTATTTAAAATCTTCAAGGAGGAAAACTAAACTGAGCTTCAAGCACTTCTTTCCTCCCTCCAGCCTTCCTGCCTTCACTTCTTCATACAAATACTGTTTTTACCAATGCAAAAGAAGTTTGGCTGACCGCAGTTAGCACTGATTAAAAAATGCCTTATGCCCATCAGCCAGCTCCTTCATATCACATGTGCTCTCCAGGAACAGAATTCTGCAACATAATTCCTCTGCTGGGGTTCTGTTACAGACTTTTTTTTCCTCACTATCCCTCACTCTCTCATCACATAAGCAAAGCACAATGTTATCTCTCTTTCACACGTGCTTCAGCAGACTGTATCAGGCAACAAAAAATTTACAAGCCAACAGAGTAGAATCCTAAGTGCATCCACTCAAAAAGAGATTTGGTACACAGCTTTGGGATTCCTAAACAACCTAGCTTTTAATGCTTTTCTGTGTGAGCTTTTTCAACATTTCACTCACGACAAGCTTTGTGGGTGCTGCCTGCCCTACTTAAAGCAACGAGCGCAACAGAATTATAACTAACACAAGCATTATCCTATTCCTGCACTCAGTAAGGCCAACACTGCCTTCCTCAACGCTTCCAAGCTCATTAGAGTAAGTAGTTATTTGTTACTCTGTGACAGAGACACATTATGGACTAACAGATGGCTATAAGGGTGGTAAACAGTAGAGCACCCAGTTGCAGCACCAGGACATAAATGGATGCCTTGTAAGAGACAGCATAACCAGTACTCCGCAATACAGCATGTACCATCTGCTAAGCATTGCAAAAACTGAGACTGCATCAGTATGTGATGATTATTTTAGGAAGCTGGGATATCCAGGGGAGTTATTAATAATAATGTGTATTATAACAGGTTTGGGAGTCAGTATTTGTTCTGGGGACACCACTGGGATAGTGTAGACAAAACTCCAGCAGCATCCAGGTGCCTGTGTGTAGCCATGTATTTTTGGGGAGGTTGGAGGAGGGAAGCAGGCAATTAAGTGAAATTAATATGGTTTTGTCAATGTAAAAACATAGAATATATAGAATATTCCAGAATACTTGTCTTGTCCTAATAAAATGATCAATTGGGAGTTTTAAGAAAAAATCCTTCTTCTTCACACACCGCACCATCAAATTGAGGAAGCAAACACATGATGGAAACCAACGTAGAAACAGGTTGAAGAAGGGAGCAGTCATCAAAGGATATTAAGAAAAAATGTAGTGGAGACACCGAATGTTTGACGTATCTGTCTTTGGGCTTTACTGATAACTCAAATGCCAGGTAGCAGTTATGAATCACTGTTTTCTTCTCAAAATTATGTGCATGTGTTCCTGCAAAGTCTCTTGGTACTGAGAAATACAGTAGCCCCTTTTATATTATACTGGTATGACTCAGTTTTAACCTTTTTTGCCAACAGTGCTCTGAGAATTCACATCAAAGTACCTCAGCAGAGGAGCTAAGCATCTCTTTGTAAGGTCCTGCAATGAGAGATGCCACTTCTCATAACCCCATATTATAGCATAGAGGAGTTTCTAGGGTCAGTGCTGTCAACTTTTAATAGAGTGAGAAAAACAGGTACAATTAGAGATTGCTGAGCTACAACACACATGAAGGATTCATTCAACCCTGCCCAGCCCTCCAGTGCGGGTGGCATGCAGAGATGGGAGAACAAATTTAGTAGTTAGGGCACTGCATGCTGCCCAGGTGGTTGTTCCCTGTCTTTTTAGGAGAAAAAAATGTCAGTCAGATGCAAACATCCAGCAGAAAAAAGAACATAGCAGTATTTTCTTGTCATTGTTCATTCCCACCATCCACAATCACACAATTCTGGACTGCCTTGTTAAAACGAACATAACACTGAGTATAAAGTTGAACTAGGTTATGGTGCTCATTTCATAAGAACTTAATAACCTAGTAAATAAGGCAAGTATGGTCAATTCTCCCTAATCTGGGTGACTAGTGAATAAGAAGCTTCAATAATGTGGACAGACATAACACCCAGATAATCTGGTACCTGAGGAATACAATGCAGATGCTCAGTCCCACATAGCTGGCACAGCAAACTGCAGAGAACCTTGGTACTCAAGACAGCCCTTGTTTTACTACCCTCTCCTCTTTCCCAATCCAAACCTTTCTTTAATACAGCTTCTCTGATTTCTCTGCTACTGTTTGCCTTTTCCTCAATGTTCAATCCTTACTCATCTTCTTGACCACAAGCATCCAAGATTTAGAACATACACAGCTGAGAAAAGTCAGTAAAATAGCTGCCTCCTCAGCTTCAGCTGGTGGAAGCTTGCTCTCCTGTGTGCAGGTTAGGCAGATGTTGGCCACTTACACAGTTGTTACTACTACTGCAGTTGCCCTTCCATCTGATCTTGGAAATAAACACCAGCACCCCCAGATGAAGGAAAAATACGTCACTGAAGGCTCAGGCAGTGAACCTAGGAGTCACTCACGTTGTCACATGAGGAATACTGTCCTCATGCTTTTCTATTCTCACAGTTGTGTTCAAGCACAGACCCTGCAGGACATGAAGAGTAGGCTACATGGACTTTTAAGCTTGGATTTGCAGCCTGTAAGAAGCAGAGCACTTTGACATCCTAAGGTTTGTGTAGATTCCTCAGGAATATAACCTTCTAGTTCAACCCTAATTAGCAGAGGTACAGTTAAGTCTGAGTAATCTGGGGACTTAAGGAATATTCTTCTGTTCTTAGCCTGCCAGCTTACTGTCAACACAAACCCTTGGCAGATCATTTTATTCTCCCAGTCTCAACTGGGGCTGATTAGATGTGAATTACACTAGACTTGTTATATTTCTGTTTCTGTTCTCTTACCGTCATCCTATACTTCATGTGGTATGCTATTAATACAAACGATAGACCACAACCAAGCCTGGACATATCTATACGAACTCCATTTCCTTCAGCTACCTCCCTGCAAGCCATTGCTGGGATCCCTATGCCATACTGACTCTTTCAAAAGCACCGTTAAATCCAGGCTAATGAACTTTGTTAGTTCTAGGCTAACTCCTCCCTGAGCAATTGTGGTACTGCTGCAATACTTATGTTTTCTTGCTTTTCCAGTCAGGAAGTTGATTAACTCATCCTCCACACCACTTGCTTTGTGCTCTCTTCAGAGCAAGCTATTCATGCTTTCCTGGTATGCTTCTTGAGCCTAGTGTCTGCTCATGGATAATTTAAATATATTCATACAGCTTCCAGAAGTGACCAATACAATTGTCTTTGAAAATAGGTGCTACGAACACTAAAAATGGATGATTACAGCAGAAAACATACTCTTACAGGGTAACATTTTTCTTCCAATAGCCATGTGCATGTTCTCAAACAAAAGAGAATTTGCATAAGACGATTGGGAATTCTTTTCTTCAGAAATGCGACGTTTGGAATACCCTGTAGCAGTGTACTCCACAGGGTGTTGTATGTGCAGCAAGCAGTGTACATACTACCTGACAATATGCTTCATTTCCCTCAATATTAGAATTTATCATTTGATGCTTTTAGCATCAGATTACCCACTCATGCCTGAACCATGATAAAAGGTGGGGAAAAAGAAGTCTTCCTGAGATATCATTACCAAGCCATTATTTTGTGTGCATGACTCTATAAACATATTGTAAAGTCTAACGTTTTTTGCAGATAGTTAACTAAGAATCAAAATTTTCACAGAAATTAGGATCATGGTTCATTTCAAACTGGAGTTTCTTCTAAAATCCCAACCCTAATTTATTTCTTTCAGCTACAGTAACATTCCTTTACCATGTCTTTTTAATTTTTTATACCCACAGTTATAAAAAATTTAGGCTGAAATCATTCAGGAGAATCATTTCAAAAGAGATATAAGAACAGACACACTTCTGTTACTGTGTCTTGTTAGTCACAGAAGATTTATTTTTCCTCTAAATTAGTTTACAATTAAAAAAAAGAGAGATTGTCCATACAGACAGTGTTAAACTAATTTAATCAAAATATAATTTCGTGGACCTTGATTTCCTTAAGGTTGTTATATTTCAGCAAATCTACAACATACATATTTCTAAAATGTGATATTTTGTAATATAAATTATAGATATACTTTAAATTGCTAAACTGTAGTCTGGAATGGCTTTCATATCTTTTCACTAATATCCAACAACTCAATACACGGTAAAACGTACTGTTTATTGCACTAGTTATTAAAACATTTGGTTAAAAGTAGTAAATAAGATCACAGCTGGATTGCGCTTGGGATTGGCAAGGAGCTAAAACACCTTTCACATCTTGGTTACTGGTTCAACTCAGTGAGTACCCATTGAGTTTATTTTAATTATATTCTTTTTTTTAATAAGCTGCAAAAAAAGCAGTCTTCCTTCCACCCGCATCCCCATCCCCAGAGATGCTAGGTTTTTTCAAATGAAAAGATGTATCACCAAGGCTGAAAAACAGTTGAATGCTAACTGTCTCTGTAATGGTTCTACCAGACCAGGACTCAAATGCCTTAAAGGGAAGGCTGTTCATTCCCCTGGTCCAATCCACGTCAACAAAGCATCATGGAATAACAATGGACATGTTTACCCTGCCTGGCATGCACACTTCCTAGCAGAGAAGAGCTCAGTGAAAGCTGGAGGCTCCTTGGGCTTTCAGCTGGTACACACTGCTTGACTAAACTGCATATTGCACCATCAGAGCTCACCAATTTCATCTGCTTTCTGATCTTTATCATACAGTCCTGGGCTTTCTAAAATAGAATTTCTTATGCTTTTCCTATTCTAGTCAGATCTTGTGATAAAACTGAAATTTAACATAAGAAATGTTACTCTTTTAGCAATAAAACACTATTTAAAGTGAATTATAGGTGACATTAAGATTCCAAAAGAACTTGGGGAACTTAGAGAGTACTTAGTGGGATTTTAATAGGACTTAATATGGGTATTTCAGCATTTCAGGGGACATTTGAAACTTCCAATCTTCTTATATTTCATATAAATGACTCATTATGGCCATCCTATGTAACTTCTATGTGATCATACAACATAAGACTATCAGGTGAAGAAGAGTTAAGATTTGAACTCAGGGATCCACAATGCTGGGGTTAACTACAGCACTTACCCATTAGGTCTAAGGTCAGGCAGGGGCCTGTCCAGTGGCAGGCGATCACTCAGGTAAGCATTGTAGCCATAATACTGAAATTGTTTAAGTGCAATACGTCTGTTTTCAGGACTGAGATCCTGGCCCCAGTGAGCAAAGAGAGACGAGTCGGTAAATGCCTCAGCAGGATTTTCTTCCAGTTTTGGTGGAGCTTCTACAAAAGACAAAGACAAAAACAAACAGTTTTAGACTTTCATTCCAACAGGCTATAGTGCACATTACTTTAAAAGGTATAACTTTTGGAAGAACACCACACAGAACAGCAAACACTGCCAGCTTATTGCAGCCTGTAAGTCTTCACGTACCATGCCCTCACAAATCTCTAGGGGCAGTATAACTGTTAGTAGTTGAGGCTCAAAATTTAATATTCAAAATACAGCTAAGTTAAAAACAATTATTTTCCATCACAGTAAAACTGACAACTCTAAATGACTTAAAAATTAAAATAAAAATCTCTAAATTAATCCAAAAGAATTCTTATCAGACAATGAGATTTTTTGGTTTTGTTTTTGGTTGGTTGGTTTCACATGCAAAGGTGAATTATTTAATTTCAGCCTGAATTATCATGCTAAGGGTAAAATTTTGAAGGGAAATACAAAGAAAGAGAGAGTGTGTGCAGGATACACAACATAGCTGCTGAAATCTGTATTAGGTAAGTTATTTGAAACTACAGAGTCAGCATAGAGAAAAAAATCGCTGCACTTAGCATCCATGTTTAAATAGCAAAACAGTTTCAGTCACACCATATTTTTTTATACATTATTTTTTATTTTTATAGTCCGGTTTATAGTCTATACAAATTTTTGGTCTGTACTTTGATGTGTGCAATGATGGTACTAGAATCTTTACTCAGCAACAGTTATGTAATTATAAAAATGCTTTTGTTCCAAAAGGCTACATCTCTGGCTACTATACCAGAAGAGAAGACAGGAAGTGATATGCCCAGATCTTAACTTCTGGTACAATGAAATCACAGCATGCCTTCTCAGTATATATAATTGCCCAAGAGGTCTAATTCAAGGTGACTTATAACAACACCATTTCATCCAGACAGACAACCCACCAGTTTTTATTCAGGTGACCATACAATCAAACCAAAAGAACTATGTGTCTCTGTAAACAGTTTATAATATACAGTACTCTATTAAAGAAATATCAAATGCCTCACTGGACCCTGATTTGTCATTGTAAATAGTGTCTCACAAAGAAAAAACGTCTTCCTTTTCTGGATGTCTGAACTATAAATAGTCTCCATATCCACTAACCAACTAAATAAAAACTCTTATTTCTCAAGCTGTATTCACAAATCATAACCCACTAATACTGGTCACACAGAGACTTAGGACAATAAAAGTGAATCTTCAGATAACTGTCAAATGTGTCCAAGAGGCAGAAGCTTCACTGACACCATGTCCAGAGCCAGTAGTATATCATTCTCGGCACTCACAGTCACCTACAGACCTGACCAGTTGGCTTAAATCTAACTACATAAAAACATCTAAAGAGAACAGTTTATATAGTAACAGTATACACCACTAGAATCATGACTTCTGAAGTATGCCAAGAACCACATTCTTTGATCTCTTACTAAGTAGAACACAAAATAGAAAATCATAAATTGAGATTAAGTTAGATGTTTGAATCATTCAAGATATTTTCCTTTTTGCCCAAACAGTACTGGCAGGAAACTACTGACAGTTGTTTTCCTGCATTACATTCCAGTTTCTGTAAATATAGAATGTTTCTTTACTTGTCAAGTACTGTTGTACAACCTGAATCCTGGAATCAGCTCCATTTCTTCAAAGATGAAATACATGCTAAATCCTCAGTCAAATAGGGAAACTACTCTGTCAGGCCACATAAATGTTACAGAGTAGAGATTGCGGTTTGAATCAAAGTCTGCAATGGAAATTAAGAAAACTTCATAAATTCAGATCTTTTATAGAAGATCCTAACTTGAGAAATGCAGAACAGCTTTTAAATACCAGTCCAGAAATCATAGCACTGGGAAAGCCACAGACACCTCTGCTGACTACTAAGTGACTTCCACAAAACCAACTTGAATTTACACAAATAATGTCACAAACTATCTTTACATCTTAAGAGATGCTTAGATCAGGTGCAGCCAGTAGAAATTACTGTTGCTCAGCACTTTTCAAAAGCATATGCATACATGCTAGTCAAAAAAAACTATGCAAGTATTTAGCTTGTGTGTTAAACACACACCTAAGTTTTCTACTGAAACAGAGACTTTACAGCAAACAGGATTCAAGGTATGGTCACATTTACAGATTTACAGTCACATAAGCACTACTAGACATGAATTCTATAGAATGAGCTTTTCCAAAGGGTAGGAAGGATGAACAACCTGGGTTTGGGGGACACAGAGAATGGTATGGTGAAATAACATTGATTTTAATAAGAAAAAGTTAAAGAAACAAGCAAAACAAAACAAAACAAAAAACACAATCAAACAAACGAACAGGACACATCCAGAGGATAAAGGTTCTGCAAGACAAGCCCACAAACCTGTGCTGCCACTTAACAGGTGGAAAGCTTTAAGCTCCACATGCCATCTTCCCTTTTTCCTGGACTTTCTATTCTGATTAGTCCCTGACTCCTGCTAACAAAATGTTACTCCCACAAACAATCCTGGTATTTATTTTTCATCTATTAAAAGATTAACGTACAGGAGTGACACTTTTTTTCTAATGTCCATATCGAATTAACACATTCGAGGCAGAAAAAAACCTTGACGTTACTGTGAGGGTGGTTCTTCATGAGCAGGTACAACAGGAGCAGCCACTCGCTGCCAGGCTGCCCATGCTAAGGTCAGGAACCACTCCTCACCTCCTCCCAGGTAATGGTTGGACCAGATAATCTTTAAGGTCTTTTCCAAGCTTAGTGATTCTATGATTCTAAAGGAAAAGTGCCATTAATCTGGATTTCTCCAAGTCAAGCACAATTTTTCTGAAGTCTTTAACATCTATATTTATAATTATACCTACGGCAGACAACTGCCTGATGTAGGATACACCCACATGCCAACCGCACAGCTATGCCCCAAAAGAGGTCTAAAGAAAACTGAGACTCACTGTAAGAGCAGTGCATGGCATATGCATTTGTATCTGCAGATAAAGGGGAGATACAATGATAATTTTCCATGGATGGATGGCCATCCCAGCAACAACTGTCTTCACAGAACTGTACTCACACATCTGCTTGATTTTATCTAATAATTTTGTGGCTGAGAGTATCTCCTAATTCTTGCTGCTTTCTGTTTGAAAAAGCATTCAGTAAAATCCAGGTTGTATCTGCAAGAATAAGATTTTCAAGTGATGGATATCTATGAATGTAGTTTTACAAGGTCTAAAAAATACCTTGTTAAACACAGCCACTTTTTGTATGCTAAGTAAACATTATTTCAATATATTCTACTACAGGAAAAAAGCATTACCAAGAACCTTCAATTAGAATTTCAATCAATGGAATTAAGCATGCATCTCTGATGACAAAGCCTTTCTTTCCTTTATTTGGCTGAAAACCCTTGGGGAAGTGCCTTTATTCAGTCAGTCTCTCACAAGAAATAAAAACAATTATTATAAGGCCATGAGCTGCCTTTCGACTACTCCACTAGCATATTTTATATCTTAGTCTGTGAAAACAAAAAGTAACCGCAGTCTCTGTAGTGAGTTTATGTGGCAAGGTTTTGGTAGCAGGGAGCCATAGGGGTGGTTTCTGTGAGAAAGATCTAGAAGCTGCCCCATGTTTGGGAAGGGCCCCATTGCTTTCCAGAGCTGAGCCAATAAGCGATGTTGTTTTGCGCCTCTGTGAGAGCATATTTAAGACAGGGGAAAAAACGCTGCGCCACACAGCAGCTGGGAGAGTGAAGGGAGTGAGGAACGGCCTTGCAGGCACCAAGGTCAGTGAAGAAGGAGGGGGAGAGGTGCTCCAGGCGCCGGAGCAGAAGTCCCCTGCGGCCTGTGGTGAGGACCATGGTGAAGCAGGATGTCCCCCTGCAGCCCATGGAGTACCACGGTGGAGCAGGGTTCCACGCTGCAGCCCGTGGAGGAGACCACGGTGGAGCAGGTGGCCCTGCACCGACGGAGGCTGCCGCCTGTGGAAGACCCCTGCCGGAGCAGATTCCGGGCCGGACCTGTAGCCCGTGGAGAGGAGCCCACGCAGGAGCAGGTGATCTGGCAGGAGCTGCTGCCCGTAGGGGAGCCAGGTTGGAGCAGTTTGCTCCTGAGGGATGGACCCCGTGGTACGGACCCATATCTGGAGCAGTTCTGGAAGAGCTGCTGCCTGTGGGAAGCCCACGCTGGATCAGTTCATCAAGGACTGCATCCCGTGGGTGGGACCCCACAGCACAGGGGACGAGAGTGACCGAGAAGGAGCGGCAGAGAAGAAGTGCTGTAGACTGACCATAACCCCCATTCCCCCGTTCCCCCGTTCCCCTGCCGCTCGGGGGGAGGAAGTGGAAGAGGGTGGATGGGGAGGAAGGTGCTTTTGGTTTCTTTCCTTTGTTTCTCACTTCTCTAGCTTGTTAGTAATGAGCGATATATCTTACTATCTTCTTATGCCGAGGCTGTTTTGCCCGTTACAATAATTACTGAGTGATTTTCTCATCCTTATCTCAACCCTTGATCCCTTTTCACATATTTTCTCCCCATTCCTCTTTGAGGAGAGGGAGTGAGAGAGCAGCTGTGGTGGAGCTCGGCTGCCCACTTGAGCAGAACCACGACAGTCTCACAGCCAGTTCTTCTTACCACTTATTTCTACCATTACAGAATGATGATGGGAAGCTAAGGCTCAAAGGTAAGCCAGTAAGTAGTACTGCCTGAAGCAATACTAAGGTAGGCACATTTATCTGCTCAGTTATTACTAAGAAGGAAAGATCAGTTCCATTTTTCCTGTGGGAAGAAAGCTTATCATCCACAGCATATTGCTGTATATGTTAACATTGGGTCTTTCTTCGCTACATTGACTTTCCACATCATGCAAAGAAGAGCAGTATACACAGACATAAGGCCAGTATTAACTCTTGGCAGGCTGACACTTTGCCCCTAATTCAATTGATTTAATGAATTACACAGATGTCAGATAGCTGGATACCTGAGCTGTGGATGTCTCCTTCCCGAAGCTTCTCCTTCCCAAAGCTGGTCATGGGACCAGTAGGGGTTTGGTCACACACTGTTTAACAAGTCCAGAAACCTCATAGCTTGTTTTCCATAAGTATCTGTGTGTCTTTAGCTCATACTTTATGGATCATATTTACTAGTTACTCCATTAATCTTAATACAAAATGTATTGCTTCATTTGACCTCACTGATGGCAGTATCCAATATGAGTACTCATTGTCCTCTTTCTATCGCTCATTACATCGTATGTCAGAGACATGGAATCAGAAGATACTGATGAAAATGTGACATGAAACCAATTCTCTCCTAGTAACAAAATACACTTTTATTAGCAATGGAAGAAAGAATGAACTTGCATTAACCCTACCCTTGTAATGAAATACATACCCATACTCTAAAGCCTTTGCTGGCGTATTGGGTACAAACAGCAAGATTTTTTGGTGGGGGGTTGCAGGAGGTGGAAGAGGTCAGGTGCTGCCCTGTGCCAGGCACACATGGCTCCCCAGCAGCCCCACCACTGACCAGAGTTATGCTATTCAGTGAATTGGCAGCACCTCTGTGAAAACTTATTTAAGAAAAGGCAGAAAACAACAAGGGTGGGGGAACAAGGGTACAAGGGAACAACAAAGAGAACAATGATGGAAACAAGGGAATGAGGAAAGACCAAGATCAGAGCAGTAGGAGGTGCTCCACAGCGGAGCAGGTACACCCCCAGAGGGCCTGGAGCCCATGAATAAGCTCATGCCAGACCATAGCAAACACAGAAGAGGGAAGGAGCAGTGGAAGAGAAGGGTGAGAAACAAGTTGCAGCTGAGAGAAACTGCTGTGCACTGATCCTGACCTCCTTTGCCATCTGCTGCCTCGCTGAAGGGATTGAATGAGTTTGACAGCAGTAACAAGGGGACTGGTGAAGAGTCTGAAGTGATCCTGAGTCTGGGAAAAGGAGGAGAAAAGTTGCCTTCCCCCAGTTGTTTAAATGTTTGTGGTCTTTGTTTCCCAATACTCAGGTCAGTAATTAAATGTTTATGTCAATTGGCAGTAAAATAATGCTTTCTTCAGGCAGTGTACAATGAACAAACAGAAAACAGAAATGCTTATCCATTACTATTACCAAGGAACTGTGGGCAAGCAATTGTTAGAAGCCACAAAAGACAAGACACACCTTAGCTACACATTTAACTTACTGATCTCAATTACTATAGCGTACTACTTCATCCCTTTCCCTCCTCTCCATTCCTTTGTTACCTATTTATAAGCTATGTTTATTTTGTTAGTTTTCCCTCAATACACATTTTTCTCTGGCAGTTTTCATAAGGCAACTAATACAACTGGTACTCAGAGAACAAGATAACAAAAAATCCGATCAGGTGACAAGGAATTCAGGAAAGGCTTTTCTTCATTATCACCAAGCGTATTTATGGCATCATTTGATAACAGCTAATCAGGGCAAAGGAATCATGCTCCCCACCACGAAAATGCAATTATTTCCAGGGTGATACGGGACAACCACTTAACTTACAACAGAATTCTTAAGTCATCAAAGGAAAGAAATGAAGACTATTTTATCCAGCTGTGATGGTAGAAGTTTTTAAGCACCTTGGCAAAATATAGTTATATAATTACCATTTGCATCATGTAATTATTTAATTACCTAGGGTTTTTTCCCCCCCCAAAAATGTGTATCTTAGCCTCAGAACTACAAATGCCATCTCTAACAGCACTGATGCATCCATTATGCAGTGGTTTACAGCAGTGACTTTCCTTGAAAGACTTCCTTCAGCTTTATTACCAGTATAATTTTATGTTGATGCAACATATTTCCTGTATATCTGACACGTAAATGCTGTTCCTGTGCATTTACGCTTCCTTATCAAGATTTACAAAAGATCATCAGAACTTCAGTGTCTGCTTCAAAGTTCTGATGGCCTTAACTGGTTATTTAATAATAGGCCAAGTAATAACATTAACAGCTGGGATTTAGTAGATTAAAAAGCTAAGGGATATCACTATTCTTATCTAATTTCAGTCGTAGCTAAGGCACAATGATAATAAAGCATCTATAAATCTTCTAGATTTTTAAATCAAATTAGCATCTAAATCTATAATTGGCACTATGGCTGTTTGCATTGTATCATGATCTATTTGCGGATAATTTGGATTATCAGTTGCTGTCAGTAATACACTTATTTTCCTTTTTTCCCTTCTTACTTATTTTCCTAAGCTGTATATTGCGTAAGTTTTCTCCAGTTTATGATCAATGCTACATTGTCTCTCTGTGGTGATATATTTTTTCATAATTTCTCATGACCACATTTCCCTGCATTTCCACTATATAGAAACATTCTATCTATTACTAACAATTTCTGCTACCACAAGGCCTAGAAGTAAAGAACCCAGATCAAAATATATAACAGAAAATGGCAGCAGAAAGGTCCATCCCTAATGACAATTGGGAATTCCGGTGTAATGCCATATGCTACAGCAACCACATGAATACGGTTCTGCATAATGAACTAGTAAGTTTTGTAAACCAAAACAAAACAAAAACAAACAACAACAACAAAAACCACTTATATAGATATTGCATACCTTAAAAAGCGAAGTCTTTCTTCAGACTAGCATTGCTGAGAACAACAAACAGGATTAACAAGCTTGCAATATAAAGGCATGCTGACATTGTTACCTATATTCCGATAATAACCTCTCAAGCTTATTAAGAAGCACTCGTTTTTCTCACTTCATTCAGATTTCTACTTTTCTTCCTAAAAAAAGGTTACTGTGAACAGCTTTACAATTCAGAAAAAGGATCAAGCCAGAAAATGGCTGCAAAAATAGTTACAGATAAAGTTTCAAACATAATTTTTATTTTTACTAGACTGTAAGATTTGTTGTGGTTCTACCCCTTATTCTACTGCAGATCTTCCCACGAAAGTAGGAACTTCACATCAAAGCTTTGCCATTATAAAATGTCTTCCACGTATCTGAATGGCTTTACAAAATGTACCATGTAACCTTATATCTGATTTGAGTAAGTGCCAGTAACAAGAAGGGATAGAGAGTAAGTCAGCAAAAATAACCCGATCTGCAAAAATATCCCTGTGTCAGCTAAAGACAAGCAGACATCAATAATTGAGCAAAGCTAAACATAGGTGTAATAGGTTGCTTACAGAAAAAAAAAAAAAAAGAGTTAGAAATGACGTCAGGATTTAGGCAGAATATTCAGCAACTACATTTTTTGAAACAAGGGATAAACTTCTAAATACTTTTAAGAAAGAATACTGTGGTTTTGGAGAAACTAAAAGAACTGACTTTGCTCGTGACATCAGCAGCCTTCAGATTCTCAAAACAATTGTGAGGAAGTGAACAGCAACTCTGTGTGTTAGATTGTCTCTGCTCATACTTTTGGAATTACTTCAGGATTTTAAGTGTAGACCTATTCACAGGCCTAATGGCCTCAGAAGAGACATTGTGCAGTTTTATGGATAGGGGAGTTATGAAGCCATGAACGATCATATCAGGGGAAAAAGAAACAGTGACATGATCATTTTTGTTAAAAAAGACGTAAAAGTTTAGAACATACAAAGAGTTTGTTAAACATGTGCTGATTGCTACAAAATGACAGCTGGATTCCACTATCATTTACACTAAAAGTTAGAGCCTTACAAAGGAAGGTTTTCTTTGTTTTGTTTTTTAAAGCAATCATTTTAAACATAAAATACAGCTAGATTAGGGAATTAATTAAATTTATAACTAGAAATTCAATTCTAAACTGAAATAAAATGCAGGAGAAAAAGATGATGAAGCTAAAAAAAACTACAATCACTGTAGATCTTCTATGACTTCAACATGAGAAGCAGTATTGAAAAGGGCAGAAATTCACAAATGAACTTCTTGCAAATGTGCTAAATCCATACAGACAAACAAAAGTGGAACAACTTCCCTGATTTTTAATTTGTTATCTTCCTTGCAATATAAAACTCAAAGCTATAATAAGCTATAATTTGTTACAATTCAGCCATATTGTGTTTTCTTCCTGTCTTCTTTCCACATCTGGGGATCATCTTATGGTAATCCCACAAAAAGCACAAGCAAAACAAAACAAAACAAATAGTGGAGAATCAATTCTGAAATGATCCAAGAGCACAAGAATTTTCTACTTCTGTTTCCTTCTAACAACAGGGTGTGCCATACATCCTGAAGGGATGCTTATTGTTTAAAGATTTAACAGTTCATTTTGTCCAAGATGAAAACCAAGTCTCTTCGAAAAGAGTTGTTCCAGTCCTTTTAATGATGCTCAACAGTACTATCCTACAACTTAAGCCAAGGCAAAGGAGTGCTGAACCCACTGCACAGCCTCTCCAAATACATCAACTTCTTCCTGAGTTACCGAGAAATAACGTCAACCACTGAGTTAGCCACAGTGCTTCGTCAGAAAGCCTGGTCTTCAAGTTATGCCTATCACCAATATGGTCAAACCTACTCAGTGGGGAAATGCTGACAAAATCAGATCTAGACATGTTACTGAAGAAGTGCACCTCTGTTATGCTTACTGTAACTTAACTGCATTTGCAGTAATCTTTACAAAGGAGAGGACTGTACCCAGCATTAATTGGATCTTTGCTCTCCCATTTTTGCTTCCCTGGAAAGATTCTTACCCAATGTGTATAACTCACGTAGGACACACACACGTCAGCTGCTTGTTATGAAGCCACTCAGGCAGCCATGAGAAAATGCTAAGGGCAGAGAGGTTTGTCTTGAATCCTATCTCACAATGACTCACATGCTTCCTGCTGCAAGGAAACACCTTCTTCACTTGCAAATCACAGCTCTGACCACTCTCCTGGATTTATGTGACCAGGCATTCTCTTTAAAACTGTCCCCTAGGCCTGACCTCCCTTTCTAAGCAATTTCGAAGAACATAGGAGTATGGAATCATAGAATATCCTGAGTTGGAAGGGACCTGTAAGGATCATCAAGTCCAACTCCTGCCACCACACAGGTCTACCCAAAAGTTTAGACCATGTGACTAAGGGCACAGTCCAGTCGCTTCTTAAATTCAGACAGGCTCGGTGCTGTGACTACGTCCCTGGGGAGCCTGTTCCAGTGTGCAACCACCCTCTCGGTGAAGAACCTCTTCCTGATGTCAAGCCTAAATGGTGTCAGCTTAACACCATTCCCGCGGGTCCCATCACTGGTATTTACAGAGAATAGGTCACCTGCCTCTCCACTCCCCCTCATGAGGAAGCTGTAGACCGCAATGAGATCCCCCTCAGCCTCCTCTTCTCCAGGCTGAACAGGCCCAGCGCCCTCAGCTGCTCCTTATACGTCTTCCGCTCTAGGCCCTTCGTCATCTGCATCGCCCTCCTCTGGACACTCTCCAACAGTTTCATGTCCTTCTTGTACTGTGGTGCCCAGAACTGCACACAGTACTCGAGGTGAGGCCGCACCAGCGCAGAGCAGAGCGGGACAATCACCTCCCTTGACCGACTGGCGATGCCGTGCTTGATGCACCCCAGGGTACGGTTGGCCCTCCTGGCTGCCAGGGCACACTGCTGGCTCATATTCAACTTGCTGTCAGCCACAACCCCCTGATCTTTCTCTGTGGGGCTGCTCTCCAGCGTCTCGTCGCCCAGTCTGTACGTATAGCCAGGGTTGCCCCGTCTCAGGTGCAGGACCCGGCACTTGCTCTTGTAAAACTTCATGTGGTTGGTGATCGCCCAGCTCTCCAATCTGTCAAGGTCTCTCCACGAGGCCTTTCCACCTTCACCCGTGTCCACAACTCCTCCAAGTTTGGTGTTGCTCAAAACAAATTTGCTCAAAACATGTTCTAGTCCTACATCCAAATAATTTATAAAGACATTGAAGAGGACTGGCCCTGAAATGGAGCCTTGAGGGACCCCACTGGTGACCATTCGCCAGCCAGATGTGGCTCCATTAACCACAACCCTTTGAACCCTGCCCATCAGCCAACTGCTCACCCATCGTATGATGTTTTTGTTAAGTTGTATGCTGGACATTTTGTCCAGTACGATCCTATGGGAAACCGTGTCAAAAACCATTGCTGAAGTCAAAAAGATCACATCAGCTATTTCCCTTGGTTGACTAAATGGGTGATCTAATCATAAGAGGAAATCAAATTTGTTAGGCAGGACCTACCCCTCATGAACCCATGTTGGCTGGGACCAATGACCGCATCGTCCCCCAGGTACACTTCAATGACTTCAAGAATCATCTTCTCCATAATTTTACCAGGCACTGACATGAGACTGACAGGCCTGTAATTGCTAGGATCTTCTTTCTTACCCTTCTTGAAAATTGGCACAACATCTTCCTCTTTATCCAGTATTATGCATTAAGAGCATCTCTGTATGATACAAACCATCCTGGTTTACTTCTCTCTCATGCATAAAGCGATCTGAATGCACATCAAAGCTGTACTGGGACTCATGACAAAGCTGCTTAAGCGAATGAGAGCACAAGTCCTGCTGCTGATTTGTACTGGATAAAGATCTAGAAGAATATTTTAAATAGTCTATTACGGGATAAATTCTCATCTCAGTTACATAAAAATGGATAGGAGTAGAATCTGGTTAAATTTTAAAAGCTGCCAAAAGATACCACAGTTACATGTATATTTCATGCAGTTTCACAAGAGGCTTTTCTACTGATTCTTCTATTCCACTGTGAAAATTGGCAAATTCAAACCTGGATCCTACAGTTTATGTATTAAACACAGGAGTGCGTTCAATCCTAGACAGGTAATTTCTAATCCTAGCTATCCTAAATAGAAACAGAATCATACAGGAGCATTTGCAAACAACAGCAAAATGATTAAAAAACTGAGGTTTGAAAGCAGATTTACACCAAATTTGTGGCGTACCTTTAATAATGGAGAAACAGACACTTTATAATTATCTAGACTACTAGGATAGATACCAGACAAATATAGTCTGATAAAACACCAGAGAGCTGTACGACATTTAATTTTGAATTTACACATTCCTTTTAGGAATTGCTATGCATGATAACAGATTTTGTTAATCTTGAAGTTATGTCCAAAATGAAACACAATGCTGTTTTCTTGTTCATTTGTTTTCTTGTTCATTTGTTCCACTTGCCCAGCAGGTGTTTGAAATCTACAGTGCTTGCAGGTTAATTACTGATTAATCTTTAGGGTGGGATGGGCTAATTAAACTCTATTTGAAAAAGAGAAAAATGAACAAATCATTTCACCAACAGGCAGCATATTAGCTGCAGTGTAGTAGCAAGAGAGAAGCAGCTAACTCTGAAAAGAAGACTTTGAGAGCATCTGATGTTACTCTGGAATAACTATTCATCAATGAAACCAAAGATTTTCCACATCCACAGCGGACATAATTTCTTTTAATAGTAAATGAAGAATCTTAACAGTTTGCTTCTAATTAGTCTTCTCTTTCGGGAAAAAGTTGCCTTTTAATAAAGTGTCAAGGCTTAAACACAGTTTAGACTGACAAAAATCTGTAAAGGCTCCAGGAATTTTGGAAACAAATACTAGCTTGTGGCAACATCAGAGAATTAATTTATTACCTGGAAAACAGAATATTAGAAATTAGATATTTTAGTTCAGTGTTTTGTTTTCCTAGAGCTGTTTTCTAAGTACAATCTCTGAAAATTGAATAATTATGAGATAAATTGAAGCCAATTAGAAAGCAGAAGGTAATTTCCCTGGAAGGAGAACTAAAGCTCACTGTGTTAGTCCTAATCATCACCTCCAAATCTTAAATGGAGAAAGAAAAGCCCAACACAGTGCTTTTCATTGTAGAAATTTCATTTTTCACTGGGGGAGAGTGATCCTGCAAGCCAGCTGAGGAGGCATGGCTTTCTCCTTGAGCTGAGTTCCAGTTCAGCTGGGAACACTGTTATCCATCTCTATTTCTATCTGACTTTAGAATGCGCACGTGGGATTCATGTCTTCACACTGTTAACTCAAACTTTCTCAGTGTGATCTTAACAGCAAAAGTTATGTCAAAACTGTTTCTCTCACAGAATCACAGAATTTCTAGGTTGGAAGAGACCTCAAGGTCATCGAGTCCAACCTCCAACCTAACGCTAACAGCCCTCCACTAAACCATATCCCTAAGCTCTACATCTAAACGTCTTTTGAAGACTTCCAGGGATGGTGACTCCACCACTTCCCTGGGCAGCCTGTTCCAATGTCTAACAACCCTTTCAGTGAAGAAGTTCTTCCTAACATCTAACCTAAAACTCCCCTGGCTCAACTTAAGCCCATTCCCCCTCATCCTGTCACCAGGCACGTGGGAGAATAGGCCAACCCCCACCTCGCTACAGCCTCCCTTGAGGTACCTAAAAAGAGCGATAAGGTCACCCCTGAGCCTCCTCTTCTCCAGGCTGAACAAGCCCAGCTCCCTCAGCCGCTCCTCGTAGGACTTGTTCTCCAGGCCCCTCACCAGCTTCGTCGCCCTTCTCTGCACCCGCTCAAGCACCTCCATGTCCTTCTTGTAGCGAGGGGCCCAAAACTGAACACAGTACTCGAGGTGCGGCCTCACCAGAGCTGAGTACAGGGGGACGATCACCTCCCTAGCCCTGCTGGTCACGCTGTTCCTGATACAAGCCAGGATGCCGTTGGCCTTCTTGGCTACCTGAGCACACTGCTGGCTCATATTCAGCCGACTATCCACCATCACTCCCAGGTCCTTCTCTGCCTGGCAGCTCTCCAACCATTCCTCTCCCAGCCTGTAGCTCTGCTTGGGGTTATTGCGCCCCAGGTGCAGGACCCGGCACTTGGCCTTGTTGAACTTCATGCAGTTGACCTCAGCCCATCGGTGCAGCCTATCCAGATCCTCCTGCAGAGCTTTCCTACCCTCAAGCAGATCGACACACGCACCTAACTTGGTGTCATCTGCGAACTTACTGAGGGTGCACTCGATGCCCTCGTCCAGATCATCGATGAAGATATTAAAGAGGACCGGCCCCAGCACCGAGCCCTGGGGGACGCCACTAGTGACTGGCCTCCAACTGGACTTGGCTCCATTCACCACGACTCTTTGGGCCCGGCTATCCAGCCAGTTTCTAACCCAGCGAAGCGTGCGCCAGTCCAAGCCAAGAGCAGCCAGTTTCTTGAGGAGAATGCTGTGGGAGACGGTGTCAAAAGCCTTGCTGAAGTCAAGGTAGACCACATCCACAGCCTTTCCCTCATCCACCCAGCGCGTCACTCTGTCATAGAAGGAGATCAGGTTCGTCAGGCATGACCTGCCTTTCATAAAGCCATGCTGACTGGGCCTGATCGCCTGCTTCCCCTGCAATTGCTGCATGAAAGAAGAAAAGGAATCACCTGTCCCATACTAATATTTAGCCAGTGGCCATTGTCTGAAAGTGGTTAGCAGGCATATGAGGGAGCTGGACATTTAGCTCAGGGTCACTTCTGCATTGTAAGATAACTAAAAGAAAAAAACGTCTCCCTTTTAGCAGCTTAATGCTCCTAGACTGCAAGTTCTGTGCTATGTTATTCAGGGCCAGTCACCTGGCCAATGGTTACCCAAATACTACTGAGAAGAGACAGAAACTGATACTAAGAAAACTCCTTTACTGTCATCTACCTTAGTTTCCGAACAGTGGCCTGCTAAAAGGTTCAGCAAAGGAGTGCTTTTGACTGGTATTAGCCCCTCTCTGCAATGTCCTTCTGTCAATGGAGGAGTTGAAAAACACAAGCAAGGAATACTGACAGACCTCTTTCACAGAACTCGCATAAGAGTAGTTTAACCAGAATCAGAAAACAGCACGGTCTTGTGTGGTTTCTTCTCCAGTGATTCTTGTTACAGAAGTCTCCATCCCTCCCTGGTAGATTTGTGCTCTTATGAAACTTTCTTATCAACTGCTCAGCCGAAGACCTAGTAAGTTATGGAGCAACTGTAGATACCAGATCTCTAATTATTTAGCTCCTCAGCTCCATCTACAGTCGATGGAGCTTTCTTTTTTTTTTTTTTTTTTGTAAGTAGAATTTTCCATTGTGTTCATGATGCATTTTCTGTGTTATTTTATTCTAACCTATTCTAACCTTCACACAGAGAGTGCAAAGTTGCTTAGCTATCAAAAAATCTCCGTAAGATTAAAGAAGTGCCTAGACCTCAATGTAACAAGGTATATCCAAGATAGCCTGTTACTCTTGTCTTCAGTATTGCATTGCACTGGAAACTAACACTGAGGGTAATTTTCTCCTGTTGCTCCTGATAGTATCTTTCAACAGTAGTAAAGGCAGAAGAAGATTTAATTTTCTGACTAAAACAATTCCTTCGTTACCTTTGTGCAAGTTACAGAAAAGGCAAAATATTTTCCCTGTGGATCTCATCTTCCCCCAGACAAGGATAGTACTACTTTCCCTGCCCTCCATGACTATTATAATAATACAGTTACACTTCTGAAATATTCAGTACCACCCATCACTGAAATGCCTTTAAAAACACAAAAATCCTTTCTCCTCTCACTAGTGAAGACATTAAGTGCAGCCATTTTTCACAAATTCTCCTACATCAGCAGACAGTTTGCGTCACCAACGTGTTCAATTACTTGTTCTCTCTGCCACAAGAAGTTAACACTGAAGATGTTCACTTCACTATTTCCAAGCCACCTGTCTCTAACACACTTTGTATTACATGGAGCAGATGTTTACTACAGTTCTATTTCTTTAACCAGTAGCAGTAGATTTGTTTTGTGTATAAGGAGATTAACTAGATTTTCAAGCCTCTTTAGAGCACGGAACACAAGGACTATTTAGTATTTCAGTAGAACAATTTTCCCTGCGAGGAGACATGTAGACTTAGATATTCATTGTCTTACAGCTTGATAAAAATTTGGTTCTATGAACAGAAAATGTTCAAGTGTCATCAGGAGGATATCCATTCCCAACTGACCTAATCATACAGCATGTTAAGAAGCAGAAAGGCTAATTTTCCATTTAGAATATATTGCACTCAAATCATTTTGGTCAGGCAAAATTCTTACTTTAACTTACACCTTTTAGCAGTAACAAAATGTTGTCTTTGCTTAATTACACAGCCTGCTTTACTCCTCTCATATCCCATTCCCCATTTTTGTTGTTTCTTTGCTCAGAGGTATGCAAACCATCTGTGCATCTAATATGGTCTAATAACTATCTGCAAATCTGTTCCCCTGAAAGTGACATTACCAAAGCTGGAAGGCCAAATATTACCAGCTGCTTGCTGGAGTGCAGGCTTGCACACAACAGGGCCTCTGTGATTTGCTTGCTTCCTGGCCTGATAAGCAGACAATATACAAAAATATCTTAAGACTCCACAAGTCCCATACTTCTGCTCAGGTCAAACATACCTGTTTGTTTGTTTATTTTAAAATACCATAGGATAGTGTTTGAATTTAAATGCCAATATTTCCAATAGTTAACTCAGTCTCTCATTTCTTTGAAAGACTGACCAGTAGACATCAGACTCATGTGGAGAGAACTTTTTAAGATTTTCTTTCCACTGTCTTTAATAAAGCCTATTTTAAATGCAAACATTGGCACTTACTCTCAACATTCTGTCCAGTACATTTATTTTCTATATATGCTGCCCTTTGGCACTTTGCTCATATCTGATTTTTAATTATTTTCCTTTAGGGATAAAAGGAAAAATCATCATCTCAAAAAGACTAATAAAAGTGTTATCATGCGTTCTTACAATGCTAGGTCAATAAAGCTTTCCTGAACGTTTACTGACAAGCTGGTTATATTTTATATTCATGAGACTTGCATAATATAAAAACATATGCTTAGTCTTATTGCTTCTTTTATAAGATAAACTATTCAGGATAATGAAAGAAATTCCAGGGGATTTCTGCTCCCCACCTCAAAGAGGGACATTCCATAGTCAAGCAAATAAAACCTCAGGCCACAAACAAACAAAAAATTAAAAGCACATTTATAGAACCTCTGAAAATATCTGTCCTGATTTACCTTTCTACACCGTTTTCTCTTAGATTATGTGTTGGGAATCTGGTTTTAAAAATTATGTTTTTAAATACAAATGAAAGGGAGGGAGTGAAAGAGGGAGGGAAAGGAAGTCATCTAATTTAAACATACTCAACCGATTCAGAGGAACCTAATTTCACCTGTTAGCACTCACATTCACCTGTTAGCATTCACAGCTTCCTACCCTTAAGAAAAGCCATGTTGAATAAAACCTGATGATAACTTCTATTGCACTTGCATTTCCTATTAATAACATTAATCCCAGTTTAACCTGAAGTATCTGGATATCGCTTAGTGTATCTCTTATAACATATTTTTGCCAGCATAGGGAAAGTAAGAAACAGAAGACAGGTAAGAGCAATAAGAAAAAGAGCTTTCATTACATTCCCTGGCATAGACTAGCCAGCAAAATTCTGTATAAATCTCTTTTCTCTTGGAGTAAAAGTACACTCTGCCTACCAGTGTCATTTCTTCTTCGGTTTTCAGAAATGACTACTCAGAGCCACTTATTGCAGATCAGTAAGTGCCCTTGCTTCTTTCAGCTCTTGCTAATCTTTAAATAAGTACTAATTTAAAACCACACTTTTGAAGAAAACAGCACTTAATAAAGAAGATAAAATATAAAAGGATGTTGGAATTCCTACATTCTTTTTATACTTAAAAAGGACTGCTTATTTCAAGAATACCAGTTAAATGAACAGCTTTACATAAAGTATTTTCAGAGTACAACTCTGACAATGAGATAAAATATACCTTCCTCAGTGGTAATAAGACATACTGACAGAAGAAAATATGACTTAAAACTATAGTGAAACAACTACTATGAAACAGTTTCCCAAAACTTTGGTTCATTTCCTACTATGATCCCATCTTCCTGATGCTCAACTAGATTTCCAGACATGAAAAAACCTTTAACATGATCAGCTGTTTGTCCTCTAGTCTTACTTGACAAATAAAATTAAGTAGTTTGGATTTATGTTAGCTTCTTCACAGAATTTCCATTTATAAACATAGAATTCAAATTTCTTATTTAATATTTGCCATTAGAGAATGGCAAATAGCAGGAGAATGAGGAAATTAGATTTTATCTTATTTGTCATATAATTATATTCAATGTCACTCCTCTTGCAGGGATTTCAATCTGCAAAATTTAATAGTTCATTATTATATTACAGCCACTGCATCTCAAATAGCTGGTAATGACCATATTTCGAAACCTGTAAGCATCCATTTGTTACAGTTCTTTTCTTCCCACCTTCCACCTGAGCTACTTCCAGCTAGTCCGTGGAGGGGGGAAGGTATCAATAGTACTACAATTGCAGGGCAGAAAACCAGCATCAAATCATCCAATATGCCAAACATTCAGGTAGATGTTTCCAACCATACCAAATAGATGGCTGTGTATCTTTTGGTAAAAATTTATCTTAGACTCCACGTGTATTGTTTAAAAATAATCATACAGGTCAGGTCCTCCCTCCCATCTCTTTCATCTTTCCAATTATTTAAAAGAATGACTTTCCCTGAAGGGAATTAGCTCTGGATCTAAAATATTAGTATTTCTTTGATGTCAGATAGTAACTAATCTGTACTCTACATACTAAATCAAAACAGCCTCTATATAAAGTCAAGCACATAAACATAGCCAGTTGAGCTTGAAAAAAACACCTGGATTCCTCTGCTCTGCCCCAATATCATTTTTCACCAGTTCTTCCTCAGAGTAACTTCCATACTGGTTGCTACAATACACAGAAATGTTTCTTCCATGCTACTTCCTGGAAAACTAGCTCCAGAGATGTTAAGGCCCCACAAAGACAGCTGCTATTTCATCATAACTGCTCTTGATTCTCTATGATACATTCAAGCAAAATCAGAATTGCTTCCAAGGTCAGGGGGGCTGTCTGCGTTACTATTAAAGATCAATACATAATTACGCAAAGTCGTATCTGTGGATTACAGATCAAGAAAACTAATGACTCTGCTGCAGATTAAAGGAAAAAAACCCTGTCTGTAATTTCTGTCTGTAATTTGTGTGTAACCACATATGCAGACCTGATCCCCAGTCTTTATTTTAACAGCAAAAAATGAAATTTTTTGTCAGGGCTTGGTGGGTCACAGAATCATAGAACCACTGGATCATGAACTCAAAGAAAGGTTTGGCTCGGAAGGGACCTTAAAGCCCATGCAGTTCTAACCCCCTGCTATTGGCAGGGACACCTTCCATTAGACCAGGTTGCCCAGGGCACCATCCAGACTGGTCCCCAGTTTCCATTCAGACAAATATTCTTTGATACTTGAACTTTCCCTTTTTGCAGCTTATTCTGCACTCAGTTTTTAAT
Organism: Netta rufina; assembly: GCF_964035555.1. Lineage (NCBI taxonomy): Eukaryota > Metazoa > Chordata > Aves > Anseriformes > Anatidae > Netta > Netta rufina. The sequence goes on along the minus strand of NC_140128.1, from coordinate 1,615,993 downwards.
GCTAATGATTTGTATTGACTTATGTTTTCCTATTGCAGCCCTAGCATAAATTTGTTTTTTGAAGACTACTTAGTTTACAGAAAGTGATTTTGCAAAAATGCAGCTTGTAATTCTGCATGTGTCTGAATCTGTAATATGTAGAAAAAAGTGACTATCAAGTTGCCATTACTACTTCCTATGCACTGTTACGACCAACAACCTTGCTGAATGTTAGTTTCTTGGTGATGCACATTTCCATCAATGCTGAAATGCAGTTACGTCTCAATGTGGGAAATAGGGGACATCAGGTAGAAAGGTATTAGAGACCTTAGTCTAAGCAAGGAAACTACTGTAACCAGAGACACTGGGGAAAAAAGATCAGATGAGAGCCACAGGAAAATAATCGGTTTTATTATTTGAAACAAAACCAAAACCACTCATTTTTTAAAGCAACATATATTGGTGGCCTATTATATGCCAATTTAACTACACATAAATTTATGCTTGAGTGATTAGGTGTATCATAATCTATTACAACAGTCTACTATTTAAGAAAGTTGTTCCTTCCTAAATTTAGAAAATGTAATTTGGAGCAGATAAAGTAAGGTATAACTGGAGCATTCCTAAAATTTCTACAAATAAAACATTTTTCTAATCAGTCTAAAATCACTGAAGCAAATACATTAAGCAAGCATTTAGATGACACACAGAAAGGATTGATTATTTGGATGAAAATTCAAAAGCTTCTAGAAAAATCTTTACTCTTTCTGTGAAATTAAATATCAGATTGTTCTCTTAATAAATGGAAGACTTCAAGAAAAGCCAGTGAGAAATTACTGAGGATTTAGATTAGGTTTTATAATTCTGCCTCCAAATTTGGAAAGCAGTTCACATTCCTAATAGCCAGCAGAAAGATGAAACTCATGACTTAATAAGGGCGGTCTAGGCAGTAAAACTGACTGGTAACTTTTACATCAAGAATGCTCTCTGGTGACACACTACTGATGGTGGTTTTCATGTCAGTGGCTACAGAGATGCAAAACATGCACAAGCCAAAGATCTATCTGCAAGGGCACAATATCAGATGTATACAGTACTCCCCAGAATACAAAGGAAAAGATAACTTGATTTTAGTAGTTACTGAGTGCAATTATCTATTCTGTACCTTGCAAAAATTGAAGTGATCTATTAAAAACAAAAACAAAAACAAACAACAACAACAACAAAAACAGTATGAAAAGCATTTTCCATGAATTCGATGATGCCATTTATGCTTTTTAAGAGCTTGTAAAGCAACTTGTGAAACCATGTCTCCCATACTGAGCAACTTGGTGATGATGCTGACACATAAGCTTACTAATTAGCACCTACTCTGCAACTGCAGCTATGTTTTGTTTCTTTTTAAATGTCTTTGTGAAATAGAAATACCTAAGACACCCCTATGCTGTTCTCCACCTGCAGTTAAAACATTAACAGGCTTCTTAGAGAAGCAGTTGATGCCCCAGGCCTGCCAGTGTTCAGGAGGCACTTGGATAATGCCCTCATTAATGGGCTTGGACTTTTGGTTAGCCCTGAGGTGGTCAGGCAGTTGGACTTGGTCATCTTTGAAGGACTCTATCCAAGTGAACTCTCATTGCCTTACAGTCCAATCCATTCTCTTCCCTTCCCTTCCATTCCTTCCTATGTTCATTAGCTCTTAAAAGACTTTTAAAGTCTTTTACGACTAGTTTTCCCACACAGTATTATTGTTAATTTACATTACTCATTACATTGACACCTACTGTGGAAAAGTTTCATAGTTTTAAAGATATGATATGGTAATTAAGAAAGCAAAGCTCCATTAAACACATGATGTATTCTGGTACTTTCCTATAGAAGTTGAAACAATTACATTTTCCCCCAAAGAGAAGGGAAGCTTCTTTTATTGTCCTTCAGGCATTTCAGTGAAAAGTTTTGCCTGTTCTATTTTTAATTTCCACCTCTGAATATGTTACGAGGATGCTCCATCATCCCATCATTATTCCACCTACTCTGCAGTTTCCAGTTCTACTTCACAGATGAAATATTTGTTTACAAATTTCCTTGCTCACTAACCTGAACCTCATTCCTCCACCTGAAGCTTACCTCTTTACAGTTACTGGTCTCTGCTGCAGTTCTGCGGCCCTTTTCACGGTTCTTTCCTTGATTCTCTTGCCAGGTGTCCCATCTCCTTTGGAGTACTGCCTGTTCCCCCTCTAAGGGATCAGGATCTTACTTTGATACCTACACTTGCTTTGTACACCACACAGTACCTATACTGGATTTGGAAAGGGCCTGAGATTTCCAGTGGCACAAAAACAACACAGGAAGATGATAAATCCTCTCTACCAAGTACAAAGGGACTCTCACACTACTCCCTCCAGCTTAAAGAAATCACTTCAGAAAAGCCCAGGCTCAGTGTGTAAATCACACAAAGAAGACACATTGGCTTCCGGTTTCCCTTCAGGCTCTGTCTCCTGTGACTGCTCTATCCCCTAAAGGAACCACCAGAAGAAAAAAAAAAAAGAAAAAAAAAGCCCTGTTTTCTTCAAGCTCTTGTGCTGATTCGTGCCATCTGTAGTCCCTCCTTACATACACAACATTGCCTTTATTTCCACTATACCACAGGAACAAGGTGAGGTGTAAGGTGATTAGGATACCAGTTCTGTCCAAATTGCCAGAACACCTTGCCTTCACACACAAACAGAACTTTTGGGGCACCAATATGAAAATCCCATGCAGCTTGCTAAAACAGCTTACCAAATTCCACAAGACATGCTGGACCAAATACAGTAGGAAAGAGCACTGGGATGCTTGCTAGAGGACCAGTTCTTCACTGCCATACTTTTTTTTTAAATGTATTACCTCTACTGATTAAGAACATGGGAGATGATTCATGCTTTATTATCTGCTTACTTGCATAGCCTACACTCTTGCTAGAAAACAAATAGCTTCCAAGAAGCTACAGGCCAATCAGAAGACTGACAAACTGAGAAAAAAATTCAGCAGAATGAATTTACTCACCTTCCACAATACATTCCTGCTTGTGAAGCTGTGTCACAAATAAACATCAATTTGCTAGGGAGGCAGAAGAAACTGATGCAGATCGGAAACTATTAACTCTTCCAATGCATCTTAGAGGTCAACCAAACACCGAGAGTGATTTTGAGATTATTTCGATAGCTAGGTAACCCTTCTGCAGGGAGCTGGTATAACAGCAACAGAAGCGATCACAGCAATGACACAAGCATTTAACAAGCAATCCTGTTTTCAGAGAAGAACACTAATTGACATTTGTGTGACTTTGTGTATGTCAAACTTGCTGGACTGGATTCAGTTTTGATCCTTTCTACCCATAATCTATCCATAACAACAAAACAAGTGCAGTGCTGTGCTAGAACATTTGCACTTCAACACACTAGGCTGAATTCACTTATTATCTGCAGCATTATTAAATCCTCACTGTTCAGTGACTTGTTTAGGAAATGCATTTTGGCAACAAGTGCTCAGAGGAGCTCAGAGATTCCAACACCCTCTTTACAGTCACAAGTACCAGGACAGACTTGCTTAGTTTCTCTTCATCAAACATACATGCTAGCTATCTCTATACAGCTCAGCTGTACTTGTGCTCCTAATGACATCCACTGGGAGCAAGAAACGCACAATCTCATCCAGTATTCCCTCCAGCAAAAAAAAAAAAAACTAAGACATTGATTTTCCAGTTGAAGCTAAAACAGAAGGTTGCCTCAGTTTCCTATCCAATTTCATCTTTAGCAAAACATGAGTGCTTGCATCTTTACAGCTACTAACCTCATCACTCCATGACATTAAATATTACACAACTTTCTATTAAAAATGAAAAATAAACTAGTTATCTAATTCTTAGCTTGTCCTTTAGTGGTAAAATATCATCCATCATGTGTTCAGGTAAAGAAAAAAATTGTTCTATTCAGGATCTATTTTCTAAAACTACAGGTAAATTTGGCATGTAATTCACATATTTTAAGTGATCAAAGCACATAAATGTCTTCAGCCTCAAACTGTAGACAAAACGTTCCAAAAATGAAGCCTGCAGTTTCTGCTTAGCTGACTAATAATTAGCACTTGGCAATAATTAGCATTGATAAAGCAGTATATTTAAAAAGAGCTGAAACCCTTTAAATAAATAATGTTTTTAATATGGTCTGGAAGAAGGATTTTTCTAGTTTAGCTTTTCTTTCTCCTGGTATTTATGTTGAAAAACTAGCCTTCACCAGAAACAGAGAAGAAATGCTGAAAAAGTAAATGAGATACAGCAACTGGAATGAAAGAGCCTCAAGCACAATGCAGCTGCACCTACCTAGCAGCTCTCTCCACAATCTGTTGGACACTGCAAGGCTATCAAATCAAAACTGAACATCTAAGAAAACTCCAACGGTTCCCTCCATACTTGGAAATCAAACTGCTAGCTGGGCCGACGTGCGTATTCATACAGTTTTGTAGGTGCTGCGCTTGTTTAAAGCATTGTAATCTGCAGTTTTAAGAAGATCAAATGGAGTAACACACAATTCAAAAGATTATCATCAGCTCAGAGTGTTTACAAAATGGAAAATGAGTTGCGAGTAGAGGAGGTTATGAATTATACAGTGTTTCTTGATTTCACATGCTGAAGAATAACCTCAATCAGACTTCTTGCTTGCCTGTAACAGAAACTCTGGCTCTGCTTCTTGACAGCCACAGACAGTAACGGACAGCCCCATTGCAGCATGTCTTTCCAGGAATCCAATGGCATGTGCCAGCTCCATCCTGTCCCACATTCCCCTACCTCAACCAGCAAACACTCAGCTAGGCCCTACACCCCTGAAAATCTACACTAGGTCAGCCTCATGAAACATCATACAGCGGAGTTTATTAGGATGACCTGGGATTCCAGTCAGCACAACTGTGCACCCCTGTTCTTAAAACACCTTCTTAATTATTATACATATAGATGTGGATTTTTTTTCTTGTTGTTTGGTTAAAAAACAAACCAACAACAAATCACTTCCCCATCCCTAGAAGTGCACAGAGGAGCACACCAAGACAAGGTAGTTTTGCTGTACAAAGACCACATGATACATACAGCTTGTTCTACTCCAGCTGCGCTTTACCCATGCCTCTCTCATCAAGAAAACAAACACTTGAGAAACATGACAGATTTGTGATATATCCCTTCCCAACCCAGTAGATCAATACAGATCAACACTCCATAGTTATAGACATTGGAATAAACTTGCAGAAACACCTCTGAAAGCTGAACAGCTCAGAGGCTGAGTATGCATCCATTCTCTTTCCAAACTTTTTTTTTTTTTTTTTTTTTTTTTAAAGAATAATTCATGATTCCAGACAGGTTGACAACTTATTGAAAATGGTTCTTCTTCAGCAAAGTGCTTATTACTTACTGTGTACCGTCTTTATTACATTGATACTGACATTTAACACTCAATAAATCTGCAGTCATTTCATGAAGCTCTGCTTTACAGATAAACTCCAGACTCTTCCTTTTCTTTTAATATTTGCTGAGATTTTCCAGGAGCAGGAGTTCCATATCTGGCACATCATTAACATGCAAGCCACTTTCAAGACAAATAAAGAAGAAAGGTAAAATTTTTTTACCTTTCAAAAAATTTTGCAGCTCTTAACACACAAAATCCCCCCCAAAATGGGAGGTTCAGGCTGGATATCAGGAAAAGGTTTTGGACCAAGAGGGCGATTGGGCACTGGAACAGGCTCCCCAGGGCAGTGGACACAGCACCGAGCCATCCAGAGTTCAAGAAGTGTTTGGACAATGCTCTCAGACACATGATCTGATTTTATTGTATTTTTGGGTGGTCCTCTGGGGACCAGAGCTGGATTCGATGATCCTTATGGGTCCCTTCCAACTCAGATATTCTATGATTCTATGCAATTAAATTGCATGCCATTCCATTTAGCTGTAGTTTGTAACCTCACCGTTAACAGTCCTTATGAACTGAGGGGAGAAGACTGACAGCAGTCCCAGCCAGATTTTCTGGTGTAAATTCACCATGAGTACTGACAGGGAAGGGTCAGGGGATGCTACTGATTGACAGCTGTCTCTCTCCCAAATGGGGTGACATAATAATTTCTGAAGCAAGGATTGCTGCACAAAAGCAATACTGTATTGCCCAGAAGGCAGAGCATCAGTGCATAGTGGTTAGAAGGGTTCTGAGAGAGATGACTTTTACACTCAGACTCAGAATCCTTTTACCCCAAGGGATAATGCTCAAATGACTTTCAACTGTCAACAGAGCTCCCTCAAGCAGAGCACTACAAAGGAGCTAAGTACTTTGAATTCACTCAGATAAAAGAGGAGAACTTGGCTCTCTTAAGGTGGGAGCACACAAATGATTCCAGCAGGCTTTTTATTCAACACCTAATTAAGTTACTGACAACTGTTAACAGAATTAAGCCACAGAGGCAATTTCCTCCCATGTTTTTTTCATTTTCTTCTAGATGCAAAAAATAAGTTACATACAGTTAATTTGAGCTACACTAGATTTTTAGAGAGGCCAAAGAGAATAAGGGCATGAAACAAAGGGTCTGTCCCTTTCAGGGGGTAGTCAAACGATCCCTTCTCTCCTTTTTTAAGACAGGCATACAAAAGGTCAAGAGACACAATGGTGGTGGAAGGTGTTTGCTGCCCCTCACAGAGCACAAAGCAGTAGGATTTTCATTAATTTAGAAAGGAATGCACTGCAAGAGAAATGAGACCACTGAGGGATGAGCAATGGAAGCTGCTTAAGGATTACTTCCCCCAGGTGGTTAGGATTTGGAACAGGGGTGGCAAACCACACAGAGCAGAGATTAACAATGTCAAAGCCAGGATCTCCAGGTCTAACTAGAACAATGACCCCCTCCAAAAAAAATAAAAAATAAAATTAAAAAAAAATAAAAAGAGCCCCAAGCAGAAAGAGAACTGTAGTGAAATTAAGAAAAAGTCCAAGTGTGTAATCAGAGGAGGATAGGGTAGGGAGCCAGCTTCCTCAAAGAGGTGTGAGTTACTAGAGTAACAGAACTTTATTGCTAGCCTGCAGAGTCAAACAGGGCTGGATGACACCATACCAAAATGCAGTCATTATTCCATGATACAGGAGAAGGGAAGAAGGGATTTAAATCTTCATTTCCATTGATTACACAATACAGAGACTTTTTTTTTTTTAATAGACTATAGTAAAAGTTCTACTGCTGTCTCTGAACCAATAGCCTATTTGAAAGAAGCTTCAGCCTTTCATCTTCTCTATCAGTTGGGAATCTGAAAACCACACTTCTGGATTCTCAGCTGTTGGAAACTGGCATGGCTCCAGCAACAAAAACAGCCCAATTCTCACTAGGACTGCAGATGATTTGACCCCTTCACATACAGGACAACACTGAATGAAGAGTGAAATGTGACAGTTGATGAATTCCTTGGGGTTAGCTTCCTTCCAACTCAGAAATGGAGCATATGCAGTGCTTCATGCATGCAGTGTTTGAGAAACCAACTTCTGTTATTTTATTGTGAGCTTTCTATTACTTAGCAATACTTTTAGTCACAAATACCTAAAATCATCACAACTCCAGCTTTCCTTAAGAAAACAAAACATCTAGCAGTCTGATTGCAAAGCAAATCTGCAGATCTTAAGACAAATAATGGAGGGATCTCACAAATGAAAAATGCATCGTCGTCTCAATGATTTGAAATTGTCCCTTTTTGGATCAATTTCGTGATTCACGTATTTGACTTAAAAATGCTTAGAACTGGTAATGCTATACATACTAATCACAATATTTCAGTTTGGCATGCAACTTGCTTACATTTTAGCACTAAATTTGGGTCTAGAATGTAAAGAAATTAAATTTAGCATTGCTCCCTCCAGAAGCCATTTTTAGCTTTTAGTACATTACATGGCATTAATATGCCATTAATGGGATGTGTAAAAACACTTTCTGCCTCAGGGAGATTCTATAATCCATTCTCTGAAACAAGAGCATGAATGTAACTGAGAAGTTTTGCATACTGGTTAGTGTCATCTTTACTCATTCATCCTTGCCAGAGTTCTTTAAAGGTTCCCAACTTTCATATGTCTTCAGATACATCATTCTTCCTGCTCCCATCACAGCAGTACCTTTCTGTACCTTCCCATTCTCTGCTCTCGTCCAGTCTCTCTTTAGCCATACCTTTTACCTCAAGAGGAACACTTAGGGCATCCTGTGCCAGGCAAGACCATTGCAAATCTTTTTTTTTTGCAATGCATGCGTATGCAGTTCACAGCAGATTGGGCAACTGCACACTGACTTTCTGCATTGCTATTTATTTGTTATTTATGGTGCAGCAGGACAAGCAGCTTGTCAAACAGAGCTAAAACCATTTCAAAATGTGTTCCTGGAGAGGGCTCATAAACTAACCCAAGCCCACATAGCAATCATTGTGGGACAATGTTCAACAGGCCTGATTGTTGACCATATGAGAAGCTCTTTATTTGTTTCAGCACACCCTCTTCCACCACAAGCACTAAGTACTGTTTACGTTTAAAACTATATTTGCTGCAACAGGCCTTGAGGCAGATTTACTGCCTGTTTACACCACCCTTGTGTTGCTGCTTTCAATGCATTCTTTCATTTCTTTCAATTAATTTTCACAACCTCCTTACAAATACAATTATATTATCCCTGCATTTAGCAACACTTCACATCCAAAGATAATCCACCTAGTATACAAGGAATATGATTATTGTATGATTTACACAACAGTGTAAAAGAAAAATGTTATTGTGTGCAAGCAAGCTGTCATGACACAATCACCAGCAAATTCATTAAATAAAGCCTTCTCTACTTTTCAGCCAAAAAAGTGCATTGCAACAAAAATTATCTGAAAGTTGTGGGGACGGTTCTATTTGTAGTAATTCAGCCCTGTACTAGTAATTACACTGTCCTGCACTATTTGTAATAATTGTCTGCAGCATGCAACACAGTATAAAATAAGTATCTACCTGGCTCTGTACCTCTACTTTCCAGAGATGTGGGTAGCAAATGTATTGGTCAATATTAGTGCCAATAACTTAACTCGTTATTCTATAATATCAATCGTTTTGATTAACAGACAGAAAAATATACTCTAAGGAGAGAATGTGTTCTATAATTTCAAAGACAGAACTGACCCTAAAACACAAGAGAAGATACTAAATGAGTATGATAGCATACTAAGGGAAGCATTAATTTTAATTACCTTTAATTTTACCTTATAAAATAAATATTCTGTAGACGTATCTTTCAGCAAGAGAAAGTGATTTTTAATTTGATAAAATTTTACATGGATTACAAATTTTGCAGTACACATAACAAAGGCATTGTGCTAGACTTTAACTCTGAAGCACACTAATAATGGAGACAAAGCACAGAAATGGATGCCTATTGATTCATACTCCTCTTGGATAATAACACTACTTATTTGACAGTTTCATCTTCTATCATTCAAATAGATTTCTTAATGCTAAAATTTGACATTTTATCAAAAGAGCAAGCTACTAGGTATATTCAAGTAATCAAAAAGCTTGCCTACAAAAGTCTAGCAGGGAGTTCAGCTACATACCCATGCAGTTCAGATATCATTTTAACTCAATTTTGATACCCTCTATGGGAGCATATTCAAGTGCTAAATTTTATATTGCATACCCAGTTTTCAAGGTATGGAAATACAGAATTCCTGTATTTTTCTTTTTATTTATTTATTTTTTTTTTTTCAGAATGTACAGTTTGGATTGATTTTTCTGATTAGACTATTTTTCCCAAGGACTACATAAGCAAAAGAAACCTTCCTCTGGCCACATATATTTTGCTGTTGTTTTCCTTTTCTAAATTCATAGTCTTTGATGATTTTGATTGTCACTTTCACACATACACTGAGGCTCATCTAAAACACGAATGTGATGCACTAAGGCCCTTTGGCCACCTCACAAAAATTTGCAAAGTAATACGTTGATTTTCCTAAAGCAAAACCCACATTTAGGGAGTTTCCTTTTTCATGAAACATAGAAAGCAGTCTAACATATAAATAAGTTGCTATTTTACCTGTAAGTATAACCTATCAGAAAACCTTCATTAAAAAAAAAAAAAAAAAAGTTGTTGCCAGAATATCGTGAGTCACCAGAAAGAACTAAAACTTTTGCTGAAATGTATACAGTTATGATCTTCCATCAAGAGTGATCTTTGAACTCTAGAAGCTAACTTTTGATCAGTACCCAAAAATGGATGTTTAAATCCTGAACTGGAAAGCGTTAATTTGAGTAGTTTTAAACTGAAGTTAAAATTCCTCCCCAGTAGAAAAAAAGAACAGATTTAAAATCATATGATTTTAAATGACCACCCTGATTACTGGTTGATTACTACTTGAAGAATCAACCTATTCTCAAGCCCTTTTCAAGGATCAACTACAAAAACTCATGAAATACATCAAGGGAAAATTTCTGAAATCCCTGAAAGCATCTGGTAATGTCAGAATTGACTTCTGAATAGCTCTACTCATACAGTGAAAAATATCAAAAAGGAGATGTGTTAGAATATGTCTACATATCCGTTTTAAATAATGTTGAACTCAGCGAAATAAATCTCTTCGTAATCAGTAATGCTTTAAAAGCTAAATTACAGCTAGAGTTGTAATGAAGAGATAAAACTCTGAATAAGAATCAAAATTAATATAAAGAAATTAAGTTACAATTGCTTGAGGAGAGGGAATTATCTAACTTTATGAGATCGTTACCAAAGGCAAATCATAGTGGTTTCACAAAACTCTTGTTCAGAGCCTACTTGTCTTCTAACCTCAAAATATCCAAAGCAGAGTTTCAGTAAATTTTTGGATTACACAAAATCTGATCTCAGCACTTATATTATGATAGACTGTGTCAATTTGGAGATGATTATGTACTTTCCAAAGTACTGAAAACACTCCTGCAGGGTACACAAGAACAGCATAAATTAATTTAGAACGTCTGTAAAACCGTAGGATCTTTCCTATTATGTAGCAGAAACACTAATGTGCTCTGTGCTTACATGTATGTAAAGATCCAACTTAACTATCTTGTGGATTTTTCACGGGAATGAATCTCAAAGAAAGTTATCCAGACCAAACATGTCCACTTTTCATAAATGCAACCAACCGCTAAAGAAATAAACAAAGCGGTGTATGCAAAATGAATATAAATCTTGACACTGTGATATCATATATTTCTCAGTTACTGAGAAAATACTAACACCCTCATCCTCTAGCCCAAATTAAATCATGAACTCTCACACATTAAGATCAGTAATGGAAAAGCAATTTGCAAATTTTCAACTAACTACTGGGTGGCAGGCCAGCACCTGCCAACTGGAGTTAGCATCAGAGCCAGCGTATGCTATACAGTATATATCAATTATGTCTTCTGAAACATATCCTTCCTTGAAAGGTACATGAAAACTAGTCTAGGCATACCACTGTGGGTTTATGGTTTCTCTGTAATACAACTTTAAAGATTATCTATTTCAATGGATGACATTATTTAAAATTTATATTAGATATGTACTGTTTACTCCTTTGTCTTACTAAAACATCACAGATGTCAGACTGTCACTGATCTGGACATCACTGCATTGAATCAAAGAGAATGACTGGATGCAAATCCCACTGACAGTAACAGTAAAATTCTTAGGAGGTGCTGAGTACTAAAAGCAATGCAAGATCTGAATACTTAAGCTCCCCAAAAACAAAAACCCACCAGGTTTTTGGGGAAGATTTTCAAAACACTACTTTTGTGATAAAGCAGCTATTTCCTAAGAGTCAGCTATATTCATAAGCTATTTTATTTTCTATACATTTTTTTCTCTGCAAAAACAAACATATTTTTCATTAGTTTATTTATTTATTTTCTGATATTGCACCTTCTTCCTTTTTTTCCTTCTCCTCCTAAAATGCCTAGGCCAGAGATTTCAAAAACAAAATGAGACGGCATTGTATAAGAGCTAGCATGGATGTCACATTTATTAGTAATTGGTGCAGTAATCTACAGTAAAGCTTGCTTATTTGCATTTCAAAATTAGAACTTGAAATTTGGCAAAGATGAGAAATCTTTTCGACTTTCCTTTTTTTCCTGTAATTTGTAAGAATTGAAGACATGCAAGTTTAACTTTCTTCATTATTCTGAATAGTATTTATGACATTAAGTACATGCTGAAACTATATGATATGATAGTATTTCACTATTGGGTAACTCTATAAAGAAACTAGTATTTCTGCTTTAACTACGTATTGTTACCTTGACCTCCAAAATAACTCTGTCAGTGCTACAACAGTGTAATCTATGTCCTACAGCTCAGTATCACAAGCTGTTTTAGACAAATAGCATACACAAATTCAAAAGAAGAGCAGATACTTTCAGGTTCATTGAATGCTTATTTCCAGTGCATGTGGCATCTGCCTCAGCAATTCCCTAAAGTACCAATTGCCAAAAGCCCTAAGAATATTCCAGGGAAATTATCACTTAATAGATTTTTTTCTTTCCTCCATAAGCACTGACTGCTGTCAGAGACAGTGCAATAGACTAGAAAAACCTTAGTCTGATTAGCTGTTTTTTCATTATAAAACACATACATCATACAGTGTATTGCGTGCGCATTACACAAGGCATATATTATCCTATACACTGACAATTTCAGAAGCAAGTAATTTTTATTTTTTATTTTTTTGAAAAAAGGTAAAAAGTTAAAAGAAAAAAATTTATTATAGTACAGGTTATGCCAAAGGTGCTAACCCTTGCAGCTTTTTGCAGCGTTTTACAAGAAGCTTGATCTGCTTCTGCTTGGTAATCAATGCGCATGGTTGTTTGTCTTGGTTTCTGACAATGAGTCGGACATGCAAAAACTGTAGCTGAAGTCCCAGAACTGTATTTTCATCAACAGAAGATTTGGACAGAGAAATGCAAGACTCTTTATTTTTTTATGCAACACTTGTAATGCACAAACTAAATACACATAAAGCATTAGTTTTAAATATTTAGATGGACTCATTTCAGGGGGGGAAAAAAAAAAAAAAGGAAAAAAAAATAACAACTATATAAAAAAAACAAAACAAACAAACAAAAAACCACACAACTAATCTTGTGTACTGGCCCAAAAGAGGCGAAATAAAAAGGCAAACACTTTCAATTTGTCTTGGAAGGGATATCAGTGTGCTTTGTTACAGTAGTGAGGTAATATTTAGCTGTATTTGTGTTACTCTGTACTTTATTGAGATGGAACTTATTAACTATTCATAACAGAGAAGAATTCATTGACAAGAGTCTTAGTACCCAAGCAGAGCATTACATGATCTCCTGCCAGCTTTGAATAAGACATCCTTTTGAATTTCTGCACTGTACTTTCTTAGTGAGGCTGTGCCAGAAGGTCAAAGCATGACAGGTATTAAAGAGGTAATTAATATAATGTTTGATTGTGCCTTACATTCTTTATAAGGGCATGTCAGAAAAAGAGGCCAGCTATAATCAGCAATGAGGAACTAATCTGTAGTATGTGCTGTGGTGTTTCAGATCAACATGGATTACATTAATCTGCGTGACCTGCCTGCAGTTGACTCTTACCATGTGACACGGAAAATAGAGCTGCAAGTTGCCAAAATATGTCTTCCAACTCCTGCAGATTAATGCTTTCACAGAAGGGGATGGGGAGAGGCACTCAGCACAACTTATCACCTATTCAGAAGTGGAACTGACAGCATAAATAAGATCAATTTCCAAGTAAAGTACATCTTACTGAATTTACGCGTCACTTGGGTATGCTTGCATACAAATGCAAGCCAACAATGACTTGCTTTTATGTCCTTCTCCGTACAACGTTCCTTGGTTCTAACGACAAGTTTTGTAACAGCCATTTAAAGGTGAAAATGTAAAATTGCTTGATTTCAAAGGGAACTCTCACTTCCTTGTTGAGTAGAGGCTCACTGAAGGACTTTCCTGAATAAATTTTGTTCTGAAAATCCCAAGGCCATTGCTGAATGAATAGTAAGCACCTTTCAGAGGTGGTATGTCAGCAAACCCTTCCTGTTTCCATGCACAGAGAAACATACACAGCCAAAGCTGCCAGGGTGGAAACCATACAAACAAGTGTGCTATTTGGTATGTATAAACAGTTTTACTATTAAGTACCATTAAAAACAGCCATAAAAGCAGCTTTTATTGCAGCAATCTGTTTCAATTCCCAATGTAAGCTTGGTTTATACCTAAAATGTTTTATTGCTCGTAGGCAAACGAGATGACTATCAGCTTCTTGGTGGAACTCCACACACCAAACTCTCTACAATCCAGGAACCTTATTACATGCAGCTTCATGTCGCAGTGGGAGATTATGAGTAATTTTTAGCTTTCATTTTTAGTACTCAACAACCCCCATCTGAAACAGGTCCAACCATACAATATTTTTCCATATTCAGTCTTCCCTAGGATCCAAAATCCTTGGACCCCATGCTCCAGCTGGGATCTATTTTTAGGGCAGATGAGATTTGTTCCAAAAGTCACAATATGCAAAGAGACCTTGAGCTAACATTTACTATATTTAGTATTATTTCACTGCAAACCATATAGTTAAGGAACATGCTTGGTATTGGACCACTTCTGCGGACAATGCACAATTGCTTCCTATACAAGGACTTGACATTTATCAGACATCTGTACTGGATCTGGCAAAAAAAAAAAAAAAATTGATTTCTACATTTTTCCACTGTATTAAGCCTTAATACAGCAGGAATACAATAATTGCATTTATTTGTGAGAACAGATACCTGATGAACCACTAGGGTCAAAATTCATGCTAATTGCATCCAGGTTCAAACCTACAATTTCCATACTTTCCAGCATAAGAGCATAGTAGAAACCTTCCTGCTAGCCTCGTTTCTCATAGTTATAATTTTCAAAATTCATTCTTTATCTCTTGGTGCAGAAGAAGCCAGGAAGTTTTTTGTGCATGTGTGAAAAATGATCACAAAAGGTAAGCAGAGGGAAAACTCATCTGACAGCTTCCAAAGTGCACAAACACTTTCATTCCATTAGAAATTGCAAAAAACAAAGTTTCTCATGGTGTTGCCATAGGTTGTAAGACATTTACATATGCCCATAGGTATACCAAGATATATCCATAATTCCAATGAAGGTGCCATGGTTTGGAAAGTCCCAAGAATGTATTAAATAAACTGTATTATTTAAGAGTTTCTCACATTAAAACATATGAAAAGGGCCATTACTATCCAACACACCTTCTCTGCACAAGCACACTAAGAGACGACCAGTTTCTTTTAATTCTCTAAACTGGGATTTCTCAGGGAAAAAAAAATAAAAAGGTTATTTCTTTGAAATATATGACTGATTTTAATGTGTGCCTTGATTCCTAGCTGTAAAGCAGAATAATTCCACCTAATTCTGTAGAACTACATGGATGAGAGCCTTGTGAGAACTTTTTCTGTCTAAGTAGTAGAATAAATTGTGGGGTACCACAGCATACAGGTGTTATAGGTATTTATTCAAAATGAGCTTGATAACTGATTCTTGTTTGGTAAATTCACAAGGTGAGTAGCACACCCATCAAAAATATGTATATATTCATATGTTTATAGATAAATGTTTATGCTGTACACAAAACCTATATGAGAATAGTAGGATATACTGGATAAAATTAATTAGAGGCTGATTAGATTTTTATCTTTATGTATGCAAGTTAAGGATTTTTTTGTATCATTCATTTTACTAAAGTCACTTGGATTTAACAAAGCTGTTGCTAGAAGAGTTAGATATACCCATTTCTCACCTGCTGCAGAAAAATCAGATAAATCAGACTCACACATTAAAAAAAAAAAAAAAAAAAAAAAAAAAGTACACATGCAATAAATCCCTTTGCTTCCAAGAAAATGTCCTGGGCCATCTGTTCAGAACACTGTTTTTCATCTAGAAAAGAAGTAGCGAATAAGTTTGCATCTTTTCCTGTTCAAGTCTATGTTAGTTATTCTCAAAGAGCACAAAGAAACCAAACCAAGTAGGTCTGATAAGTAGTGTTTGTTGTCCAACTACATGGTAAAAGAAATGATGCATGAATATGAAAATTGTAATGCAGCTATGGATCACATATTACACTTCCAATTAAGGTTTTATTTAGTTAAGCACTTACACATTTTAATAAAACATTTTGCAAAATTTTAATTAAAAGATTTCCAGATTTCTTAGATTTTCTGTCTTCTCCATAAAAATGCATTGTATTTCTATTGTACTTTTTTCATACATTTTGCTCCCATAGATTGTGCTCAAGAGCTATACTTAATTCTGATTCTGAATTCTTTGCAAACTATAAACATACCACATGGAGTTTGCTCTTTTTTTAATTAGAGACATTTGCAATTCAAGATTCTAAAATTAAAAACCATAATGAATTTACATTATTAACACATTCATTTTTTAATAATTCTATTTCAGGAAGACAGGATTGATTCCATCTACATAAATATATCTAGTACGAATTGAAAAGCAACTTTAAAGCTGAAACTCTCTCTGTAATTTAAGTAAAACCTAAGCAAATTCCTACTGCAAATTTCAGCATAGCAGTTTCATCTGGCAATGCTCACCTTCCTGGTATTTATTAAGAATGTTCAGCTATGGTACAGTAAAATTGTTCATGGCACGTGCTTATACTAACAACAATCATTTTAAAAATACCTCATCTCTGAATTGACTTCTGTTCATTTTTATTTCTTTCTAAAATAATTTTCACTCTGACTTGGAATTCTGACTCTTAAATTGACCAACTACCTTTGGAATTGAAACAGCTTTGAGGGCAGGCGTGTGTGGGGTGCAATGCAATTATAATATTTATTCTTGGATGCAGCAGACATGTAGAATGCTGTTTTGGTAGATGATTCTGAGATCCACCAGGAATGATACTCAGCACAAAACATGTGGCTTGAGATAACATTTCAGGCAAAGAAAAACAAACAAACAAAAGGAAAAGGGACTAAACAGTAGACCTGACAATTCCAATCATGCTGAAGTACTGCTTACTGCATTTCCTTCTTCTAGAACCAAAAAAAAACACTCTTGAAATAAATCCACACTTCATGGACTGCTTTAAAATTATTACTACTCTGACAAAAGACACGTATAAAAACATGTATTTTCTTATGACATTAGCAGTTTATAACCTGTTAAGATGCATACTCAATAAGCAAACCTCTTTAAAGTCAGATGTCTCTGTAACACTACCAGAACAGGAGGTAACCCAATAAGATACTCTATTACACCAAAAAGCTAGCTGGTAACAAATAATCCCTTCAAACTTTCCCGAGATATCAGTTTAGAGATTCAAAATTAATGGAGTTACATAGCTCAAATTTATTAATGCCTTATAAAAACTCATGTCAAACTCAAGGTATACTCTCAAGGTATAAAAGTCACTAGACTAATAGAGTAAGGCCTCAGTCTTACAATGCCATTAATTAAATGTGGTTGCAGTATCAGGTTAGTAACTCTGCTGATTGGCTTTAAGTGTAGTCATGTGTTGTCATTTAATTGTGCCCGAGAAGACTGAATGATACGCACTAAGCCCATTAGAAAGTATCTGTAGTATTAGCTAAAATACAAGACTAACTATAGTAAAAATGCCATATTATTGTATTTCAGGGGCAATTTTTTTACGTGAAAGAAAACAATTCAAATTGCTTTGTTTTCCATTCCTAGGGCATTTCACAATTTCAGCATTTACAACCACATCATTTCCTTCAACAAGGCCTAATGTCGCTCTTGAAGCTCTTCAGGAAATTTTCTGAGGTTTTATTCACCAAAAACACAAGGGATTTGAGACATAGCATAAATATTCCAACAGTTTTGCATTTCCTATTAAACAACAATATAGTTCTATGCCATCCAAAGCAAGAATAACAGAGTATGTATTCTCATCAAAATGGAGAATCTTTTTTTTTTTTTTTAAATGACATCCTTGCTTTATTAATTTCACTATAATCCATAAAACAGGTCAAACCGTTTCCTGTCACAGCAGTGACCTACATTTTCATGCTTTTAAATTTGCCTTTTACTCTGTATTTCTCAAACACAGCCTAAAGACTACGTTTGTTAAAAAAGCAGGAATACTTTGTTGGCTAAGTCCATTTGTGAATGACAGTCAAAGAGGAGTGCTAAATTACTTGGAAAAAAATCAAAGATGTTGTTGTCCATGGGCTAATTAATCCAGCTTCCCAAGAAGCTCATTCTTTGACCAAATTCATGTGCATTTACGGGGTGTCAAACCCTATCCTGATCTAACCCCCAAAGCATAATTAAATACAACATACAAGATCCAAGGAAAAGAACAGTCCTCTCCCTACTTTTTTGCTATGTATTAAGGTTGGACCTGATGATTTTGAAGGTCTTTTCCAACTTAAACGATTCTATGATTCTAAGACTAATAGCTTGATACTATCAGCAGCATTGTAGCTGTTACAGAACCAATACCACATTTCATAAGTCAGAAACTGTGTACACGTAGTGCAAGAGATGGAGTCCAGAGCTGGGAGGTACGCAGCTGTGAGACCACCTACTTATCACCACCTCCGACAATGTTGCTTCATTTCTGTGATGAGCAATGACCAGGCTCTGGGCATTCTCTGTGCCTTGTCCCAATTCAGTTGAATTGCGGCCACTTTGCAAGGTTAGCCTTTCCTCCATGCAGTATTACATGGGCCATGTTGCTTGGCACATAATTAGTCACTTCCAGCTAAATACATGTACTTCATATCTCAATAGACTAAGGATGGGCCAAAGGCCAGCTCCACAGGTTGCTGGTGCTATACTCAAGGTGAGGGAGGAAATGGAGGTCTCTCACTTTACACAGGGGACTAAGAATTATAAAATGGTAATAATAATTAAAATAATAATAATAATACTTGCAGCTTTTCTTTTGTAAAATGACTTTTAAAAAAATCATGAGATAGATTTGGGCCACTTTCTCTAGTTATTACTTTCTTCCTCAGAAGCACTACTATACAATCCAAATAGAACAGTAATAATTCAAACAATAGCTTTAAGTCTCCTGCTTCCAACAAGGATGATAACAAAATAAACCTACACTTGAAAAGCAGTCAGGCACAGTAGAAATGGGACATGTCAGACGCATATCCAAGAACTTGCACAGTTTGGCTCTCTACAAAGCTGCTGCCCAAATACACCAACGGTACAGACCCCCAAAACTGAGAACTCCTTCCTCTTGCCTTTGTGCTTTTTAGAATATGATTTAACTTCTGTAATAATGCCCTCACTTAGCTATGAAACATCATTAATGAAGGCAGTTAGTGCAACAACACCCTCAGAAACACCATTAAAGCGGATCAATGCCTGGAACATAAAGTCAACATTACAACTGCAGTGTGTTGGTCTTAGTTTTTTTGCTAAACATTTTTCAAGTGTTTGAAAAATTATTTAGTTAACTGAAGAAAGAGTCCACTATCGTTTTTTATTTACTTCACCCATTAGAACCCAAAGTTCTAACTACACGGTACTATTTTGTGCCTTTCTTGTGTATCTATGAGAGGTTCCACGCCTGAAATGACATATTTTAGCTTATTTTCTATTTCTGGCATGTGTATGTTAAATAACTTATTCACCATCAGTGCCAACATGCTGACATAACAGAATTTCCTTTTGTGTTAAACACAGTACTTTGTCCCTTATGTTTATGCAATTAAGCAAGTTTTTTGTTTAGAGTGTTTGTTCCTTCCTATTTCTCACATAAATCTATTTTAAAAGTTACCCAGCACAGCAATTTTATTTTAGTTGATGGTACTCAAATAGAGATCACCAGACATTAAGAAGTGCCAAGTTTAGGCAAATGAAGAATAGCTAACACTAGCAGTACAGGCTGAATACCTTGAAGACTGAATAATACTTTACTCATTAAAAACTTTCCATGCATAAATACAGCCATACCTTAATTTGGGGCATTCTGGTTAAATGTAACTCCCAATTATCTTGATTAGTTCTTACTTCCATTTATGTAAAAATCATTAGTCTTAAAAATTAAATATCTGTCTAAAATCAATAGTCTTCATGTACCCAGTACATTGCCAATGACATGAAACTGTACTTTGAGTTAAGCTGGACTGCTGTTTATATTTGAAGATTGTTATCAGGTAACCATCAAAGACCAGTATACTGTGAAATGAATGCGGACAAGGACTCAGCTATGCTCTTCCCCTTAAACCTGAGCCACTGTAATCGCATTACTGAGATGGAGAGACTAATTAGCTCAGCAAATGTTGTAAAAATCCTGGAAGAGTAGGTTGGCTTGTAATAACCATGACAGAGTTACTCATAAATAGGTATGCTCTGAATATAAGCTGAACTCAAAAAAATCTATGGAAATTAATGATCTGACATCCTTAAGCTGTTTTCAGATTGAAACAGCTGCTCTGTAACAGCTGAGTTGCCATCCTGGAATCACCCTGTTGCCAAGGACCTCAACAGTGCCCGTCCAACAGGAATTTTGTAGGAATTAGTTGGAATGGTAAACAGGACTTAACAGCTCTCCAGCTGCCTGACTGCCAGAAACAGGAGCTTAATTTGGCCCCTTCTTCACCCCATGGTGAGACACAGGCATTTCCTTAAGCTTCATAAGAACAGGCCCACAGAAGTCATCAACACAGCTCACAACAGCAGTGTCTACCTTTTCTGTGTTTTCCTTTTTTCTCACAGAAGTGACAAGAATAACATCTACAGTAAAAAGCCTGGAGCTGAAATGGGACAAACAGTTTGCTTGTTATTGCAAAAATACTAAGAACAAATTAGTCTACCCAACCACTTCTAAGTTGCATGCTGGTTCTAGACTGATATAAACGGCAGATGGGAAACAGCCTCCATATGTTAACAGCATAAATCATCGCTGTAAACGGACACTGCTCTCACACACGTGTCAACTACTATTCAATATTTTAAACAAAAGCCGAAGGAGTTACTGTATCAGACAATATTTTTGCTTAATCAGCTCCAACATGCTGCCTCCAGCAATAGCAAAGAAACTTAGGCTTTGGAAGAAGAACAATTTCTGTGAAGTACCCAATCAGCCTCCAGTTGAACCACCACTCACTTGCTGAAGTCTTTCCACAAACAGAGCCTCATTCCACTGGGAGAACTCTGCAACTGCAACACACTGAAAGGGAAATACAGTGCAGCAACATACAGTCTTTCCTCAGTCCAGGTAGTGTGGTCCTTCTGCATGCTGTGGATGGAACAGACTAACTCCAAGAGGGCAGTGGCCAATTATATTCCTAAGAAGCTAAAATTGCATTCAAATAAACAGTATTTAGAGAAAAACTCATGAATCAGCTCTTCTCTGACAGAACTTTTCTATTTTAATTCTGCTCAGCAAGCACTAGCTGACATGAAACATAAGCATTGCTAAACTATGAGGAAAATTATCAGTACCCTCAATACCTGTGGAAAAGGAGATATGACTTTCTAAAATTTATTTTCTTTTCATATAAGGAATTAATTGAAGCAAAACCTTACAAACAGTATTCATTATTAAGTATTATTAAGTATTCATTAGCTTTCACTGAAGGTCACAGACAAGGTCAAAACTTACATTTTTATTTATTAGACCAACAAATTTTAAGTGTCTGTTATATATTAGGTTATGGCTAATCTCCTTCCTCAAGTTGTATAGATCAAGAGGCCTTTGAGGTCTAACCTCTGGAACACAATTCTCCATTATACAGAAAAACAAGCAAGTAACAATCAACTGCTTTAACCTGTAACTGATGTAATGTATGAATCTGACTGGCATTGCCCTTTGGTCCTAATAAGATTAACACTACTCAGTGCACATGGTAGCATAAGCTGACTGGCTGAACTAACCAGTGGGGTCTTTTCAGTTAATCAGCTTCACCTGGCCTAGGACATGGCAAATAATACTACAACTTTGCCCATGCAGCACATATGTTATTATTCAAATAGTGGGCCCTGGCAGGAAAGCAGCCATTTAACAGTATTGGGAAGCCTTATTTGATGCAGGCCATATACCAAACACCAGGAGAGATCCGAGACACAGAAATATTCACAAAAATATTTTGTTCCTACTGATTAAGTAATAATGTAAAAACCATCCATAAAATATGAATTAAGGCCTGCTGCAATTAAGAGGATGATATATTTAGCTAGTGAATAATAATCTCATTCTTCCAGCTATGCCCAGACAGATGCTGCTGGCTGTACCTTACAAAGCTGAATTAATCAATTAGACATAATTATTCCAGATTCTAGTACCCTGGCTGAAGATACAGATCTCAAGTGATTCCCAATAGCTCACCAGCTTACCTTGCTCTTGTGCTTTATGATGCACGCACACCCTATGTGTGAGCGTTTGGGTATCTTAGGAAAAGTTTCTCTTGCACGTACTGGCTGCAGGAAGCTGGCTTTTACTCATGGATGGCAGATGGCATCATCAAAGTGGCACAGCTGGCCTGTAAGTAACTCCTACAGTAAATGAATTACTGCTAATGGGAGTCAGTCTGTACCAAGAAACAAAAACAACGGAATCCAAAGGAACGAGAATGGAAATCGGGCAAGCAGTGGGGAGGACTGGACTACCTTGCTCTCTCTCTTGCACATCCCTGGTACATTTGCCAAATGGTGAGTGATCACAGGCTGAGAAGATGCTCATACTACCAGCTGGAAGACACAGGGTGTTCAGTAACTTTTGAGACAGCAGACTGAATGTCCTAAGCTGTCCAGTGTTGCTGTGCTTGTCTAGCAACAGAAATGACACCTGCATGAATGAGCAACTAAAGCATTGGGAATGAATGGTGAAATTATCAACTTTACCAGAGGGTTCTGACTGACTTGCACTCTCTTTCAAAGGCAGTTGGTCTTTGCAATGGGCTGGGGGCAGGCACATAAACAAATATCTCAGACAAATCCAGCAACAGATTCTCAGCATGCTAAATTAAGCCAGAAAAACCTCAGACCAACAAAGCACAACAGAGAAAAGCAAGAGTCTTCCAGCAGCTGTTTGCTTTGCTTTTTACTGAAAAAGCTATTGAAGAATTCTGTGTGCTGCCAAGGTGGGAGTCCTCTGTCTCATCATTCATTTGTAATTTCCTAAGCATGTATTAATATGGATTTTCAATGCCAGAACAGTTGCAAATTTATAAACCTGAACAGATCCCAAAGAATTTCCTGTCCTACGCACAAATCCATTTCTCACTACTTTGTCAAAGTTAAAATCACTTAAGAAATGTTTCTCTACTTCTACATGACCTCTTTATATTGTTCATGCTCTGAATAAACATGCATTTACTTTGTTTTCATCTATATCTAGAAAAAAGGCTGCATTAACTTTAAGTAGTGTGGTTTTAAATACAACTGTGTGCTGACTGAAGAGAAAACAATGTTAAGTGGTTCATCTGTTTTAGGATTATAGATTTTCATTTGCTTACAGAAAAAGCTATTTTTGCATGGAAGAGGGCTGAAGGTCTTCTTTGGCAGGTGTTAAGTAGAACTTCTCCAAACTTCATGGCTGTAACAGAGACACAACTCTGCCTAACCATCTGAAATTTGGTTGCAGTGATATTTAATGACCTTGTACATAGGATTGTGACAGATTTAAGCTGATAAAAGTTGGCTGTAAGATTTAAAAAAAAAAATCTTTTTGGTTATCTAACTCATTACTTAGAAATACTGTAGTAGGTGGGCTTGACAGTGCTAGGTTAACAATTGGACTAGATGATCTTTGCGGTGTTTTGCAACCTCAACGATTCTGCAATTCTATGCCTACAGGAAATACTGCATGTTTACCTAGTAGGAAAAAACAGACACACTTAACATTCTTAATTACAAACACTATGTCAGCAGTCTAAGAACAAACTATTCATTCTATTCTATCATTTTCAAAATCCCTCTGCATTTAAAAGAACAACAAAAATGATCTCTGTAGGAGATCCTATCCAATGAAAACAACTCTTTCTCCAACCCTCAGACCTGTAGGGATGGCAGTTGTTTGTTTTTGCTATTAATGCATCTGATTTAAATTTGAATTTTCAAGTTACACCATTAGTTACACTACATCAAGTTACACTACATTCATTAGCTACTTCAGAACATACTCTAATTATTTTAACACTGCTCTTGCATTGCAATTTCATGCAAATGACAATATTTTCAAACATTAACTTGGCCATAATCCTGAAAATGCATTCAATTCTTGGCACGCCTTAAGGATACTGGATTCTAAAACTTCTCCATTATGAAATTACGAAGTCTTAAACTTGACAAATTAGCCCTTTTGAAGATGAACTGCCCTTTTAACTCCAGGAATAACATAGCTTTTCCTAAGTTAAACTATAGTACATATATTCTTATTGATTATAATACTACGTCCTTCAAAAAAAATGAATCACTGAAGACTTTTAACTAGACTTTTCAAGAAATTAACTGTGGTCTTTTTGTAAAGCTCCACAATCATAATTGCCAAAAGCTTCAAAATGAAAAATCTTAATATAGTCAAGAGCATCTTCTAATTGAGTATGCATTTAAAAAAGAAAATCAACTTTTCTATCTTATAAAATACTTGAAAATAAAAATCGTGTAGAACTTGACCTATCTTGAGATGTTTCCCACACAAGCCAATTGAATAGACAGAAATCGACCTAATAGAGAAAGTGGATAGGGAGAAAACTTACAGAAAAAGAATCAGAAATTGTTCGAACTCCTCCCTCCCACTACTCATCTCACAGAAAGGAACTGGGATTCAGTAAAGATATAAAACTATTTATAATACAGTGTCACAAACTAACATAAACCCAGACTTACTTTGTCAATGTTGTAAGTTAATATAAATAGTTACTACTACAGCTGAGATCAGAATCTGTCCCCTACGTGACAAGGAATCTAAGCAAGGATTCAGCACTTACCAGTGCTAAAAAAAGAAGAAGTGCTTCCTGGCTTTGTTCTCCCCAGCTGCTTGATGGAGTATGGGTAATCCATCAGTCTAGACTGGTGGAGGTCACAGTTTAGAAACAGATTCTTAGGAAAAGTCAAGGACACCCTTGAAAAACACTGAAGATGTGAAGCATCTGGCTTCTTATCAACCCTGCCTGAGACAACAAATGTTGACCATTCTCCCTCTGCAGGTACAAGAGACTGCTTCAGTCTCTTGATGAGATAGAGTGAATTCCCCAAGACCAACTCCATACATTCGGCAAATATCCTTGAAATCTTGCACTCTTTTTTTTCCTTCGTGTAGAGTATATTTTTATGTGCCTTTCCCCTTCTTTACATCAAAAAACATTAAACACATTATTCACTTCATAATGTTCAAACAAGAGTAAGAACAGATCAAAAAAACAAGTGCAGTAATTCAAAAGTCTGACGTTCATTTCATATGCCAGTGGGTCAGCAAATGCCCTTAGCCTAGTGCTGCAAAGCACAAGCATCAGACACTGCACTACTGAAAATAAGGTACAAACTATGAATTCTTGAAGGAGCAGAGGTACTGCACTTAGTGCCACACTGCTCTCTCAGACACAAAATTGGGACAAACCTGCAGAAAGGTTAGCGCAGCAAAATTCGCCATGATCTATGTGAGAATTGTGGCCCATTCTAAGCACTTTAATGAACCAAAAGGACTATATCAAGAGTCCAAAGGGAACTGCTTTCTCTTCATTTTCCAGAACCAGCAGCCTGAGCAAGAAACCCAGTGGGAGTCCTTTTCTTGAAAAACACAAAAGGCCTAGAAAGTGAGAATGGCTGAAGCGCTCAACTACATATAACACACTGCTTTGGTATCCTCTTGTACATCTCACAGGAAGCTGTTGTGCCTCAAAAGACACTCCTATGGCTGCCCTGGATACATGTTATTTCAGCAATGGATTTGTGTACATTCTTCTACAATTCCCTAAGCTCCAGGGAGAGGACATTTACTTTCCAGCGACAAAGAGAATGGAAAAAAATATCCCGTATGAAATTAAAAGTTTGAAATGATCAGATATATGGTTAATGATCCTTACATTCCAATTTCTGTTTCTGCACAAAAAAAATTATTTGCTTAGAAATAGCACAAATTAAATTATTTTCTTTTGCCAAGCTTACATAGCATCTCTATGAGAAATGATGGATAGCTGTGACTTCAGACATCTGAATTGTTTACAAGTAAGAGCAGCTGTCTCAGCTTTCCCAGTCTTCCAAAGGTGCTTGACATATTAGTTGCCTGAATAACTTTCTCCTTAAAAGAGAGGAAACAAAAGATTCTACTTCAGATAGTGAGATTCATTGGGTAAGACGGAAGCTGAGAGAACTCTGAGCATGTGGGGAAGAGGAAAAGGAGCATGGAACATCAAGTGGTAAACACAGGCCATGAGCACACAAGGTGGTGGTTGAGAGAAATGTGAGATATAAATCATTATATTGCAGGAAGGAACATGAGGGCACACAGGGGAAAAAGAACTTGGAGACGACCTCAAACATTGGCTTCAGGAAAATCTTCTGCAACTGTAACTCCCTGCATCTAATTCTATGACAAGTACGTGCTACCTTTACCCTGTGTCACAGCCTGCCCCATGTCATGGCCTGTGGACAAAGGCACCAAGTATTCTGACTTCAAGAATGACAAGAGCAGGGCCCTTCAGCTAATTTACTAAGTCATGGTCTTCTCGTTTATTCAAAGCTCTCCATTTTATTTCAAATTTTAATTACATTTCAAAGGCAACTTTAAGTGCACAATGGTTTATTTGTACACATATTTTATTGGATTATTATTATGTTTTTACAACACCACTTGTGGGGTGAGGTTAAAGAGATTGTATTGTATCAAGGAATTTCCAGTTTGCAAGTCTGAACTTCTACTGTCTCTGATGAGAAAAGTCTTTTTGCAGTCAGAACTTCTATGGGTCACCTCATCAGAAAACCAAAAATTTGGTTAACGTAACCTTTACCACATGCTTCTATAAAAATATTTCCAGCTCCTTACAAACTAAGAGCTATTACCAACTAAATTTACAGATTAAGAAGCTGGGAATGGTAGTGGGGCAGAAACGGGAAGTGGCTTGTGCAGTCCTGCAGTAAAAGTAAGGCATGACCGGTTTCCATTTCTCTACTCCAAACCCAAGAAAAGTCTGTCTCAATTTCCTCAGCCTTATGTTTTAGAAATTTTATCAAAAAGCCAGTGAAAAGAGCCGTTCACCTGTTTCTAGGTAAAATGATCGGGAACTAGGAAATAGTGTTTCAGATGTATTATCAACGGCTGCTGCTGCCCTTGAAGGGACTAACATGCACTTTCAAGTTCTTGGATTCCAAGAGGAAAAAAATGCAGAAATAATTAACAGTCCAGCGTAATTTTATTGGATTAAGAAAAAAAAAAAAAAAGATGCATAGCTGGATGCCATGCATCTCAAAAAAAACAACAACAAAAAATACTATCTTCTGTAATTTACTTAAAGCTTTTTGTCTGTATAAGCTATTTACTTTTAAAGGCTGTTATGACCTACAAAAGTAACAGCACTAGAACCACTCTAATGACTACGTAAACTTCACCACAGGTAACAACAGTTCACTCAGCTTCTTTCATTGCAAGGAAAGCAAAGCAGTGCCTTGAATTTATGGTGTTTTACCATTTAACTCATTTGGAACAATGCAACCTATGTTCTTATATTGACTTGAGAACCCTTCTACCTGCAAAACACCATACTTCAATTTCATGCACATAGGAATTCTCTAAAAGTCACTTATATTTACACAGTAAGTCCTCAATGCGACCCTAACCATTAAGTTATGCCTCCTGCATAACAGCTTTCTAGTTTCACCCAGGTTTGCACTGACCCCACTAACTTGCAACATATTTTAAACTATCTTTCCAAAGCTTAACCCAGAGCAGCTTTTAGCCTGTACATTGTGCATTGAACTTACACTTTCAACTAGAGTAGTATTTACTTAAAGGCAAAAAGCATTGAGGACTGGAATTAAATTAAAACAAAAATGATTCCTGTCATTTACTTTGATCATTAAAAATCGGTCTCTAATATGAATTTACCTAGTCTAAGCTTCAAATCTTTGCATCTTGCTATGCTTTTCGTCTAATGAACGCACCATTACCTCTCACTCTGGTGAAGGACGATAAGGTCATCCTTTAACCCATGTTTTAGCAAACAAATAGGCAGCACTCCAAGTCTCTCACTTTAAGACACGTTGCTAGTCTTGGTACCCAGGTCTTTGGTAATCTGTTACATCAACACAGCAAAAATCAACCTTGTTATTACAGCTTCACCCTGAAGAAAAACACTTCATAAACAATACCTTGCACAGCAAGTATCTGGTCATTCTTATTCCACAGACCTGACAGTATGTATGAAGAGAAAATAAGAATAGATGAAAGTCTGACTTTGATTTATTTGTCCTAGTAGCATTTCAAAGCCAATGCCAGTGTTGGAAAGAAAAGAATAAAAAAAATAATTTAAAAAAATAAATAAAAAACAAGCTGAATTCTCTACTAACCAATACATCTTCAACAAAATCGTTAACTGGATTTTGATCGCTGAACATTTACTACAGGGGACATGCAAGCCAGAAATGAAGAACAACCTCACTTGCCAAATCAGATTGTTGGCATTGTACAATACTGTTGTTATAATAAACCACATTTCTTACTTCTGAACCGTACAAATTTGGGTCTGGAAGTGCCTGGGACAGACGCGGGAAAAAAATGTTTGTTTTTATTCCATGTTTAAAAATCCTCAAATCTCTGTATTCACAGCATTAGACGTAACCTTTGCTGGATCCATACTGCAGATGAAATACTGGGAGATGTTGAGGCTGAGGCCTCCTAAGGTTCTGTGGTTCAAAACTGTAATTCCTAACTCAGGGTAAGCAAAGACTTTCATCGCTCTTCAGATGATTGTTCCTTGCAGGTACCATTGCAGAAAATAGGACACAAGCCACCCCTGCTTTTCAGTGTTTGCTGGTAGTGGGAAGAACTTCACATGCAGGGACAGAAACTGATGGCTGCTTCCAAATCTAAACACTTCCAAAACTTTACTGTGCCTAGCAGTTTTCACAAAAAATGCTCATTAATCAAACAATGACATATATACCTTGACAACACATTTTTGCTCCACAAAAAAGGTCTTGTGAATATTATTGAACACATTCAGGAAAAAAAGCCCTCTTTGTGTGCTTTTCATACAGACCTTCCTGCCAGCACGCCCAAAGCACACAGCACTCAGTGTACTCTACAAGCATCCTCATCAGGAGCTGTATGCAACACTACCAGCATGATAAGGCTCACTCCTTCTCCCACTGAGACATACCAGGTGTACCATTACCAGAAGTAATAAAAGTATATTAAAAAAATGCAATAGCTATTAGCCTTCAGGCCACTCTTTGGTATTTCACAGCATATTAAACAAGAAACCTCAAGATTTTTACTCACGTAGTTGATAACCAGCACACATGCAAGTTCTTTACTGGTCAAAAGATTTCCTGCAGTCAGCTGCTATGCACTTGTTATCAGAGGACTTTTCCATTAGCCATTTGCTAATTTTAATTAATGACATCAGTTTAAGAAAAGACACTTTCTCTTCCTACAGGAAGAAAAAAAATGCAGCACCTGGTAAGGTATTAACCCAGTATTTGTCATCAAGTCACAAATGTAACAATGCAGAAACAGCTAAAGGATGGAAAAACAAACAACGTTTCACCACTATTTGCTATTCTGTTTGCATGAATATGGTTATTTTCACAAAAAGCAGCTTCGCTTTCCCTATAAAACTGCCTAGCAGTGGTAATGAGACCCATCAAAATCTCTCCCTAATAATTCAAAAATATACCATTTTGCTTGCAGCATTTTCTACTCCAGATGTGAGAAATTTAAAATCAAAACCAAAGGAAGGAAAGTAAAATGTTGATTTGCTGCTGTTGATAATGCAGCCTTGGGAACAAACTGCTTCTACTCCTTCTGTTTGGCTTTGCATCTCTCTTATTTCCATGTAATTTCCTTAGCAGCAGTTTTTCTTCTTGTTTAGTAAGCAGCCACACAGCGACAACAAACTTTTCTACAGCTTCTGATGTTTCTTAAATGCCATGTTTATAAATGTAACTGCCGATAGAAATTACTCTCGCTACCTGTCCCTTCAAATGCAAGGCTGCCCTTTAAATGTTTATTCTACCTGAAGTTCATGCATGCTATGGAATTTAATGAACCCCCTGAAACTGCTTCATAAATACTATACTTTCTGCAGCATCTCTTTCCAATAGAAAGTGCCTGGGGAACCTCTATAAAGATCAGCTGTATGTAATATGAGCTATAACCACCTTCTACCCGTTTGCATGTCTTAAAATAGAGGGAGATTCTTTCCAGCAGCTGCATACAAAGTGAGGCAGTATAAAGACTAATTGAGAAGTGCCATTTGTTTCCCGTATTCAAAATAAAAGCAGTAAGAATGGACAAGGGAGTTACCTTTATTTCCATTTTCCTTTTGGCAGCAACCCAGACTTGTATTCTATCAGCCTACCAGAGGCATGCATTCAAAAGGAATTCAGCAATGCCCATGATCCTATTTAAATCTCTTGCATACAAAAAAATCAAACAAGGTGGAGACTGTACTAATTCTTCTTGGTGGGAACAACTTATAGATTGTTTAACGAATGCTGGAAAACATTCCTTAAAAATAAAAAGACAGATTTTTAATGTCTACCTCTTATACAGCGAACACTCACCAGTACAAATGAGAACAGTGACTGTAAACCACACACAAATCCACAGTGGTATCATGTGTGTCAAACAGCTGGAAACAACACAGCAAATGCTCACATCCATGAGCTACATGGGTGTGTGTATGTGCATGCACTTCTCCAGGAGGGGAGAAGATGCTGTGAATTAATAATTAGACTTCAGTAAGTCTTATGAGACCTTCTATAACTATCAGAGATGCCTTCAAAGTAGAAAAATAATTCAGTATTTTAGGGGCATGTGAAGGACAGGCGGTTTCTATAGCCTCCCTACAGCTGTTGTCAGCACCATGAGCCACATGGCATGATGTTGCTCTGCTGTCAGACATCAGGGATACTAGAGCTTAAAATCTGATGCATCCTAAAAGGCTGCCCATCTTACGGTCTTCATTTTAGGATTTTATTTATTGTGTTTGGGGGTGAAGTGGCAAAGAAAAGCCCTATGGGTTCTCATGAGCAAACCTTAAGAATTCTAGTCTACTCATTTGTTGCTGCCATAAATGAATTTGGTTTTAAAACTGTTTCACACAGCAACAGAAAATGAGCATCACAGACCAGATTCAGACTGTGCATAAACCTCCTCAGGTCAACTGAATTGCCCTCACTTTCCTCAGCTCTGAACCAAAAACACAGAGACAAATTTTGATTTAAGTTGTATCTGTGCAATCATATTCATGTCAACGGTTTAACATGGGAATAATCATACTAGAACTTGGTTAAGTGCATAAAAATCTCAAGACAAATTATTTCATGTAAAGAGCAAGCAAGAGGAACTGATTTTAAAGAACTGTTTT
Organism: Netta rufina; assembly: GCF_964035555.1. Taxonomy (NCBI): domain Eukaryota; kingdom Metazoa; phylum Chordata; class Aves; order Anseriformes; family Anatidae; genus Netta; species Netta rufina. The sequence goes on along the minus strand of NC_140128.1, from coordinate 1,584,420 downwards.
GATGATATGCATTTCAAAAGGAATAACATTATCTTCTCAGATTATTTTGTTTTTCTGTTGCAACCTTGACAGACAGCTTTCAGACGTGTGCACAATGCTCACTATGTGAATGACCCCACTGACATCAGAAACCTCAAAGACAAGTAAGCACATGATTAAGACAATGAAATGTGCTCATTAGCAGCACATCTTTTGCTTTGGAAAGCAAGATGAGAAAAAGTTAAAAGCTCTAGCACTTTGACTTAGGTTTTAACTAAATATGAGTAACTTTTCAGGTCAGTACAACTATTAAGATTGTACTGGTCTCGCTGCATATCGGAGAACTAATGATGATGTGATGCAGTTTCCCCTACATCTGCCCCGTCATCTTCTAACAAAACAGGTTTTCTGTTAGCCTCACCAGTGCAGTGTAAGTGAGGACTCTATGTCTGGGACCCTACGTGGCAAACTGAACATCTCAGCCACAGGGCTGACAATAGCATATCAAGAACACAAAACTGTCAGAAAATCAGGAAGTCAATTTCTCCCTCCCTGTAAAGTACAAAAGGAAGCAAACTCATTTGCTGAAGTCAAGATACAAATAGCCCAGAGGAAAAGGAAAGTTATACGCCCACCAGTGACAGGAATTTTTTCTGACTTTTAAAAGGCTGTTTGGTACTAGCTTAAATCCAAAGCAGGCAGTCTGTACAACTGCAGTTGGGAATCCATTGGAGCCTCTGTACAGATTATTGCTGTAATAATGACAAAGAAAATGAAAGTGTGTGTGTACACATGCACGTGTGTTTAAAACAGGTTAAAAAAAATGCAGACAGCTTGACCTGACATATTTAATCACTGTCTGTTTTTATGTCTATCTATGAAAGGGCAATTGAGGTTTCAATATTTAATGAGTAAACCTAGGTGCACCTTAAATTCATCAGCTGTGTGTGTACAAAGGTAGCTCTTGTATGCACTGGGTACAACCTAAATCCAAGACTATTTACAATTTATTACAAAAGAGACAGAACTGAAACAGTCACACACAAACAAATAAACAAAAAACAAAGGGAGGGGCATTGCTGAGGAGCAGTTTTTAGAAATCCTTAGTAATACAATCCCAGATCTGTTGCCCTCTATACTCTGCTATCAGCTTATGACTTTCCCTGAGATCTGTTCTCTCTGTGGGCTGCTACAGGATTCTTAGTGAAAAGATGTTTTTAAAGGCATTTCAAGGAAAGGCTTGCTTGTTTCATACTAAAAGCCAAAAATAACACACAAACATGGGGCACTAAATAAAATAAAAAGCCAAGTGTTATGGACCAGTTTCATATTCAACACTGTCTTGAGAAGTGGACACAACAGAAAACTTGATTCTGTCTCAGCAATTTGGAAGATGAGACAAATAAAGGGCAAAGAGCAGGAAAATGCAGTATAAACAATGGGTCTATAATGCACAGAACTAATGAGGTTTAGCTTTCCATCACCTTCTGTTTGGTATTTTCAATCACCTTCTGTTTGATTCTCTAGCTAAGCCTACATATCAGTTAAGGCACTGGTAGAGAGTGGATGTGTACACAAATGCATGTTCTCAGTGTGAGCTTGCACTGCAACACAACTTTCTACACTAGGGCAACATTAGGAGGCCTTTCTTTTCCCAGCCAACTGTTTTCCAAAAAGCAGTATGAATTTATGGTCTTTGAGGTCAACTCCCCCCCCTGCTTGGTTTAGCCCAAATCAACCAGCCAGGTTCAAGAGTTCCTGCATATGAACACATAGTCTCATTCCCACAAGCAACCTTATTTCTTCAGGACACTGCACTGCACTTTACCATTCCATAGCGATGAAAAATAGAAAACTCTCCATCTTTTAAAACGAACTCATTTCCCATTGTATAATGTGTTTTGTAATTACAGCAATATCATCTTTGCAGACTGATTTAATGAAAACAGATAGGATATTCTGCACTTCTTAAACTGTGAAGTATAAATCAAGTCAGGGGGGAGGGGTTAGAATGGCTCTATCCTCTTCTTAAAAAGCAGATCAGAGCAGCCACTCTTGAAACAGGACACCTTAAGGTACTTGGTAACTGAATTTGAAGAAAAAATATTTAAGATCACAACTGAAGGTTAAATAAAATGTCTTTTCTTCCCTCTCACATCCTCTACCAACTATGCCAATAACATTCTCCATTTCCCTAGTGTATACAATTGGTTAACAAAGGGATAAAAAGGTGTTGAGACCAAGGTAAGAACAGCAAGTCAAACTTGAAGGAAAAAAACAGCCCACAAGACTGTCATTTGCAGTCGAACCTGCAGAAAATAACGAGCCATTCAGCAGAGAGATCTGATTCATGTTCAGACATCCTGAGTCTTATCCGTAACGAGCTGTCTGTGCCGCTGGCTCTCATTTCCAGCCTTCTCACCACTGGTAACACATGCATTGAACATTGCAAAAACAACCCTTAGAAACCCAGGAGTGTCAACTGCAAACATAGTAGACACTGAAAAACACCACGACTCCCAAACATTTAGCCTCCCAGTGTGAAAGCAGGTAGCTCATATATTTTGTCATTCCTTAAACTCTATCTATGAAGCAAACAAAAAACAGATTCTAAACAATGATGATCTGCACTCAGAAATACAAAACAAATCAGCTTTCCACAAAGAAAATATGAACCAAAACAAAAGCTAAAAACTTGAAGACACGAAGTTTCTGTACCTGAAGACATGCAATGTGTTCAGCTGCAACAATGGACTTCAAGAAACACCTCAATAAATTTAGTCTCAGATTATTTCTACTGCTTCAGTGCTCCAGATCAGCAACCCAATCTGTAGACAGCAGTGATAGAAAATACCTTCTGATCTTTCACAAGTACCAGCAAAAGTATTGAAATGCCATTAATGCTGTGTCATTATTTCCAGTAAGTGCAAAAGCCATTTAAATGGCAACATGGACATGGACTAGTATGTGTTGGGGAAACTGCTCAGCTCCCCAGCAGCCTGACTAAGTATGGCTGCACCTCCAGCCTCTGTGGCACATAGCTGCGAGTGGGCTAAGAGGCATGGCTGGGGCCCAGGGCCTAGGCTGAAGCACAACATCATAGATCTGCTGGTACTGCAGCAGCAGCACGATACATCACTGGTATCACGTCAACACCCACATCAGAAGGCACAACACTGTCATATCATACTAGCACTATTACTCACATCAGCCTGCTTTTTCTCTGTATCCAGGAGCCTGCAAGTCACACAGAAGGGAGCAGGATTTTATACCACATTCCTATAAAAGCTGGCCCCTTCAATCACTGTAACTGCCTCAGAGGCAGCCAGCTCCTCTGCTGACAGTAGCAGTAACACACAAGAAAGCCATCCTGCCTCAGGTTCTTCTTGGCAAGGTACAAAGGGAAAGGAAAACACAAATAGGAAGGAAAACTGTCTGGCAGGGGAAGCTGAAAATGATTCAAATAAATTCAGTCAATCTTTAAAGCAAAGGTGTGGACCCTATAGGCACATCTGCAGATTAACACTGTTAGTTTATTATTGGGGAAGACTAAAGTGAGATGAAATTTTAAGGTTTGAATGAGACTTAGGACGCTTATTTAACCAAGAAAAGCTGCAGAATTAGGGAATAGCTGAATGGGGTAGCAGACGAGAAGGAATTCAGGTATCACTTAGATTTCGAAAAAACATTCTAAAATATTATATATGTAAGCTATTTTAAATCAATTTATGAATAAAAGTAAAAAGCAACAAGAAACCGCAACCAGTTGTAGGATTGGTTACAATATTAGTTTTAGCTTCAAACTCTAAGAGGTGAAATACTTGCCCCTGCAAAGGTTGTCTCAAACCGAGTAAGACTGGCATTGCTGCCTGATTAAAGTCACAAGGTCAGTGTTTCTACTTACCAGACAGAGCTTCTCTGAATAAATCATAAAAGAAACCAACACAGAACACCCAAATCACCTTTTTTTTTTTTGTATAATCAGTGCAATCCTTTAAGTATTCCTACAATACTGCTACAGTTGCACTAGTAGTCTGAGTTGCCACGCCACTGCTAGATTACCATTTCTCTCTCATTTTCAATTCCTGTTTATCTGTGGTCTTCATACCACAGTCTAATAAAATATCAGTATAATTTTTTAGGCCTTACTTGCCAATTTGGTGAGAAAGATATCTTCACATGGGTACACCAATAAGCGCTAATCACAGCAGAGTACCTCTGGACATGCAACATATCCAGGGAACAGCAAGTAAATGCCTAACGATACAGAATCACATCAAATACCAACAAGCTGAGTAATTAACTAAGCACCTTCATTAAAAGTGATCCCATTTAAGATTATACTGTGCTGCTGTTACAGATGGAAGAACAGATTCTCTGCTGCTCACATCCTCTTCAATTTTTTGGAGAGTCACCTCGCTGTGATCAGTGATGCTGAGAAGAATACATATGCCTACAATCATTTTTTTCAATCAAATGTTTACAAGCTTTTAAATTATTAGTAGCTGGTCACCTGAGGTAACCAAGGTGCCATCCTGAGTAATGACTGAATTTTCTACGTATGTAAGAGATGCTCAATGTGAATAGAAAAGCCTGTTGACATGTACTTTTAAACTCTGTTGCTTTTGCTTCCTGGACACCTCTGAATCCAATCTCTTAGTACTTCCATAAAGTTCTTCCTCTGACTTTTTTCCTGATATCCTCTATATTCTGAGAAGGTTCTTAACACCTGGATGGAAAGCATCCTTCTTCTTTGCACCTCCCTAGCACCATTTTCTTCATAAATCCTTCTTAGGCTGCTTACCTCTACTTCTAGTCTGGTATGAGCCCGCCCAACATATTGTTCTCTCTTTGTTGGCTTTAACATCTCTTTCAGCAATGGTAAGAGACTTCACTAAGAATATGGGTCCTTTTCATGCTAATAAATCATTCCCTATTTCTTTCAATATAGTATCAAGAAAACTTCCACAGGAATGTACCTACTAACACTCTCAGAGAGTAGCAGTTAACAGGTGACAAACCAATGTGTTACTTGAACAAATGAACAGAAGCCAGAAAGCGGATTATGATCCAAAAGAATATTTAGTTAGTTGCCAACATTTGACGTTTCAGAATAAGAATAAGGAGAAAAAGTATACATTCATACTTGAAAAGTTAATTCTGCCTCATAATACTTAGGCTATTTTTTTCTTGGTGTTTGAGATTAGTTTAATCATTATTTTACTATTTTACTCCCCAGCTTTCCTGTAGGCTCCCTTTAGGTACTGGAAGGACACTGTAAGGTCTCCCCAGAGCCTTCTCTTCTCCAGGCTGAACAACCCTAGCTCTCTCAGCCTTTCTTCACAGGAGAGGTGCTCCAGCCCTCTGATCATCCTCATGGCCCTCCTTTGGACCTGCTCTCACAGCTCCATGTCCTTATGGAGATGACCACTGAGCTAGACACAGTGCTCCGGGTGTGGTCTCAAAAGAGCAGAGGGAGAAAATTGCCCTTGACCTGATGGCCTCAAAGACAAACAGGGAGAAAATACAATGAAAAGGGCCAAAGGGTTGAGATAAGGAGGAGGAGATCTCACAGTATTTATCATGATGGGCAAAACAGACTCAGCATAGGGAGACAGTAAGATTACCTATTACTAACAAACTAGAGAAGTGAGAAACAAAGGAAAGAAACCAAAAAGCACCTTCCACCCCATCCACCCTCTTCCACCTCCTCCCCCCGAGTAGCGCAGGGGAATGGGGTTATTGCCAGTCTATAGTGCTTCTTTTCCACCACTCCTTCTCAATCACTCTCGTCCCCTGTGCTGTGGCGTCCCTCCCACGGGATGCAGTCCTTGCTGAACTGATCCAGTATGGGCTTCACACAGGCAGCAGCTCTTCAAGAACTGTTCCAGATATGGGTCCGTACCACGGGGTCCATCCCTCAGGAGCAAACTGTTCCAACCTGGGTTCCCCACGGGCTGCAGCTCCTGCCAGGTCACCTGCTTCTGCATGGGCTCCTCTCCACGGGCTACAGGTCTGCCCTGGAATCTGCTCCAGCAGGGGTTCTCCACAGGCGGCAGCATCCATCAATGCTCGTCCGCCTGCTCCACCGTGGTCTCCTCCACGGGCTGTGGGGGGACAGCCTGCTTCACCATGGTCCTTACCACAGGCCACAGGGGACTTCTGCTCTGGCACCTGGATCACCTCTCCCCCTCCTTCTTCACTATCTTGGTGCCTGCAAGGCTGTTCCTCACTCCTCTCACTCTCCCAGTTACTGTGTGGTGCACAGTCGTCGTGTCCCCCCCCCCCCCCCCCCCCCGCATCTTAAACATGCTCTCACAGAGGTGCAAACAACACCACTTATTGGCTCGGCTCTGGTCAGCAGTAGGGCCCTTACCTAACATGGGGCAGCTTCTAGATTCTTCTCACAGAAGCTACCCCTATGGCCCCCTGCTACCAAAACCTTGCCATATAAACCCACTACAACTCCATGCCTTAATCCTCCAGTCTGTACTGATGTTTGGGTTGCCCCAATCCAGATGCATCACCTTGTACTCAGCCTTGTTGAACTTCATGAGGTTCATGTGGGCCCACCTCTCAAACCTGTCCAGGTCCACCTGGAGGGCATCCCTTCCCTCCATCTTATCAACTCCACCATTCAGCTTGATGTCATCCACAAAACTGCTGAGTGCACTCAATCCCCATTGTCTGTATGTTCAAGATACTGTTTTATATGTTTTATAATGTTAAATGTTTCCCAGTATTTTGTTTATTTCACTTGGGACAGCAAATGACTAGCATCAGAACGCCACAATAATTTTTTACTTTTTCAAAGAATTGTGACACCTTTTCCTCTCAAGCTCACAAAACTATATAGATAAACAGTTAGCATGGTCTTCCTTCATAGGTTCCCATACTTAATAAAAAATGGAGCCCCAGCATGTTGCTTGGGAGAAGATATAGTGTCTCCCTGCTCTTGTTTTGATGCTATCTCTGAATGCAAAGCATGCATTGCAACCTGTTGGCCCCAGACTTAAATATTCAGTGCAATGAGGCTTCTACATTTCTTCCAGGAACAAAGAACAGCACATTATCAATAACAGCCAAAGGCAAACTAAATAACTTCAGCAGTGTTCTCCTGCAGACAATCTTTGTCTTCCCAAACCACTACTTAACTTCAGCTTTTTTTTTGTCATCTTCAGTAAAATGTAATGTGCATTTAGATAAAATACATGTACATGTAAGTACAAGGGCAGTACACAGAAAAACTTCTAGCAGGCTGTGTGTCTGTGTAAGCTTTCGCCTTCTCCACAGGAAGTCTTTTAGGGGTGCACAGGTTTAGTTGTAGTAAATCTCCCTCTCCCTCTGAGTGTTTTTTGTTGTTAAATTTTCTGGCGGATCTTTTTAGTAAATATATTTTCATTCTTTTCAGCAGAGATCAGGTTATATGAAAAGAATGTATGAAGAAATACAATTTTGAAAAGCAAAAAATAATAAAAATCAAAGCCATTTGAAATAAAAGTAACATCTAGGAGAGATTCTGCAGCTTAACTTCATTTACTCTTCGTTCCTAAACTTTAGAGATGTTTGAGACACATCTCTGACTGAGGAAAAAATCAAAGTACCTAGTGATGTTCAAGAGTCAGAACAAGTTCAAGAGTAACAGCAAATCATTTTTATTTAATATGAAACATCATCAAGAAAGCCACACCTGAGCATGAGTCATCTCTTTTGCGTGCCATCCTCAGCTGTCAATGCTAGCATAAGCTGTATGAAGAAAAATGCAGTATTAAAAATTTATTTAAATTAGAAAGAAGAGAAAATTAGAGAAAAATAAGAATAGGCACAGGTCAGATTTATATAACATAGGCATGAAAACAGTGACAAAAATGATTAGTATGTTAGATATTTCAGAAGTTAATGTACTTCAATAAGATCAGTGAAGTACGTTTTATTGTCTGTTAGTCAGACTACCAAGTTTGTACAAAATATCACCCATAACTGATTGTGATAAAAGACATTGCAGAAGAAATGTTACCCTCTAGGTTAGCTTTAGAGGTGGCTATCCAATGTGGTTCTACAGTGCCTAATGGAGCAGTAGTTTATACAGATTCAAGAGGCGGCTGCAGAAGCTCAGGGCACAGAAATCCACAGGCAGCTATTAGACATGGAGACCACATTTGTCTCAGTAAATCCGTAACAAGAAAATGATTGAAGTCTCAGAAGGAAATGGAAAGCATTATGCATCCTTGCACTGTTCGTGTTCTTTCTTCTTGTTGCCCCCAGCTGCTGCTCAGAAGAGGATAAAGGAAAAGATGCATCTTTTGTCTGATCCTGTATGGCCTTTTTGACGCTTTTAGGTAATGAAAAGTGAGGTATAAGAGGAGAACAGATTGGATAGAAATACTACAAAGAGTACTCTATCACTGTACAATATAGAAAAGATACAATCCAGATGGAAGACTCCAACAAAATTTTCAGAATCAGTTGCCAAACAGCACTTGATTCAAACTCGATTTCAAATCTAATGAAAGTTGGTAGTCATCTGACAAAGCTCAGCAGGCCTTGGTCACTGCCACCAAGGCCTGAGAAGAAAGGATGTTGCTATTCTTAATTCACCGAAAGCAATATTAGACCTGAAGCAAGCAGTGGTAAGTATGGTAATGCAGAAGACATTTCACCTCTGACACATGGCTATATGGCTCACATTTTAGCCCTTCCTTACAACATTTTTTTCTGAAATGTCAATTTATTTGTGCTCTACAGTCTCACTTGTTCTATGCTACCAAAAACAGGTTCATAATAAAGTCTAAGTTTCATTTTTAAACTGACAGTTTGTTAATTAAATGTTCATTCTCTACAGCAGCATCCCTGTTTCTCTCCTGCTTCTCTTCTATTTCTTGTTGCTCCAAAATTTTCATCCTCAGTATTTCATCTTCAGTTTAACTGAATACAGTAAATCCATAAAAAAGGGCTCTTCTATTTCTGCCCATAAGATAAACTTGGGACCTAAGCCACTGCATTAATTCATTAATTCATGTTAATGCACAGAAGGCAAAAAAAACTGACACAGTAATAGGGCCTCACAACGAGTTTTGCTGCCACTGACTTCAAATTAAGATATTTTTTTTCGGTTTCGCGTTCACAGCATTTCTAACTTCAATAGCTGTCAGTTTTCTTTACTGCTCATAGAAAAGTCCAGGTTTAGTGTTCCTTCAGATTTTAGTTTGGTTTAACACGCTGAAATCTCAAGAAGTGAGTACAAAAATTAACCAGAGAACCCTGTTTTGTCTCTAATCAGAATGATCAAAGACACACCATGGCCTCTCTTTAAAGCATATCACAGGAAAACAGTGTTTTCAGTGTTTAAGGGAAAAAAAAAATCTATTGCGGCACATCTTAATTTCCATCATAATATCATAAGAAGTCAAAATAACATACTCCTCATCTCAGCTACTTTGATAACACTATCAAATGTTGCACCTGTACTTGTTTTGCTGATATTCTTAGAAAGTCAGAGATGTTGTTGATGTACTTAAATCATCATATAAACATGCAGAAATTAAGTACTGACATAATTTCATCTGTTTGTGAAATTACACCAAATCACATTAGCTCTAAGTTTGGCTTATTACTAAACACTGCTTTCTTATACAGCTCTGAAATTTCTGCAAATTTCTTAAGCTTTCCTTAAGAACATTATCAAAATTTGATCACGTTACTGGTCCTTATTACTTTTCAAACCCTACCTGTATAAATCACTTATATTTTATCAAATAGTAGTAGCTTCCAATAGCTTCATGTTATGGTAACCTCACAAAAAATTCTTGAAATTGGAGTTACAGACCCTATTCTTTAAGTACAATCAAACAAGAGTTGTATGACAGTCGTACGAGTCCCAGTTGAACAAGAACCAAAATATCATCTTCCTCCCTTTCTAAACTCTGAGATTTGTATAAAATTAATCTGTTAGAGAAGATCCTTCAGAAAAACATTCTTCAAATCCTCTAGCATATGAGGTCTGAAATAACCTGGCTCATAAGAACTCGTCTACTTTGTCTCCCAAATGTGACGTACTATAATTTTTTTCACTCCTACTCTAGTTTCATACAAAGCTCCTTCTTTAAAGTGGCAGAGAATTTGATATAGCTTCTTTTTTTTTTTTTAGCATACCTTTAAATAATAAAGTGAGCAAAAAAGGGAATATTAAATGTCCTATTGGATATTAGCAGTTTTTAATCTCTCTGTATTCCTGTGATCTTCAGAATAGGAATTTTCAATACACCACTCTAAAATCAATGGAAGACCTCTCAACAACCACAGACAGAAGTAAAAAAAAAAAAAAAAAAAAAAATTCTTGTCAGATCTCAAGTCTTTTCCAATGCTATACAGTCTTTCTATAGCACTTTAAATAAATACAAAAATTAATTCTATTATAAGAATTCTATAAATTCTTAGATTTATAGCTCTAAATATAAAACATTAATTTATGAACAACTAAATGATTGCGAAGTTTACAGAACGACAAAGATAAAGCTTTTAGAGCAGACTTTGTAAAGCTACGTAATACTTCATGCTATCAGAAAGAAAATGACAGCAAGAGAAGCTTGGAAGAAAAAAAAAAAAAAGTGAAAAAAGTGGATTATAGTTCACATTGACACCGATAACTTGAAAGCTATTGATATTTACAAAATAAAATGTATCCTCTCACTTGATTGAGTGCCACCCACAACTAAAAGTACTAAATAAAAAAAAACAACTTTGCACTAACCTCATTCTTCCTCTCTCACCCTCCCTTTTTACAAAAGGCAGAGCTCTGGCTCCCTCCCCAGCCTTGTCATAGTGGCAGTTTATTTCTGAAGCCTCAGGCAAAATACTGTCATGGATTTGCTTCCTTATGGTGGTAGAAACTTGGGCTAGATGCCCTAAATGAGCACAGCCTGTCAGAACTGGTATGGAATTTGCACCTATTTCACTGTGCAGTCTGGAGAAGCTTAGCTGACAATACAGCTTTTCTTCTCTGCCTTGGGGGACAGGAAACAACAGGCACCATCTGTCCTATAATTCCGAATCGTGAGTATCTTAGATGAAAAGTCCAGTCAGAGCACCAGGAAAGCATTGCAGCAGGGAGCTGAATCCATACTGATTTGTAAAGTATTACAGTTCACCTCATTTAGGTACTTATCATGTGCATGAGCTGAGAAGAGTTTCTGTTTTGCACTAGTGATTTCTGCTGCCCTCATGCCATGCAGTAGGCTTCATGCTGATGATATCTAATGAAAAGTCTAACAACTAAAATGCACTGCTTGTCAAACACTATACAGCCAGTCTGGTCTGTCACCAGTCACAATAATCCAGTGATCTGACAGGATGTCATACGCTTGACAAAAATTCATATAGAGAAATAAAAAAATCTCTTAGCATTTATACATTACTTAAGTAGTGCAAACCACTTTTACATAAAGGAACTGTACACGTTTTATAGTTGCAAATTCACAGTCAGAATCCAGTTGTTCTATAGGTGGCTGCGCAGAAAACACTGTATTTTACATAGCCCTCATGATAATACAGAAGTCAAGGCAGGAATCCAGAATATAACAAACCCACAAGAAAATGTAAAAATCTCACTACCTGCATCTACTTGTTACAGCTGATGTCAACCTCCTCAATTTAAAATTAAAAACTGATAAAGAAAATGATTATGGAACTCAGGAAGGAGAATGTTTATTCTAAAATCAGATAACTTTAAAATTGTTGCCTACAGCATATTCTTAAACAAGATTATTCAATGTATTTTGCTATTCTAAAATATTAGAAGAAAGTAACTTTCCTTAGCCTTGTATTTCATCAAGTCTCATATTGTAGGCATTTCTATTGCAGCTCCAAAGCAAAAATTGCATGTGGCTGAAGTGTTCAGGTTTTGGACATGGATATATGTTCCTCAACTACCGATCTTTCTGTCTCCAGCTGATTGCTGCCACAGGACTCAAATTTCAGATCCAATGCATCTATAGACACAACTGGGAACTGTGTGTAGACACACAAGAATTCAGGAAACAATGAGAAATATTTGTTAACTTTTACAGTGCTATGGACTGACTGTTACAGTTCATGCTGATAGTTACTGAAAAAGTAATAATTGGTTAGATAAATCACTGTCTGAGCCTTACTTCTGAGCCTTGACAGGACTGCATACATGAGTATTTAAGTCTTGACAGTAAATATCTGAGTGGATACATTTATAATTGCATTCCAGACTGGACTCAATCCATTACTGTGAGGATAGGGAACTTAAAAAAAGGACATGTGGCTAAAGCACACCAGAAACGTTTTTTCAGATCTGTCTGTACAGTGCTTTGGGGTTTTGTGGTGGCTTCTATTTATTTATTTATATATAGATATACACACACACACAAAATACAGTCAATGAAAAGAACAGGCATGGAAAAAGTGTTACCCTTCAATTAGTGATTCTGTAACATAATTCCCATCCTAATGCCACCAGATTCTGGCCCTAAATATGAAAAGGGAGCTTGTAATGAGAAGCAGGAAGATACTTCCAAATGAAAAAATGCCTCTTTTTTTTTTTTTTTTTTTTTTTTGCTTCACCACAGAAAGTTTTTTATTTTGTCTGGATAAGGGCAACCAGTACCCTGACTGAGCTGAAGTAGTGCAGTAATTAGGAGATACTTATCTAACCAAAGGAAAGAAATTTGCTTTCAGGTGTCATACCAGAAGGAGATTGGTATTAAGTGAGGAAAGAACTAAATACTGACCTTGACAATTTTTTTTTTTTTTAGAGCAATGAAAAAACATTATTTACAAAAAATAAGGGGTTTATCCAGCAACTTAAGTATTTGTGTAATCAAGTCTCGGCAAGTTACACACTATATAGTAAATTATAGTAAATTTATATGCACACACATGTAGGATATAGTATAAGGTGAGGAAAAGTGAAACAAAACTGCAGTACAAGAAGGAGTCCTTTTCTAGACAAAAGACCAAGAGGTAAAAGACAATAAGACACAAGAAAGTTTATAGAAAAGCTCTAGTATATTTTTTCACACCATCACATTAGATTAGTAGTATGAACAACTGTAAGTATGGAAAAGGTTGAATGTGGAAATCAATATTCTCAGACAAAACAGTAAGAAGAAACTATAAGGCTTACGTAATGCAGCTGAAGCTCTGTATATTAATTCAGACATGCTGCTGTCAGTGTCCAGTGACACTGAAAACAAGGATTGACTTGTTTTCTTCAGCACTGTCAAAGATTGGCTGTATTTTGCCTACCACCATTGTTGCCCTTTGGGAAACTGGCTTGCAGCATTTCTGTTAGTAACTCAAAATCTGAGAAAGTCAGTTTTTTAGTAAGTTGTAACAGTGACAAAATAATTCATTGAAATATTTAATAAATGTTAAGTATAACAAAACATCCTACTTATCCCTCATGTAAATCTATAATGTGAATTTCCTAAAATTTTGTTAATATTGACCATAAAAACCATCATCAGCTTCCTCTTCAAACTGCAAATCCAGCTACCATGTGGTTAACTTATTCATGATGCCAGATGGGGTTTTCTATTCCTTTTTCTTTTGGAGCAGTATCCTGACACTAGGTGTGGTGTAAATGCCTGAAGTAACTAGGAAAATAAAACTAACATTGACATTTTTAAGGAAAAGGTACAGCATTGAAGAGGCTTTCAGGGTAGGGCATAACTGCATTATCTGAGCGTTCCCTAGGCTCCCAACCTTAGATGCTATCGCGCTGGGGAAACTTGGTGTGCTAGCTCTAAGGAACAGCACGGAGCGTAGAGTGGAGTGGAGACACCACAGCTAGGCTCTATAATCAGATGGGGCCTCGATTGTTCTTGTGCACAAAGCTGCACTTTTTGCCACCCTAAGCCAAAGACCTGTCATGTTTTGACAAATGCTGTACCCTAGTGTACTTTTTGCTCATTATAATATCATTATAATACCAAAACACACCTCCATCCCAAAAGCTACCCGCCTCCAAGGTGCGACCACCCCTCACTGAGCATGCGCTCTGAATTCCTCGGAGCCTATTACTTTAAACGGAGACGGGAAAACTTTACACCAATCATAACTAAGATATACTTGACTAGAGCCACTCAAGCTCCACCTAAAAGATAGAAAATAATATAAATTGGCCCAAGAGAAAGGGGATGTTAGGGAAGATACCACCGTCAGGGGAGATACCATCCCGAGGACAACATCCTTAGGACCTCCTGACTCTTGGGATCAGTCGACGGGCTGAGCCTCTCTTCCCCCCCCATTGGGACGCCTTTGGGTGAGATCTGAATACTTGCTTATAAACCTCTATAGAGTCTTTGATCCTTTTAACGCGTTTATTTCTAGGCTGCGCACCTATAACATCTGTAACATCTGTAACATCTCTAACATCTGTAACACCTGCAACATCTGTAACACCTGTAAACACCTATAACATCTATAACATCTGTAACACCTATAACACCTGTGTATTTTATGCATACTAGCTTGCTTTTGCAGACAGTCACTATCGCCGGCAATCCAAAAGAACCTGATTATCTGTTGCTGTAATAAACCATACTTGATTGCATTGTGATAACTCTCATTAAGTGCAACAAGGGTGAGGGTGGTTATCCGTGATAGTTCAGCGTTCTGAATCTAACCAGACCCCCAGGCGGTTAATGCATTTTTGGTGAATGTCCGAACGGACCCCCAGATGGTTAATGCGTTTTTGGTGAATGTCTGAATGGACCCCCAGGCCGTTAATGCGTTGATGGTGAATGTCTGACTGGACCCCCAGACGGTTAATGTGGTTTTGGTGAATGTCCGACTGGTTCAGTACCCTGAATCTGACCGGGCCCGTAACGGTTAATCAGCTACACCCCTTAACGCGACACTAGGTGCTGCCTGGCACTTACCAGTTTAACTCCCATGAGAATCCCATGCAACTTCGCAGATCTTCTAATGATTTCTAAAATCTTTTATGTATGTAAGCCTCAACAATCAATTTCAACACAGCAACAAATTTATATTCATCATATCTGGAAAGACTCTCATCTCTGAAACTCTGGAAGCAGACTTCCCCCATAAAAAACAACTGGACTTTTGCAATTAATCTTTTCTGTCCTCAGAAGCTGAAAATCACCACTTACAACCTAAAAGAGAATTTATTAGTATTCAAAGACAGACTATGGAAGGCTTGGGAGTTCTCTAATTTTCAGAAATTTTTATTATGATTTGTGACTACCAAGTAGAGATTCAAACTGTAAACTTCAGTGAAAAAGCAAGCTGATTCTGTTCTTACTAATTTCCTACCAAAAAACTTGTCCAAAACTAAATGTCACTGCATATGTAATAAATTTTTTTAGAGAAGCTGCATAGACCATTGGGATTTTCTTTTATAATTTTTTTTTTTTCTCTCCAACTTTTTTTTTTAAAATATCTTTACCAATCATTCAACTTGTATTGTTTGTGTAACATTCACTCATGACTACACCTTTGGTAAGTTAAAGAACGTGCAAATTTTTACCTCACTGGTTACTCTTTTACTCCACCAACATTTTCCAAACAATACTACAGTCAAGAAAATTAACAGTAGGAATTTAATTAAAGGCCTTTACTCCTTAAGTTTGTAAATTAATCATTTTGCATGTTTTCAGATGAAAAAATCGGTTAAGTTAAAAGGTAGTATTTTAAAACAGCTTCTATTAGCACATTCTTATTACAGAGAGCAATTCTAGTTCTGTTCTTTCCTTAGCTTTGACACTTCCTTGTTCTTGTGCTGGGTGTCATTTTGAATTGCTTGGTAAAAGTGCTCTCCTCTCATATCTTGAGAGGACAGGGTATCTAAATGACGCCCTGCCTTCATTCCTGTCCTGAACAAACGTCCAGAGTTCTGGTAATGCTGGAGAATAAGAGAGGTTTCAAGTCTGGACACTCATATATTACCAGTGTTACAGAACTGAACTTCCCAGCTTATTTAAAAAAGAACGTAAGAAGGGACACAGACATGCAAATATTACAAACATCCCTCTCCTCTTTCTATTCCACCAATGTATCCGTCTACTTGTCTAGGTTGGGTTAATCACATATTTGCTCTTTTAAGTTGAATCTCAATGATCCATCTACTCACTGATGGGTTAGACTTCTCCCACACACACGCTACGCACTCTGCACCACAACTTCTCTGTTAGTGGTTGACCTGATTTAAGAGATAATAAAATCCTATATGAGCACACTAGACTTTTCTATGACAGTTCTGCTCTATCCAGGAAGAGTTTCTGAAAGCAGAAGAATAACTAAGTTGCTGCAGCAGTCAATAGCACACTCCTCTAGCCTCCCCTCCTCATCAGGAACTGTTACACGTGGAAATGACCACACAGGTCCAACTAAACCTTTTCTCCTTCTCCCGGTAACACTGTCACAGGGAAAGGACTGTGAAGTGGGGTAGAATCAAACCAGTGAAAGCAGGTTGAAAAATCTCAAGCTTAGTCCATTAAGCCACACATTTCAAAATGCAGCAAAACATATGCGCTCACTGTTCTGGCTTAGTCTGCGAGGCTTAGCTGGGAATTGGGTTAGAGTTACATAAACCCTAATTCAAGAAGGATTTCAGCCTCATTGTCTAGTTCAGCTAACACAATTACTGAAGTAGCTTTGTCAATACACTGAAAAGATTTATTCTTTGCAAATGTTCCTGTTGCATTTTAAGTCAGAAGGGAATTAGGACAGAGAAAAATGATGTCTCTTGTACAGGAAAAGTTAAAAAAAAAAAAAAAAAAACACAACCCACAGAGATGCAGAGGAGCTTGTGTTCACACAGACACAACAAGAATGAAGAGGAGGTGGATGCTACTAAATTTACAGTGGGAAAAAGAAAACTTCTTTTTTCCCTCCTTAAGGTCTATTATTTACTCTGTTGTCTGAAATGCAGGGGTTATGAAACAAAACTTTTTAGTTAAAGTTGCTAAGAAAAAGTAGAGTAAATGGCCATTTGCCATAGAGGTCTTTTAAGCAGACTAACTAATTTATCAGAAAAGGCACAAAGTACAAGAAAGCTTTGCCATTCTCAGCTTTCATTGGCCTGAATACCTCAGGAGGTGTGCAAGCAAAAGGCATTGAAGAAAAATCCAATGACTCTCTCGCACAGTATGATCTGCTAGCCAGCATACCTTCTCCACCATTCACGTACATAATGCCCTAAGGTATGCTCACTGACAGAAATCCTGCCTGATCAGCTGTGAGTAAAGAACATATTGATCACAACTTCATCACATGTGACTGGACTTAACAAGTAAAACTAAACGCCCCCTAGATTCTCCATCTTTCACTTGGTCAAGGTTCAGTCTACTCCACAGCAAGATGGAGCTGGACCCTGCCTGCCTCAGGTTACACAGACAGGAAAGCGGGCAAGAGCTTTGGTTAGATCTTTCAGAATTAGGTAAAATAGAATATCAAGCCAAGTAACAATGACATTGAACACATTTAATACTCAAATCTATAATGCTGTCCTCTCATATATACACATATTTAAAAGCTATTTTGACTAAAAGAGGAGTTGATGTACTGTTTTACAGAAACATATAATTGACTCATACATGAAAGGTCTGCTTGAAGTAAGAGTGCTCTGGAACACAATATTTTGAGAAGGGTATGTGAAAAAAAATCTATACTTGAAAAATCACATACATCAATCCCAGCTATAATGGAATGAATCAGAATCCCTCTACCTCCAACCTTTCATATATTTGATACACTGTATTGTCAATATTGTCAATAAATCCAAGTGCTACTGGTTGTCTATACATTTATACATCTACAGAAGACACAGGCATTATCAGTTAACACATCAGTAGTTAGAACAAAGAAGTTGCTTCATGGCAGTTGGCCTTGAAGTTTCACATCTGCCGTATTCAAGTAATTGTCACGCATGCGTAAGTGCCTGTCATGCCTCTTCTTTGGAGCCCAGAATGAGCTCCAGGAGCACACTTACTCTTACAAAACACATCAGCATATTAACGATGGGTCTTTTGAGTATTCTTTCTCAATACATAGGAGACACTTTCCAATTTTCACTTCAATACATTTATAATTAAAAATCGATTACTATTTTTGCTCCCCAGTACTGGTCATAGCACAGCTCTTAATGACTACAAAAGAGATTCATGTGTAACACACCTAAATCTATCTCCTGTTTAGTCATTACATTCCCACATCGTTACTATGCTTTTCCAATCTAAACCATGTGTAATAGACTGCTGCTAATCAGTCAGCAGACTTAAGGGGTCTGAATGGCAAAGTAAAAACACAAAGCTGAGAAGAGCCAGCAACTGACATTGGTAAAGGCACACCAGCGAGTCCTAGTAGGATACCATACAAGAATTTTATTCTTTCATAAAAAAAGCAAAAATTTTACATGCATGGAGTTCAGGCAAGGAGACCGTGAACCTTAAAAGTCTATGACAGAACACAGAAATGATGCAACCTGAACACATTTCTGCCATCAACTGAATAAATCTTTCGGTTTCTGCTTTTACATCTTCTCTTTAAAGAATTTTAAAGAAAAAATATGGAATTGCCTGGAAATTACTGAGACAAGTAGACTGACATATTAGACAGCTGCAGGAATATTAGCAGATTCAGAGAGTAAAAATAAAACAAACAAAAAAGTACGTATTACTTTGAGCCTCAGAAAAATTGGGATTTCACTCAGAAGAAAGCAGGCTAAGGGCTCCTGGTCACTGCAGTAGAATGCCTTCAGTTTGCTAAATCCACTATAGAGCCATGAAACTTGGTGTCTATTCACACCAAATCATACTAAACATGCCTTTTGCCATGGGATGAAGTTCAGCTGCTTATTTTACAAAGCAAAGACACTGTTTGGAATTATGTACGTACTGCCAAAAGCATTGTCTATTACAATTCAATGTAATTTCACAAGTTGAAAGCTAGTAGAAAAGGAGAATATCAACCTGAAATACTTATGTGCTTAGAACACTATGAATAAAATTATCTTTCAAGAAGGACAAAGCTGTGACTGCATTCTTATTTTAAATATGCCTGTATTTGTTCTCTGAAATCCAATTATTTTAGTATAACATGACTTTCCTACACACTGTGATTTTGTGATTTTTTCCAGGTAAAAAACACAGATAATTAGTTGAAAAACACTCTTAATGCTAGAATGAAAAAGAAAGGAGATCCATTAATGGTAAATAAATATGACAAAAGTGTTGGAAAGAAAGAGAAATGGCATAAAAAGAAAAAATAGTAAGTTCTTTCAGCAATGAGGAAACACATTTCTCAGAACCCCCACAATGTGAATGGAGGTAGTAGTGCATCAGGATTCCCGTGGAAAATGCCTTAACAAGTAAGTGAGAGAAGACAACTGAAATATGGATGGAGTTTCAGTCCAAGCACACATCAAACTGGGACATGTTAGCCATTAACTAAGCTAACAGTTGATTTCCAGAGGCCAAGTTTTCCCTTGATATACTGCATGCAGCCTTAAAGATAAGCTATTTGAATTTATTCTCAGAATTTTTAGCCTGAGGGCTTACTGGTGTCACAGCTATTTTAAAATAGGTATCTGCACTGCACAGTGATAATGCCACTGCAGCATGAACACCTGTCAGATGCACTGACGGCTCTTCAAAGATGCCTCTGGACACCAACCCCAAAAGAGCTAATGGCAGCTGAGATAGGCTGGAGGTTCACAAATGGGTCCAACACATACAGACAGATGTTTTTCTCAGCTTAAAGTCTGACTGCCAACAAGGTTCAGGAAAGCAAATTAGATTCCACTTCCTGCAGTTTGCAAATATTTTTTCACATAAACTAATTACTCAGCAAGAATCTACAAAACATGTCTTAAATTTAATTTATGCATACACGTTGGTTTATCAATCATATCAATATACAAACACCAGTCAAGTATGCATATAACAAAATGTTATTGCTATGTAAGCAGCCTTAACAATCACCATTCCTAAACCAAATAGAAACATGAATATAACGTGGTATCATTTGATTGATACCAGTGGTTTGATATTATGGCTGAGTTGAGCACTGACAAGTACGCATTTTCTATGTTAATCTCAAAATATACCAGCCCATGAAGTGAAAAATCAAAATTAATAGTATCATCCAGTTATACTGAGTAATTTGCTGCAAATTGATTACACTCATTCAGTGAACCCAACTTTTCTGGACTTTCTCTTAACATTTTTTATTTCAATAAATAAATTCAAATAAAAAATATTTTTATCACTTTGAACTAAAACAGCAAGTACTCCACATAAGTATAACAGTGAAATGAAAGGATTAGCATAGCACTCCCTGCCATTTCATGTTCTTTGTTAATCACAGTTACTACATCGCATGTCAAATGAGGTCACGCTTCAATCAACTCTATTCCAAGAGACCTCTACCTAAAAACTTATGTCAGGCTATTAGGTTTTGCAATGGCAAATGGGTAAGACTGCAGTAAAGGAGTCAACCGCAAGACTCTTTGGAACAAGATTCATTTATTTCTGTTATTACTATCAAAATAAGCTGAACACACAATGAAAAATTTCTTTCAGCCAAATCAATATTATTTTATATCACTTCTAAAACAAATTACATACCACCTTCTCTATCTTTCCTTATTATTCCACCACATGAATACAAACGAATTTAAATGGAGTCAGAGCAGTGATATTGTGGCTGGGATACTGTAAAGAGGTGTAAGACAGGAAGCAATGGACTGGGTAGTACTGTAACAAAGCAAGAGACAATGCATAGCGGACACAGAATTTCTCAAGTTTAAAAAAATCAAAGAGATTTCTTGCATTCTGATATTTAAATAAATAAACTTAGATGTTAATTATTACTTATTATTATCATGTTAATTATTACTTATTATTATGTTAATTATTACTTATTAAGTTTAGAAGCAAAAAGTAATAAAAAGGCTAAGCACAAATAGCACAGAACTGAAAATCCCACCAGGTAAGTAACAGAAATTTCTTATCTTGCAACAGGGAAACCTGATCTACAAGGTGATGAACAAGAAGCCACTCATGAACAATGCCGGGTTTTTCAATTTGCTTATGCAGTCAAATGCAATTTTGTTGCTCAGTTTTATTTAATCTAGTATCAAAGAATGTATCAAATGTATCAAAGAATTCCATATGACAGGAAAAGTCAAGAGTCTTAATTGTTGTTATTGCCAACCCATAACAATTGCCGTAACAAATTAATTGGAACACCACGAAAGATAAGGCTAGGAATGCCTTGAATGTGTACGTACCCGCACCTTCCATCACTGAAGCAGAACCTGAATATTTATGTTTTTTCCACAATCCTGATAAACGCCCTCACAGAAACATCCACCCCTACGTGAAAATAAACACTGATGCACCTTTCTGCTATGGTAGACCACAGAGTAGCTCCACCAGCTGTTTGAATACATCTAAGTGTCAGCTGAGACATTCTTTTCTTTTACCATCTTTTGCTCCACCAGTCTGATGATTCTGGAATATCAAGATACAAAAGAAATGCTGGATAATGTGGGGAAAAAAAAAAAAAAAAAAAAAAAAAAAGGTATCCATTTTGAAATGCAATGTTTTAGAAACCTGAATTAATTTAATTAATAACTACGTACAGTCACTTAC
The DNA here is from genome assembly GCF_964035555.1 of Netta rufina. Taxonomy (NCBI): domain Eukaryota; kingdom Metazoa; phylum Chordata; class Aves; order Anseriformes; family Anatidae; genus Netta; species Netta rufina. The sequence goes on along the minus strand of NC_140128.1, from coordinate 1,562,794 downwards.
AAGAAAGAATAGATATGCAGTATAAACTCCTAATTAAACAAACGGATGTTGTTTTGCTCTTACAAGCTATTTTCAGTGGCTCAGTTACAGTGGTCAAAGATCTCCACAGTAAGGATGTAACAACAGAAAACCATACACAGCAGAAGTATTCTGTGCTTTTAATAGGTTGCTATGGAAATATTTTTATTTCTGTAATATGGAAGTAGCCTCACACATCCAAGCAGAAGATTGGTTGCTCAGTCACTAATGTGATTCACTTTCTGAAGCTTTCTCCGTTTATAGCTTGGTAGCAAGCTAGCGCCCTCATTAAACAAAAATAAAACCTGTTTTAAGGTAGTATATATATATAAAAAAAAAATAAATAAATTGACAGCTTGGAAAATAAAACTAGTAAAGACTAAGTTACATCCTAACAAAATGGAATTTCATCATTTAGAGAAGTTCTATAGTTTGGTAGAAATCTATTAAGTTCAATAAAGAAAATTTTTCAGCTCAGTGCACAACATGCATTTCAGGGTAAGGTTCTCAAAAAAAATCTAAGGGGAAAAAATTGAACATCAGATAACATAACATGGCATAACTCATCTCTTTGACTGTAAGTACTTTAGCAATACTCAGATACATGCAGAAGGTTTACAAAGCTATGGAAAAACAATCCCACTTCAGCATGATTATGGTTTCACAACAACACAGGATAGCTCAAAGGCAGAGAGCTGTGACAGCAATTACGTGCATCTACCTCCCAGTCTGGAGCCTTGGATTCAATTCACAGCACTTTTATGGACATCCTCAGGCATATGACACCCACGCCCATATGTCTCTGCTCCTTAAGAGAAAAATAGCAATTAAGTGTCTTCCTGTTTCAGAAGGAATAGTGTGAGCATAAATGCATTAGAAAACTGAGAAGCATTTGGACATCATAATAACAGGAGTAATCACATCCCTAAGGCAGAACTGGTGTTATACTTGTATGTACATAGCCTGTTTCCCTTCCCACACTTCTAAATGTCTAAGTATGTTTCGAACAAATGCTCTCTCTCTAAAAATAGGGCACAATTCTCCATTGTCCAAGTTTCCAATATCACTTGAATTCATTTTGGCAGGCTCACTACAGAACAACATACCCCAAGCAAACCAATGACTATTTCAGCAATGGCTGAGGCGGCTAGAACGCCTGTTCTTGGGGTCCCCCTCCCAGAGCCTGCTATCCCCAAGGAACCTTTGTTTTCTCAGGACTGGATAAAACTTTTCTCCCACCAGCCCCTTTAAAAGTATAGCCATTTCTATAGCAGGCTAGGACCATTACTGTTTCAACCAATCCCACCTAAATATGCTCTTCAAAAATACAGTCCCTGTCTTCCTTAGGCTAACTCACACTTCATATAGCAAGCATGGTGGCCTTTATTGCTGACAGATGCAAAGAAAACTATCATTCAGAAGTGATACTGAACTCTAAGTATATTCCTTTCAGCTGATCTGCAAGCTTACCGGAGAGAACACTTAGTACTTGTCGGTATCTTCTAGGAGTTACCTAACAGAAACAGTCAAAGGATTCTGTCTTACATACCAATGAAGCGTATCTGGCTTTGACAAGTCTCCACCCCACAAATTCATTGCTGGTGTGAAATGATTATGTAATGAGAGACTATCAAGATTTAAAAGGGGAAAAATATATTTCCAGTATTATTTTACATAACATCTAACATTATTTTCAGGTGTCTCTATCTGTATTTTAATACTGCAAGTTTTCTGCCAGTTTCTCAATGCCACCCCTAGGAAATACATGTAAGCATCTCTGAGGATCTTGAAAAGAAGTTCTTAAATATTTAAATTCAATCTATGTGAAAACCTTTAAAAGAAATTTTGAGAAGAATACAGCAATTGTGCATAGAGAAAAAACTTGCATAGAGAATATTCAGCAGTTCAGAAAAAGTTTTCTTTTTAAAGTCCAAATGCGTTCAATTTGTAAGGAGTAGACATTTTGATGATTAAACAGGTACTTTGCTAAGACAGTGCTCTGCAGAGATATACCTTCTGAATGAATGAAGAAGCCTAAATGAATTCCAAATACATAAAATGAACTACAGTCTTCTCAACCTTATTTTAATTTGCCCTCAAAATGTGTGTCTAATGTCTTAGCAAAATTCAAAGACAGGCCTGAAAAAATGGAACAGTACATATTTTTGACAAATAACATTGAATTAACACTTTTTTAAGCCATCTGAATCTGTAAAATTGACTGATGGCTGAATACAAACTAATTAAGTAATACACCATCTGTTTTAACTAATAATTACCATATAAAGGTAATATCCTTCATCCAAGTAATCATTATGCTAAAGCTTTGTTCCAAGCCTCTGTGTTGCTGCCTCCAGAAGATTTTTTTCGTAAAACTGTTTCATATCTCTCAGACAAAACCTGCAGGTTATTAGGAAGACCTATCACAAGAAACTAATCCCCAAATCCCATGAATAAGTAAATTAAATTTCTTTCAAACAGCAGGTTTCTCACCTAATCTGCATTTTTCATCATTTCATATGATGGGGTTGGAACCAAGAGCTAAACATATATAAACACATAGGTACTATAAATACACACACACACTATAACTACTATACTGTAAATATCATTCATACTTAAAAAATTCACTGAAGACCCTGGAGCTATATAATGCATTTAGTAAAACAACAGATATTATTATCTTGGTCACACAGGAAATACTTGATTTATGATATTTGTTTTCATCCCAGATTGAGAGCTGAAGTCTAAATCTGAAATATTATTTTTCACTAAGTATAAAATTCAAATAAATTTGAATGCAGAACCACTAAAACGCTTGAAACTACATCTGTCAGCGGCTACTTCCATGATGCATAGCAGTATTAGTGCAAGTAAAAACTGGTAGTGCACTATAGAAGTTTGTCTAGTCCTAGTTCTTTCATTAGTTGTCCTTATGTAATATACATTGTCTTAGCCAAATTAAGAGACCTTTTAAAAATAAAGTATTGTTTATTTAAAGAACATGGAATACACGTGCAGTAACAGCGATGCTCTACATTTCCTGTTCACTGTAGATTTTGTCCAAATTAGTATTCCAGTTTTGTTCCCCGAGACCAGAGACGATGTCTGCTCTACTTTAGAATGTCTTTTGTTGAGATTCTGAGTTTACTTTTCATATAATAAGAACAGAAGCTAGACTACAGCAGAGGAAAATCTCTCCCTAAGAGCTGGATTAGGCTTGAAGGTTTGAACCATGGCTCTCTGAAGCCCTAGACAGGAAGCACACAGTTGTGATGCTGTCTACTACAAGAACCGCATCAGGGAAGATGGTCACATCACAAGGTCCATTTTTCCCACCCTCTCATTCCACGTGACTGAGGAGCAGCTAGGCTCAGCCACTTCCAGAAGGGTCTCACCTGCCACTAGCAAAGAGCTGTGTGGAGAGAGCACTCCCCACCAGAAAGAAAAAGCACCATCCTAAGCTCCTACTTGGCAACATTAGTGCATCCCTTCATTCACATACCTGTTGTTCTGGACTGGAAAAAGTGGCAGAACTAAACCAGGAGACCTAAATATTCAGTTTTTATTTTGGAAAGATTTGGAACACCAAGTAATTAAATGTACTGCTCATTCTGGCACAAAGTAGCAGTGAAGTGAAACCTGAACCAGGAAAAGTTACAGAGCTTGCTTGATTTTATTTTTAATCATTCAGTAAAACAGGTCATAGATTAGATGTTTCGTGACCAAAATGCCACAAGAATCTTTTAGCTCATGAGGGGCTGAAAACAAATCAAAAAGGGACCAAAACAAAATAGTCTGAAACAGACAAAAAAAAAAAAAAAAAAAAAAAAAAGGCAAAAGCAGTTCCTTCCTTCCTTGACAACCCCTCCTCTCTCCTCAGCCATCCAATATGTTGATGAGATGCTCAACATGAGCCAGCAACATATGCTTGCAGCCCAGTGAGTCAACCATATCGTGGGCTGCATCAAAAGCAGTGTGGCCAGCAGGGCGAGGGAGTGGATTCTCCCTTTCTGCTCTGCTGTCATGAGAGGAGTGACCAACCTGGAGTGCTGTGTTCAGCTCTGGGACCCTCAGTATAAAAAGACATGAAGATGTTCAAGCAGGCCCAGAGGAGGGCCACAAGGATGATCAGCGGGCAGGGGCACCTCTCCTGTGAAGGCAGGCTGAGAGAGTTCGGCCTGGAGAAGAGAAGGCTCCAGGAAGACCTAATAGCAGCCTTCCAGTACCTAAAGGGGAGCTACAAGAAAGCTAGAGAAATACTTTTTACAAGGGTGTATAGAGATAGGACAAGGGGTAATGGCTATAAACACATAGAGGGGTGATTTAGATCAGATATAAAGAAGAAATTATGTACTCATCATGTGGTAAGGCCCTGGAACAGGCTGCCCAGAGAAGCTGTGGATGCCCCAGCCCTGGAGGTGTTCAAGGCCAGGCTAGATGGGGCTTTGGGCAGCCTGGGCTGGTGGGAGGCATCCCTGCCCATGGCAGAGGAGTTGGAACTAGATGGCCTTTATGGTCCCTTTCCAACCCAAACCAACCTATGATTCTATGATGTTACTCTAATTTGTCCCTTCAATTTAATTTATGGTTCCCAATTGGAACAATTATTTCCTAAGCATTTAAGAGAATTTCACTCTTACTGGCTTTAGAATAGGGTTACATGAAAATACTGATTTTATGTGGTGACAATCAGAAGTAAAAGGATTTGTTTAAAGACTTAGATGAAGCTGGATGTACAGCAATAAGTTCAGATGTAGAGATTAAACTTTAGGAGACTCCAAACAAGGTTCCAGTGTACAATTCCCTTTTTTTCTTCCATTAATTATTCAGAGGTGCCAAATAGGACAGCATAATGTCAGCATTAATTTACGTGTAAGAGAATACGAATGTATGCTCTTAAATTCAATGCACATATACAAGAGGAAGAGTACAAATGAACAGGAAAGACATTATCATTCAAAGCTCAATCCATCGATACAGTACACAGAAATAATTATGTTGACCAGTTCTAGAATACCAACACTTTCACAGCTGTTGAGCACAATGCAAACATTTTCAATCTAAGCTTCCACATATGGGAAAAAAAAAAAAAATGGAAAAATGCGGACAGCAGTGCAATAGCACAGCCACCTTGGGCAGCAGACCAGAAAGGTCTAGTACTTTCTACAGCATGTGAACAGAATGAGTTAGAGATCATGGAGGAAAAGCAGCTCTTCAGGAAAAGAAAATGTTTGAAAGCTCAACTTGAGGTCATCACAGACTGAACTAGTGCAACTTTGCTGAAGCCTGAGACCCTCACAGGATAATGTGGTCTCAAGGAACATGGAACAACTGCAGCATCTTACCTGTACATTCATGAGTGAACACATGAACACATCTGAACATCGCGTATTGAATTCAGGCAGTGTCTTTTTAATATTTAAACAACCTCTACCCGTGTTATAAATAATTTCTTCCAGGTTACCTGTGCTCTGATATTCACCACCTTTTGCTATTTATCAGTAGACTACTTTGTAAAAAATTAGGTCCACACAAACTTGCTGCCTTTGATACTAACCAATTTGTACTTCTTTACGAAACTGAATTATGAAAATGTTCAAAAAAGCTTTCCCATATGAGATTTAAAAAATAAAACAACAAAAATTAATCAATTTCTAGTCCACTTTTAAGATTTCTATTTATTCTTCAACATTCTGTTTCTAAACAACTCAGGTTCTTTACAGACATCCATAAATTGAGTTGCAAAACTTCCTTCTCAAGTACACCAACACTAAAGTGCTGTATTGTAGCCAGAAGAGCATGTAGCACCCTACTAATGGCAGAGTAGTAAACTGATTTGGGATCAACACAGGATTATTAATGACATAATAACTATCAGTAAATATTTACATATTTCTTATATACATCCATAACATATATTAGATATAGAATAAAGGATGTTCCTAGAAGCTATTTTTCCAACAAATAGTTTCATTATACATTCAGTACAGGATGCTATTCTTAATTTTGTTTCTGTGTGTAATGTGGTGGTGCTACCATACAAAGCTTAGGAAAGCCAATGTCACAATAACATTAAGATTACTAAATAGAAATTTTGACTGATGGACTAGATATTAAAAAACATTATTATTCTCCTTAATTTTGATTTGGCTTATAATTTATTTTCCAGTTAATTTTTCTTGATGCTGCCTTCAAGGAGAACTGTTCTGTCATCAATGGCTAGTATGAAAACAGTCTCCATGATAATTTTGAGAAGCTTTGTAAAAGATTTTTGACTTTACAATACCTTCAGACTTGATACTACCTTGAATTTCTCTCCTCTTCCATTTTACAGTTCAAATCACCTATATTTAATCTGGTATTTCACTTTATTTTTTTCTTCACTGTCGACTGTTTCATAAAATCAAGATCATTCAATTTGTTGTTCATAAGACATTGGTATATTCTATATAACAGGAAGTCTTTCTTGTTGTATAAAATATCCCAGCTACACAAAAAGTTGTTCATGTTTGCGTGTATTTTTCTTTTACTCTGAAATAAATGGAATTCAGACTGCTCTGATACCATGAACTTAAGGATCAATCTCTCATTCTCTTTGTGTGTACAACTTCCAGTGCAAATGACGGTGGTACTTTAATTCCACGACTTGCAAAATTAGACTAAGAAGACCATGTGTGAAAAAAAGGAAGAGGCAGGGTTTAAAGAAAATCATCTTTGCAAAGTTTTCACTGTTATTAAACAAGAACCTGTGGCTTTAGATACTATTACTGTCTACTAGTAATATCTGCTAACCTAGATCTTACTGTATAGATTCCACTGATCTGCACTCTATACATACCAAAGATTGTCAGACACTAAGAGGGGATGTTTGTTTTATTACACACATGATGAGAACCCAGTTCTTATTTTATGTGCAGGTAGCTTTAGCTGCCAGGATAGTACCACCTGTGTTAAAAATAATGGCAACATTTTGGAAAAAAAAAAAAAAAACTTTATTTGAAAAATAGATGTACTCATGTTTTTTCCTTCCTTGAATTTATTAATAATTAATAGCATAGAAAAAGTAACCTCTCCCAGGCTTTGACTGATTTCCTTAAAGAAGCCACTTCCTTCTGTGGTGGTTTTACTGTGTGAGGCAGCTAAACACCACAACTGCTCTCTCACTCCCTCTCCTTAGATGAGGAGAAGTAAAGGAAAGAACAACTCACGGGTTGAGACAAGGATAATTTAATTAAAGGAAGAAAGAAATAATTATTAAGGAAAGATTATTATTAATTAAACAATTTAACTAAAGGGGAAAAAAAGGAAAGGGGAAAAGGGAGGGGGAAAGGGGGAAGAAAAAAAAAAAAAAAAAAAAAGAACAAATAAAGGCTATGTGGAAGTGCAGAGGAAAGAAATTACTCTCTACTTCCCACAAATGAGCAATGCTTGACCACATCCTTGAAGCAGGGACTAAATACACGTAGCTGGTGTTTGGGAGGAGGACCGACATTTTCACAAGAGCCCACCCCTCCCCTCTTCTTCCTTTTTCCACCTTTTATTAATGAGTGTGACATCACATGGTATGGAATATCCCTTTGATTGGTTTAGGTCAGCTGCCCTGGTGATGTTTCTTTTCTTACTTTTTTGCCCACCCCCTAGGAGGGTTAGGGAGAGTCCTGATGCTGTGCCAGCACTGACACAGTCTCAGCAGCAGACACGACACTGGTGTGATACCACTGCTGTTCTAGCTACAAGTGCAGAGCACAGCACTGTGTGGGCTGCTGCAAGGAAAGTTAACATCCCAGCCAGACCCAGTACACCTTCCCAAGCCCATTCTACAAAAGGGCTTGAGAGCTGATTTTTCAGTTTGCCAAAATTATAAGATCAAAACAAAACTCATTTTCTTAGAGAATTCATACCTTCTTGCAGGTGACTGCAGGCTGTTTAATCAAGTCAGGGGTCTTGAAATGGCAGGTGCTTTGGGCCAACTCTGCCCAATTGCCTAAGCTAACACAGCAGCAGGGAGGAGAATATTAACATACAGCAAGCAGAAAAAAAGCAAACAAAAGAAATCCTTATGCAATCCTACAGCATTGTTTTTACTTTGTCTATTGGGGTACTCACTACAGTTTTCTCAACTTATACTTGTTTGGGTATTGCTGGAATAAAAATCTCAAGGGTTTACCATCCATGAGTATCTCTGTGCCCTGACAGTTAGCTAGTACGACTTAAAGGAAAGATGAAAGATGAAAGGAGAAAAACTGCAGAAGACATTAATCTAGAGAAAATCCCACTTGACAAGGTCAGTGTATCAGTCATTGTCTGTCTGAGGTGCGAAATTCAATAAAGTCAGAGGATAGCTTTTTGCAAATCTCCTGATGAATCTCTGCAACATCTCATTTCAAGAACGACTTTTATGGTTGGCACAACATAAAACACTTTGTGATAAGAGCTCTTGGAAAGTCTCACACCTGCAACTGCCAGCCTTGAAACAACCAGGGATAGTTTGTTGCCTTAAAACTCTGACAAAATTTGGTGATTTCACGAGATTTTTATTAAAAAGCCCTAACTGTGCAGAACTAATTTCTTGACACAAATTGTTTATTTGTATGACAATGTTCTCAGAACTCAGCATTGTACTTGGGGATATTTTTATTCCTTCATGTGTGGCTACAGACATGAAGAGTTGCTGTTCTTCCTTAATGTCACATCTAAAGAGCGTAGCCTGTTTCTGGACTAAAAGTGCCAAAAGCCCAATACAATACCTTTCCCCGAGACCCAGAGCTCAAAACAAGCATGCATTTCTTCAGCCCCACCAAACCAAGAAATTTAGCAATACCTCCTTATCAAAAGCAGAGTTTAAACAACATAGATATCCCTATCCATCAAGATCCCTAACACAGTATCTCACTGTATCTTTTGGGAACAGGCAGCCCAAAAGAAATATTTAAAAAAAAAAAAAAAAAAAAGTCCGGTGGCCTACAGTTAGTGCACAGACATATTTTTCTCCCCCTCTCATTTCCAACTAGCAAGGCAGGAAAACTCAATTGGGGAACACATTTAAAAGGCTTAAATTTAATAATCTGACCTAATCAACAAATTTTTTGAAATTAAATGAAGCCATGATGTCACAGAACCATCTGTCCCTGAAAAACAGACAGAGTACTTGTTCTCTATGGGACTGCTTACAAGTTTCTTGGATGCCCTTAATTTCACACCAGCAAACAATCACATACATGATGATTTTGTTCTCCAGTTAATGCTTTTAATGCTGTTTCAAGCTCCTAACACATTCAACTAATTCTGTACTGAAGAATTCCTGAAGAAAAAAATACTTCAAGGGCTACATGGTCAAAAGCTTTCAGACTAAAATTCTGGCAACCTAAGGAAAACCACCTGTGTTGCACCCACATACAATAAGCTCACAGAAGAACCTTAAGTTTAGTTTCAATCAATTCATTCTATGTCATCCATAAATTGAATGTTCTTTTTAAATAGTAAATTAATCTTATGACAAGAAATAATTGTTTTATGAGTTAAATACCCCTATTCTTTTACCCACCAGTTTACACATCCCTAATTACTATCTTGTATAACAACAAGCAGTGGCTGGTTAACTGTTTGTATATGATCACAGTTCTGTGGATGGGACCAGCCAGCTTTCATTTGCCTAAATGTCTCTATCTATCCACTTAACTTGAAGACACATGATGTGCAAGAAACTTGTTTCTGTATTTTGCTTTCTTTTTTTCCCCCCCCTTGAATCTTCCCAATTTTATGTGGAGACATTCTGGAATTAAATAAATGTATGAAATTAATCTGACACAGGAAAAAAAAAAAAAAAAGGATCTTCAGGGAAATAATAAAAAAAAAGAAATATAAGTATTTAATAAAAAGGCACTGAGGTGAGACTTTCCTGACCTTCAGACTTTCATTTCATAAACATAACAAATATTGTAATCTGACATTGCCAAGCAGGTAACAAGTTGTGACAACCAACTGGCAACTATGCATAACATTATGCTATTCTAAGCACAGGCCTATTCACATTCATCTTACCATTACCAGTACAGTCCATTAGACTGTTCTATTTTAAGATTAAAAATTATATTTATATATATATATATATATATATATATATATATACACACACACCCCTACAGAACTTCATTAAATCCAGGTTTTCTAAATTGCAAGGTAACACTGTTGTTCTTATAACTACTGTCCTCAGACCACATTGATTTTAAGCGACTGTTTATAACCCAACAAAGAGAAGCCCAACCTAGCAGGGTGGACTGCTGGTGCAGCACAGGGCAAGGCTGGATCCCCAATGGCAGGGCCAGTCCCTGTTTGGAAAGCTTCCCCCAGAGTAGCCTGGTCAGTCCAGGTGTACAGCAACACAGCAGTCACTCTCCTTCTGGCATTGCCCTGCATGCTGCGAGCACAGCCTGAATTCTCTGGGAGCAGGTACCGACTGTGTGAGTTTTGCATTTCTCCAAGAATGAGGCCTGACCCAGTTACAGCTTCAATTTACCACCACTGAGATTACTGTAATATAAAATCCTGATAATTAAAAAGGCGGATGGATTTACACCCAGCATAACATATTCTTCACTATGTAGACTAAAATTTATTTTTCACTTGATCTCAAGACAGCTGGAGGCTATTTAAAGAACGTTTATATATGTTAATTACAGCATATCAGCTGCTTCTACTTCATCTTTGTTCTGTGGGTTTTTTCCTCCTTAAAAACAATATGCACATTAAAATGCTAGCATATGGTACTGGGTTGAAGAACAGCTGCCCTCTTAATCCCCAGTGGTTAAGAGCGAACACACACAATACCCAAAACAACCTTAAGAGAGGTCAGTTCATACTTCAAGATTTTTGTCCCATTTTGGACATTTGGATAAAACGTTTAAAAAAATAATCAAATAATCCCATGATCTTTACATTACAAACTCCTTAGTAGCAGCACTTAAATGCTTTCTTTTTCCTTCCATTTTTATTTTTTTTCCTACTTAATAGAATGGACAAACCATTTTGTGTTTGTGAAAGGCACCAGAGCAGTAGCCCTAGAAACTCAAGTCCAATTAAGCTGTTTTCAGAGCAACTTCCTTTTTATCCTGCCATTATGTAAACAGATGATGGCAACCACCCAAACTGCATTAAGGGTACCCATAACAGCCAAAATCTGCTTCCCGTTGAAGTCGAGGGTCCTGATTCCTCATGCTTTTCATTTTTGCTTTTCCCACAGTATCAGAGAAGGAACAACATGATAACTCATGCACCCAACTCGTCCTTGCAGAAGTGATCTTTAGCCTTGGTAAGGGAAGTGCTTCAAGCCCTATGCTACAAGCCAGAAGCTCCCACTGTGACACTGCAGCAGGACACACTGCCCCTGTCCCTGCTATACCACAGACAAAAGATTTCCCAGTTTTCATAGCTTCCAAAGTCACAGAACAAAACACAACAAATCCTTCCTGTCCATTACTAGTTCTTTATAGCTTTTTTTTTTTCATTTTTCTTTGCTTTTTTAAAATAAGCTGTAAGCTCACAGTAAGCTTGTAACACAATAATGCTGAGTTGACCCTGAGACTACCACAATACATTTGTTAACTCCCTTTTCCATCTCTCTTCTTGCATTAAGTCGGGAGCTGTCAAGCTGTTGCTGTTTTACCTGGAAGCTCCTTAGGTTTCAAGTGATAATACTCACCATAAAGCTGTACGCACCTAATTATACACAAATCACATGCCGAAAAGCACAAGAGCTTTAGGATTCAAAAAGAGGAAGAGGAAAAAATTGTGCCACATGCATGATGCATTGTTTCTGTGATGCTGCACTGAAATTGCACAAAATAAATGAACTCAATTTACTATTCCAGTACCCAGCAGAACCAGCAGCCCGTATAAAAAGCTAGAACCAAAGTATCTGCTTCCTAGTACTCATAATGACTTACTGCTCAAAATTCCCAAATGGCAACAGAAATCACTTGCTGTAGTTCTTCTATTATATCAATTAACACATCCAAACTGCATAGAAACATTTTGTTTGCTTACTAGCCTCCTGGTTTGTATTACGCATTATGTGCTGGCCTAGAGTCTGCAGCATTATGACAACTGCACATACCGCATCACAAGTCTAATGTTTAAGAGGGATTTATTTAATCAGCCTTAGTGTTCCAAGTAAAAAGCTCATTAAGATGTAGACAATTGGTGGATTATTATAGATGCAACTACAATACAGAGCCGTTATGTACATGCATTTACACACAAGTTTTGTAGAAGCAACAATTAGTCAGGGCAGGTGTTTAATAATCAAAAGAAATTTTCTTACAATTTCCAGAAATTTTTAATGACTTTTCCCACATCACAGGGAATATATAAACAATAAAAGTTTTCTCAGAACATAGCACAGTACGGCTTCAACAGTAGACTGTACTTCTTCTTGCAAGGAAGACACTTGTTCTCTCTCATACTTTCATGTCTACAACTAACAATAATAATCATGCTAAAACACTGACACAAACATCTTGGGACTGTATATATTTCAACAACACAGCTTACGTATTGTTGTTCTACCTCACCTAAAAAGTCTGTAACAACTAAAACCCAGGATATAAACCTAAGTGAAGCTTGGGGGTAGACCCCTTTGATTTGGAAGTAATTCTGGTGTCAATCTGCAAAACAAAGAGCTGAAACCCTTGTTCATAAGTTGAGGCGTGCAGTAAAGCCAGCTGAAACGTCAGCAGCTTGAATCATTCCACTAGGAGGAAAACGTTCAAGAAACTGAGGCCAGTAACATAAGCGTAATAGAATTAAGATATTAACAGAATAAATGGCAACCCAGCTCCCCTCTAAGTTATACTGCAGTCTGAGTAAATGCAATCTTAATCAGATAAAGAAATAAGGGTCAGTATTTTGGGGATTTCTGAGGTGAAGAGGGAGAGTGGGAGAAAGGAAAGAGTTTTGCTTTTAAACCTGCATTAGGAAATTGGCAATTCTTGCAGAGAGAGATATTAATAATTAAACAGAGCTTGTGGGTTGAAAAAACAAATCAATAATATACATTAAGATTGGGCATTCCTTAAAAAAAAACGCAAATGCAGGTTATGTATTCATACACAAGAATTTCTATTTACACCCCTAATATCTGTCATTACTATATCAAATTAATCATAACCTTGACTCTTTTCAGACTATAATTCCTTACAGTGTTATAAGCCTGAATTCATTTATAAAACATTATTAGTTGCCTCCAGTAATTTCCTTTAGTGTTTCTCTAGTCAAAGATTTAAGGGCTTTTTTTATTTTGGTGTAAAGCATGTAAAGCTTTTAATGAAAATGAAATTTTAAAAGAAAAACAATTGCCTTCTGTCACAAAGTTGCTAGGAAATTCTTAGTAAGTCATGAATTAAAGTGGACTCTACTATGTTAAGTATCAGCTTGTCTGAAAAACAGGAATTCTTGCTCACATAGAGTACCACTACAATTCCTAAAACCTCTGTTCACTTTACAGTGATTCTTTGCACTTCATTTGAGGAAGGTATCCTGGTAAGATATAAAACTTCTGCTATAGCACTAAATTAAACTACAGAAAATCCTAGAAAATATATGCTTTAGAAAGCAACCATACCATAGTCAGCAAATGGAGTAAGATTTTTAAGAATCTTCAGTCATTGCCAAAACAATTCACAACTCTACAAAAGTTTTCTGGCTGAACTTTTGCTTACATAATGCAAAGCAGCAGAGTTGACAACACCAGAAACTGATGGCCTACCAGAGTTTCCCATGCTATGTCAGATTTCCTTTCTAATTCCCTATAAATCTGCTCTCAAAAACAAGTGCAACAGCTTTCTGGCAAATCTGGCATATTTCTTAGTTATTATTTTAAAAGGATAAGGATTGTCTAATGCAAAGACAAGAAATGTAACCTCATCCAAGCTAATAGCAAAACAGAAAAACAGTAGGACCGCAGTCTCAATGACCAGTCCCAGTGTCTATTTACCAAACTGTCATGAGCTCCTTCAGCATTTTACCAGAGCAGTTAGCCTACAATTTGACCCTAAAAAAGAGGCGACAAATATGTTCTCTGACAAAGAAGACTCCTAACAAAAATAAGGAAATTACATGATGAAAGTAAAAATAATTAAAAAAAAAAAAAAAAAAAAGCACTCATTAAAGATACAACAACACTTATCTCCTTGCTGTAAACATTCCTTTAGCAATTCCCTTCACTGCAAAGGGCTCCAAAACAGTGTCAATTTTCTGTGCTTTGTCTCATAAAAATATTCATACACAGGCTGATTACAATGTATCTCAAACACAATTTGCCACGTAAATATAATGATTGATTGGATTTGACAAGCCTCTTCCTAGAACAGTAAGCACTGAAGCTTTTGTTTAGGGACATTAATCAGCTCAGGAAGCCAAATGTGTCACCTGTGCCAGAATGAAAGAAAAATCATCCCCACCTGCTGATAGAACAAATACCAGTAATACCAAAAGGGAGAACCATTAATTGAGAGATTTAATCCAGATCCCAGATATTCAGAGTGGCAGACTTTCACCAGACACTCATCTTTCCTGTAACTGATCACTCTATTAGTAATAATGATCCTGCCCGAATGGCTGTGAAAATCCAAAACATCCAAACGGAAACCTGGAATGGCTTTCTGTAAACTAAGAACTGCAAATCCAGATAAAACTTATAATTTCCCTCCAGTCTGGTCCAGGAACCTTGCGTTTGCACCTTAACATACCAAGTGAAGAAAGCGTAGACAGCACTGAAAACATCTGTATGTCCTATAAAGCTGGACTTAATTTAAGAATAATTAAGAAACATAGGTATCAGGGAATAACATATTAAACTCCTTAACTGCATCTTGGCCATCAGCAAGCTTTATTCACTTTCTTAACTACCACTGGGCAGAGGAAGGTAAGAACATTACTGAATACCTGTTCTCAACTTCAAGTTCCTATAGAATGGCAAATGATTATGCAAAAATCAACTGGTAAATTTAAGTGGTAAACTAATGCTCTGAAGCAAGCCAAAATGCTGTCCTCAGCTGAAAAAGGCTTATCTATTATGGGAAGGTAATGATACATCCTAAGCAAACATGAAAGTCACTCAGGTAGTGAAAAAAATTAATCTCCATTAGCTTAAATACTGAAACTTTAATCTGTCATATATATCTGGGACCACAACATGATGCTTTACAAGCAACAACTGAAAGAATTACATGTGATAGTAGCTGTTCTTCCTTCTAAAGTAATACATCTGAACATTCCCACAGCTACACAGATGTTTTCTAAAATACCCTGCAGATCACTGCCTGACCTATCTGAAGATTTTTTCCAAACTAGTTCTTCGAATGTTTCACATCTGCCAGATGTACACATACATTTTTACGTGGTTATTACATTTATACGTACACATAAATATCCATGAGGGCTTCACAACAGTTTCTTCATAGGATGATTGTTTTCAACATCCTCACTTCTATTTAGGAAACCCACCTCCCTCCAGACTGTACACTTGTATACCATACATGGACTAAAGAACTCTCACCTGATTATCAAATCCCTGTGAGATTCTGCAGCAATGGGTATCTCACAGCCTAAAGCCAGCATGGTGACACAGAGGACCAAGAAATTTGAAGGAAATCAGTTCATGGGGCAATGTATGTTTTCACATTTCCAAGCTTACAATAATTAAGCCCAATACTTTAAGCACACCCCCGTTCCCTGACTGACCTTCCCAAGCTCTGCAAATACGCACTTGCAGCCTGGCAATTTCCCATCTAGATTTCACTTTTTACATTCTTACCCTTGTGAATGGCGCAGCAGGCTCCTGAAACAAAGACTGACGTGAAAAGCCAGCTTAACATTTTGCTTTCCTCACTCCCAGAGATGCTTGAATTCAACCACCACTGTGCTTCTGAATCAGCACGTTCAAAAGACCAAAGGATCTTAGATCTTCATTGTCACAGGAAATCCTGAAACTGAGGTAAATGGATGCCCAGCTCAGAAGACACTCTGCACAATATATGAAGATAGCAAATATACCTTCTGTCTCATTCATTACTGCTGCTAATTTTGCTGTGTCTCAGTTTTTCAGCCACCTGCAATCAGAATTCAGTTTAGCTGATAAAAAGCAAACGTGCTGCAGTACAAACCAGGAAGTTGGAGTCTTAGTAGAAGAGTGAATAGTTCCTTTTCTGCATAGGAGTTATTTTCAAGAAGCTTAGAAAGGACATCAGGACACAATTATATCAGGTTACTGAGCAGAAGAATTGACAATGCCAGTTTTCCTGTGGACTTGCCTCTGTGCCTGTGAGCTCCTTTGAAGATTTCCCAACGTCTAGGAAATGACTGGGGGCACATTCTGATGGTTAGTATTAATAAATGCAACTCTTCAACTGGCACAAGGAGAGAATTTAATAGCCTCCATCATCTGTGGGGAAAACCATATGGATATAATTGTTTCTAAGATTTTTAACTTCTGATACCCAGCAACTTGTCTGTTAGGTTCCAAAATTACTAGAAAGGTAGACTGCTAAACGGAACAGTTTTCTTATTAATTCAGATTCAGAAGTAAAAGATGAAAACTTGATTACTAAACCAATCAGGTAATTGTTTTTTCCTTTTAATGTCAATACTCCTAGTAATGATTTGAAGCCATTATATCATAACCAAATTTTATTGTGTGGATTCCTCATAGTTTGCCTTTTACCTATAGTTCGCTTAATAGGAAGAGCTACACAGCATGGCAGTATAGTATAATTACAACTTTCAAATTTGAGATTAAAAGATTGTATCTAAAGTCTGGTAAATCTAGCTTATCTGAGCTTAGTGAAATGCAAAAAAGCAAAAAACCAGTCATCGTGCCTTTCATTGGGACAAAGGAATTTTAGTTTATCTTTCATTTTTGGAGCTGCTAATGTGCTAATGCAGGTTCTAACAAAAATACAAATTGACATGAGCTGTCCTGAAAACAGATATCCCCCGGAGTCATGTGAAAAGTTGTGTGGCCAAAGCAGCATGCTCAGGTCTCGATTTTCCCAAATGTAAATATTGGGATTGGTAGTTTCATTCGACCACTTAAGAAGAGTATAAGATTTCCACTTGCGAAGTCTGAACAGCATAACAAGTAATTGTAAATGTGCAGTTTTCCTCCAGCAGGCACTTCTGCTCCCAGTTACCTGCGTTGTCTGACCACTGAGAGTTCCAAACACACTGCATAAAAAGGACAGATTGTGCCAACAACATTGAAGCTATGCCAGAGTTGTCTGCTTACATCAAGGGGGCTAATTCCTGTCACACTGCTTTCTCTGTTCTCTGGTGTTAACCAGGAATGATTCAAGCACTGTATTTATACAGGTGTGCAGTTCAGTGAGAAGAAACTCCCTGCTAGAAGGAGCTTTGGTTTACCTTCCTAAGAGGCAACAGAAACTCGTGGTTTATCACGTTTAAATTTGAATCTCAAGAAAATTATACAGCAACATACACTTCACATATTGAAGAAGTACAACTTCATAAAATTGCCCTTTTTTCTTTTTTCCTTTTTTTTTGTTGTTGTTTTGTTTTTGTTTTTAATTTAAAGACATGATCACTTATTCCAGTGAAGCAAGCAGGATTTCTCAAGTTTAAAATAAACTCAGTGAAAAGGGTACGTTTTCCACCTTGTGTTGAATTGGCCCTTGTAGGTAAACTGCTTGAATAAGCTCTGCTTGTTGGATGATAATTGAATGAGCTTGGGGAATTTTACCAGTTCCAGGTGCCTGAGAGTTAGGAGAAAATAACATCTGTTCTCATCAAACAGCAGAAAAGCGAATTACAAGTCACTCTTAATAAATCTGGAGCATGAACATTAAATAAAGAGTAAAAGAGATACACTAAAAATATATTTTTTAAGTAAAAATATATTATTTTATTAACATAATTTAGGAAAGATATGCTCCTACATCTTACTTTATCTTTTTTTTTTTTTTGTACCATACTTGCTCTGTCATAGCTTGCCATTGTGGCTAAAATTCTTACATTCTCTGCACCATGTTCCTTGTCAAAACACCTGGACAATTATGCAGCTACACACTGACACATGCAAGAACAGCCTGGCTAGCTAGATGCCTAAGCACAAGTTTTAAAAATAGACACAAGATAGACGCAGAGCGCACTTCTAAGTATTTGCCGTTGCCTGTAATTTGACACAGTATTTTATATAACCCATGTAATAATTACATTATCTTTTATACTTGAGGATACTTTGATTCTTTCATCCCATCCTCTTCTTTGTGCTTCAGACCCAGTTGCTTACATGGTGATAAGAGAAAAGTAACTCCATACACATGAGACAAGCAAGACTTGCTCTTCTTGAACCAACCTAGCCCCTGGATACGCAGGGCAGAATTCTGGGACACCAGAAGAAAAGGACAGGGGAAATTAATAGACTATTAAAAAAAAAAAAAAAAAAAAAAAAAAGGTTCTGCACAGATCATCCCTCCCACCTTCAAAGCTCACAATACCTCAGATGAATGAATTACTGCATTACTGTGGCATGGCAGTGATAGCTATTTATGTAAGCCCAGCAGAGGAAAGAATTTAGAGCGAGAACTTCAAGTATATTCACACTAAGAACTCAGTCCAGGGACCCTCTGTTATGTGGAAATAATGTAATACACAAACACACACACAAAAAAAACAAAACAAACAAAAAAAAATAATCTTTAACAACAGCTGAAGGTTTTTAATATATGGAAAAATATTTTAAAAGAACAGTCCCTACTAGGATTTGCAAGTTTTTACTTTCGTATGAAGACTTCATATCTTTTTAGTATCAAAAAGGCTGTAAACACACAGTACCCGTGTAGACAGCTTTACAGTTTAAAGTTTATCTTAACTGGAGAGTCAAAACCTTAACTCAATTGCTGAAGATGCAGATATTTAGACTTGTCTTCCACTGAATCTGTGGAAACACGAGGTATAGATATAGAGTAAGGCTGCCTTCCTGTACCTTCCTCTCCCAAGACTGTTAGACAACCTTCTGGAAGCTTGCATGGCATTCCTACCTGGCAAATCCACCCACAAAAGCTAGTTTAAATGCACAAGCTCTTTGTCTTAACCTAGCATGCTTCCTATTTTTGTCCCACACCTGCAACATGCTGACAGTTGCTATTCATATTTCCTAGCTTCAGCACAGCCTATCACAGCCTAAAAGCTGTCCAACACAAAGATAATAACAGTGTAATGAAAAAAATTACACTCAGTTGAGATCATGCCACTTTTATATTTACCACCTCATTATATAAATCAGTAACACCAGAGGTGTTACCTAACTTATGCTTTAGTCCACAGAGCTACTGACTGTCATCAGTATTTCACCACTGGTTGCCATGCAAAGAATATTTTGGGCTAAATGGCTGATTATCCATCAATTCCTGTACAGGTGCTAGATACACAGCCACATGTGACAGAGTTTGTAATGAAACTTTCACACTACACTGGCTGACCCTGCATGCTTTTTTGCAGAGGTCAATGTCTCTTTCTCCATGTTACTAAGAGTTACCAGTACTTGTCCAGGTACTGCAAATTTTTGCAAGACTGTAGCAGAAGCTTTTATTTCCCTCCTCATTTCAGAAGACAAACAGAAATATTCTTTGAAATATATTTAGACTAAACTGTTGTTTGTTTTTTTTTTTAAATGTTAATTTTCAGGAATGTTGCCAATCTGTTTTTAGCAGATGGTTTGTAATTTAATAACTCTAGGCAAGGCAGAAAAGCTTTAATCAATAGAATCAAAAGAAATGTGGAGAAATTACATGCAATTTAAAAAAATAAAAATCAAAGGCATTTCCTACATATTGTCAAGCAGACAAAAACATATTGACATGTTGTTACTGCAAGCAGCCAAGGAATTGTTTCACACATTACAACTACCTTAAATTCCTTTTATGTGTTTTCAAGTCTCCAGACTTCCTCATAACAAGGAGTTTTCCTGTTTCATAAATTTAAAAATTCTCCACCACTAGCTTATTTCTTAATTATGAGAATAGAATCTAGGGCTGAAGGATTAAAAATTTACTCTCAAGAGTTACAATTTGCAACACAGAAAGCTCTACCTTTGCTTCCTTCTTGAAATAAGAAATCAATGTCATGGCTCCCCACTCAGTCCATGACCCAGTATTCTACATGCTTCTACAGCAGTCAATCATCCTGAAACAGGTCTCCACTAATAAGTAGTGAAACGTGCAGGGTTCACTCTATCCATCAGCTAATTTCTCAGTTACTGCAGAGAGCATTAACAACTGAAAACCCAACTCTAACACACTTCAGGCAATACCTGTCATTTGCATTCACAGACTAGAGGAATCTGTTCATATTGCCACCATACTGAGATATTATGCAAACATGCTGCCACTTGGCCTAATCAAGTTCTTGCTTCAGTGCCTCTATTATCATCCACGTCAGCCCAAATCAGGCAATGGTGAAGATACTTCCTATCCTTAAGACAGGGTATACGGATCATCAGTATAGCAATTACAAATGCCTCCACTCCCCACATATTTATATAGAGAGATATTATATATAGAATATAGCACATACATTAAATATTTGTATATACACCTCCACATTCTCTTGCATAATTTTTTTTCTCAAATGAAATTAAGGGGAATAGAATGAACACTATAAAGGTGCTTTTTATAACTACTTTCATGTAAGAAAAAAGCTGTGCTGATAAACTCATTTATGTTGATAGATTTCTCTTTATATGAAATATAACAATAAATCAGTGAAATGGAAATGCCTCTATACCAAAAGCATGTTACACAGCCTGCATTTATGGAAAAGAAAGCTGCAAGTGGGAATCTATCCAAATGCAAGTCTTCGGTCACCATTTTGCTACTGCTTTTTTCTGGCCTTGGTTCTTTAAGTGCATCAATTCAAAAGTTTTCCTGGCATTCTATGCAGCTTTGTACATCTCTTTGGAACTTCTGTTGTTGTTGGGTTTGGTTGTTTGGTGTATGTTTGTGTTTAATGTTTAATAATTTGAAATTCATTTTAAACTTAAGAGAGCTTTACAACCACAATAAAATATCAGTTAAAGACGAGCTTAAAATCTGTTACATTCCAGTTTAATGATGTCATAACCAGTTATGGCTGACGCTGTAACGTCACAGAGTTCTAACTTTGCAGCCTCTTGAAAGAGGAGGACATCAAAACAACAATACCTGATTGTAACATGGGCACTCTTCAAGAGGGAAATCTTAATGGCGCAGGAACGGTCTGTCCCCACGTGCCCAAAGATGAGCTGGCGGGGAAGAAGACCAGCCTGGCTCAACAGAGAATTGTGGCTTGATCTTAGGAGAAAAAAGAGGGTTTATAATCTTTGGAAAAGTGGGCAGGCCACTAGGGAGGACTATAAGGATGTTGCGAGCCTGTGCAGGGACAAAATTAGAAAGGCCAAAGCTCATCTGGAGCTCAATCTGGCTACTGCCATTAAAAATAACAAAAAAACGTTTTTATAAATACATCAACACAAAAAGGAGGACTAAGGAGAATCTCCATCCTTTACTGGATGCGGGGGGAAACCTAGTTACAAGAGATGAGGAAAAGGTGGAGGTGCTCAATGCCTTCTTCGCCCCAGTCTTTAGCGGCAATACCGGTTGCTCTCTGGACACCCAGTACCCAGAGCTGATGGAAGGGGATGGGGAGAATGATGTGGCCCTCACTTTCAATGAAGAAATGGTTGGTGACCTGCTACGGCACTTGGATGTGCACAAGTCGATGGGGCCGGATGGGATCCACCCAAGGGTACTGAGAGAACTGGCAGAGGAGCTGGCCAAGCTGCTTACCATCATTTATCAGCAGTCCTGGCTATCAGGGGAGGTCTCAGTTGACTGGTGGCTAGCAAACGTGACGCCCATCTACAAGAAGGGCCGGAGGACTGACCCAGGAAACTACAGGCCTGTCAGTTTGACCTCAGTGCCAGGGAAGCTCATGGAGCAGATCCTCCTGAGAGTCATCACGCAGCACTTGCAGGGCAAGCAGGCGATCAGACCCAGTCAGCATGGGTTTATGAAAGGCAGGTCCTGCTTGACGAACCTGATCTCCTTCTATGACAAAGTGACGCGCTGGGTGGATGAGGGAAAGGCTGTGGATGTGGTCTACCTTGACTTCAGCAAGGCTTTTGACACCGTCTCCCACAGCATTCTCCTCAAGAAACTGGCTGCTCTTGGCTTGGACTGGCGCACGCTTTGTTGGGTTAGAAACTGGCTGGATAGCCGGGCCCAAAGAGTCATGGTGAATGGAGTCAAGTCCAGTTGGAGGCCAGTCACTAGTGGCATTCTCCAGGGCTCGGTGCTGGGGCCGGTCCTCTTTAGTATCTTCATCGATGATCTGGACGAGGGCATCAAGTGCACCCTCAGTAAATTTGCAGATGACAACAAGCTATGCGCGTGTGTCGATCTGCTTGAGGGTAGGAAGGCTCTGCAGGAGGATCTGGATAGGCTGCACCGATGGGCTGAGGTCAACTGCATGAAGTTCAACAAGGCCAAGTGCCGGGTCCTCCACCTGGGGTGCAATAACCCCAAGCAGAGCTACAGGCTGGGAGAGGAATGGTTGGAGAGCTGCCAGGCAGAGAAGGACCTGGGAGTGATGGTGGATAGTCGGCTGAATATGAGCCAGCAGTGTGCTCAGGTGGCCAAGAAGGCCAACAGCATCCTGGCTTGCATAAGAAACAGTGTGACCAGCAGGGCTAGGGAGGTGATCGTCCCCCTGTACTCAGCTCTGGTGAGGCCGCACCTCGAGTACTGTGTTCAGTTTTGGGCCCCTCGCTACAAGAAGGACATCGAGGTGCTTGAGCGAGTCCAGAGAAGGGCGATGAAGCTGGTGAGGGGTCTGGAGAACAAGTCCTACGAGGAGCGGCTGAGGGAGCTGGGCTTGTTCAGCCTGGAGAAGAGGAGGCTCAGGGGTGACCTTATCGCTCTTTATAGGTACCTCAAGGGAGGCTGTAGCGAGGTGGGGGTTGGTCTGTTCTCCCACGTGCCTGGTGACAGGACGAGGGGGAATGGGCTAAAGTTGCACCAGGGGAGTTTTATGTTGGATGTTAGGAAGAACTTCTTTACTGAAAGGGTTGTTAGACATTGGAACAGGCTGCCCAGGGAAGTGGTGGAATCACCATCCCTGGAAGTCTTTAAAAGACGTTCAGATGTAGAGCTTAGGGATATGGTTTAGTGGGGACTGTTAGCGTTAGGTCAGAGGTTGGACTCGATGATCTTGAGGTCTCTTCCAACCTAGAAATTCTGTGATTCTGAGATGAATAGGGATACAATTTTCATGTAAATATTGGTATCTTACTTCTGAATTTCTGAACATATGCAATCTGAATATTTCTTCTTTCATTACAGAAAATACACATGCTTAAGATTAAATAGTCTGTTTTAAAATACGAGCATAAATTAGATCTAATGGATTTAAGACTTGTATTTCTGAATACTATATTTCAGATTAATTAATGCAAGAAAATATTTATAATAATCTCCTAAATGCTAAACTGGTTTTGAAAGCAACAAGAAAGCAAAAGGCTTTCAGAACTGAACCAGAAATGGTGCATTGTTTCTTCCTACTCCACAGAAACTCAATATGCCTTGCTTCATCTGCTTCAATAACACTAGTGGAAACTATAGAGTTTCCACTTAATAACTGTAGTTCCACATTAACTAAAACGGCATAAAACATTCACAGACTCTTTCACAGCCTTTAGCTTTTTCTCTACTTCTCTCCTCCAGGACCCTCCTCATCGTTACACATGAAGTAAACTCATCTTCTAGTAAGAAATACCACAGAAGTTACAGCATAATACTCCCCCACCCTTCATTTAAGCTGCTTAAAATATTCTCGTTAGCACAAGTAGAAGAGTTATTGCTGTTATTGTAATCACGTGTTGTGTGATCATGCGATATACAGCTGCTAAATTGCAAATACCTCAGAGAAAAACAAACAGAAAAAAGTGATTTTAAAAATTATGCTGTGCACTGTTTCGCAAGTCCTATTTATTCTGTGCACACAGAAATCCTGTAAGGCGTTTTCTCTAACAATAACCTTATTGCAATGATAATCCTGTAATGGATAGGTACAGATTTACTGGGTCTGCTGTGCTAGAAAAGTTTATCTGTCAGTTTTTCTTTTACCTACAGCATGCCAAAGTTTCTTGCAGAGCCTGTGGCAAGTCATGACTTGATACAGAAAGAAAAGCTTCAAAGGAACGTGAATCCACCATGAAAGTGGGGACTGATAATTCACTGCATTAGTTGGATGATTCATGAAACAGATCTGTATGTAGATCCAGATTTCAGACAGGCAAGTAACAGATATGTTTTCCCAGACTAAAATAAAAAAAAAATAAATCTGTATTATCTTCCTAAAGTGAAGGCTAGAATTGCCATTTATCTACAAATATGATGTGTATTATCTATGAAAAAATAGAAATGCTATCTCTTTTTCTTACATTGTCCAGAAAACTGCTTATAGAAATCCTCTTTTCTCAGAGATCACCTGTGACAGTTCTAATAAAACGAAAATCCAAACACTCACATTTTAAATAAGAGTTTTGATTTGGAGGAAATGAGAAAAGAAAAAAAAAACGTAAGATTTCCATCCCCCGTCCCACATTATTTGAGATCTCAAATTTCCAAAAGATCCAAGCAGAAAATTATGCAATTATGTGGTATTTTAGATGTGCTAATTATAACTTGCATGTTGAGAGAGGCATTTACCTCATACTTCAGAGATCATGTCAGTCTCAATATCAATCAGGCCCAGACCTATGGTGGGAGAGCAGATGTGGCTACCACCCAGTACTGCCATGGTTGCCTTCAGCAGGATTTGCACGCTCTCTCTAAGCTGTTATTACTGGGACAAGAGAAGACCTTTTTTCCAATTCATCCAAGCAACTCTGTTGGTAGCAGGTTTGACTGTCTGCTAATGTGTATAAATTTGGCCATACTAGTTCCTATGGCCATCTCCTCTGCCCACCTTCCGTTGACCTTTCCATAGAGACTAGGATCTCTTCAAGGCTACTGTTCCACTACATATTTGTGCACAGTGAAGACTGCAAGACAACTGCGATTTCAGCTATCTGCCACGGTGCTATTGTGATAGAAATAATATATTAAAATTTCATGTAATGTCAATAGAGAAAATAGTAAGAATCCATTATGGATTTGAAAAAACAAAGTCTCACACTTTAAAGGCTGAGAATTTCAAGATAGCAACTTAGATGTTCCATCTCCGTATTAAGACGGACAGACAGAATGACAGAATATTCTTATTTGCTCATTTTAAAAGCTAAGTAAAGGAACCGCTGGCGAGCTATAATAATTGCAGACAATGTCTTGGCTCCTGAACATCCCTGCCTTTGCTCAAGAAACTTGGGATATCATGTTAAAAAACAGCACCTGGATTACAAAGCACCAGTTAAGCAGAGAAAATTTCTGAAGAAAACAAACAATGCTACTGCACAAAAAACATACGTGCACAGCAGAATTGTATAACTGTAGTCAGAATAGATTTAACAGTAATAGCAGCATGAAGAGAAAACCCTAAGTTTTGTGTACCTGGCAATTTCAATGTTTGTTCAGAGTATCTGTCCATACTGTCCTACCAGAGCCTGTTATTGAGCTACTTCTCATGTCCCCAAAAGAAAAGGATCCCAGAAGTTTCTAAAGAGAGACTCCAGAGGTACCACTAGAATGCTAAGGGCAGCACAGAAAGATTCCTCAACAGGTGACAGCAGTGCTATTGGTCTCTGCCCATAATACGGCTTAGCAAACAAGGCAAGAAGACATGAAGATGATTTTAAATACAAACTGATGAGGAAAATTAAGAGTAAAAATAGTCTGTCAGACAAATGAATTTGTTTCAGAGGAGGCATGACAAGATATGAACTGAGATTTCACTGTTGTATTTGAATGAAATTTCATTTCATTAAACTAGTAGTTTTGCCAGTTGTGGACCAGTAAATTACTTCAGCTATTCTCAGCAATCACACAGTATCTGCTCAGGGCTTGGAGGCAATCCTAAAACATTACAGCCCTCTGTAGTAGGTCCAATCTCCAACCTCTGAGACAAGCATATCTAACAACAATATCTTATGGCTTCATTAAATGAGGGCAGCCGTTAACCAGCTAGAGCTGATTCGTGTCCTGTTACATCCCTTGTCAAACCGTATACATATATTAGCAGCTGACGAACAAGTTCCTGGGCTGTTCTAATGGCAACCAAAGATTTTCCATCATCCTTGGGAAGGTAGCTAAACCATCTTCACAACTGCCACATATACCTTAATATCTGAGCCTAATGTTCACTTTTTTAAATCCCCATAGGTTTTCTTTATGTAGCTTGTCTCTAACGTTCAGATTGCTAGTAGTAACTTATCCCATCATACTGAATCTTATGTATGCTTTCATAGTATAATGCTGATGAAAAGACCTTTCTGTTGAACACAGAACTAAAGTTAACTCCTTTTGTGGTCTGTCACAGGCAAAGGAGCAAGGTTGGGCAGGCAACAACTTAGTCTTTCTGGCCCTAGAGGCAATGAAGAAACTTAGGTCATGCCAGGTTCAGTGATAAACAAGTGGTTTTAGCCTCTAAGTTTACAATATAATAGAAACCCTTATACTTTGCACACATGCACTTACAAGTTCAGATCCTGTATTTCAGGATACAGACGCCGAGACTGTTTCACGAGCATTCCTCTCTTGTAACAGGAAAAAAAAAATAGCCACACAAAAAAATAGTCAGCCACACAAACAATGCACATTGTGATTCTAGAGTTTTGGCCTGTTCCTTAAATGGAAGGAATAAATACCATCAGCACGTAAGAGCCAAATCTCAAAACAGTCTTGAACTCAGTATACAATAACAGTCCTGCATTTGTTTCTGAAGCACAGAGAGCATACCTGGCATATAGATATAGCCATCTTTTCCCGAGCCAGTGAACAAGAATACATGTATCACATCATACGACTGCCTCAACACCAAGCTCCTTTACGTTTTAGGTCCTGATAGAAGTCAATCCTCCTTCCACTCTCCTTGCATGTCCTTGCATGCAATAACAGCTAATTGGCAGATCACAATCAACCCCAGGCCACAGAATGCCCAAGTGGAAAAACAGTTGTTACGCTGGACTGCTAATCCAAGTATTGCCATGAGAGAATGTGATAACGGGGCCAAGTTCATCTCACACACAATACACAATTCCCAACAACTACATGTAGGTCTTGCTTTACATTTCTTTTTATACATGTTCATCTATATATTGGTCATGTAGATAAGATCACTTATTAGTACTAAAAAGGGAGCAACAGCTTAGCAGAAACTCAAAAGAGCTCAATCTGCATCTCAGCACTGCTACAGGCTTCTTGTGTCAACCTGAGCAACATTTTCCGAAGTGATACCTACCCAGCATAAACAAAACACTGAGTCCAGAACCTCAAGCAGAATAGCTATCACCATTTCTGCACAGCCCATAAATCACCTGCTCAAAGACTGTAGCACACAATCCGCTCTTTCCACTGAAGCTGTGTCATTATGCAGAGATAACAAACAGCTACAAAAATAATCTTTTTCATATAGAAAAGACAAAATTGTCCAGCATAGAAATAAGAGAACTCAAGGAGGGCATAAAATTTTCAATTTCCAACCTTGACTCTCAATACATTTTTTAACCTATTGTTGAAGACTTTCATATGAACTACAGAAATTACCTACATTGAAAGAAACAGAATCCAGGTCAATTCCCTTCCCAACTACAAAGCTTTTTCTTGCTCAACATGCACAATCACAAAAAAAAAAAAAAAGTAACTAAGTAACTATCACAACATTCACATGATATAAACCTAATTAATTAATTAATACAGCAATCTAGCTGATATTACCATAAGGAAAAAATAATAATAAACAACTGTAATCAAGAAATGAATTACTCAATCACTACTAATAAAATGCAGCTACTTTATTAAAAGTGAGCTTAGACCTCCTCAGTTTTGGCTACTGTGTCCTAACCATGGCAAAATAAATCCTTGGTGCAAGAATCACCATGAAAGAATATCTTTAATTGCCTTCTAATTATATTAAGAGCACAAAAAAGTTAGCTGCAGTAATACTAATAACAAATTATCAAGTTGCAGTTATATTGATCAACGTAATTAAGTCTTAAGTAGATGGTCCTTCAAATACCTGTACATCCAAGCAAGCCTTGAAAATTTACAACATTTTGAATCAGACTTCTAACTGAAAACACTCTATTAAAATTTTCTTTAGTACAGCCATTCCTAAGCATGGAAGAACATTAAAGTTAAATTCAAATTAATCTGCACTGACATGCAGCAATCTAGAATGACTTGAGAAGTCACAGCCTAAAGAGAAAAAATAATGGGATTAATCCTGCGTGTCTCACATATCCAAGTAGTTCGTTCTTTTGCAATTAGTTACATTGGGACAGTAGGTAGGTCTCCTTGCTTGTTTACATACTTGTGAATACAGCGTCCTCTGTAGTGGAGCAAGAGCTGTGTTCCCAGGGCTACTGTCTGTTGCTGATTTGTTTCTCAGAATAAATACAATGCAGTGAGTTCCAAATATGTCTAACTGCCTTTGTGCTTGAGGGAAATAGTTGTAAAATTCCCCCAGCCTAACAATTCCCAAAAGGAAACTACCACAAGAGTAAGAGGCATGGTGGAGTCTGGCAAATCCAAACAAGTCTGACTGTATAAATTCATGCAGGTAGCCAGGCTGCAAAGGACAGCCATCACAAACAGATGTTTACATACTACATTCTTTCTTCATGTTTGAGATCAATAAATAAATAAAAGGTAGATATCAAGGATAGGATTTACTTATCCAAACTTGTAGATGGCTAAAATAAAGAGTTTGGATCAACATGGTTCCCAAGTTCAAAATACCCAATTTCTGAAAGTAATTAATTCCATCCTAATACCTGTCCAAGACACGGGGAATGAGTCTCACAATGGAGATCTCTCCTTCCCCAGCTGACCACAAAAGGGTGATTAGATATCCAACTATGGGATAGCTAACAGCTGAAGTAAACCCACAGAGCAAATCCTTCTAAGCAGCAGGTTGAGAGATAACACAACAAAATTTCCCAAATAAGTCTACAGAGCGTTTGACATGTCATTTATTTATGCCAACAGATGCTGCAGCATGCAAAGATGAGTGATAAAACTCCTAACACAAAACAGATGTCTTAGTAACCATCTATTGGTCTTAGATAAGAATTCAACTGCACCAGAAATTAACTGTGTGTTTGCAACTTTAACTTGGATCTACTGTACATATTAATAGTATGCAATTAATCAATTCTGTTTAAGTTCCTGTTAGGTGGCAAAAAAAAGTAACTTCATTTCACAGACCAGAATTTTTCAAAATAATGCTAGGATGCAAATATCTTCTGATTAAAACTACAAAGTTGAAAAATATAAAATGGCACTGCGTAATATGACAAATAGCAGAGCGTGTATGTCATAAGGGATCCCTGCTTAACCACAGCATAGCTTTCCAATAAAAATGTTCAGCTTATCGTCTGCAACAGCCTAAAGCTAGGCTGCAGAAAATAAATTGCTACCTTATTGATAGTGTTGTGCCTCTTGTCGTTGTTACAGACTATCTGATCAAGAGCATCCTGCCTGCTCACATGATCTTCCAACCACACACACACAACTTAGGACAATTCTTTAGTGACAGAACCAATGCATGTTGCATTATTCAGATGAATGATGTGTTCTGATCTGTCTGATGCACTCCCGTATTGATTTTAATAAAATGAGTCTTTGGAGTTTTATTTAACCAGTATGTTCCTTCTGAACTTGACAGAACATACTGTTTTCAAATAAAATTAAGAAAAAAATATTTTGAACCTTATGTTGGAAAGACAGACATTTTATTTAATACAATATTTATTAACATTAATTCTTTATAGCATTCTCTCTGGTAATAAAACTCAAGAGTAATAGATGATACATTTGCCACACTCCTTTTTTAGACACAAAAAAGACTGCATTTTGCATAAAGCTATCCATCTGCTCTCTTCCTCATATTCCTTCACAAATGTGCATACACAAATCATCTCAATAACCACCCTGTCTTGTTTGCAAACTTCACAGGAACTGGAAACAAAGTTTCTTTGAGTAGCCTGCTTGCTAGAATAAAACATGACTCCTACTAAACCTATAGGAAAAATAGTTAAGTACTAACTTTGTAGAATAGCAGTATAACAGGTACATAATTGTGCATTCCAACTTTTCTATTCTTGGCCAATACCACTACCAATATTTCCTTTTCCACACTGTTCTTTCTGGAAAGAAGGCATGCATACTTTCATTCTCTCAGAATTTCTTTTACCTCTTTTCAATCTAAGACATTTTCAAGGCAAGAAAAGTGTTTCTAAAAGTTCATACTTCAAAAAGTGATTTTTTTTTTTTTAAATGAAGGCACCTCTTCTTCCTTCTCATTTCCATAGCATTTGATATAATATTGCAAGATAGTAATTTATATGCTAAAGGAATTCTCTGATGGCATCTAATTAAACAATTCAATCAGAAAACAAATTAAAATGAAATATTAGAGTAACCCCATGTGTAAAATGCTGCAGTTAGAGCTTTCTGGTATTCGCAGGGTATCCTGTTGAATGCAATTCTATTACCCTTGCTAATTTCATGCCTGTTCAGCACTGCAGAACATCTGAGTTATTGACACCTTTCTCCAACAAAAAAAGGAGTAGCTCAAGCAAAAACTTTACAGCAAACTACAGATAATTATTATCTAGCCCAGCTATTTGGCAGCTGGTTTATTCAATTTATGGTAATGAAACCCAAACTTATAATTTCTTAAAGCTGACCTTCAAATTGATAAACTTGAAGCTAACCCAAACCCCAGTCAAGTTTGGACTATTCCTTCCAATGTCTTCTGTGAGTTCTGCAACATGACCCAGAAGTCATAACATCTCACAGTACTAAAGCAAGATCTGATTAAAATAACATCTTATTCTGCAATCCCTGCCACAGATATTCCTTGTGAAACTCAGTTACTATCAAGTAATAGTACTATATACTAATAGTACTTATTACCAAACTGCTTGCTTATTTTTGGAATATTCTCTTCAACTTTCATACAAATGTTATTTAAGAAAAATATTTTTTGGTTTGTTTTTTGTATAGTCACAAGTTGTCACAAATTATTTTTATGCTTTAATCCATGCAAATCCATCCCTTTCTCTATGACTGAGAAGAATCACTGCCCAAAGTAACAAGACCATATGGTCACTATTACTTTCCTTGAAAAGAAGACTATCAGAACTTCACACCTACAAAACTGGAGGTATGCTCTAGCCCTATTTGGATGAATTTCCTGTATCTAACTCTTAATAGCATCTTTTGAAAAACTGCTGCTTTCATACATGCTTCCACAGTGCACTCCACTGGCACACAGGAAAAACAAAATATTTTTTCATTTATTTTTCAGTAGTCAGGAAAATCTCAAGGACTGCATGAGAGAAGTTAAAACTTGCAGGAGCTGCTGTAACTCATCCTCCAAAACAAAACGGGGGGGGGAGTATTTTACTCATTTACCCAAGCTGACAAGACTGTCTGACAAATGGAGGTACGTGCAATCTGTACAGTGATGTGTCACATATTAAGAAATGAATTAATACAAGCCACAGAAAAGCAACTGGGCTTTAATAGTGCTGCAAACTTGTGAGCATTGCTAAGCGGGGGAAGCCCAATTCATACAGGATTAACCACCCTGCCCACTCCACCCCTCTTTAGACTGCCAGAAGAGCAGTTGGCCAAAGCTGCCTAGAAGGAGGGGAGCTTTGGTGCACTGGTGATAGGTATGCTTTGCTCTGCCTTTGCAGATTTAGGAGAAACTCGAACTGGGATTTGAACCTTCAGTAGAGGTTATGCGGAAGCAGAAAAAGATGGTTCCTCTAGATCTCTCATTTACCCGCCACCCTCCTTACTATCCAACCCACTTAGCAGACAGAGGGAGTGACTGTATGGCACCATGCAGATGTTGAAAATATAAAGGAAGATGCTAGTTAGGGATCACTCAGCAAAGCAAAGACACCAATGAGAGACTGTCCCAGCTAAAATCCCAAGTGGCTCCCGCCACTACAGCAACACTGAGGGAAAACCTTGAGCACACCCGGACGCACACGCTCTCCACACGGACTAGCAGAGTCAGGCTTACAGGGGGAGGAGAACAAGAATTCCCCTCGCGGCAACCCATTTTGGCAAAAGCAAGCAACAAATACGAAACAATGACGAGAACAAGACACACACAAACACACACACACACACAAGCCAAACGCGGCGAGAGGGGATGGAGGGCGGCACACGGAAAGCTTCGGGTGGGTGAGGGGGAAAGCAAGCGGGGGGAAGGTACCTTGTATGTGCTGCTTGATGACATTTTCCAAATGGTCCAGCCTTTCTATAATCCTTAAAGTGTCCCCTTTGTCTTCCTCTAACTTTTTTTCCGAGATCGGCTCCTGCACTTTCACATAAACACTGGCAATGTAGTTGGTGACCCAGCCCAC
Organism: Netta rufina; assembly: GCF_964035555.1. Taxonomy (NCBI): domain Eukaryota; kingdom Metazoa; phylum Chordata; class Aves; order Anseriformes; family Anatidae; genus Netta; species Netta rufina. Next base: position 1,530,180 of record NC_140128.1, on the reverse strand, counting down.
GTACAGCAGGCAAACGATGTTAGTCATTCCACTCAAAATCACGCAAGTGGACACTAAAGTTTTGGTTTTCCTGGTGCACACCATCCTGAGATCGCTCCATATAGCTCCAAAAATCCTGCGATCCAAAAAAAAACAAAAACCGCGATGAAAATAAATCCTTTCTCCCCCCTCCCCGAAGCGGAGGCCACTCAGAAGTCAGTAAATTTCCATGCAAAAAGTTCTCCGATCCACAGAACAGAAATATTTGTCGCCTACCTAGAAGGAGAGGTGGGGGTGGGGAGGGCTGATCATTAAAATCCTGGATTTTAGCACATGCAAAGAGCTAAAACTTTGCGATAGCGGTGGCGACAGCAGCCCGCAAGGCGCGCCGACCGGCGGGCTGCCCGCGGCTTTTAAGCACCGGGCATCACGGCGGCGAGCAGCCCAGCGGCCGAGCGCTGCAAACTTTGTTCCCTCCGCCGCCGCTTCCCATCGCAGCCAGCCCCAGCTCCACGATCAGCGCCGGGAAGCGGCTCGCCGGAGAGCGGGGCTCGCTCGGCCGCGGATTGACAGCCCCCGCCTCCAATACGGAGCCCGCCCTGGCGCCGAGCTTGCTGCCATCACCGCACGGCCGGCGGGGGCCCAGCGGGGCGGGGTTACGGCGGGGCCCACCTGATCCCGCGTGCAGACGCACACACACGGGCTTGGAAATGCACATAAAGGCAAAATTCCTCTCAATAGGAAACCACGCTGATTTGAGGGATGGTGCACAGTAGAAGAATCTTTTCCATTCCTATTAGATAAAACCTATGGTAGCAAAAAGGTGACCTTATGACTGTTTTTTTTTTTTTTAAACATAGTCTCAAGACAGAAATTTAGCGTGAATGTGACCAGTAACAGGAACAAGGAGGCAGCTGTTAACACACTAAAAACTATTTTAAATACTATCCAGCAAAAGCTAGGAGCAGCAAATGCTTTGTCTCACGCTGTAATTTTACATATGCAGTAAATATGAGTCTCTTCTGCTTCATTAGTCGCACCCCTCAACTGACATCACCCCTGCTTGTGTGTGGAAAGCACAGCAGCTTCCAGGAGTTACTCCTCAGTCTCCTAAGCCTCTCTGAAAACTAGCTGAAATTTCGGGCAAATGGCAAGCATTTCCCCAGTGATACTCTAAAGGAGACCATCATGACAGAACTCCTTTGGAAATTAGATACTATAACTCAAGGCACTAGAATGTGAAAAAAGGGCATACATTTACATTTTAAGAAAAAAACATTTTAGTACTACAGGCAAGTTTACTAGATAAACCAGTCAACAAACAATTTTAAGCTTTATAAATACAAAATAATGATAGAATACACTAATCCAGCCCCATCGCACAAGTCAATTGTCCTGCTGGTCTGTGATGATCGTTTGCTTATAGTATCATTTATTTTCCCATTTCCTGTCTTTATTCTTCAATGTTGCAGCTCCACATCTGGTAGCAAACCAGAAGCAGTTAGTGCATGTCACTGATGCCTTTAATAACAGTGTTATCTAGACTTGCTTTAATCTTTGTGAATTCTGCCTGCAGTGAGAAAATATAAATTCTTCAGCCCTGGCTATTTAGGCAGAATCGGGACTTAGCTTTGGGCTTCCCAATTTAAAGCAAAACTTACCTAAAATCAGTCCAGATAAGGGACACGTAATGCTCATTAAAAGTCGTATTTTCCATGGAGGTATATAAAATGTTAACAAACAACTGACAGCTTTTATAAACAAACATGAGTGGGTGTTGTTACTAATGACTGTCAGCAAATCCATAAGTGCTGTGGAGGTTTCAAAAAAGATGGTTAACATGTCTCACAGGCCTAATCAACTGCTTATAACAGCACATAATTGATTACCTTATTATTCTAGTAACTATTAATAGTTCATTAGCCCTCTGCTCCCAATAGTTTTCTGATCACATTTAAAATATAGTTTTATATATGGCTACATTCTCCTACCACCAAAGCCGCACTCTTCAACAGTAGAACAGCAATTCCCTGTCTCCTCGTTTGAGCCTATGTTTCACTGAAGCTAGTGTTAAAACTGTTTGACTTCATAGCAAAACCTCCAGTTGCTTTAATACATTACACTGGCTTTCACATCCCTGCTAATAATATTCTGGACTGGTCTTTTTAAAACTTCTATATTTTTGTTCCTTTTCTTGTGTGCATGTTTTCGTTTGTTTGCTTTTTGTTTTTCCAAGTTTATTTAAGTGTCTGCTGTTCAGAAGTTGGTCTTTTTTCTAATTTTGATTTATTATGTAGTATCACAATCCAGACTTGAGACTCACTTGTGCAAGGTACAATACAAATACATAATCAGTCTACTTTATAATCTAATTGGAACAAAACCAGGAAAAGTACCAACAGGAGAAAAAGATATGGTGCCAGCCTCACATTATAGTCAGGGAGAAAACTGCAGGTAGATTGGGTAATTAAAACAAAAAAGTACAAATTATGAGGAAAGAACAAGGTCTAAGAAACTTGGTCTCTTAGATCTCCATGGTGTTTTTGAAATTTCTAGTTCAGGTATTTAAACTTGAGGCAGTGAAATCTACTGTGCAGGTCATTAAACTACATGTCTGATTTCATCCATGTCCTGGTATTGATCTGCTATGTCATGCTATGCAAATTATTTCACTTCTGTTTCACTTTAGATAGCAGAAAAAAATATCTTAGAATTTGTATACATCACAGGCTTCAATACGAATAGCCCCAAACCTCACAACTGTAATAAGATATCATTTCAAACAGTGCTAAGGAGACATTAACCTTATAACATAGTAAATACAACCACCACTTATTATACGTTAGAGTGTTCTGTAAGAAAGACAATTCAATTACTATTTGTTACCTAGCATTACAGTTACAGGGAAGTGAGAGGATGGAAAGAAAGATATGTTTAAGAACTACATTTTTATTGGTGAATTTTGATGCAAGCTAAAGCATTTTTAGTAAGAGGGTCCTTGAAGAAAAAAGTAGTGAAGTATCACAACCAACATTATTTACATCCCATTTTACAAGAACAGGTTTCTTACACCTTGTAAGAGAACAATGGAAAAGCTCAAGTTTTAGCATTATTTTGACTGCATTCTATTCAGATTCTTAGCTGAAATACAATTAGTTTATGGAGATAAAATCTTTGTTATTATCTAGTCTGAGCAGATGCTCTTGCATTACTCCTTCCCTCTCCCCCATGATGATCATATAATTTGGAAAGATGGTACAAAATTCCAAAGGCATTCAAGAAGTAATGCTGAATTTTACACTGTGGAAAGAGACAACCAAATACATATAGAAAATTCTGAATTAATCTGTGCAGGCATTTTTCTCTAGGGTTGTTTGTTTTTTGTATTTGTTTTTTTTTTTTTTTTTTTGAAACTATTATGTCCAAGTCTGCGTGCACACAAAGCAAAAACTATCTGGCTCTTCAGTATGTATTCACCCCTTCTGAAGATGAGCTCTTTCCAAAAGCTCAAGCAACAAAGCTGTTTCTTTAGCTCTTGAAAAGATAGAGCTTCCTGTATTTTGAAGATAAAGGCCATGAGCTCAGCCCCCAGGTAAGTTATCTGGTGATTTTTGGTATATGTTGTCCCTAGTCATCTCTCTCACTAAATTTAAACCAACTTACTTTAAATTATATAAAGACACATGCAGGCATTGCAGAGATGCCTTTGCATATTAAAGTTGTGTTTTGAAGTAGCAGATTTGTTGCATGAATGTTGTAGATAATGAACATGAACTAATAATAATAATAATAATAATAATAATAATAAAAAAAAAAAAAAGGAATGGAAAATAGGAAAGAAGCTGAACGGATGAAAAGTGGGGTGGAGGAAGATAAGGTAAAAATGCTGCTTCTTTGTTATCCTGGGATGTGTTATTATGATCTTTATTCCTATGCCATTTTTAACTCCTCCCTATACTCTTTCTTTTTCTCATGCTTTTTAGTGTCCATATCTGCTCTCTTTCTTTTCTTTTGTTCCCTGCCATCTTTCCCCTTCCCCATTTAAAAATAACTACCTTTAAGTTTACACCAGTTCTGTTACACTTCACCCTTTTCTGACATTGTTATGAATCATCGGTTCATTTAGGTTACACAGGGCTTTTATTTTTCACTGCTTAGAAAAGACTACCCAGCGAAGCAACAACTACTGTAATCTCATATTGCCAAACTGCACTCTCTCAAGGAGGAAAGGTAAGGTGCCATCCAACTCACGGACACTCAATGACATTTGGATGGCTAACATCCATGAAGTACCATTTCAAAACCATTCACCTAGTGCTGAAGAAGGAAATAAAGCAAACCAGAAGATACAGGAACAAGACAGAGAGAGCTATTTCAAGTTGAAAATAGAAATGGATCTTGTCTCCTGGACTGAGTGCACTATCAGTGCACGTAAAGCCATGTGAAAACATACCACATGCAAAAGAAACAGAACAGAGTTAGCAGAAACATTAAAACATCTTATGTACAAAAGCAACCTGCAAGTGATAGGGGTAGATTAGTGCACATCTTCCTCTCCTTTATTTTCAGATTCATGCTTTAGAAGATATTTGTCATCCCTCTTATACGGTTCCTATAAAATTTGTCTATAGCTTTTAAGTTTTGTTGTTTGCTGTTGTTTTTCTCCAGATGTAATTTCCTTTCTCACTGATTGTGAGGCTTATCTTGTCCATTTGTCCTTCCAAGATGGTTTTCCATCCAAAACATCTAAAATAATTTTAAAAGTAAATTGATCTCTGCTATGCTGTTTTTGTCGGTTACTTTTATGCACTGATATGATCTACTGTCTTCTAGCAGCTCACATTGCACTACTTATTTGCCACAAAACTCTCAGTTAACTCATCTCAAGTGAACTGTATGACCAGCAATTCACCAATATGAGTAAAAGATGCAACATATGGCCTTTTGCAAGTGGCCAATTACAGTTGGTCAAGGGAGGCACTAAGTTCTGTTCTTTTCAAAGTTGCTGTGTGTCCACCCTCTGCCCCCTAATAAAACAACCATGTCCCTAAGCACCCTCAAGTGTATTCATTTTTAGGTGTTAAACCTCAGATATACTTGAAGCAGATTTCCAGAGGTTGTGGGCCACTCAATCTCTGAATCTCTTCATGTTCAGAAGCAAAAAAAGTTAGGAAATATGAAATCATTTGTAGTAACTAAAAATCTCTGCTTTCTCAACCCTGTTGTCAGTGCTGTTTCTTCTGTCTTTAACTATAAGCACACACATCTTTGCAATGTGTCAACCAAAAACTGACATAACTAAATATCCTATTTCCAAACAATGTCTAGCTCTCAACATTTAAAGACAAGAACAGTTCTTTTGTCAGGCTTTGCCTGGTAAAGCATTAACACGTTTGATGGCTTAAAGACTTTCTGTGTCAGAGGTTGCAGCCAAGCAACTGCTTACACTAGCCATGGCTTTGTCTTTACTTCACAAGTTGATGTAATCCTTTTTTGAATCTGTACTCTCTCTTATTCCAAGAAAAAGTAGTCACCTTTTCACCTGTTATTTTTCAGACCTACCATAATCCTTCTAAAATAACTCTTGCCCAACCTGAGTCTTGTATACACAGCCCCTTCTCACATGAAAGGAACTCCATACTTCAATTACTCTGTCTTAATATTACATTAAATTATAGATGGTTAGAAAAAAAATGGATGACTTCTGTAAGATCAGTTAATTATTCATCCAGAAATTATAACGAACCCAGATGGTTCTGCTTTACTGCTAGGGAGGACAGACTACAGAAGAATAATCCTGGAGAAAGCAGTTGTTTTAATTGATCCATTTTCCAATCAACAGTATTCCAGTCTTTTTAAAGAACAGTTTCGGTGAGCTGTCATTCAGATAACATGACCCTCTGTTCATGTTATTTTGCCAAAGTCATGTCTAAGCATGTGATTCAGGTGAAATATGGATTCTATACCTTGAGACTTGAGACACTTTTCTAACACATTATTTCATCGGGTTTAGCAGCCACAGCCTAAGCAAACCAACATATGCATATACCTAGAACACATTAGAAATTTATTGTGTTTTTTGTTTGTTTGTTGTTTTTAATTTTGTTTGTTTTTTTAAGGAATTGAAAAAGTCTTCAGTTTGGGAAATTATGTTTTTTTGTTTGTTTGTTTGTTTGTTTACTTTATTTGTTTTTGTTTTTTTATAAAGCATGACTATGTCCAGGAGTAAGCTAATCTCCAATCCATTCACTGTATTAATAAATAAATAATGAAAACAAACAAAACCACACCCCAAACCAACAACTTTGTACTACTTTAAAAAAAAAATGACTCCACAGCAAGAAAGGTTTCAGTCTACTTTGGTATTATAACACCTCTTGCAGTTTGAGAAGAAATTAAAATTTTAATTTCATTGGGCCTGGAATGTCACACTGGTCTGTGCTGCAAGAACATCAAATAAAAGTAAGCAACGTATTAATATTTCTGTAAGACTTCTCTTTTTGTTTTAAAAAGAGACAACTACAAAAATGGGGGGGGGGGGCGGGGGGAGAAAGAAAGCCAAGAGGAAGCCTGCAAAGATAAAAATCAGTTAAAATTAAGACTTATTTCAACAGTTGTTACAGAACCACCAGCCTGTACAGCTCACTTGGTATATGATTCAGAAATTTATATATAAAGAGTCTTTAGTACTTCACATGGCACTCCTGATTTTAGACCTGCAAAAGAGTATATATAAAAAAAAAATTATTATTATTTTTTTTAATAAAGAAAAGGTTGGTATCCATTTAAAAAAAAAAAAAAAAGACACTTCAAGAATCTCATATGCAGTTCCAACCAGATTCTTTCCTTACTAAATAACAATATTCCAGATGGTATATATTTGAGTCATACAGGCACACTCTTTTGATGTACAACAATCACATTCTCTGCTTTTTTTTTTTTTTTTTTTTTTTTTTTGAGTGGAATACATATGCCCTATGGCCTTTGGCATAACAAATCAAGCTCACCCCCTTCCATCTTTTAAATGTTCAACAGCACTACAGTATGGAATTAGAACATAGCAGTAAATTTCATTTTTAAGACAGTCCCTTATCTCAGCCCATCCTGGGGTGGTCTTATGTTAGTTGCATCCTCCACAAGAAGGTCAGAATTATGATTATACTATCAGAACTCATGATTATACTATCGGAACAACTAGCATCCACATAACTATTGGGTCAGTATGCTTGCTGAAAGACTGAAAGTTTCTCGTTCATATTTTCTGAATCAGTGGCTCTCAAAGCATTTTTAAAATGCCATTAGATAAAACTTACAACACCCCTTTGAGAACAGACAGCAAATACTTGTCACATTTTTGTGGAGCTACTAATTAATGGATGTCAGTGCTTGACACAGGTCAGACAAAGTTCAATACAGGCTGCAGACATGCTTCAACATGTTGAGATGATGAAGCATGAATAGTTCATGAATGTGAACTATTCTGATTCAACGGATCTGAACAGTTACATGGATCCAACCTAGACAAATATCTTAGCATTTACTTTTAAAAATTAGATGTCTTGAAAAATCATCTTGTCCATTCTGCATCATACCTGGCACAATTAGCAGTGGAGAGCTCTCATATGCCGAATGAAAAACCGCCTTTCAACACTGGCTGAAGAAAAAGTAAATACCTACTGAAAAGCTTCCTGAAGTCTGCAATGTAATTTGGAGATCTTACATCAAAAGAATAACCCCAGCCCCATCAGATACCAGTTACAGAAAAGAAATGGAGAAGAAGAGGGAGAGAAAACCACACAGCATAAGTGAGAGCTATTTGTGTAACTGAAGAGAGGACTGATTGACCTATGCTTGACCAAATCTCTGAATGGTCTGTATAAATGAACAAGTTCTGTTACTAAGTTAATCAAAACCAAGTGGGGACTAGCAATGGGATTTAAAAAAAATCTAAGCAACCTGGAAGCATAAAGTGCATTAACTTTTACAGAGGCTTACCATATGTATTGGAGCCCAAAGAATTAAACTGGTCAAAAAAATAAAAAGTAAAATAACATCATACTTGTAACATGAGGAAACAGAGCACAAGTTTCACTGAGATTTGACTTACTTTAAGAGGACTGGGCTACTGAAGGTGTAAGCATGAAAAGCTGGAGTGAAAGCAAAAAAAAAAAAAAGAGGACTTTAGAGGAAAAAGCAATTGTGCAGCTGGAAATATTACTAGAACTGTGCAGAAAGTCTAGATGACAAGTTTAGGTGATTGTGAGTTATGTGAAGCAAGGGAAAATATTGTTCTGTTGTATTTCTGTGGGTTGATGGTAAAGCAGGTTGAAATAAAATGCTGTTACATAATCTGGAAGATTTCCAGTCTGGAAACTGGCTTCAGATACAGTTAATTCTGGGCCTACAGAGTTACACCTGTTGTGAATTATAAAATTATTTACAGCTTAATTTACAGCTTGAATTTTTATCAGCACAACACACACACATGAACTGCAGCTTCTTCAGACCATGTAAGAGCTACACAATGTATTTTGTTAGCAGATACATAGCACTTCACTAGTCCAGCTTTTACTGTAATGGTCCTATGCCAGACTGCAAAAATGCTCAGGCTTTTTTTCTTCCCCTCTCTCCCCCATGTTTTTATTTGTTTGTTGGTGTTATTGTGTTTGTTGTTTTTTTTTTGTTGTTGTTTGTTTTTGTTTTTTAAACTGGAGGACTACAATCAGAACACATTTTTATTTATTTACTTCTATGTACTGAAATGGTTTCACCCTTCCTTGTATTGTCTTTTCTTGTCAACTTCAAAACTAAACAGGATTCTATTGTCATTATGGCTACTGTTTTGTCCTTTCTCCTTTGCCAAATTCACACTGTGTGTCAGAAAAACACATTCATAGAATCATTTAGGTTGGAAAACACAAAGATCATTAAGTCTAACCATTAACCTAGCACTTCCAAGTCTACCACTAACCCACATCCCTAAGCACCACATCCACACATCTTTTGAATACTTCCAGGGATGGTGACTCAGCTACTTCCCCAGGCAGCCTGACCCAATGCTTCACAACCCTTTCAGTGAAGAAATTTTTCCTAATAACCAACCTAAACCTCCCCTGGCAAATTTATTCCTTTGCTAGTCTTAAATAGCCTGCACATTAAGAATGATCACCTTGTTTAACAAAATCACCTACTTTCATAAGGCTTAAGGCAAAGAAGGGTGTGAATTTCAACTTGCCTCTCCTAATGACACTTCATAGTGTTTCCAGTCAAGGAATCACCACCAATCAGCAATACAAGATCTTTTAGAAAAGCAAGCAGCTGACTTTCAAAAAACTACAAGACAATTTGGGCTTAAGAGTGAAGTACAATCTGTTTAAATCATATCACCTCTCTCCCTCCTTAGAACATCCAGCTGTGTGTTTAAAACTATCCAGTCTAATGATGCGGATTTCCTTAGACCCTTTCTTGTGATTCAGCTGCAACAGCTTCTTGCTAAAAATATTCCAACTGGAGCTGGAAGTTAAAATTTTCAACCATCAACTAGAATAATGTAGCTGACATGTCTTCGGGCAATTGCAGTGTGGCATCTACAGACAGCACTGTGCTAAAACACAAATTTTATTTATCTTTAACATCACCTCATGTTCAGACTTACATATTGTTATATTAGCAATATACATAGGCCAGAACTGTTGTGCCATCTTCACAGCAGCAACTCAGGTTAAGCACAGCCATAAAATCCTGCGAACCAAAACACCTTTTTTCAACGCAATAGGGAGAAGGGGAAAGAATTCATCTGAAATAAATCAGCATAGTTCTGTTGAAACCATAAAAGAACATCAGCTTGTATCAGCTAAACATCTGAGTTCCTTTATTTCATATCTTGTTCATTGAAGGACCTTCTAGTTTGTTGTAGTTATTGTTACAGGATGAAGTTTACAATTTACACAAGTCTGTAGTGAATGCAAGGTGTCCAACCTAGCTGCATTTCCAACTGACAATTTACTGAGGCTTGCAGTGTTTCTACCTACCAAAATGTTTGCTACTGTTTCAGAGGTCACTCAGCATATATATCCGAAGGGAAATTATAAATCACAGGGAAAGACTAACAAGTTAACATAACATCATCTACTTTACACTGACGTTGGTATAGATGGCCTGTGGCAATACGTTAGGAGAATATGATGTTAAGAAGAAAGTGCAATATAGGCCATAGCAGATTTGTTCTGTGTGGAGTTTGCTACAGAATTTGCTTTCTCTGTAGCTTGGACATAACGTAGTTCTTTTAGCCACGGAAATTCTGCCTAAGGCTCAAGGTGCTATTTACTACAGTCTCATGCTTTCTACACAGGGCTTGCCTCAGCAAATTCAGTACTTTCACCAAAGTGTTACAATGGTTCGATTGAAAGTCCTTCAGAAATAAAAATTTTAACTCTGAGAATTAATATGTATTCTTGGTGGGTCATTACTCCTAAAGAAAAGTAGGGTAAAGTGTCACTACTAGTAACTCCCTGATGACAGTCCTTCCTCCTCCTGAATCTGCATTTCTCAAGTCAAGTCCCCTAGGAAAAAGACAATATAGAATGAAGATTCACATACTGTTTTGCATGGTAAACAGTCCATACAAATAGTATTTTAGGTTCTTCCAGTGGAAAGTAAAGACCAAAGGGTAGACAGGGGGTGGAAGATTATGAGAAAATATAGGAAAACAACTCAACCTTTAGGAAACAGAAAAAAAGAAGGCACCCAAAAAATTGTATTTAGCAAAATTGCTTCTTCATCCAGTAACACAAGATATAAAGCTGTGTTTTTTCTCTGAAGAAAAGGACCCCTGGACCAGCTAAAGAGAAGCATCAAATTTTTGGTTCATTTTCTAGTGATACTCATTTATTTTACTCCCTGTTCTAAAAGACTTGAAGTACAAAAATGTTCCAACGTATTTTTTTCCCCAGCTCAAGCAATTTCCACCAGTTTTCACTTAAACTACCCCAAGCCAAGCATTATTTCATTAAAATGCTGTGTTCTGAGGATGACTTAAATAATCAAATATATAAATATATAGTCAAATAATATTTCTGTAAAGTATCCACAGAACTAAGTGATAGCAGGATGCAGAACACACAGCTAGCTGTTAAGAGCAGTAATAGCTGCAGTTGCCCTTTCAGATGATAGGAAAAACAGGTAGCCATAACTATGGAGTTGTCATCATAGTGTTTTTTGTTGTTGTTGTTGTTTGTTTTTTACCAGTGCCTTCTGTTTGCTATTCAGGATCTGAATACAAGTTCATTGCTATTCATTTCTCTTAGTAATTTGTTTTTATACAAGTGCGTTTGGTTCCACTCCAGTAAAATGGTATTTAAAACATTCAGCATACAGCAATTTTGTAACTTTGGTGTTTTGTATTAGTGTATCTATTGGTAAAATGTTTTCAAGTCAGTTTGTGGTAAAGAACTAATAAGATGGACAACATTTCTTCTGTGGTGCTAACAGCTTAGGTTTGTTGTAATTTCTTGAAGAGTCAAACTGACATCATCCTATACCTCTATCACCATCTTGAAACTTCAGTTGGAAGTTTTTTTACAAGGCCTGAACACAGAAGTTAAATTCCCTTAAATCTTGAAGGGTAGTACAAATACTAAGCTTCTCAGAAAATTCTGGGGAAAAAAAAAAAACAAAAAAAAAAACACCACACTGCAGTCCTCCAGGAGGAGAAGGAAGACTATTCACAGTTTCTTGTTTTGTTTGGGAGGTTATTTTGCTTTAAGGAAAATATCTTAACAGCTGTGAAAAACACAAAAGGAGTAAAAGCAAACTGCCGCAAGTCCCCTTCATTAAGGCATGTTTTCCAGTTCTCCGTGTCTAGAAAAAGAACCTAGGAGAAAATCTGTACTATTCCAAGGCTGCTTCATTATTTTTGTTTTGCTTAAATGAGGCAACATACATCAATTCAACAGCAAGAAAGAAAGAATCCTCTTTTTCCTCTGATGTGTGGATATAGGCAATGAAATAGCTTACATCTTGGCTGAGATCAAAATTTCATCATTACTACTGCCATAGTGAGATAAAATATCACTTTGTTGATCAAAGGCTAGAGAATAGTATTACTATAGACAACAAGCAGGAAATATTTAAAACTAATTCATGTCTACTGTTAAGAAGATACTCATTTATTCCGATCAGTTTAAAAAAGGAGAAAACAACTCCCAATGACTAAAATAACTACATTATTTCTTTAAAGGCATTAACTTTAGGCAACACGCAGCACTAATACAATGAATTGAGAAATATTCATTTCTTCCTTGGGATAATTTTCACAAAGAGGGCAAGCATCACTCTCAAGTCTGATTTTAAAACTTTTGCCTAAAATCTTGCTAGTTTGTTTCTTTCAAGCTTTTACATAGAATGAATGCTTTTTGTGGGAAAAAGCATTTTAATTAAAAGCTTTGTTTTGCTTTTTTTTTTTTTTAAACCAATGTAAGGTTTGATTACAAACCACGCTAACTTAGAATTCTTTTCTTACTAAGCAAAAGTTTTAATGCTGCATATGTATGCTGCATTAGTACTAAACTGCTTGATATTCCTACCATGAAATAAAAAGAAAGGTCTATTGGTTTATTGATAACAAATGTGTCCTTTAAGAGAAAAGAAACCATGGAATATTTTAGAGAGAAACTGATCCAAGAGCAGGTTTACAATCCTGTAGGACATTAAGACTTTTTGAAACCATAGTACCTCTACCAGGCTTTAAAAAAAAAAAAAAAAAAAGAGAGAGAGAGAAAGAGAAAATAACACTGTTGTATCTCAAAACACAAGCCTTTAGAAAGCATCTGAAACATTTACTTCCAAGTTTTAATCCATCTTTAATGGATATCCTAAATCAAGACACGAGATGTCACATGCTTTATATTCATCTTTATGAACTGGAAATAGAATACCTTTCATTGGATATAAAGCTCTTGCACTGTTTCTGTGTTGGAGAACATCATAAACTCAAAAATTTTGTTCTGCAGCTGGAGTTCAATTATTTTAAATAAAGTTTGGTAGTTTTTAATTTATTGGACATGGAGCAGAATTATGACTATGCTTACAGCAATAATGCTGCCCAGAATTGACAGAAGGGACAGTAGGAACTCCTCGCTATGTATATGTATATGGCAGTACTTGGTTGCCAAGCAAGGCATCTGGGTTGCATGACAAAATCATAACCCTTGCTAGTCTGTGTCATTCTGTCCTCCTCTAATGACAGCACTGCCTTGCAGACAGGTTAATGATCCTGCTTGCTGCTTTGATCAACAAAGCTGGCTCCTCTCCCTCAGGCACCAGAGACTCGAACAGATCACTTTGATTTCTGCTGTTTGACTTAGAGAAAGAGCATTAAAGTGGCATCAGGGCACAAGAATAAGACTGAGCTTACAACTAGTAGAAAGAAAAAGAGCAGACAACTTCTCCAGATTTTAGAAAGGAATCTAGGGAGCACTGAAGTTTGATTCAAAATATATAAAACCCTCCTTAAACAGGATCCTCCTTGAACATCTAACATTAATGACACCTTTGCTTGTTTTTAATATTAAAGGCCTCTGCCTTTCCTCACCCTTACTTGTTAGGTGACCATCTTCATCAGATATCAGTCTCATGTTTTCCTTAGACCTCTATTGGGTGTTGAAATACTTGAAAAAGTCCTTTTTATTGTCTAACCCCACAGTGGCCATTGTCAACTCAAACTGAGCTTTGGCTTTTCTTGTTTTCTCCCTGCAGATATGAACTACAGCTCTATAATCTCCCTGTGAAGCCTGACAAGATTGCATACTTTCTTTTTCTGCAGAGGAGAGGTCTGGCACCTAAAATCTTATCTGAAGTTGTAGAATTGGCAAATAAATCATGATTAGAGTCTCTGTTTTCAGATTGCCTTCAAAAAGCAAAGGATTTCCCTTAAAATCTTTTATATCTTCCCTCTCATTCCCTTTGTCCACGCCCCACCCCGTAAGTATTCCCTCAATGTTTTAAAGGTTTTGATGAGTTCCAGCTAGACACCCATATCAGGTAAAACCTAACTAGCAGCTACTACGCTGAGTTGGAGGTAAATAAAAATAACAATTCTGCAACCGCAATTCTCTCTCTGTTTTTATTCATGAAATTTAAGAACTGCTGAAATTGCTAAAAATACATTTTGTGTCACTGGCAGCAGAAATCTAGAACTGAAATTTTGCTAGGTGCCATTGCCAAAAGCTGCATTCTTCCTGCAATATAAGTATCTAGCAGAGCTGAAGTAGAACACAGATGGAGGCTAAAGGAGGCTTAACACCACTGATTCATGCATCACTGCTGCTGGGCTTTGCTGAACATTTCATTAGGTTGCTTTCTTTCCAGTAGGCTAACACAATGAATCTAAATCAGAGACCAATAATTTCATTAACTGATTGAAGCTGGTTGGATTGGAACATCAAAGATTTGGCAAGACTAAATTAGAGGCTGTATATTTACACAGTGTTCTCTGTTAGTGAAGAATGACTGAGGCAGTGTTCATTCATTAAAGGAACTTATTGGACAGTAAATTTTATGTCTGTTCAAGTCAAGACTTTTTCCAAACATTTAACAGACAGCTCAAGTATGAAAAAAGGGAATCTACTACCGCTTACCTAAAAAGCACTATTCGGAAATCTGAAGTTGTATCTTTGTCCTTCACTGGTTACAAGAAAAGTCTTCATCTTATAGCACTATCTTTCCTGGAGGGCAGTTTCCACTACCCACGTATAAACATTAAATCCTGGTGGTAAAAATTGCTTCTTTTCTCTCCGAGTTGCAGCTGCAGATAGAAAGTTTTCTTGAGACTAATAGGATTGTCTGACAGTTAGAGAATTATAATACTGTTAAACCTGATTGCTCAGAAAAACCAAGAAGCTATTTTAATAGAATGTTCCCTTTCAGATCAAGCCTATAGAGTTATAGATTGAAACAATGACTCTTACCTTTTTATATATTATATTTCTTTGGTGACACTAAAGCACCCCATTCTGTGGCTATTACTCCCCCTCAAAAATAAGGATTTAAAAACTTGCAAGAAATTAGATCAAAAAAAGCATCTAACTACATCAAAGCTGCTTACAAAACTGGAAGTATGATTGTATTTGGTATTCTACATGTTCAGGCAAAATAGTACTTGTTTGTACTTTTATTTACCATGAAGAATATGTGTTTTGAGTTTCAATGTTATTCTGTAGAATAAGGATACAATGGATCCAGCTATTCGCTCCTTTAAATAGTTTTACACACACAGTAAGAACTCAAGATTCACTCAAGTTAGATTTCTCTTAGTATTGGTTTTAAGACCCTGCCTTCCCCTTTCCCCCAAAGTTCTGTTTTAACAGGCATCATAAGCAAAACAGCCCAGAAGACTCTCATGTACCTTCATTCATTGTCATACAACACATAATTAATTTGCTAAGGTGGGCATAAGACGCATGCAAGATATATCTACAGTTTAAGAGTTAAACAGTTTCACTTCTTCTGAGTTTTTCCTGGAACACCTGGAAGTCTCATGAGAGATTTTGCCTTCAAAAACAGCAAAAAAATAAGTGACTGCTTAGCAGCCAATAATTAAAAGACAACTACGCATTGACAACCAAGATGGCATTTTATTGAAAGTTTTATACAAAATGAAGGCAGAAGCCCAAAGAACTTCTCTATTGTTATTTCAGGGCTAAACCCGGCACCCTTTTATTAACAGACATTTTCTTCAGTAGATATTAAATGAGATAAAGGTCACCTTCTCCAGTTAGTGAAGGCAGGCTTTTCAATAACATGTAGATTAAGTTCAAGTGATTGTTAGGCAGATGGCGAGAGAGTCCATCTGACAGACACAAAATATACTCTTCATGCAGCAACTAAAGCACCTTGATATACTATTTGTTCATCCAAGACCCTCAGCCAAGGAAGGTTCCTGAGTTACATTCTTGCTGTCTTCCCAGTAAACAGTGTTTGAATTATTATGCAACTCACAGAAGTCTATTTTAAGATTCTGTGCTTTCATTACTGTACATACAGAGAAGGTTTTCTCCTGGCATTTGAATAATGTGTCTATATCTAGCAGGTGTGTTTTCCTTCCAGAATATTTTTAATAACTTCCTGAAAAATAATCAGCAGATTTGGAACAGAATGAGTTAGAATTATGGTGATGGGCATATGGCACTATGTTTAGCAGTGCCCAAGGACGACACCATACTAAAAAAAAAAAAAAAAAAAAAAATAGTATTAAGATCATAGGTATAACAGAGTAAGCAAGTCAAGAGAGAACATCCACACATCTGATTTTCAGGTCAGCACACAGCACCCATACACTGCTATTTCTTGTATTTTTGTGCACAGTCTAAGAGTTGAAGCATCCTTGGTACCCTTCACCACTCCAGCTAGAACCAGGTTCTGGATCAAGGGAAGCACCTGGTTATATATCTTCTCAGAGAAACACAGTTACCATCACACAGATGTTCCTCCTTCAGGCATGCAATTAAAATGATCTTATTGCAGGCAATAAATGCACATTCTTTGGGATCTTAGAAGCAAGCACTATCATTTGCATATAAAGGCTCCGTATTCCTTTCTCTCTCCGGGATCTGGCATTTTTTCTGGCAAGCATCTCAGTGAACAGATCCCAGACAGATGAATCTTTCAAGAAGCAAGCAACAGATGTATCCCACATACTGACAGAGCATACTTGAGTGATATCAGTTAGGATAGGGAGGTTTCTTGCTCAAAATAAAACTCACTGCACGATTCCTTTTGCAAGTTCTCTGCAACCAGAGGGTTCAGACTGACAAAAGTGCTGTAGAAAGATTACCTTAGCTGTGGTAAGATAATATAGCAGTTTTATATGAATCCAAGCCGATTTGATGAGATTCATTTCAAATAAGCTCACATTCAACTTTATGACAATCTGTGACCTCTAGGCCTTGCATCGGCAGTTGGCTCAAGTAGGCTGAGTAAGGAAAAAAATTCCATAAACGATTTGATTTTTTTTCTAGCTCAGAGATTTTTACTAGCTCAGAGCTTTGGCCACTTGCCCAGTGAGCTCTCAATTATTTTAAGTCATTCAGTTACAGCAAAAAAAATACCTCCTCATTAATAAGATAAGAATTATATGTTTAAGCACCAGTTTACAGTGTTAGAATTACAGAATATCATCAATTTGCTGACAGAAGAAACATCGGAATTCAACCTCTGCTTTCCTTTGAACACAATCAAGATGATCTTACCAATGCCCAAAGCCGTGAGACTGAACAGATGGCATGCTTACAAGAATATTTGGGCTCAAAAACATTTACTTATTAAGATGAGAGGAGTGGATTCCCCCTTCAAAACAAGGGCACTATACGCATGGTGGCCATGGGAAGCAGCAGCACTAGTACAGGTTATAAAGAATTTTGGCAACAGCAGGAACTTCTTACAATGAATCCTGAAATTCTTTAATGCTCAATATTTTGTAACGCAGCTAGCGGTTAAAATCTGTAGACGTTTTGCATGCTGTATATCTCCCTGCTTTTCTCAACTTCAAACTGTCTACCCCTACAAGACAACCTTTGTGTCTTTTCTACAACCTCTCCCTATAAACGTATTTTGTGTCAGATTGCAAGCAACTGAAAGGTGTGCTTCTATGCTAGTGCTGTATGTATGTGCTAGTTTGATTCCAACAGCAGCATGGACTTCTTTCTCTGCAAGTTTGGGCATAACTCACCTGGTGATTGTAGCAACAGGATCTTAAAATTAGCCTCCTTCCTGAGATGTTAAGCTATCCCAAGATATATATAGTGTTTGGCACCTGTGCTTCACGACTTACAGGGCTTTATTAGTGACTCCTACTATTTCACAGGTGTATGCAATCTTGTAATCATAAAAACATCTTTTGAGGGGATGAAGCCAACACAGAACGTCACAAAAACTTACATGTTTCAGTGCTCAAGCAAAGGAAAAGCCAGACAACTACCTAGGCAAGACACAAGCACACTGATTCAAAGTTCTGAAGATTTAAGAAGTTTTATGGTTTTGTTTATCTAAAGCCAAGAACTAATGACCTGAACACTCTCCACATGTTTATTATTAGAGGATTTTACTAGCTGAAGCTGGGGAGAAAAATAGTGGGTGCATTCTTTATATGGAATCATTAGCTGACACAAAGGTAAAAACCCAACTGCAGCTGTAACTGCTATTCAAACAATTAGCACTGGCTATGCAAAATACAGAGGCAGCTATAATGAGGTCTATTTTAAGAATATTTCTGTATGTGTATCACAGTAAAGCCTGTGGATTTAAGAACAAGCATACACAGAGTATAACAAAGTTCTTTATTATTATGCAGATGTGCAATGCATACAATATTCCCAGCATATTTTGTGTCGTTTGCCCATGGAAGAAATTAAACCATTCATAATGAATAATAATAATAAAAAAAAGCCTAATGTGACAAGTACAGATTTTTACTTTATTATTTAACTGAACCATTACTGCTTCAAGATCTTTGAAATTAGAATCACCTCTCTATCCTGGAAAGTATAAGTCACATCCATAGTTTCACCTTTACAGCTCCTTATACAAGTACGTGCTCAGTACTTGCACATTAGCAGAGAATTGGTCTAGGTATTATAGCCACCATATTTGCTAATCTAGTGGAAAGCATACATCCTTGAAAAATACAACACAAAATTCATGCTCTAAAAATAAATTTAAAACCCCACAGTAAGAAAGAATGTGGACATAGACAAGCAAATTGATAGCATAAAAGTTCGCTACATCAAGGTTTCACGTTTATGTATTAAAAATTCAAAACATAAGGAAAACCTTCACACCCCATCTCAGTAAATCTCTCTCACCCCCACTTTATTTTGATTTACAGGATACATATATAAAACACAAGTTCTTCATTCAAATTCAACCCTTGAAGGTATCCTAAGATACTTGGAGTAATTGCAAAAGTCAAAGCCAGAAATATAGACTCTCTTCTTAGGGGAACAGAGGGCCCTATTTGTCAGCCTGACCCTACCCGTAGGGAAGTCTGCTGCCTCCCTGGGGCCAGGGTCAGGGACGTTGCCAGGAGGCTTCCCAGCCTGGTACGCCCCTCTGATTATTATCCTCTTTTGATAGTCCAGGCAGGTAGTGACAACATTGAAGAGAGAAGCCTGTAGGCTATCAAACAAGACTTCAGGGGGCTGGGACGGTTAGTGGATGGAGCAGGAGTGCAGGTGGTGTTTTCATCCATCCCTACGGTGGCAGGGAGGGGTACAGAGAGGACACGGAAAGCCCACCTGTTAAACACGTGGCTCCGGGGCTGGTGCCAACGCAGAAATCTTGGGTTTTTCGACCATGGGGCACTTTACTCGGCACCCGGCCTGATGGCCGCAGATGGGTCCCTATCTTTTAGGGGAAAAAGGATCCTGGGCCAGGAGCTGGCAGGGCTCATTGAGAGGGCTTTAAACTAGGTAGGAAGGGGGATGGGGCTGAAGCAAGGATTGTTGGAGCTGTGCCAGGGGGAACAATAGCAAGGCCAGGGGATAAGGCAATGGCCCAGCTGAAGTGCATCTACACCAATGCACGCAGCATGGGTAACAAACAGGAGGAGCTGGAAGCCATCGTGCAGCAGGCAGGCTACAACTTGGTTGCCATCATGGAGATGGGGTGGGACCAATCTCATGACTGGAGTGCTGCAATGCCTGGCTATAAGCTCTTTAGAAGGGACAGGCAGCACAGAAGGGGTGGTGGTGTGGCTCTCTATATTAGAGAGTCTTTCGAGGTTGTAGAACTCAAGGCTGGGAATGACAAGGTTGAGTCCCCTCTTTGGGTTAGGATTGGCAGGGACAACAAGGCTAGCGTCCTGGTCGGGGTCTGCTATAGATCAAACCAGGATGAGGAGACTGATGAGGAGTTCTACAGGCAGCTGACAGAAGTTGTGAAATCTTCAGCACTTCTTCTCGTGGGGGACTTCAACTTCCTTGACATATCCCGGAAGCACAACACAGCCCAGAGAAAGCAGTCTAGGAGGTTTTTGGAGAGCGTGGAAGATAGCTTCCTGATGCAGCTGGTTAGTGAGCCTACCATGGGTGGCGCCCCGCTAGACCTTCTCTTCACAAACAGAGAAGGACTGGTGGAGGATGTGATTGTCAGGAGCTGTCCTGGGCAGAGTGACCACAAAATGGTGGAGTTCACTATTCTTGGCGAGGCCAGGAAGGGGACCAGTAAAACCGCTGTATTGGACTTCCGGAGGGCTGACTTTGAGCTGCTCAGGACACTAGTTGGTGGAGTCCCTTGGGAGGCGGTTCTGAAGGGTGGAGGGGTCCAGGAAGGCTGGGCGCTCTTCAAGAGGGAAGTCTTAATGGCGCAGGAAGGGTCTGTCCCCACGTGCCCAAAGACGAGCTGGCGGGGAAGAAGACCAGCCTGGCTCAACAGAGAATTGTGGCTTGATCTTAGGAGGAAAAAGAGGGTTTATAATCTTTGGAAAAGTGGGCAGGCCACTAGGGAGGACTATAAGGATGTTGTGAGCCTGTGCAGGGACAAAATTAGAAAGGCCAAAGCTCATCTGGAGCTCAATCTGGCTACTGCCATTAAAGACAACAAAAAACGTTTTTATAAATAAATCAACACAAAAAGGAGGACTAAGGAGAATCTCCATCCTTTACTGGATGCGGGGGGAAACCTAGTTACAAGAGATGAGGAAAAGGTGGAGGTGCTTAATGCCTTCTTTGCCTCAGTCTTCAGCGGCAATACCGGTTGTTCTCTGGATACCCAGTACCCTGAGCTGGTAGAAGGGGATGGGGAGCAGGATGTGGCCCTCACTATCCACGAAGAAATGGTTGGTGACCTGCTATGGCACTTGGATGTGCACAAGTCGATGGGGCCGGATGGGATCCACCCAAGGGTACTGAGAGAACTGGCAGAGGAGCTGGCCAAGCTGCTTACCATCATTTATCGGCAGTCCTGGCTATCAGGGGAGGTCTCAGTTGACTGGCGGCTAGCAAACGTGACGTCCATCTACAAGAAGGGCCAGAGGGCAGACCCAGGAAACTACAGGCCTGTCAGTTTGACCTCAGTGCCAGGGAAGCTCATGGAGCAGATCCTCCTGAGAGTCATCACGCAGCACTTGCAGGGCAAGCAGGCAATCAGGCCCAGTCAGCATGGGTTTATGAAAGGCAGGTCCTGCTTGACGAACCTGATCTCCTTCTATGACAAAGTGACGCGCTGGGTGGATGAGGGAAAGGCTGTGGATGTGGTCTACCTCGACTTCAGCAAGGCTTTTGACAGCGTCTCCCACAGCATTCTCCTCAAGAAACTGGCTGCTCTTGGCTTGGACTGGCGCACGCTTCGTTGGGTTAGAAACTGGCTGGATAGCCGGGCCCAAAGAGTTGTGGTGAATGGAGTCAAGTCCAGTTGGAGGCCGGTCACTACTGGCGTTCCCCAGGGCTCGGTGCTGGGGCCGGTCCTCTTTAATATCTTCATCGATGATCTGGACGAGGGCATCGAGTGCACCCTCAGTAAGTTTGCAGATGACACCAAGTTAGGTGCGTGTGTCGATCTGCTTGAGGGTAGGAAGGCTCTGCAGGAGGATCTGGATAGGCTGCAGCGATGGGCTGAGGTCAACTGCATGAAGTTCAACAAGGCCAAGTGCCGGGTCCTCCAACTGGGGTGCAATAACCCCAAGCAGAGCTACAGGCTGGGAGAGGAATGGTTGGAGAGCTGCCAGGCAGAGAAGGACCTGGGAGTGATGGTGGATAGTCGGCTGAATATGAGCCAGCAGTGTGCTCAGGTGGCCAAGAAGGCCAACGGCATCCTGGCTTGTATCAGGAACAGTGTGACCAGCAGGGCTAGGGAGGTGATCGTCCCCCTGTACTCGGCTCTGGTGAGGCCGCACCTCGAGTACTGTGTTCAGTTTTGGGCCCCTCGCTACAAGAAGGACATGGAGGTGCTTGAGCGGGTCCAGAGAAGGGCGACAAAGCTGGTGAGGGGCCTGGAGAACAAGTGCTACGAGGAGCAGCTGAGGGAGCTGGGCTTGTTCAGCCTGGAGAAGAGGAGGCTCAGGGGCGACCTTATTGCTCTTTACAGAATCACAGAATTTCTAGGTTGGAAGAGACCTCAAGATCATCGAGTCCAACCTCTGACCTAACACTAACAGTCCCCACTAAACCATTTCCCTAAGCTCTACATCTAAATGTCTTTTGAAGACTTCCAGGGATGGTGACTCCACCACTTCCCTGGGCAGCCTGTTCCAGTGCCTCACAACCCTTTCAGTGAAGAAGTTCTTCCTAACATCCAACATAAAACTCCCCTGGCTCAACTTAAGCCCATTCCCCCTCATCCTGTCACCAGGCATGTGGGAGAACAGGCCAACCGCCACCTCGCTACAGCCTCCCTTGAGGTACCTAAAAAGAGCAATAAGGTCGCCCCTGAGCCTCCTCTTCTCCAGGCTGAACAAGCCCAGCTCCCTCAGCCGCTCCTCGTAGCACTTGTTCTCCAGGCCCCTCACCAGCTTCGTCGCCCTTCTCTGCACCCGCTCAAGCACCTCCATGTCCTTCTTGTAGCGAGGGGCCCAAAACTGAACACAGTACTCGAGGTGCGGCCTCACCAGAGCCGAGTACAGGGGGACGATCACCTCCCTAGCCCTGCTGGTCACACTGTTACAGATACCTTAAAGGAGGCTGTAGCGAGGTGGGGGTTGGCCTGTTCTCCCACGTGTCTGGTGACAGGACGAGGGGGAATGGGCTTAAGTTGCACCAGGGGCGTTTTAGGTTGGATGTTAGGAAGAATTTCTTTACTGAAAGGGTTGTTAGGCATTGGAACAGGCTGCCCAGGGAAGTGGTGGAGTCACCATCCCTGGAAGTCTTCAAAAGACGTTTAGATGTAGAGCTTAGGGATATGGTTTAGTGGGGACTGTTAGTATTAGGTCAGAGGTTGGACTCGATGATCCTGAGATCTCTTCCAACCTAGAAATTCTGTGATTCTATAGAAG
Source organism: Netta rufina (assembly GCF_964035555.1). Classification (NCBI taxonomy): domain Eukaryota; kingdom Metazoa; phylum Chordata; class Aves; order Anseriformes; family Anatidae; genus Netta; species Netta rufina. Next base: position 1,507,220 of record NC_140128.1, on the reverse strand, counting down.
AGAAGGGCCCTACAAAAATCACCAAATGCAACTGCCTGACCACCTCAGGACTAACCAAATGTTAAAGCACATTAATGAGGGCATTATCCAACTGCCTCTTGAATACTGACAGGCCTGGGGCATCAACTGCCCCCATAGGAAGCCTTTTCCAGCGTTTGACCACTCTCATGGTAAAGACGTTTTTCCTCATGTCCAGCTTCGTGCCATTCATAATACACAGACAAAATGATTTAAAATACCACACTACAATTTCTTTGAAAGTCACACAATTTTCCGTAAGTGTCCTTATACACAACTGTTTTAAAAACATGGACCCTAAGCCCATGTGTAGACAACAAATAACTGACCAGATTTTCCACAAATTAGAAGTTCACAGAATATACCAGCAACATCTGCCATGTGTCTAAGTAAAGTTCCACTTATGAAGTCAAATTACTCAGAGCAAGTCTTGCCTTAGACTAGCAGATGCTAACTTAAGCAGCAAACCAACTGCATTTTTAATTAACTTTATTTTATTTTATGGTCTTCATTAGAGGATATAAACCTTATTTATGATGTTTCATTATTTCTGAAGTGCTATAGATCACAGAAGAAGCTCATAAAACAGCAAACAAATAATGTAGAGGCTTGATCTAAAGTCCTTTTTAAAAAGCAAATGTTTGATCAGGCTTGATTAACACTCTTGCTTCTGCTGTAACCTACAGGTTACTCTAGGAAACCCCACCCTTTGTCTGAACACACCTTACAGTCTCATCATTCTAATCAGAGGACATTATAAATTGGTTCTTATCCCCAAATTTTACAGACTTTAGTCACACCTACCTTTGCCATTGTTACTAATCAAGGGCTGGGAAAACCAAGGAACTGGTGAGCTTATTAGATCTGCCAGAGTAGTCAAAAGAAAGGGAAATAAGAGATAGAGAAACTTTTAGCTATGACAGAGTTCTCTTAGCCAGTCCCTCAAATGATGGAAGGCACAAGCGTTCCATTAATCAGAAATTGTTTGCTATCGTCATTTCAGTTTTACATTCCTGGAAACTCTGGCTATTATTGTCTACGTTATTTTATTATTCCTAATTATTTCAAATGTCTACTATACAGCTACAGGAAAAAATGATTAAAAAACAAAACCTGAAAAGCCAAAAGCCTTGTCCAAGCAATTCTCACTCTATAATAATAGGTACTCCAGGGAAGACCTTCAACCATAACAAAGCTAAAACTTCACAAGTTAAAACGTTCAGTTTCTTTGAGTTTGTTTATAAGAACAGCAGCAATAAAGGTGAAATGGTTCACTGCTCTGTTTTCATGCAAAAATTCATTATAAAAAAAAAAATCTTTATATCAGATCTGCTGTCTGGACACTATCAATTAGCACATCCCTTGGTGTCATTGACAGCCCAAACTATTATTGAAGCAGTGAATAAAGAAATGTTCTCCCAAACACTCCTTTTCCTGCTGTGCTTTACATTTCCCATATCTGCATTTCTCAAGAGACTATGAAGAGAACCAATGAAGATACACAAGATCTACTGAAGAGGTGTATGAGCAATCTTCACTAGAAGAAGTTACCCAGATTAAATTATCCAAAAATAGTAGCAAAGAATCCTGACTTAATTCAAGCATAAATGCAAGAATATTCTAAGTACTGAACAAGCAGCAGAGGATGCTACCAGTGTCCAGAAAGCAGATTACAACAGAGAGAACATTTGGCTATGTCAATAAAGCGTATGTACAAGTACCCCATTTGTGTGTCAAACTAGTTATATACTTTATCTCAGTTTCTCTGGTTTTGCTTTTCTCTCTAGGTTGTATTATTTTTAGCTTGGGAACTACAATACAACCTTAGGAGCACACTGAGGTGACCAGATAACTAGAAAAAAGTGCTAGCATCCTTCCTACCAGGTCACAGGTTTTTTCCTTTTTTTTTTTTTTTTTGTTGGGCAGGAAGAGGTGGAGAAGAAGCATATGGAAAGACTTTAAGTAACACTTTTGATCAGTTCCACAAAACCCTCTGACTCTTCAGAACCAAATTATTTGTTCTGAAAAACAAGATAGTGCTTTTCTGGGCAAGGAAAGACAATTTACCTCAGCAAATCTACTGAAAGATAAAGCAGCAGGATCTACAAAAGAGTCTGCAATGCTGGAAACCAACTTCCCAACCATTTTCCAGAAGTGTTGGATGCAAATTCGTATTCACTGATGCTCAAATGATGCTTCTTTAAAGCAGCTACAAGAAGTGCTATTATCTAGGGGAAATTTTCAAGCATAACTATAACTATCAAAGCTAGGGTAAAGCAAGGCAATTTCTATTCTCAGGTTCTGCTAAAGCTACTGGACCCAACCAGGGAGACCTAAAAGGATACATAAATATCATATTACTGTATGATAAAGGTACATGAAAAGCAAGGATAGAAGTATGAAAAAAAAAATATTAAAGCAACACAATATTGAAAAGGCCCTTAGCCATTAAGGACCTTAAAAGCCCTTAAAAAAATATGCTGGCTTTAAGAGCTAAGATTTCTAACCCTAGTGTTCTCCATGCTCTGAGACAATGGAAGTTTCTCATGAAGAAAAGTTTCCCTGCACCTACTGCTAAAAAGATCCCCAAATATATGTTAATTTTTCTTTAATACACTATCTATTCTATCACCATCATCAGTGTATCTGTTGTTTGTTATTTTTCCTCAAAGACTGATGCAGTTGCAAAGATCCCTTGATAGTTTTTATTAAGGACATCAAAGACTGTTTCATGCTTTGCCTTGTTACTAGGTTCTATGGTGGTAGTGGATATTGCATTGCTTTGTGAAAGTTTCACAATGTTTCTGAGTTTTGATAAGGCCATTAATCACAACATGACTATGCTAATCCAGACTGCAGGGGTGTCCATGAGAATGCTAAAAATAATCGCTCTTAGTAAGTATTCTTTGTTTAACACCTACCTATACAGATTTTCTCTGTTTAGATAGTAACTTTTTTTTTCCCCCTGACAAATATGGGAGAAGTTGAGGAGGAAAATAACATTTTAGCAAAATTACTTCTTGAAGAGTCAGGATAGGGCTGACCTTACGATCTGCTCAGTACCCCATTACGTCCTAATTGACCTCACATCCTAGCAAGTTCAGCAGGAGCTGAAAATATTCAATATCTGGCAATACCTGAACTTAAATGATGCAAGGCACTTGAAAATTCAAAAATGAGAAGTAATACAAGTAGCACTGAATTCTTTGCTAATCTCTATAGTATCCTGACACCATAAACCTTTTGCTGACTGCTAGTACTAGTGCTAAGCAAAATGCTGTCTTCTTTCAAAACTGCTTCTGGATGATCAACACTTACAGAAATTACCTTGCCAAAGAGAACAATTTAGCAGCATTTGGCAGGCTGCTCTTCTTATTTCATGTTTTGATCTTCATTTATGTCCCAAAGTTTTCCATTTGGATATTTTGTTCACTACTCCAATTGGGTAAGCATTCCAGCTTTACCCTGCATCTCTCCACCCACAGAGATCATATGCATGTCTACATCCATATCCATATATGAAGCACAGACTTTGTGCTAGATATGACAGCGCTGGGAAGTGGGGGGAAAAAAAAAAAAAAAGACTGAATCCATTTTCTTCTTCCAGGCAAGGTTTGCTTCCTTCATAGCAGCTACTGCCATCTACTTTATTTTAGATGCTGAAGTACAGAGATTACTTATCCCTGGGTAAAGAGCAATCAGCACTTCAGAGGATTAAAACCCAGCAGGTGTTAAGTGCTGCATATAAGAGTATATAACTGCAGGGCATAAGATGGGCCCCTTGCATTATAGCTGTCTATAGCCAATCTACTACAGGAGATCAACTGTTTCTAAGGCAGCAGAATTCCTGAGTCTAGCTACTTTCCTAAGCCTGCTGTCTGAAAGACCATGGCTTTGTTTGACTTAGCACCCATCCTCTACAGCAGCAAACAGCCCAGGGAAAAAAAAAAAAAAAAAAAAAAAAAAAGCACACAGAGAGGTCAAAACAGAGCAATTTTTCTTCAGAACATTCTTCCACCCTCCAGAGATTTATGGTAGGCAGAGTTCCTGAGCCAAAGGTGGTGCTCAGGCATCCTAGAGCCATGGCTAAACTTCTATAGCAAAGAGTTCAATGCACTTGCACAGAGCGGCTTCCTGTCTCTGTTGTTTACTTCTCCCAGCCTTCCACCATTTGATAGAATCATAGAATATCCTGAGTTGGAAGGAACCCATAAGGATCATCGAGTCCAACTCCTGGCATCACACAGGTCTGCCCAAAAATTCAGACCATGTGACTAAGTGCACAGTCCAAATGCTTCTTAAACTCCACCAGGCTCGGTGCCGTGACTACTTACAGGGAGCCTGTTCCAGTGCGCAACAACCCTCTCAGTGAAGAACCTCTTCCTGATGTCTAGCCTGAACCTCCATCCAGTTGTGATGGATCCAGCTGATCCATCCAGTTGTATTAGAAGACTGTGCACGTTCCCTCCCTGAGACCACCTCACTCCACTGAGGATTAAATTTCAGCCACATCTTTTCCATCTCAGGATGATTATTCCTTGTTCAGAAGACAATATTTAGGGCATATACACATGTCTGAATGCAGGATCTGCCTACCCCAGGCTGTGTGCATCAGCTCTTTTTCTTGAACTGGCACTGTCTGACTCAACAAGAAGCGAGCCCAGGAGTGTTTCTGGCAGACAGTTCAGCTCTCTGAATTTACTTGCCATAGTCAGACATACATTTGAGCCATTGAAAAGGAAAGGGCAAGACTGTGTGGTGATAAGCAGCAATGAAATCCACAGCAGTAGCAGTAGAGAGCTCAGCTTCTGTAGGACTGTGCAGACCTGATTGCTCTGTAACCTGGCTACTGCTTGATTTACCTGACACAAGGTAAACAAGCTCCCTGCACTGGGTGGTCATTGTAAAGACACATGGCAATCTCAGGTGCTAGCCTACAAATAAAGCTATGGTTGACCTTTGTCAGTGTAAACCTGCTTGTTTTTACAACTACAGTGTCAGCTACAGGTATACAGCAAAAACAAGAAGTACACACATAATGTACAAGATTTACTGCATGAATCTCTAACAGTCAAGTATTTCTCAGTGCTGTCTTATGGACTATGTACTACAGCTTACTGTGTTTGGAAACAGGCAATATAATTTTCCAATTTTAAATAAACTTTACTTGTTATGCCACATTTAATTTTTCTTCAAGGAGCTCCCTAGTAACAGTTCATTTTGTAAATCTCCAGCTAGTCAGCTTTGGTTTTGAGGAGGGGGAGGAAACAACATGTTTGTTTTGCCTCATTGTACAATAAAGCCTAGCATTAAGTTGGCTTTTTTTTTTTTTCCCCACTATTAATAGCATTTACACAATGTACCTAGTGTTTAACCAGCACAACAGTTAAAACACAGATCTTTCTCTGGCTCTCTTACAGGTGTGATTCAGTTCTCAGGCAGCCTAAAGTACATTCATTAGCTGTTGTGACTGGAAACAAGATTAGGTCTTCTGCCCATAAGAGAGGGAAAGTTCCTGCATCATTTCATGAAGCAGTCTCTAAGGTAAGTGTAAACAGTATTATGACAGACTTACACTAAGTGCAGGTGATCCAAAAAGATAGGTGACAGAAGTCACACAGGCCTAGATGCCAGAGGACTGGGCATAACAAGTCAGATAAAAACCCTGACCCAAACTTCTATGCAAATATTACAACATCCACTCATATCTAATAGGATATGGTAACAGGAAAAACAAACTTTAAAATGTTATTTGCGTATCTCCCAGAAGCACAGGAAATAACTGAAGTAACCTAGAAGACCCAACCCTTGACAACTGCTGGCTTAACTAGAATCAAGATGTACTCTATATTGTTATTCCTCTGGAATGTGAACTTTGCTAAGCAATCACAGAGTTTGGAAATCTGCCCATCAGTTATGTAGTTCATGCTTTCCTAACAACAACAGCTAAAAAGAGAGAGGAAGAAAACCCCAAGCATATCCTTTTATTCAGAGCAGTATAAGTGTTTATGACAGCAGTGTACTCTTTCTCGAAGTCAAATCACCAAAAGCTACACAAAATCAGAGATAACCATGACTGATTCTCCTCCCGCTTCCCTTTCAGAATAATAAAATGTGCTATTTAAAACCATTTCTTAAATTTGGAAAAAGAGAAGAGTAAGAGCAGACCTCAGAAGCCTTTTCAGTTCTGAGATCCCACCTCCAAGTACCCACGCAATCTATAAATAAAACCAACAAGATCATGCAGTGACAGAACATGAGTCCTAGAACATACTGCTGTAACTGTGAGCCAGATTTATTCAAATGTAACTCGAATTAGAAAAATAGCACATGGCTAATTGCAGCACCCCTGAAATTCCAACAGCGTGTTTTGAAAGGTTAGGGTTAATTCTTTTAAAAAGGGGGAGGGGGGGAGGAAGATAGAGTTGGAATGGCTTCTCTAGGGCACACAGGGAACTTGGTTCAAACACAGCCACTCAGATTACTTTCAAAAATGGACTGTGTGCTATTAGATAGTTGCATATTTTCATTTTATTTGACATTTTCCTCAAATCAGATAGCTTCTTTAGGTATTCCTTTAATAGACATAACTGAAGACTTTTTTTTTTTTTTTTTAAATTCTCACTATAGACCAGTTTCTCCTACCAGGCTTGAAAGAACTCTTCAAGCCTCCTCCCCAGCACCATCATCCAGCTCTGAATTTATTTCAGGTGTAATAATTTAATAACCTTGTATCCACAAGGCTGTTGGCCCCTCCATTTGAAAGCGAGATTCCTTGTAAGGACCTAAGGCTGAATATTAACATGCCTTTTAGACCCTCTCTCTGTTAATGAAAATAGAACAAAGGCAGGAATAAAAGTAGCATGGCTGGAGAACCTCCTTTGTAGTATCCTTGACAGATGCTGAATTAAGTCAGTTCCTCATACACTCACGGCTCAGGCTAAACTTCTAATTCGAAATCCACCAAGGGTTTCTTGTCTTTATGACGATAAGCCTTTTCTGGAGCGAGGGGCAATAACCTAACATTCCATACCCAGCTCTCCCCTATCTCAAGCCTGCTAAAGAAGTAAAAGGAAGATAGTTCTCTTCTCCCCCAGAAAATGCTTTTTTACACATACTGCTCTCAGACAAATATAAGATACTCCAAATAACACTGTAAGGATGTTGACATTAACATGCCTTTGTATAAGGAAAAAGACAACACAGGAAAGCTTTGCTTTAAATTTGTGATCAAGTGTTTTTCATTACTATCAGAAACTGAGGTGTTTATGTTGTCAGTCCTTTCGTGAGAAACACTCTGTAGCCAATAACTTAGGCTCAGGTGAGGATCTCAGTGAAGTAGTAATTTATTCACGATTGCAATGGCGGGCGCCCCACAAGCAGGAGAGAGCGCATCTACTAGTTCCAAAACACAGTTTATATACCTTTTGATGGCAGGACCCTCCCCTGTTTCCCCACTGAGTGGGTAATCCAGGTTCACAATCTATCTGATGCTTCACAAACAATGCATGGCCTTCAGTTGCCGGCCTGTTAAATTTCAAATTTTTTTTGACATTTTTACTGCTTGAAGTGGTAATGTTTCTTCACTTACCTGACTTGACACCGTGATTTTCACCTAATTGTCCTAAGGAGTCTGATTGTCTGCATTTTACAAGGTCGCCTGCTAACCTTTCTTATCACTGTAAGCATATCTCAGTACCACGTTCCCTCCTTCTAAACAATGTAACTCTGCAAAAACAATATTTCTATTCCCACACTTCCAAACGGAGCTTGTTTATAGCCTCTTGCTTGCACCCTTAAGGCAAAGTGGCATTGCAAATGGAAACCGAACCCAGAGTCCCAGACTAGAAAGTCGCACACTGCATCTTAAGTTTAAAGTGGGCTATGTTCTTACACTGTGCAAAAACATTATTTCGAGTGTTCAGAGACCAACGAGACTCCAAACTCAGACCTAAATTACAGCAGGTGCTGCCTCACCCTGAAGCGGCGGCGCGGGGCGGGGCTGAGAGTGGCGGTCACCCGCCGGCGCCATCTTGTGGTCGGTGTCCGGATCCCCCAGCTCCGGTTCGGCGGGCCCTTACGAGGGGCCCGGTCCCCGCAGAGCTACCGCCCAGCAGGGCCACGGCACCCGGACCCCGGCAGCGGCTCCCAGTCCCCTCTGAAGGCAGCCCGGAGACGCACAGCGCCAGGGAATCCGCAGCAGCCGGCGTGCACAGAGACCCCCCCCCTCCGCGGAGCTCGGGCCAGCCCCGGGGAAGAGCCTCAGCCTGCTTTCGACGAACCGAAAAGCCCCCACCACAGACACAGTATCAAAACGTAAAAGCAAAACACTCCACTTTTGCTCTAGGAGTTAAAAGAGGGATAAGCTTGTTCCCACTCCCTACCTTTCACGGCACTCCCTTCCTTCCACAGCAGTGTCGGTGCTTTCCTCCTGGAGTTTCTTCAGGTCACAATTTCCACTGCAAACACTCACTTCCAGAAGTCTTTTTCACCCTTGAATAAGAATGCCATACAAGCACAAAATAAAGCTCTAAGAAAAGTAACTAAAGAACTAGAACAAAGACCCAGCTTCACACCTATTATCACTGGATTTATGAAGCAATTCCACCTTTCACCACCAGATAATGTGTCCCTTTAAAAAATGGCACCTTCCAAGCACAAAGCTAGCAAGAGAGGTGCACAACATCCAAGGGCTGGACATGACAGAATGGTCACTGCAAATGAAACCCCGAAGTCACTGCTCTGCAGTGGCAACAGGACTGTCTGCAGCCCAAAAATTAAATCCTCATTTAATGAGGGGAAGTGCTGTATGTCCTTGCAACAGCCAGGCACAACTCCATTACCTTAACAAGGAGGTTCATTTGCTAACACCTGAACACAGGTGATAGCCATACAGGGCCATATCACCCTCAGCTGGGAATCATCTTAATTTTTTTTGTCACAGTCTGTATACTCTCCAATATTTTAGTGATTGCTCAAGATCAGTAAAAAATTATTACTTTTAACTCTCTGAAAAGGAAAAAAAAATGCACAAGGGAATTTGAAACAACAGTAAACCTAAGACCTATTTTACAGCACAAAAGACAACATAAGAAGGGGAGAAAGCCTTTCAATTGTGAAAAGTAATAACAAATAAAGATGCCACTGCAGGACTACTGCTGAAAGATATTTAAGAAAGAATCAGAAAAGATAAGTAGCCAGCTTTTCGGAAGCATTTCACTCCCAGGGTTCCATCCTTGTGGATCGATATAGTACTTACTGTTAGCACAGATTATGAGTTACTGCTGTTGCAGTTACAATGGATATCAAATGCATTTTCTTCGGTCTTTTCTTCTAAATTAAAATTGGTGTGCAAAGACTGTGGTCTGAGTTGAAAACAGACATAAGCAGCACAGTGCTATGCGTTTCCAACACATTAATTATGAACATGGGCTTCATTATGTCCAGGAGGTCAGTGCTGGCCTAAGGGGAATTCCCACCCTACCCCGTTGGCATTTGCATCCCTTCTTTGGTTCTAGCATTAGAATCTGTCAAGTTTCACCGAGAAACAATACCAATAATAGAAACAGCATATGGAGGAAGAGTGGGAACTAGGCACTTTTAACAGTAAAAGGCAGCTGTGAAAAGGTCCCCTGGGAAACTGCTCTTGAAGGCCTCGATGTCCACCAGTGCTGGTCACTCTTTAAGCGATGCCTCCTAGAAGCACAAGATCAGGCAGTTCCTAAATATCGCAAGTCAGGCAGGCGGGGCAGGAGGCCGGCGTGGATGACCAGGAACGTTCTAATGGAGATTAGGCAGAAACAGAGTGTTTCGCTACTGGAAGGAGGGCCAGGTGTCATGGAAAGAATACAGGGATGCTGTTCATGTTTGTAGGGAGAAAGTTCGTGTGGCCAAAGCACAGCTAGAGTTGAAGTTGGCTGTGTCTGTGAGAGAAAATAAAAAGGGTTTTTTTAGATATGTGAATGGAAAAAGGAGAACTAAAGAATACATAGGGCCGCTCCTTGATAGGGAAGGTCTCCTCACAGACAATGACATAGGCAAAGCAGAGACGCTTAACGCCTTCTTTGCCTCTGTCTTCAATGCCGATGATGGGCTTCGGGACCCAGGGTGCCCTGAGCTGGAGGACCGGGACGGTGGGGATGACAAACTCCCAACTGACCCTGAACGTGTGCGGGATTTGCTACTCCACCTGGATCCCTACAAGTCCATGGGTCCGGATGGGATTCATCCCCGGGTGCTGAAAGAGCTGGCGGACGTCATCGCGGTACCTCTTTCAATTATTTTTCAATGATCCTGGGAATTTGGAGAGGTCCCGGTAGACTGGAAGCTGGCAAATGTTGTGCCAATTTTCAAGAAGGGTCAGAAAGAAGACCCTAGCAATTACAGGCCTGTCAGTCTCACGTCAGTGCCTGGTAAAATCATGGAGAAGTTGGTTCTCGAACTTATTGAGGCGCACCTGGGGGACAAAGCAGTCATTGGTCCCAGCCAGCATGGGTTTGTGAAGGGTAGGTCCTGCCTAACTAACCTGATTTCCTTTTATGATAAGATCACCCATATGGTGGACCAAGGGAAACCAGCTGATGTGATTTTTTTGGACTTCAGCAAGGCTTTTGACACGGTTTCCCATAGGATCCTACTGGACAAAATGTCCACCATACAGCTAAATAAAAACATTGTACGATGGGTGAGCAATTGGCTAACGGGCAGGGCCCAAAGGGTTATGGTAAATGGGGCTGCGTCAGGCTGGCGGGCGGTCACCAGTGGGGTCCCTCAAGGCTCCATTTTAGGGCCAGTACTTTTCAATATTTTTATAAACAATCTGGATGTAGGAATAGAAGGTATTTTGAGCAAGTTTGCTGATGACACCAAACTTGGAGGAGTTGTGGACTCGAATGAGGGCGTAAAGGCCTTGCAGAGGGATCTGGACAGGTTGGAGAGCTGGGCGATCACCAACCGCATGAAGTTCAATAAGAACAAGTGCCGGGTCCTGCACTTGGGACGGGGAAACCCTGGCTGCACGTACAGACTGGGCAATGAGACGCTGGAGAGCAGCCTAGAAGAGAGGGATCTGGGGGTCGTGGTAGACAGCAAGTTGAATATGAGCCAGCAGTGTGCCCTGGCAGCCAGGAGGGCCAACCGTGTCCTGGGGTGCATCAAGCACAGCATCGCTAGTAGGTCAAGGGAGGTGATTGTCCCGCTCTACTCTGCACTGGTGCGGCCTCACCTCGAGTACTGTGTGCAGTTCTGGGCACCACAGTATAAAAAGGACATGAAACTGTTGGAGAGTGTCCAGAGGAGGGCTACGAAGATGGTGAAAGGCCTTGAGGGGAAGACATACGAAGAACAGCTGAGATCACTGGGCCTGTTCAGCCTGGAGAAGAGGAGGCTGAGGGGAGACCTCATCACAGTCTACAACTTCCTCGTAAGGGGGTGTCGAGAGGCAGGAGACCTTTTCTCCATTAACACTAGTGACAGGACCCGCAGGAACGGGGTTAATCTGAGGCAGGGGAAATTTAGGCTTGACGTCGGGAGGGGGTTCTTCACAGAGAGGGTGGTTGCACACTGGAACAGGCTCCCCAGGGAAGTGGTCACTGCACCAAGCCTGTCTGAATTTAAGAAGAGATTGGACTGTGCACTTAGTCACATGGTCTGAACTTTTGGGTAGACCTGTGCGGTGTCAAGAGTTGGACTTGATGATCCTTAAGGGTCCCTTCCAACTCAGGATATTCTATGATTCTATGAATAATAGAAACAGCATATGGAGGAAGAGTGGGAACTAGGCCCTTTTAGCAGTAAAAGGCAGCTGTGAAACTGCCTTTTCTCATGTCTGGAGAATAGGAAGGAACATTTGTTGAGGCAGCCAAACCTTGTACTAGACTAAACGTGGCTAGGGAAAAAAAAAAAAAAACTAACAGTTTCAAACCCTTGAGCCCTCCTTCAAGATACCTATCTGCTGAGGAATAGATTTGTCAGAGATGGCCTGTATAACACTGAGAAAGGCACTTACCCATCAACCAAACAAAAACTTGGATAATTCTTTTTGCCAGAAAGAAAGTGGAAATGACCACACAGCTTAGTACTTGGATGATTTGTTTGTACAACTCCAAGTGCAGTTTATACTGCAATTAGTATTAAGTTACTTTGTATATAGTGAAACTATGTCAACTGGAAACTATAGAAAACTTGCAACAGAATATTCTTAATTTGACTTCCTAATATGCTCTCCTGAGACTCCACTTTTGTCTCCAATTTGGACTGGCAAGTGAATAGAGCCTGTCTTTTATTCTTGTGCTAAGCAGGTGAAACAAGCTTGTGCTAATGAGTGCAGATTGGGTGTTGCCACCTCCCTCATATTTCCAAAGGGCCATGCAAATAAGACAAACAGGAAAATATGTAATTTGTAAAATGTACAAAAGCTTTGATTTGGTTAAGGTGTCATGATGTTCAAGCCACAAGCAATTTTTCGTATGAACAGTACCTGAAACTTGCTAAATCCTAACCTTGACTCAGTTAGGCGAAAGCTACTGTCTCAAAGGGGAAGGCTCTTTCAGTCTCTGAAGTGCATGAACTTGTTCTTCCAGCTACTCAATTTCACCTCTTATCTTCTGCCTGTCCTCAAGGTTATTCATTTCCTCTTTATTATACCATAATTCTCTTGCACAGTAACAATGTTTCCCAGCTGTATACCAACAGCAGGTTTCATTACCAAACTCTTCAATATTGCACAAAGGTTAAAAGAATATCACATACATTTGACCCTAAGAAAATTCCTTGAAGATCTCTAGTGGCAAACTTCCTCTAGCCTGATAATTCCACTTAAAACACATCTTTTCCCGTAGTACTACACCAACCTCAACTTACATCCTTAAATCCCAAAGGTTCATTGTAATACCCAGTCTGTTATTTATCTTAAATTTTTAAGAACAGAATAATGCATAATGCTACAGTGAGAGATACTTGCAGAAAGATTTCTCCAAATGCCGCACATCTATCATATTTTTGGGAGTAAGCAGGAAAAAAATGTTCTAAGGAACACATAGAATCTGATTCCAGCAACAACAAAGATAGCAAAATACTATTTTAATTCATTTGACAGGTAATAATAATAATAATAATAATAATAAGATCACTAAGTAGATATCTCTATGTAAGACTCATTAAAATACACAAGTGTATGTGGATTAGTCATCTGCATTAATCAAAAAGAAAGTTTCAGTACTACCCCAAATTAAACAAAAGGCCTCTTTAGACTTGTGTTGCATGCCAGCTAGTTAGCATGACCTTCCACAAGTCTGGAAAGCTGAAGGAAGGGACACTCACCTGCCAGAACACTCAAGGGAGGGAACATTTTTGGTCCAGTCACCAACTCATTCTTAGAGATGGCAAGCACAGGATTCCTCACAACTGACATGGCTTATCAGAGCCCCAAAAGCACAAAATGAGTAAGGTGTCACTTACTGTATTACACAATTATTGAAAATACAAGGTATACCAAATTTATTTAACTGCTACTACAACTATGAAGGGAAGACCATGCAGGGAAGACCAAGTTCTTGAGTGTTTCCTGATGAGGATCATTGTTCACTCCTTCAAAGTCCCCAGTTACCATGCAGAACCCATTTCCTTTCTCCAGTGAAGAACTCTATCACATCCACCTTGGCATCAAGCCTTATTTGTGGCTTCTTGTGCCTGTCTTTTTGTTGTTGTTGTTGGTGGTGGTGGTTTATTTTTCCTGCTTTGTTCTGTTCCTGGCACATTTTTAAACTGCTTTATTCTACTCAAATTAAAAGAAGGTTAGATTATTAAAACACAGTTGATTTGTATTCACAGGGTCAGGTCTTCTTTCTAGCATGTTTTCTATAAGGTATGTGGCAAGTTTATTTGGGGCATCTCATCCTGAAAGGATTGTTTATGCTGGACAAAATAGTAAGTAACACAAAGCACGCATTTGTATCTGAAAGGTTTTCAGGAAGCTTTATTTCATTTACTATTCTGTATAGTATATGTATTTATACATATATGTAGATAAGTTTAAAAAAATACAAATCACCATTCCAAAATGAAGAAAATTAGCAAAATGTTATGAAGCAGAAATAATACAGTATTACTGAACTACAAATTTTTTAATACATGTTTATATGTTACTCAAAAATAATTTACAAGGCTATGGAAACTGTAGCTGATAATTAATGAGGAAATACCAGGATCAAGACTGTGCATATTATAATATACACCTTTATTACAAGTACATACACTATTTCTTTTACGTGATCCATTCCTTATTCAGAGTTAAGACAGATTGCTCTCTTACTGAGATGCTGTCCAGTATTTGATTTTGATCTTATTTGTTCATTGGACAAAAGCCAGTACTGTACTCAGCACACACTATTCCAGTACTGCTTTAAGGGAGAAGTATTGGACTTCAGTGGATATGAATCGTCCTCCTTCTCCTCTTACATACAAATTATTTTTGTAGCAGAGATAGGCCATATCTGTACCATGCAGTCAATCATAACAGGAGTTAACTCCACCATTCCAGCAACTTGACCATAAACATAGCCCACATAAGAGGATAAACTAACCAAAGACAGGCTAGAACAGCACCGCAACCCTGCTGAAACACTGGACACCCAGAACAGCTAATCAGAGCTGACATGCTGTCCTGCTTACAGTGCCAACATGGCCAAGATTCCTTCATGGTGCTGCATTGATAACGAGAGGGCTGATGGGCGCTTGGTTTCAAGCCTGGTTATTACAAGGAGGATGAGATCTACAGAAAATGTTATGCATTTAAACTCTTGGATGACACATAATTTTGATACCACTGACATCTACAAAACAAAACATTTTAGACAAAAGCATTATTTAAGGAGTAGTAGAATTTACATCAAAATCAATATGCTTTAATTAAAGAAATGGTTTAACCCAAATGGCATTTCTACTAGAAGGGGTAAGATTCTTCAAGAAAGCTGTAGGAGTAGAGAGACTTTTCTTAGTTTAGAACACCGAAAGAGTTGGATAGACACTGGACAGTGGATATGATCCTGTCTGAATGAAGTCCCAGATACCCTTGATCAGCAATCACTCTTGATATAATGATGTATAGTATAAATTCATATATATATATATATTTTTTTTTACTGGTAAATCTAAGATGTTCTCTTATTAATGTAGTTCCTTCAAACATTCCTTCCTTGCCTCCTAATAAACAGACACATGTATCTGACAGCCAAAAGTAAATTATGATCTTTTTGGACATGTGACAGAAGACTCAGATTAGCTTTTTCTCATTCCATTCAGTGTCAAATTGTAGGGGCCACACACCAGGATTTTAACTCAATCAGGCATGGAAACTATGAGAGTCATATCTTTACTAGCAATGTCTGTATTTCATGAGTGAACATACCCAGTTATTAAAAATGTTTGAGTTTGTTTTTAAAAAAAAAAAAAATGTAGTGTAGGGAATGTCGCATTCGTGTTTAATATATTTGTAAGGTCCTAAATCATGATTAGTATTTTTGTATGTGTTATTCAATTAGTATCACGACTGTTTTCAGACAATATATTATAAATTAAAATAGGAACTGCAAAAGAAAGGCTGTATTCAGTAGATCTCTGCATATGCTGAGTGAACTCAAGGTCAGCCTGTAGCACCCAGATCATTTACTAATTCACACGGTGTTTCACAGGCTTCTTATATTAGCTTTTTAGCTTCTTGGTATTCTGCAGTGCTGGAGAGCTTATTGGATTTTTCTCACTCGTCTGCCATGCCCTAAGGGTTTCTAGATCGTTAATGATCAATAATCAGTTTAGATAAGGATGATAATTCATACAATTCAGAAACATATATGTTTCCTCAATGGGTCTATGGTATTAGTCACAAATGAATTCACTGTTTAACCCTCCCCTGGGTAATAAATGCCATATTTGAAGAGCACATTTTAAAACCCCAGAGATGCTAGCTTTCACGATTCCATAATAATCACAACACGTATTTGTTTTATTTGTCCAAATACTTTACAAATATGCCTCCTTTATATTTATTGACTTTACTAAGATCCTGAGCTCTATTTAGACCTTTTGACTTCATTGTTTATTTAGCTACCAAAGCAGCCTCTGCAGTTACAAAGGTAAATATATTCTCTCGAGACAGTGCTCAGTGTTGTGTAAGCTTGCAAATAAGTCCAAAACAGGCAAGATCCAAGAACAGAAGGGTCCTTATCATCCATACGTTTGAAGCCAGCTTCAGTCTCTGCTTTATGTTCACCACTCCTTTTGCTCTTCATCCATGGCTCATTTACGCATGCAATAACGATAGACACAGATGTAGAATTAGACCAAATGGGAAAGCAAAAGGCATGGAGTAAGCAAGTAACAGCCTAGGAGGTCAGGCAGTCAGTTCCATGTAGGAGGAACAGACATGAAAATGCCCATCTAAGGAACTGATTTCCTTCATATGTTACACATACTTCTTGCTCCTGCATATGCTACAGACGTTTCATATACTTATGGACTCTGTCTCCATCCTTCCATCCATCCATCCATCCACCTTGCCACCTCCTATGTATGGGAGACCTTTTCCAAAATTGCTTTGCCATCTGGTTTATGAGCCATCCTGTCCCTCCTCACAAACCAAGCTTGCACACTCTACATCATTTCAGACAGCTGGCCATTTGCTCCCTTACCTGACCTGATTCCAGCGAGAAACACAATCATAATTTACTTTCCTAATGACTCCCAAAACCACAATTTTTCTGTTGTTATAGACTAGAGAAAGCAAGACAGACAAAAGTCACTGTGGGTGAGATTGCAGAGCAGGTGCAAATAACTGGTATAGAAACTGCAGTCACCTTGAACTACTTCTGATAACTGAAAGAGTAACTGGGAAACCCAGCATTTTCTTATTTCTCATATGTTTCTCCAGTTCTAGGGGAGATCTTTACACTAACAGCTTATCTATGTGCTCAGTAATTTCAACCTTTATTTTCAAGTTTACCATCTTTTGAGGGATGGAATCCAGGTTCATGGTCTACCATTCCCAGCATCCTTTCTAGAGACATTTTTGTAGGTAGGACTGACTTTGGCAATCTTCTTGCTTTTGTTATATTTAAATAACCTAATTACAGATTCAAACATTCTTTACAAGGTGCTCTTCAAATTCTTTCTTAACCTGCTTGATTTCCTGGTTACATTTGATCTGGCATGGTTTATGGATTTCCTGTTATTTTCTGGAGGACAAACTTTCCTTTATAAATGCCATTACTTTTTACATGACAATTACCTTGATTTTATATTGAGCCATAAGGTTTTTAATCAGACCACCTTTTTATTTTTTTTTCTATTTTTTATTTTTTCCAAATTTCAATGCAGATTTTGTCTTGACTTCTAATACAGTACATCTGAGAATTATCTAGGCTGCCTCTAGACTTCTTGCCTTTTAGCTCCTCCTCTAATGCTTTTTCTTCCTTTTGACCTGTTGCCTCATTGGTATGCAGTTCCCTTCCTTTAAATCGAACACTTGTATTCTGGATTTATTTTGTTTAGACTCTCCTGCTGCAGTATTAAACCTAATTGCCTTGTAATTGATAATACAGATCAGCTCGCCCACATAGTTCTTGAGCTGGCCCTGTGCACTAATCAGGACCAGAGCAAGAACAGTATCTTTTCTTCTGAAATTGTAAACTAGTTGTTCTGGGTATCTGTTATTTACTACCTCCTTACTCTTATGAACTGTCATAGATAAAGCATTAATTCTGTGTAACTGCAACATCCCACTATCACTACCTGTCCTAAATTTGCAGGTGTCTTACTTAACATCACTGATCACTATCCTGTATCTACATCCTGACTGGGGGCGGGTACAGTAACACAATGCTAATGCTACCTTTCTATTATTAGTGTGATATTTCCACCCACAGGATTTTCATATTGTCTTCTCTTTTCCAACAATAACTTTATTCTGTTACATTTCACTTCAGTCTCCATAAACAATGTCCTGCTGCCAGTTGCATATCTCATTCAGCAGACTTGTGTAGTAACATTGATAGCCTCATCCACTATTTACCTCTTTCTGCAAGGTCCCTCAGCTGACCGGCTGTCAGGTTTGTCAGCTGAAACCAAGCATTCCAGCTCTCCCCTCTCATTTCTCAGGCTTCTAGCACTGGCAGAGTGCAGTAAGTTTTGCCCTTCCTCTGTTGCTAAGTATATTGGACACACTGTCAAATGACATCAAAAGGAGTCTAATTTGTTTTCCCCACTTATTGCTGTAAAGCTGTTTTCTTACAAGCCTTTTCAGCAATGTACTGACCATTAGCCATGGCTGTTTTGTGAGTCACAGCCACCTGACCTTGATGCTCCTCCACTTTTGTCAGTATCCTTCCCATTTTTAGCACTTTTCAAGTTTTCAAGGCCAGCAGCCTGGCCTCTTTTGAATCAAGATTTCAAACCTTCCTTCCTGTTCCTCTTCTTCTGAAAACATTCCCCAGTTCCTAATGTGTGTATATCTCTTATCCCAATACCTAAACCAAACAACTTATAACTGGATGTTATATTAATTTTCATTCATGAGTAACAACTGATCATCTTAAACTCCCAGACTATTACAGATTAGACTGCTACCACAGCCCAGAATTTCTAAAATGTTCAAATATTGTAAAAGATTACTAACAGGCAGCTGACACATTATTAGCAGGCAACTAAAGTATTCTATTTATCAACAGACAGTAACAATATCAACAGTTCAATGCAAGTTCTTCCCATACAACTATCATTTATTTCCATCATACTCAGGAGAAAGTCCAATAGGGAGAAGGGATTGTAATCAGTCCCATGAAAGCTCACTCATGCCAAGTTGTTCCAGATGATTCTGAGAGGGAGAAAAGTATGTGTGGAAGCATACAGAAGGTGCAGAAAAACAGGGTGTTAAACAAACAGCTCCTGTTTACAAAGTTCAGATAAATACCAGACAAAAAACACATTCACTGGTTCTTTACCCTCAGCACATGTGTGGAAGGTACAGGTAATATAAAAGTGAGCATCCCAGAAAGTTCCTTAAGAGAAGAGCAAATATATTTTATCTGCTGCACAGCTGTGTTCTCATTTGGACGCTAGCTTTCTGAAATTGCAGGCACTTACAGCAGACAGAGGAATGACTATTAAAGATAGAGCATCTACACAAAGGCGTACCACAAACAGTAACAACTTGTAGGCAACAGCAGTTCAACTTCAAAACAGAAAATCCTATCTCCGCATCTCTTAAGAAAAAATGCTGTTCTTATTACTAGAATAGGCAAGTTATTTTGCCCTTCTTCAGTTTTCCCCTTTAGTTTGACTTGGAGTTATTCATCAGACCATATACATGGCACATGTGATTTACAATGTGAAAGGTATATAGGTATATGGTAAAAAACCTTAACTCAACAGAAAGTACACAGTTTGAACATGTCCCATCAACTCCCAGAGCTGCTCAGTCACAGCAGCATGTTAAGTGTCAGGGGCTAGATAAACACTAGGAATGAGAAAATTCATGCTCTAGATTTGCTCAATTTGTGGTTTGGAATATCTGCTGCAACATAAAAATGATTTCCATAGCAGTCAGATCAGATCAGTGAAAAGAAGCAAAAGAATCCAGAGCTGCCTAACAAGTTATGAAAGACAATGCAAGTTAATTGTCTCATTGTCCTCATGTCAGAGGAATGTCAAAAAGCCTGCATCACACCTGGACTAGGCAATGCCATCAGCTAAGAAGATGACTGGGGAAAGGGTGAACAAAACACAGATTGTACAGTCTGGTGTGACAAGCACATTACTCCTTATAAGAATACGCCACTGATTCCATGACAATAAGAACTACGATATTTACGACTTTGAAAGCAAGTCTTTGTCTTAGTGCCACAGTTTGCTTTTATGGGCCAAGGATAATTAGAAAAAGTTTTACAAGAAAGTGCCTGAATTGTTTAAGGGATTAGGTAGGAAGGATTTTCTATGATATATGCACATTGATTTCAAACAATGCAACTACTCTCTTGAGGAGTTTCCTGAGTTGGAAGTTTCAGCAAAGTTTTCAGTCCTTATGTAAAATTCATTTTATCCACAATAAGCATCTCTGACTCAGAATTAAATCTTTAGCACTCTCATATACCCCTCAAAGTTTGCATGCTGTTTGTCCTGAAACTTTCTGTTACTAAGAAACATTGATAATTCAATATACTGGCCATTTTCACATATTTTTTCCTCACACCTTTCTTTGTCCAGCAGAATATCAAGTTTCTCATGCTACACTGAATTCTCCAGCAGCAAGATCCCATCAACTCATCTCTGTAAGCTCTAGTATTCATATGGCTGGGAAGTGAGCCACATGAAAGGGAAGCACCTCAATTTTCTGAGATTGCAGCTTACTCTGCAGAGCTGCTGTATTTACAGATAAGCTAATGCCAGCACAAAGAAAGCAACAGTATGAAGTGGTGAAGGCCAAATTCTCTCCTTTCAGCAAGAGCCCAGAAATAAGCTACATTAAAGTGATAGGTCACCACTACCTAAATGTTTCAGAGTAAATAACATTGCCCAATAACAAGACCTCACTTTCCGAGTTCCAACCTGCAGAAATGGTATCTTTAGCCATGACAAAAAATTGAAATATTTTAATAGCAGATTAGATGGCAAAAGATGCAGCCCATATAGGTCTTCATACACAATGTACCAAGTATAATGACTCTCTAATTAGGTCTTCTGACAATTTCACTGGTGATGCAGTTACAAAGGCACATTAGAACCAGGCAGACTTTTTAAAATAATCAGATGAGGGTTTCTTGTTTGATCTTCAGTGAAAAGGAATGATTATATAATTCACTGCAAGTTGTGAAAAGAGCCAGTTTAGGACAGACAGTTACAGAGCAGCCAAGTGAGAAGGCAGAACAGAAGAGGATTTAAAAACAACACTTTCTAAAGATGTATTTTGATGTATGAAATGAGACACTCAGAATTCAGAATACCCTAGAATATTACCACAGAGTACAAATTGTTCATATCTGGCATTGAAAGTTAAACACAATTTTGTTTATGCTCCTGGCTTTCAAAAGTGCAGAGAATCTTACTGCCATCCCTCAAAGATTTTCTCTAAATAAGGACTGGAAGACTGATTCGGATACAGAAGTCAAGTGAGACTTGTGAATAAGTCTAGGGGTATGAAACAAAACTTTATTACACCCAGACCTGAATTTTCCCTTTTGAGGTATTTTTCTTCACTTCCATCTTTGCATCATTCATCAGTGTATATACAAAATACATTTTGAACCAACTTTTTTTCCTCGATATTCTACTTTAATATTACACAACAGACTCAATCCCAATGTTTTCAATGGCTGCCTGGATAACAAAACTGCAGACACTAAGCTCATTTTTTCCTAGCAGTCTTAAGTGTTTCATAACCGACAATACTGGCACAACTCAGTCTACCACAAGATCAAGAGAGATTCCTGCTTGCTCTCTGCAACATCCTAGTTGCACTAATGAAAATGGCACTTGATGGTGCAGATTTGTCTAGCAGAACACTGGAAGCGATGGCACAGCCAAATATTAGAGAACTGAATTCTGTCAAATGCAAGGAAAGGACCACTGAGTCTCTCTCTGCAATCACAGGAAAAAAAATAAGCACTTTACACTCAATTGTTCCCTTTCAAAGTGCTATTGCAGAAGTTATACAAAAGTTCTCACTATTTTTTTTTAATCTTATGTAAGCACAAAAGGATTCGTCCTGACATTATTTGTGTGTGAAATCCTGCTGTCTGACTACATTTCTCTACATTTTGTTTTTGCATTCTCTTTCCAAGATGCTCAGCCAGGTCTCCCATCAGTTACACCCATGAAGAAAAAAAAAAAAAAAAACTTTCATAAAGCCTGTGCAAATTCATTATTCTACGTGGCAATATGTAATAGTAAACTAATTTTGACAAAACTACTAGATCAGAACAACAAAATTTAACACCACTGAAGTTCTTTGTATTGTGTAGGGAAAAGACTACTAGCTTTAGAACAGAAAACAGAAATGTACAAATGATTATTTCTACTTGGCTGTGCAAAATTACTTGTGTGAACAGAAGAAGTTTGGCTGTGTTCGTTAGTTTAAGTTAACATCAAGGGACCTTTCCTTTTCTGTACCTGTTAGAAAGCAAGATCCAACAAGAACTTTGCTTTCCCAGAGTCACCCCTCTGCTCTGCTTCATACTCTGGCACTGTTCTTGTGCAGCTCATAAGCAGAGCTTGTAAGTCTGCACAGTATGGTCAACTCTAACACCTTCATTCAGATTATCTCTCTGCCTATGTTTAAAAAAAAAAAAAAAAGAAAAAGTTAACTGCCACTGCTTAAATCAATGGTTGTATAGTAGAGCAACTTAAGCATCGCATCAGACAAAAAACTCAAGATATTTCTAAGAGCAATGGCACTTCTGTTCCAGAGGTAAGCATACAGCTAAGGAACAGACATGAAAATCCTCAAAGTACAGTGGTGGTAAGGCAATTTACCCAGTCTGGGAAAAATATCCTGGGTAGCTCCCAAGAACATTTGATTTCTCCAGTTTTTAAATTACCATTTAAATTACAATTTATAAAGCCTATCATGGACTTTTATTTTAAAATGTTTTACTCAAACTATAGTGCGGCTATCTTGTTAAACAGCAGTGTAAAAAACAAAGCAAGTTTAATATTAGATTAACAGATGACAGCTGTTCAGAAATATTCTCATTAAATTTGCTCAAAGCACCAGAAAGAAGGTTTTCTGTTTTAAAAATTAAGTTACAGGGAGAGCTTCCTCCCTCTTACTATATCATTGAGGATCTATGAAACCTATTGTGGGTAGAAGTGTGTTGGCAAAGCAAATGCCAACAGACCGCCTCCCCTCACACAAGCGATTGATTTATCAGTTTAATAGAGCTGTAAATTGAGAAAAATGTTCCCCAAACCTTAACAGTGAACTACAAGCAAATAATAGACAACAAGCGCTGATGCAGAATTGAAAATATAAATACTTGTGAAATGCAGCATATGTTACATTTTCCTTTCTGTCAGCAGCCCATGGAGAATCTGACCACTATGATTTCCAGCTACATGACACAATCCTTCAGTCCTGGTGACAGAGCCTTGTAACATTAACGTGGGGCACCTTTGCTTTAGTCTCTAGGGAGTACCCATGTGGTATTCATTATATTTTGTTCTATTTAAAACAGAAAGGAGCCAGTACAAAGAAGCTAAAAACAGCACTACAATGCATTAAAACAAGAAAGAATCCTCCAGCCTTATAACTAAAATGAAATTCTTTGCACAGTCAGGAGACCCCTACAGATAATTACTTGGTGTTTCTACATGCACTTGTATTCAGAAAGTTACTAATGTCTATAACTGTTCGAAAGAGATAAAATGCTGTTAATATATTTAATTCTTCTGCATTTCCCAGAAAATTCCTTTCGCACTCTTTTTCCTCCTTCTAAGTACATCATTATCATACTACCTGCTTGCTTTCTTTTTTTTTTTTTTTTCTTTTTTTTTTTTTTTTAAGGCTCTATTTCTGGCATATCATGGACATTTCTGTCTAGAGTTTCTCCTTTAGTCTTATTACTCTTGCCAATTTAGCAGGACATTGGTAGTTAACTCCTCTATACTGCGAAATACAGAAAGCAAGCTACACTGTATAGGTTAGAATGTTACCTAGCAGCCTGCAGAAGACAATTGCCAGTTGCACACAGGCTTGAGCCTGGATATGTCTAAGATAAAATAAAGGTTTTCAAAAGATAGATTCTCTTATTCTTATATTTTTGTGAAACAAGTTCCTCAGTAAGCCCTCAAAACTTCATCCATTATATGAGATTTTATTTTTAGGAGTTATTAGAACTGGACAACTCAAGGCATTTTGGAGACAAAAGTTGGGCTGAGGAGGGTTTCAGTTTACTCCAGTATTCTGCTTCAGTTACTTGAAAATATTTGGCTTGGATTTTTTGTTTGTTTGTTTGCTTTGTTTTGTTCCACGTTTGCTTCAACATTGAAGCAAATATGTTTTTTATTGAAATGTATAGGTTTTCATTGAAAAGGAGGTGAAGGAGATTCCAACACTGAAATATCATTAAAATATGTCTCCTTTTTTGTGGTTGCAACTATTTTGTCAACTAAAAAGTTCAGTCTTTATTTGAAAAGAATAAGCATTTACCTGAAATATTACCAAGTATTTCTAAGCCTTCCACAGCTGGAACACCAGACCTGCATTTTGTCTTTTGCTAAATGCTAACAATGCAGCAAGGAAAAGGCCCGATGCTCACCATGATCCTGCAATATCTCTGTCACAAGTGAAGATTCTGTAGGTCTTCAAATCCTTTCTCAGGAGCTGTTACTTCAGAAACAAATCAGTCACATCATCCACATGCTTGTCTTTAGTCCAGGGGAAAGTGACATGAATCTTCCAGAACTGACCACATAATATTCATCCTTTGTTCCTGTCATCGCTTTTGTTTTTAAAGCAGTGATAGCCCTATCTGTTGTAATAGTCACGAACTCACCCCAGTGTGGTCTTTGCCCTGTCTCCTGCTGCAAGGCAAGAGCAAGAAAACAGAAAGGAAACACAAGAACAGTGAGGAGAAAGTGGATTTACACCATCAGCACATCACATCCGACAGCTTGTTTAAACTCTGGAACACCTTTTAAAGATTGACCTTCAGTAGTTCTTGAATACTCTGACCTCTTCAAGGTCTTTAACATGCTTAACTTTATCAAGTTCTGTCTTTTCAATATGATGTCAACTATCTAACCCTTCCTACCACAGTCTATAGAAACTTTTACACAATATTTAATCATAATTCCGAGCTCTGCACTTACCAAAAGTAGAAGGCAAGTAATGCCAATCTGCCTCAAGTTCAAGAAGAACTTGTTTTTACTACTGAAAAAATAATAATAATCAAGAAGTCCCCAAAATGCAAGAGCTTGTCAAAGACTACTATGTTCAAAGTCAGCAGTCTTCTGTATTTGAAAGCAATCCAATTGAGGAGTGCTAGTGTTATTGACATGGAAATGCTTCACTCTTCTGATACTCTAGGAGCATATGCGTGTGCGATGTCTACTGAATTAAATGCACTACATGTTTAACACGCATTAAATGTTACTGAAGAAGCAAACACTCAACTCTGAAAATTTACAATTTTTCAATTTTCCTTGCCTTTCCTTTCTCTTTTACAATTGTATCAGCAGGCTGTGCCCTCAGCCTTTCTCTTCCTGAAAAGAAAGACAAATTTAGTTTTCAATGAGAAGACTATATTCCATTAAACTAAACTTGTTTAATTGCTTCAGTCTCTAAATTATTGTAGCCACCTGAGACAGCAAATGATCTACCAAGCAGAGCTGACAGACGGAAGTGATGTGTGCCCCAGCTTCACAGTAATACAGTCTGCATACGCCTGATAACCTCGTCTACTGCTGACTCACAGAACCACATGCTACTTGGAAGCAGTATTTCAATGCATCTGGCATCAACTTCTCAGGTTTCTAACACTTTTGTCTCAGTACCATGATTAAGAGTAATTAGTTAATGAACTTGAAAGGAAAGAAACTCAGTTCAGTCTAGAACCAATTTACTGTAAATTTAGCAGTTTTTCAGAAGAAAAAAAGTCACTTTCCTAAATCAACATACACACTGGCTAGACCATTAAGAATTTAGAATCTAATTTCAGCCTTAAAAAAAAAAAAACAAAAACAAACAAACAAAAAAAAATGTACTGAGCCAAGCTAATAAATAATGCTGTTCAGTATGGTCAATAAATAACCAATTTAGGTCCCTTCCAAATCCATTTACAAGTAATCATGCAGGCATTAAGCAGTTTTATAACTGATTCCTAATAGCTGCATAATAATATATTTATTAGAGTAAATAACTCCTGTTATGCTAGTAAATGGACTAGCATGGTTCATTATCACCCCTAACAGTCTCTTTATGAACTAAAAGGGAGGCTGCCAGGGAGCGACTAGTATACAACATTAACTTCTTTAATGCGTTGTTTCTCATTGCTGGAAAATAACGTTCAAACAGATAGATGTCGCAGGTCTAGTTGTGTCATGTCTTGATAGATTTATTTTCCCAAGTTTTCTCTGAAGAGTGCAGTGACTGCAGCACTAGAACATGGAGAAAACTAGAAGTCTCAAAACACATATAAAAAAGGTATTATCTATACATACTTTATCCAGCCTATTTTCTTCCCCCATAGTAATGTGCGAAGTTCATTTTCATACGTCCATTAGTCTTCAGGTTTACCCCTCACACTGATAGCCTTCTAGCAATTTGCTTTGCAGTTTGAGTTAGATGTAAAGTTGTTTCCATTCTGAGTAAGGTGCTCAGGACAGAAATAGAGCAGGAGAAAAGAGGTTCGTCCCCCTCCCCTCCCCCCCCAACTCCTCTTTGTTCCTCAGGCACCGGATGAGGCTTCTTCCTACAACCTGGTACAGGCTTTGTTCAAACCACCTTAGCACTTTGCTTCTCATAACCCCTTGCAGGTCCTAGGAAACAGCTGTATCACAGTTTATGTCAGCTACATCCCTGTCTCACCCTTGTGCTATTTCTCATACGCTGCCATATGTTCCTTATGTCAGGGCTGGAAGTAGGGTTGGTGTGAGCTATTACATTAGTTATCCTCTCCACCATTTAAAAAATAGCCACAGGCAAGGGTATTTCTTAAGCCATTTCCTCTCTGCCTTTAGATCCAGTTTATATCAAAGCTGGCAATTTTGCATACTAATCCTTCTCATTTCATTTCTAGAAAATGTTCCTTAGCATTGATTATGTACAGATCCCATTTTTCCCCTACTGTGTGCTAAAACTTCTACAGAAGTGCTTAAAATCCTCTCCACTCACGCTTCTCTTCATATATCGAAGTGGAAAAAAGCATTTTAAAAACTGAATGTCACAGAAGTTTGAGGCAATTTAACCAGTATACTGAATGTAAAGAATCTAGAAGGAAAAAAAAAAATTACCTGCTATTATTGATTGTCTTAGCTATATGCGTCTGAAGTAGATGACTAACAGCTCTTCATGTCATCAATGCAGAACATCAGCCCTGGACACTGGCTAGTCCAGCCACAAGTGGCCACTCTGCTGCAAGGGAAGTGACTCACCATCCCTTCGATACCTCATAGAACCACCTTGGGTGATTCTGAAGGGAATTATATTTTTACTGACAAGGCATATAGAAGATATGAAAAAGAGACAACACTGCATCAATGTCAATAGCAATAGAAATGATTGCTTAATCTGCCAGTAGCCTGAGGTAGAGAGTGTCACTGAAAGCTTAGCTTCATAACGTTGCATTTGCAGGCAAAGCCTTGTCAGATGGCATTCTCATTTGTGGTTTCATATCTCTAATCTGCCACAGAAAAAGTTTCATTAAAAGTAACTGACAATACCACTCCCTTCCTTGTCACCATCTTAGCCTGAATCCCAGTCGATTACAGACATATTGAAATCATCCAACTTGGAATAGATTTTTTTCCTCATGGAAAAAAAATAAATTAAAAAAAAAAAAAAAAGTGCCCAAGCCCTGCTTGCCTAGGTCCCAATGAGGGGCTATAGCAGGGGTACTATGCATGGGCTCGCTTCATGGCCAGCCCAGCAGCCCCACAGCTCCCGGCTGTGCTCTGGCAGGATCTGCCCTCCGGCTCATCCCACCAGCAAGACACAGGCAACAGCTGGCAGAGCACTCTCTGGGCATCCAGGCAATTGTCCAGACTTGTTTTGGTATGGCTTGGCCTGTTTTCTCCCATCCCCAGAGGCCTGAGATGGGAAACTGAACAAAGGCTATGAAATTCAATGGGAAGAGATGTCCCTTGATGTTCCTTCTTGTTTTGGGAAGGCAAAGAGTAGGAAATGTTCCCTGTTCCTTTTTTTTTTTTTTTTTTTTTTTTTTTGTTCCCCAGCTAAAACAGAAATAGGATTTTGGCTTTGTTTTCTTTGCATGTCAATGGCATGAGCACAGTAACAGCTTTCCTAGGGCAGGGCATGGTTTTTCACTTGCTACTTAAGATAACCTGATTTTTGAGCTAAACACTGCTCAGCTGAACTGATTTTAGTGGAAATTCTGCCTGAGTGAGCAATTAGCTGTCTAAGCTGAAGTTGAATGAGCCCCCATTTTATGCATCCTATTTATTTAAATCTACCTTTTCATAATTTAACAGTGGTTTAAATATCAGAAGCTTTTAAATAAGTAAGTCAGTAGCAAAGCAATAACAGAGAGAACATCTGAATGAAGAAGAAAATGAGCAGTGTATGACAAACAAGTTCCTCTCCATATCTACAGTTTTTGTGATGTGATATCAGGATAGTGACTTACATGACTAGAGAGTATTTTAAATAAAACAGGCTCCCTTTCTGTTTAAAGAATAATGCTTCTTAAAGATGATTCCAGAGTTCCTCACCTGAAATGTGTTTATGAACGGAATTAATTTTGCTGAATTTAACAAGTAGTCATCAGTCACTCAAAATACATCCCCCAGAGAATCAAACAGCCAGGGAAACTTCACATAACTCTAGAATTTATGTGCTGGAAATATGCATGAGGCAATTCAAACCAATTCTAGGATGTTTTAGGCCATAAAGTCTGCTTTCAGCTATTGTAGATCATTGGCTCTGCTTTATGAGAAACACTGTTGTACAGGTTTGTAACTTAGCTATAAAAATGTGCTCCAGGCTAAGGCTCAGTATAAAAAGGTCTCTGCTAAAGGGTAGTTTTTTCATCACAACTTTTATCTACTTTTTTTTTTTAGCTATTGTAGGCATTTAAAAAAAAAAAAATCTCCTTCCACTGTAAAATTTTACCAGTGTCAGAGGTTTATTTATCCACTAAAAACTGCAAGGAAGAGAAAATTAACCCAGATTTTCAGTATGCAAATACCAGAACTATGCTTTAGTTGGACAAAGTTTTAGATTTTTAAGAGAATGTGTGAGAACACAATTTTAAGAGCCATCATTTCCCATGAACTTCATACCCTACAAAAGGATTAGTTTTAAAAGGTATGTGAAGTACTAAAAAATATGATCAGAGACAACACCAATCATACTTGAATTACAGATAAAATGAAAAGTTTTCAGAAATGTTAATCAACTGTCGAAACAACTTGCTTAGATTTTCTTGTGAGTAAAGATTTTGTTCTTTATAAAGAGGTGACCCAGCGCTTGTAGAGAAGTTGAATACCTGACAGAGAAAATAATCTTCACGGATCTCCAGCCTGCATTACAAGTCAAGCTAGATGACTTTAACAGGAGCTGGTGATCTCAAAGACTATGAAATTATTAAGAACTGAATACATAAAGAGAAACAATTTCGAGAAAAGAGTTGAGAAAAGTGCTGTGCATACAGATGCACGTTCAGAACAAAATTATACAATACTTCAAAACAATCAGAAAGTTAGCTCATGAGATTCAGCCTAGCAGTGTGTATAAAGCTCCACCTTTGCAAACACATGATTTTTTCCAGTTTGCAGGCAAACACATTTAGATGTATTTTGCTAAACATAATTTGAAAGAAAAAGCCAGGCTGAAATACCTGTGACACTCCCAACAAGCCTTGTATGGGCAAGGTTGGAACTAGCTTCCCATTCTGACATTCAGCTCAATGGTCATCACTGAAGTCAGATTTATGGCAGGCAGAGCACAGTAACTTTAGATCAGTTTTATGTTTAACTATTTGGTTCATAAAAGCTAAAGCTTAAACCATAAGGAAAAAAATAAGTATAGAATTAAGTTACATGAAACTACGGTAAAGACAGCTTTTTTGTTTGTTTCTAGCTACTGTAGACATGTTTTTTTCCCTAGTCCTATCCAGGCCAAGTGAAGGAAATTACTGTATTTTGCTACCTTTCTAGACAGATGAGGCTATACTGTTGATCGGATAGTGCTATACAGTAAGTATACTTCATGAAGGGCACATGCCTCAGAGATCCTGGACATCCATAGCACATACACATTATAGTTATGATACCATGCTCTTCATCATTTGAGAATGAAAACTTCCGGGCTTATTGTTCATTTACTATAAAGCTTTTCAAGGCATAAATGGTAGAGTTACAATTTCCAGAAACAGAGATAGTGCATCTACAAACTCTGGATGTCTAAGACAACTCAGAGAACACTATTCTAGTTCTAATGGTTATATAAGTAGTTCGAAGTAGATTAGCTTTTTTTTTTTTTTTTTTTTTTTTTTCTCCCCCCTCCTGAGGTTCACAAGAGTATTTTATACATCTTTCAGAATCACACTGCCAGTGTTAAAGGACAACCCACTCATAAGCTGCTATTCCAATACCCTACAGTAATATTTCCCTGATGTTTTCTACCAACCCTCAAAGTACCTTGCGGCCCACAAACACAATCACCATTTAAATGTTCATGGATCAATAGCAAGATGCTTATGCCTTCTTAAACCAGCAACATTATGAAGGCCATTATGTACCTCCACTTTACCCTGATTTTGGCTGACAGCTCTTATCAGTCCAGCTCAGAGCAGTAAACCAATCATTTTTAGAAAATCCAGATGGGCAGTTCATGACCTAGTTGACAACTGTGGCTCAGAGGTCTTTGGGTAGAGATCTCGCTTTAACCTCCTCAATTAAAACATTGTCCATCGTCCATACAGGTTTGACAGATTTACTTGTGCGACTGTTCCTACAAATTGGAGTGCTGGACAACCCTGGGCAGAGACTTCCACACCATGATTAAAGAAACTCAAGTGCAAAGATGGGAGGAGCAGAAAACATCTCTCATTCATTTTATTTCTCATTTCTGTTGGTTTTGTACATTGTATCTGGACAATGTTTTAAACTACCCTGTTATTAAGCCTTTTTCTGCTCAGTGAGGAGGACATAAATTTAATCAGTAGGATGAAGTTACAGCTGAGTTAAAAAGCTCAGCCCCACCAGGGATGAGAAGCATTTATCCAATTATCTTTCAGAGGATGTTTTGCACAGCCACCACTCCCCTAACAACAAGGCTAAAATGACAGTGGTGCATGGACTAAAACACACCCTTCCTGCTTAATTCAATTCCTCAATCTCATCTGCAATGGAATGCAAGTAGAGGTTCTATTTGTACTGATGCGAACAGACACGCACAAATATAAATGACTCCACACACAAATATAAATGACTCATAGGAGAGACTCAAGGACCTATGAGACAGTAATACTATATCTAATTTTGGAAACACTCCATGATTTGTATCTTTTTTTTTTCAATGTCAATGGAAATAATGAAAGTTATTAACATGTGTACTGATGATTCCTGGCAGTACTGACCTTTAAAAAAATAGAACTTGGATTTACAGTTGACAAGATTCACTGCAAGTGCACCACATAACAGTAAGCTTCTGACTTCTAGCCTCACTAAGATTTACTGGAATACCCTAGCCAATACAGTAATATTTTAACACCCACAGGAAGTGCAGTTTTACTAAAACATCCCTTTCTGCATTTTTCTTTTTTTTAACTAGTAACTCCTGAGACCTTTTTCTCCCTTTTAAATCATGTTAACTAACATGATATAAATTTGTAGCATTTTTTCATAAGACTCAATAGCATTACACGTTCCAAATCTAATAGTAAGGCCTTTTCAGTTGTACGTATGGTACAAATATAAGCATGAAGCAAGTGTGGACTGCCTGATAATAAACTCCATTACTGACTCCTGAATAACTAATTTAAATGCTTATCCAAGAATATTTCCTTTTGAGCGTACTTCCCTTACTAAAATTCACCTGAGTTACAGCTGTAGACATGTCTGCATAACAAATTCATCGTATTTTGAAGAAATATGTTCTACTTACTGTTATAAGTTGCCCCTTAATTAATTTTTAGAGGGCATTGTATTAATCATATAAAATAATTTATTGAGTAAGCCAACAGCAAGCAAAACAGTGCTGGGCGGCCGGGGAGTCTCTGCTCCACCAACGGCGCGCACCTCACCCCCACCAGGGTCCCTTTTTTATATCTTGGTAATTCCGGGATTGCGTAGCACATCCAGGTATGTTCTGCAGCTGCGCGCACTGTTGCTAGGCGGTCGTCCCAGTCTCTCTGGTGGTCGTGAAGATGAAGGCCGTAGTCTTCCTCTGCGTTGTGGCTCGACTCCCTTTCCTCACTAGGTCATGTTGACCCAGCATGAAGCAGGAAGGCAGAACATTATCATGCTGGTTCAGCAGCTTATCAGGAATGATTACAGGAGCTTTGCAACAGTGACTTTAAACAAAAGATGGAACTAGGATGCAAGGGGGGAGAAGGGGAGAAAACTCCCTCCCCCTTACCGGTTTAAGGGCCCTATCTTGTTACATTAAGTAAAGGAATTTCAGGCATTTTACAGTTTCTTATCTCAGCAGGAGACCTTTACTACCCCCACTTCTTCAAGCAGGACTCCTTGTCCTTATAATACAAAAGACAATGAACAAACATTTATTGTATATTACACTTACTCATACTACAGTAGAACTTCTCAAATCCAGAACACTTACAGCTTCACAGTACTTAAAGCTTACAATTCTTAACAATTAAAAAAGAAAAAAAAAGTAAGAATCTTACAATTCTTACAACCATTAACCTTACAGCTAAGCACTTGCATTGCAGGCACAGCCAACCATTTTTACCTGCAATGATGCAATTGGCAGTATTGCTGTGGGGTTCAACTGTGAGACTAACAGTTAAAAATATGTACTGGAGACATGTCACTTGTAAATTGGGACAGCAGCTATCATCATAGACCCACAGGGCATTTGTACCAAAAAGAGCAAACCTTTTTTTGGAAATCAGTTATTATAAATACAGTACGCTGATTTTACAATCAATACAAATAAACAAGGTCTGGACTAGATAAGTGATGCAGCATATTGAACCAGACCTGGCAATGGCAGTTTCAGAATTTTATTTTCTAACCTACCTTCACCCCTATCCCTCCCCCATCCCCTTAAAAAGCTGTTCTAGCTTTCCCAGCTTTCTCTCTGAACTATCTGAGACCTGGAGACAGACACTTTCTGTTCTCTTCTCACAAATCATTTGAATATCATACTTCTTTCTTGACATGCGTGGCCATGACAGGAAGTGAACTGATTAAAAAGTGACATTCCTCTTTCCTGCCTGCCATTAAGTCCCCATTCTGGTTCCTAAAGATAAAGAGTTATAATAAAACTCAATACACTGTACTGCTGTGGTTTTGATTTTTTCTGTCTTTTGCCAATGCTTACCATGTATTTGATACAGCAAATCCTGGGCACTGGCTCCTAACATCCAAAGATTAGCTGAAAATCCTGCCTTGCTTGCCTGTATCCAGAAGAATGCTTTTTTCAGTGCTTCATATTGCTTAAAGCCATTTACTGACCATACTCTGTGATCCAACAGAAAGCTCTTTCACACATTTCTCCCCATTCAGCGGGGAGAAAATCTATTTTACTGAAAACAAAAGCTTATTTAACTTTTTGCTTTAGCACTGTACTACTGATTTTTTTTTGCCTTCATAATACATCACTGCTATATTTTATTTACAACAGAATTTGTTCCAAAGATCAGTGATTAAAATATGCTTTAGGCGAAAGAATCATAAATTTTCAGATCTTGCCCAACTAGCTTTTCCAAGATGTTATGTATGTGATATTTTATTAACAGGCAACTTGAACAAGACACCTTGAGCAGTCCAGAAAGCTTAAGAAGTCCAGCTTCTGTTCAATTACACTGAAAACAATGTATTGCATATTTCTGTAAGTCTGAATTTGCTTCTAGTTGCTGCCAAACTTCACTTTTCTTCCAGTTAAATACTCGCTCAGTCAAACCTGAAAGAACTCCTAGTACAGCATGTAGCCTCTGGACTCCCAAGTCAGCAGGAGGTCTCTCAGTGACTTGAATATGCTTTAAATCATAGTTTAGAAAAAACTGTTGAAAGCTAACTTTCCTTTGCTATAGTGCGGCCCCAAAGGCCTCCAGAACTAAAGTACTACAAAAAGTAACTTTCACTTACAAGGTGTATTTTTTTTTAACGTATTAAGGCACTTTTAAAGTCATTTATAAATATTTAAAATGTGAGTAACTTGATCTTGATAACTGAGTAAATATACGTGCAACAAAGTGAAATCTTTGTGTCCTTGACTAATATGGTCAATTTATGTCCAATCATCAACTGCAAATGAAAAAATATTTTCAAGGCAGCACCTAACCATCTCCACGACTCACAAAGGAATTTTTCTTTAAGCCTCACTTCTTTTAAAGAGAGACAGATGCCTAGCTTCAGTAAGACAGGAAGTCTAAGGGAAGTTGGTGGTAACACTGCATTCAGAATTCAATACGTATTTAAGCACTTGTCCAAAAAGATAAACCCAGCAGTACCCTATTCATATTTCTAGGAGCTACTTGAATGTCTCTGGAAAGTTACATTCCAAACGAGATAAACCCCAAAATTCCTCTTTCCTTTATTTTAATTTACAGCTGCATCCCTGCTGATATCACCATTAACATCAGCAGCAGTCACTTAAAACTGTCTTAGTTTCAAAGGTCTTCTGGACATGCTGGGAGCATTCTTCTGTACCATTCTCTAGCTCTGTAACA
Organism: Netta rufina; assembly: GCF_964035555.1. Lineage (NCBI taxonomy): Eukaryota > Metazoa > Chordata > Aves > Anseriformes > Anatidae > Netta > Netta rufina. The sequence goes on along the minus strand of NC_140128.1, from coordinate 1,472,616 downwards.
ACAACTGCTGCTGGTTCAGCAAACATAATTCATACAGGTATAAAGACACTCAGCAGACAAAGAAGTGTGACATTAAAATAAATATGTTAGTAGTAAGAAAATTTCTGAATACTAGTAAAAAAAACTTAAGGTAGTATTTGAAGGATGATCACGCGCTCACCAAGTTCCAAAGTGATGGTGTTATTCCCAGTGCACACATATTTCAAAGTTCAGCAAAATACCATGAAGAGACCTGAGATTTCAGAAGCAGCATGCTAGATGCCAATCACTACACAGGCTTTTGGATATTTGTACTTCATTGTTATGAGGTTTGATAACTATTTTCTTAACTTACCTGGCCATTTATGTGCAAAAACCACAGGATGATATGGATCCAATATCTGCTTCTGAAGCTTAATCCTAAGAACTGAAGAACGTGCTGGTTGGTGATCAGCAAAATGTATAATAAGCATGGTCTTAACTCTGTAGAAGACTAATGTTTATTTAATCAGATCTTGAGTTAACAATCTAAGTCAAACTTTGTTTAAGGAGTATGACAATACTATGAACAATCTTTGGACATGTCTAAGAAGCAGAAAGAATGTTTCTTATTTTTTGCTAGTATTTCCTCATTTTTGTGTTACAAAAATATGTCGACAGCACTGTGGCCATTAAATTCGAGACTGACAGAACTTCTAAAAGAATGCTTCCAGATTTGAATAAATGATATTGTTTAATAACATCCACTGTTTAATAGATAGTGGGTATTACTTAATACTGATTTATCTGTGTGACAGAGAAAAATATCATTGAGAATTCTGATTTGATTCTATCTCTTAACGACCAGAACCTGCTCCCCTAAGAGATGACTGCAAATGCTTATTCCTTGATATGTGTCTCTGACTACAGGTAGTCAGAACTGTCAGGCTGAATTACAGGTTCAAACAGGATTATAAAGTTCTACTCTGCAGAGGTAGCAACTTCAGTGGTTCACATTCAGAAACAAAAAAGGAGAATATTGTTTTCAAGGCACTGCTTAGTCTGAGCCAGAACGTAACTGAATTATATTTTAACCTAAAATCAGTCCCATAAAAGTAAATTAGTACAGTTTTTGCAATCTGTTTCACCTTCTGTAGCATGGTGCTGGGGCACAGATCCATCTCTCTCTTCGTCCCATGATACTTACTGGCAAGTAGAGATCGTTTAAGATGCAGGCCACATCACTATCCTACTATTACTCCCTTCACAGTAATTTAGAAAAAGAAAAAAAAGAAAAAAAAAAAAAGACTGAAAAAAAAAAAAACACCAAAAAAACTATAGCCCACAAAAATATTATTAGTTCTTTTCTTGACTGAAAGGTAGCATACCAGGCACCTACCAGCCCCTGTATCACAGGAGAAAAGAGGCTACTAAAATAGATGCAAGAACCAGCAAGGAAAAATACTAAGTAAGGTAACAAAAGCAAATATATAAATTATGGAAAGAAAGCTAAAACTCTATATGTTGCTTTTGTGAAAGACTGTGCTTGGTTTTAAAAACAGAGTAGCTTTTGCTGAATGTTTAGTTATCTATAGACTGTCAAAGAATAATTCCAGACCATCTGGTGCCTATCCTGTAACTTGATCCAGAAACATCTAGCTCAAAAATAATCCCTCTGGGAAGGCACAAACATACATACCACAATCTCATCAGCAAATTTCTGATATATAATTTATATAAAAATATGCCATCTTTACCTCCTGGGAAATCAGAGAGGAAAAGAAAGAAAAGAAAACTTTCTGGTGAAATACCAAAATATTAGAAACAATGGGAGAAACAAGGTATTTCTCAAAAGATCAACATCAAAAAGGAAGGGTTTGTTAGACCAAAAGCCTGATGATCAGCTTTAGTTTCTAAATGTTAAGTGATGCAGTTATTTGACCATGTCAGATAAACACTGTAATGATGAAGACAAACCTGAGTTTTTACAGAAAGCTTAAAATAATACTTATAATACCAGCAGCCCCCATCATCACACTGGAAAAAAAATAGATTACCCCACAAAGTGGACAACAGATGTCCTAAAACAGAACTTGGAATAATACCGTAGTTAATAGTTATAAGTACAGAACACTGAAATATAAGACATGGTCTTTAAAAACACTTTTAAGCAAAAGGAAACAAAAAGGCAACTCTTAGCACAGATCTTGGTCACTGGGATTAGTACAAAGAAAACTGAAATCATTGTAGATAGTTACTAGTCAAAAAGTTGTTTTAAAATGATTATGTTGCATCATAAAAGCTCTCTCTCTGCTTCTGTACTGGGAATGGGAGAATTAACAAGATGTATCTTAGAACCAGAAACGTAATTCAAGTATCTGAGATCTGAACAACAGTCCAGTTGATGCAGTACCTTCAAGGGTGAGCAGCAAATAATGTTTTGGAGATTATATAAAAAGCCTTTATTAAGCAATTAACATACAATCTGAAAGAAATCTTTGCAGCTAAGAATCAGAGGAGACCTTTCTGGAGTATATTTTCTAGTTTTTAATAAAAGTTGTACTCCAGAAATCTGAAGAATGAGAACTGAAAGCATTAGTGAGTACATATTGGCATTGGAAAGGGTTTCCAGAAAAAAGAAAAAAAAGCAAAAAAGAAAAAAAAAAAAAAGCTATATGATACCAAAATAATGTGTGCCTAACTCCTGGGGGTGAGGGGGAGAACACCAAAAGTTCTGGAAGTCAGAAATGAAGATGTATCCATAACCATCCCTAACCTGGCCTATGATCAGTATGAGCAGGGAAAAACTTACCAGTAGTTGTTAGAGGCAAACTTTCCTTCTTCCTTCTTGTCAAGAAGTGCAGCCTGTGCTATATTGTGGAGTACATATTTTCCCATCTAGACTGTGGCAGCATCTGGCTCTGCACATGGTGATGCAAACATGAAATACACTTTCCTATAACCTTAGGTAAGTTGTGAACTACAAACGTGGTATTTAGAGATGTTCAAAAACTGGGAAATTGTTTTTAGTAAAATCTGTTGAAACTTCTAATTTTCACAAAATATCGACAGCATAAATAAGTCAAGATCTGTATCGAGTCTCTTTCAATGTTCAACATAAATTTAAAACATCCCTGTACTACAGCAGTGCACCTGCATCCAAACAACCAGTTTTAAACAACCAGTTTGGCATACATGTTATCTTTGAAGAAGGAGTAAATACAAATAGAAGAGAGATATAAGACCCCAAAGACTGTTTATATATGCAAACAGACTTGCCTCAAGATTAATAAGATTTTTGCACTTCCTTCTTTAATTGTCCTTAAATGCTAAATAAGAATAAATGTCTGTCACAGCCATCATCTTTGTAGATTCTTTCTAGCTATATGAAACACATTGCTCTGCTTAAGTATGATGCAGCAGACACTACAGTCAAGGTTTTCTGTTTTATTGATCTGTACGGATGATGAATGTTAAATTTATGCCCCTCCCCCAACGGTTTCATATCCATTTGATTTCCTGAAAAAGTTCACAGAGGAAACATGACATGGGTCATCCCACAGAAACCCTTTAAATGTTTCCAGTCTGCTCTGTGCAGTTTACCTGTTGCATTCCATAGATCTCAGGACAAATTCCAGAAGAACTCACTACAAGCTATGGCTTGTTTATATTGGCAATGCAGCCACAAATATGTTGCAGAACAAGCAAACATCCTACCTTTCCTTCCTGAAAGAGTGCCACTATTTACAGAAAACGTGAACATATTCATATTCAGTTCAAATACTGAACCAGGTATTCAAATTAGCTCTTGAAGCCATTAAACGTGTGTGCTACAATGGCCCATGTCACTGGTATTATAAGACATCTGTGTGGAAAACAGGCCTGACAATATTTTTTTTTTCCTGCATTCACTTCCTTTACAATGTTACAGAAAATGTTACTTCAATAAGACCAAAAAAAAACAATAATAATATAATAACATATATACAATACTTACAGCAGCTTTATGCTTCAAAAGGAATTCAAGTTCAACTTTTTAAATGACAGCTTCAATAAGACAATGACTACATAAGAACAGAAGGAAAAGAAAACAATGGGGAAAAAAACAGAACTTTAGGTCACTGGCCTCTTAACTACATACACTTTGGAATCGAAGGAGCAGTTGGATCACTTTAGAATGTATCTGTCTATATATCTGTTTTAGTAAGCTAGAGTCAAATTGATAAGCTTATGAATTTAAGCTAACGTAACACTAGCAAAAATTGCTTAAACAGTAAAATAAAATAAAAAAACTCTAAACATCCCTCTCAGAGTGAGTGAGCCCAGACATTCTCTCCAGCTGTACCATTTTTTTTTCTGTAAATGGTTTTGTTGTTTTCTCAATTTACTTTGCTTACAATGGATCTTACTTTTGAAAATCCAGCCTCTGCAAATATGTTTGATTCCAAAAAATAAAAATAAAGAGACCAAAAGTCATCACCTCCGTAACAGAAACATAAAAGACAAACACAAAAATGTCTGTGAAGCAATCCTATTTTACCTACTTACCTAGATATCTCCAATTTTTTCACTATACAATCACAAATAAGCAAAGGCACTATGACAAACCCAGCAACTGGGAACAATTCACAGCAAATGCTTCACGCTTGAACTTTTAATCACTTGATGGAGGACAGTCAGTGAATGTTTACTTTTTGTTTCTACCACATAAAATTGAGCCTGTAATGAAAAGTGTGGCTGTGCTTTGAAACCTGGAGGGAACAATCCCGCCATTAAAATGGGGGTTGAAATTTACTGCAGCCACTTGTGAATTTAATACCTAGTATTATCAGTTAAGGTGTGCCTGAGTGTAAGAAAATATTTGCTGCCTTCATTAGGTTCTGTTACATCTTATCTATTTACAAATATATCTTTGCAGCTTCTACAACTCTGACATGCACTTTAGAGGGATAGCAATACTCCCATCATCTCACACTCTCTGTAAAAAGAATAATGGACAAACAGACACATAATGCAACGAGATAATTCTGCCAAAGTTTCTAGTAATATAAGAAACAGAAACAAAGCCCTGGAAGCAACATTACAGTTAAGAGTATCTCAGTACTTCTGCGATAAACTCTTATGTATGGTTCAGGCATCCTAAACTGTAAGAGGCTCCAACTTCTAAAAGAACAGGCTGGACATAAATCCTTACACACAAAAGGAGAGCAAATAAGAGATCACATCATTTGGAACCAAGTGGTGAACAACGAATATGCAGCTATTTCAAGGCTATGGACTTTGGAAGTAGCAATTAGCTGCTTCCTTTGGCTACATACTTCCTTTCTCTTTTTGTTATTGATGTTTTTTAATTTTATTTTATTTTATTGTTTTTTTGTTTGTTTTTTTTTTTTAATGAAATGACAGTTGTTCCATGCAATTATGTCCACACACATTTCTTAGCAGATGGTCAAGGCATCTGTACTGTTTTAAACTTGCTTCAGAATTTTAACAGGTTCACTTGATGGATCTGCAGTCTTTCATCTACTTTGGCATACTAATTTCATCACTCCCAGCAATGGTTTTACTCAGAACTTCATTTATATGCCACAACATGACAGCTATACAATTTACTCTCACTAACAGCAGAACTAAATGTACTTATGCCCCATTATACTTACCGAAGTCTGTCCTGGACTCAGATTATAAGAACGTAATTTTTTTTTTTTTTTTTTTTTTTTTAAAGAGCAAGCTTAAAACTTACCTTTTTTCTTTTTTTTTTTTTTTCCTCATTTTAAAAGGACCTTTATTCTAATGCTTGATTTAAGGAGCACTTTCCTTTTGTAGGGCAAGCTGATGCAGACTAGCATTAATGATTCTTTGGTACACTGTCTTTCATTGCATTCATCTTACCAGTTGATTTCTTCTGCATGTATGACAAATGAGCCCAAGTTCCAGGTGGAACCTTTACAACTAAATACCAGCTGCAAATAAAAACAGAGCAGGTTCTTTTCAGAATGTGATGATACAGCTCAGTAGTGTCAGTGGTGCAGCATGTATTTTCATCAGCAGAAAACACATACCAGTGTTTTTAGCCATAGGATAGGCAAAAGGATTGTATATTCAATGAGCTACATAATTCCAGTAGTGTTTCTGGTTCATTCTATACTAGAAAGGACATTCTTGCAGGCGACATTCTCCCAGATCTCTTGTTTATGAATATCCGTGTTGCAAACAAGTGCCTCCATTTATTGTATAACAGCAGGTAAAGTATAATCACACATGATCACTCCTTAGGCTCATGGTATTTTGAAATAACATTAACATGGAGCAAGAGATGGTAAGAGATGGACAATCACACTTATAACCACCTTTTTTTTTTTTCCTATTTCAGTGACAGATATATGATAAGTGACTGTATCCTGAGAAAACTTCTACTTCCCCCCTTCTTTCTGAGTGCTCGAGCACTTTATCTTTTAAGATGTAATCCAAACCCTGTTAGACTTAATAGAGATTTCCACTAACCTCAGCAAGCTTTGAATCAAACCTGTAAATTAGATTCTGACCCCTTTTAATAGTGTGCACAGGATTTATAGTCTAGAGCAAAAACAACACAACAAAGAAAGCCACAGAACAAAAATCTGTGAATCACCTTGCTCAGCCTTCTTCCATTTTGGAGTTCCCTCTGGCAGTCAGGGAATTCCTCTTCCACTTGCACTTCTCAACTATAGTGTTCAATGTCAAGAGAAATGGTGTGTGACTACACACCACATACCACATCCCATTTATTCCCAGTTGCAAAGAGCAATAGACAACAGCCTTGCAGAGGACATCAAGCCAGAGCAAGAGGTTTGTGAGTTACACCTGATATTGGGGGGGGGGGGGGGGGGACGGGGGGGGGAAAGGGGGAAACGAGGTGGCCTAACAATACCTCTTTAAGTCACAGGCAATTGTACAATATAATATCCTTACTAAAAAAAGGATTGCAGCCCAATACTTCACTATCACACCTATAAAGTTACTTGCCCCCATTACTTGCCCCCATGTTAGCACTGGTGTGGCTGAACTGCTGTACTGATTTAGTAGCATTTGAAACACCATTTGCAGGCATAAGTAACTCCATAAATAGTGAGACAGTGAGAAGCCATGGGCAACAAGCCTATATGGGCATTTATGGAGAGTCTGGTATATTTTGTCAGGAAGACAAATTTATGTTCTGTTCACTAGTGCCTTATGGCACCCATAATGTATAGTCAGTTTTGTAACTCTGTCATTCAAACAATGTTTTTTATTGGTAATATGAAGTCATACTTGAGAAAAAATGTAGACAAAAAATTTGCAAAAGCCAGTTACTGAAAGAAAAATGGCTAAGTGCTTGCCTGAGTGGCTTCTTAATGGGTATATTTGATTATCCACATCATAGGAAAAATTTCTATTTGGAAAATAAAACACTTACTGGACCCAGTTGGCACAGTAAGATTTCAGGTTCCATTTATATCTAGCTGCAAATGACTGACCTCCTGTCAAAGTGACTTGCTATTCTTTGATACTCTGCTTCACCATGCCTGCAGAGATTTTTTTATTGTTCTGAGTTTCAAAGCTTGCAGAGTGATGAGGTTTTGTCTTCAAGGCTCCCATTCAGTCTCTCTAGGTTTTCCACATTTTATTTAAAAGAAAAGAAAAAGAAAAAAAAATCTAATTTTAATTAAGGAAGGTAAGGAAATAGATCAGATGCTGTATAGTTACCCAGATTCCTGATCAAATTTTCTGTCAGAGCAAACCCAATGGCAGAAAAACGTTGGTTTGAATTCATCAGTAGAGCACAGCCAGGATTATACAGATGTGAGAAGCATTCTTAGTTCAGAGCAGCTTGTGACACGTTTTGGTTCTCCTACCACTTCAGGTAAAAATTATTCATTTACTTAAACTCTAATGATACATCAGATTAATCTCCTTTCAAATATAACTTGTGCCTACACTTTCTTAAGGGTATAGAAAGTCAAAACTGATCTACAATTTGTGCAATACATGTGGCTATTTACCATGTGAATAATTTGTAGTTAATTAAGAATGTATTTGGTTAACATAAGCATAGTGATATACTGATGCATTATTGGAATTTCTGCAAGCAGAACTACTTGTAGCATTTCCCCAAAATACAAGAGCATGAGAATAGTTGTTGTTTTATGTGTTTTTTTTTTTTTTTTTTTTTTTAATAAATGTGGTCACAGGAAAAAAAAAAAAAGTATGACAGAAATTGAACATCTAGATGTTCTTATAACCAAATTTTTCAAAATAGCCTTGACAGCTGTCAACTAATGGGAATTCACTCCTATGTTTGTATGGAATTAATCTATTATTTAACATTTATATTAGTTTATATTTGTCTAAAAGTCTTTCTTAATTGATTGACTGATATGCCTTTTTCCTCAGATCAGACAGGGAGATCATTTAAATGAAAAGAACCCCGATTTGCAAATTACCTGCATCTAATGGGGCTTTATTTCATTACCATACTGGCTGTAATTCCAAGTCAACATTCATTACTCATGTAGTTCCATTTTAATGCAAACAGCTATGCATTGCTCAGAAGTTATTTGTAATATTTTAAGTATTTTACTCTAGGAACACATGCACTGTTGCCAAAAAAAAAAAAAAAAAAGAAAAAAAAAAGAAAGAAAAGGCAACAGTATTCTTTCTATAACAGAATTGAAAATTTAGGACTTCCTTCCATACAATAACATAGGACATGCAGTAAAAGAGCACTCCATTGAGGGAATGTGAGATAATACATCACCATGCAACGTGTGCTTCCTCCCCATATTAAGAATCCATCAAGCTATGGACTTCAGTGACAAACATTTGTTTTCCTCTAACTTTCAAAAAGTCCTGAAAAGCCCATACAATGCTTGTAACTTGTTATTGGTCCATTGTCAACCTGAGCCATAAGAACATTGGAGTCAGAGCTCTTCTTTTTCACACTGCCATGGAGGCGGGTGGGACCACAGGGAACACAGCAGCAAGACAAAAATGTGCCCTGCCACAGATCTATCACTAATACACGACTTCTGGAAGTCCAAGTGACATCTGTCTGTGGGCTGGGTGCCAGAGGTCCTTTGGGCACTGATGTCTCTTGTGGCACCAGTGCTATCTCTCCACCCATGACACGTCTCCTTCTGGTCAGGTGCATTCTTTCTTAGTGCTTCACAGAACTGCATGGCTGCCCTCGCACACCAAGGAGGCCTGCTGCTTGCCTTGCTATTCTCATCTTCTTCCTGCCACACAAGCTGGCAGTCAGAGGGCCTAGAAGCTCAGTGAATGCTGGGCCAGCTGCAGGGGGCCTGTTTTATAGGGCCTGCAGCAAAGGTAGGGCAGTGATGGCCACAGTGACCTCAGCAAGCATCTGCAATGGAGTGACCCACGCGTGGCCAAAGGCGGCTATGTTGGGAATGGCTTGGAAGATGCCCTCACATGGAAGAAGGAGGAGGGTTGGGGGGCTGAGGCCCCCATTTCTGGGGCTGGATGCCCTGGGCCATTTGGCTTGCCAGAGAGAAAGGCTGCTCCTCGGCCACAGGGACTGCCCTGCACCTCCTATTCTGTGCCCTGAGTTTATTTTTAACACTGGTTTAGGTAATTTCATTCTATTCTTTACAGAAAAGAACAGAAGCAAGGTGCATCTCCAGCCCTAATTCCCATGTACACTCTGTGCTCTGAGTGAAGAATTTCTTCCTCACATCACATCTCATCTAAATCTCTCCTCCATTTGTTCAAAGCCATTCCTCATTCCACAGCTACACTCCCTGATAGAGTCCCTCTCCAGCTTTCTTCTAGGCCACTTTTATGGGTAGGGTTAGGTGGCAAAAATGCAGGACCAAACAAATTTTAGCCTTATCTACCTGGCTATCTACATGTTCCATATGACATTTTCCAGCTTAAACCTTCTTGCCAGGTTGGTCTGTCCCACCACAATCAGTTCACCAACAGAAGTAGGTATCTACTTGCAAGGTGCTTAGTAATCTGCTTATAGCATATCTCTTTCCAAAAGTTCTTAAATGTAAGTAATGCAAGTGAAGTGTTTACATTTTAAACCAAGAATCAATAATTTCTTAAGTTTTTTTCTTATATGGGTCAAAGCCCATGAATGTAACCCATCTAATTTACCTTGAGTGAGTCTTGGCAAACCATCAGTCGGCAACTCTCAAAAATCTCATGGCATGCCAGAGGCTACCAAGTTGGGTTCATTTCACACTTTTCAGGTGTCTTTATTTAAGTATAGGATACCACCGTACAGCTCAAAGAGCTTTATCAGAAGCCACGCATTCAGAGACAAACTTTAGTGCCAGAGTTAGAGTGAAATTTAACCCTGAAGTTGCAACTAACAAGTTATAAGCCAGGAAATTTGAATTAAATAATACACTCACTAACAGTATTAATATCTAGCAAGTACACAAAACCACTAGAATCCACACAGGAACTGTTTGAAACTTGCCATGGTAACAGTGCACTGAAGCTAGCTATCAGACCTCATTCCTCCCACTAGATGACTTATTCTGCAGGAATAAAAATACTAATACTAATACTATTCCCAAGCCCTCTTATAATTCAAAAACAGATTTCAGCAGTATGCTTTTAAAATTAAATGCAGGTTGCAGGGAAGAATCAGGCCCTGTAGATTCTGGTAATACGCTGATAAACATAATATTTGTTTCACCTTCACCCATGTTAGCCCCTTCCAAGGTTTAAATTTATGGGCAACAGCGTCTGTTCCTTTCACAGGGGTTTTGTAAATGCATAGCATTAATCTGTCACTTGATTTTCCACTTTAGCTAGTACACACAATGAGGCACAAGAAGCAATAAGGTACATTGGTAATGATTCTCAATGATACATCCATATGTATTTCATATTGGGGTGTGAACCCTGTGCAAATTAGGTTTATTCCCACAAAAGCTGGTTTTCGTCTAGCTAGCATCTTTTCAGGTGGTGACCATGAAGTGCACCAGGGCAGACTTACACAAGACACCCTCAGCATTGTACTAGCCTCAGTATGGCTTTTGGCTTTATGACCAAATCATCCCATTAGTATATAGCTCTATTGTAATACAAATATAAATACAATTATATGAGATAAAGGCTATCCTTCAGCAAGGACAGCTGTACAGCACAAGCATTTTATCCCTACCTGATACAACATATGTTATAGTATTTGTATATACTGAAAAATTAAGAAAAACAGCTGTCACATCACAGCATCCATTAAACATCTGCCACACGTTTTCTCAGACAAGCCTCTTCTTACTCTGAATCCATATTTATCTTTCAGCTTTACCTTGTAGTTTTGATGCAGTCATTTATTACAAGGAAAACATTTCTGAGATACCACATATTTCTATACCACACCATCAAAAATGAAAGCAATAAAACAGGTTCAAAAATTGCATCCTTTTGTGCATCTAGAAACATACTGCATTCATCAACAGTCATGCAATATCTATTTTTAATTAGTGAACCAATTTTTAATCAATAATGGAAAGTTCAATGTCTTTAATGTTCAAACACCTAACATTAGAATATTCAGAAAGTAAATCATATTCAATTAGCTCAATTCCTTCACATTTACATATTAATCTTCACTTTCTAGAGTGAAAGGTATTTGAAATGCTAGGAGGGCTTTGATCTTCCTGAAGAGTATAAGTGTTAGGATTATTAGATTTTGAATGCCTTTTTGCAATAGTTTCAAGATCACTGATCCTCATATATTTTCTCCCTGGAACTGTAGTTCCTTTGCTGAGACATCTGGCTTTAAACAGTCTGGTGCTATCACTGGTGCAGTCATATAAATCAGATTGAGGGTGTACAGTCTGAACTCTTGCACAACATAGAAATTACTCAAAAATTTGGAAGCCAGATTTTTAAAGCATCAAGGATTAAAGCACAATATTGGTTTTGCTGCTTGTATGACTGCAGGAGAGAGATCTCCTAGCAGAAAATGTGTGTTAATGATGAAAGGGACTACCTCGATCACTGAGTTGAGTTTTCCCTCAAGTCCTAAGCACATATAGTGGATATTAAATAAAAAGATATTTAACACTAACGTCAATTCTACCCATTCATCCGTAACAGTTGAAAGAAACTCAGTTTAGAATGTATATCTTTAGCATAAAAGATGAAAAAATACTTTCAGACATAAAACAGAAATAAGGAGCAAGGACATTTAGCACTACTAGAGGTTGTGCACTGTCAAGGAGTTATGGTGAAACAGATGAACTGAGCCCAGGAACTGAACTTAAAACAAAACAACACAGAAAAATAACAAAACATTCTCTGCCAGTCTAAACAAGAAAAGAGAATGGGAAGAGATTTCCTTACACCCCTCAAATCTGAGGACTGCAAGCCAGATGGCATTGCCAAGCCTGGAAGGAAAACAAACAGCATCCTGACAATGTCATCTAGGAACAACAGCAGAGTTGTTCAGTCTCCCCTCTTTAGTTCCCAGTGAAGATGAAGCAAAGAAATTAAACATAATTATGCAAAAATAAAAATGCATGAGGGGGAGACAGGGGAAAGAATACTTCTTCAACCCTCCACATAAGCAGTGGCAATCCTCTATTAACAGATAATTGATTAGAAACAAAAGACATTTAGTCTAACAACTCTTTCCAAACCATTTACAATATTCAAGAACATCCTAGCCAACAATACATATCTTTCCTTGAATTTGTCAAGATCCACTTTCAAATGATACATTTCCAAGCCTTTTGCTCTGCATACTTACGAAAGTTCATTTCATAACTTCAGTCCTCCACTGGTTACATATTTGGTACCAATGCTGAAATAGCATCACATAAAATCACAGCTTACTTCCTCCTTACTAATGGATTGGTTTAAGATCAGTCAATAGCAAAGAATACCGGAAATCTATACAAATTACCACTGCATTTTAAATTAACAACAGACATTTCATTACTATAAAAATTTCACACACTGCTTCAAAAACCAGGTGACATGGCTGTAAATGTGACCTGGAACAGTGCTTTAAGAAGTGACCTCAGAATGTACAAGAAGTTATACTTGAGAACTAAACAAAACTTCCCCCGAGGTTGCCTTTTCTAGATTACAATCCAATCAAAAACAAAAGCAAGCATTGCTATAATCTCTTTCAAACAAAATAATCTCTTCCATCAGCCCAATTTCTTCTCCTGAAGAGAGGTCAGTTTTATCTCAGTTTTTATTTTTGCTCTTCTACGCTAGATTTATCCTGAGTTGCAGCATTGCTTTTGATTTCCTATTCCCTAAACAAACAAAAATAGATTCTCAGTAAAGATCCCAAGTCCTATCTTCTTTCTTTCCTGCCAAGAATAACTTATTTCAGCAAGTGCACCAGAATCATCACAACTCATAATTAGCAAAGCTCTTGTTTTATCCTGTTTAAACAATGCAATATTTAATGTTACATCTGCAGCTGGTCTGAGCCGAAACAAAACTATTCACATGATCTGTGTTTTAAGTTACCATTTCCACAGTCAGGAACCTAAATTCTTTATGTAATCCACATGGCATTGCCTTTACTACACCTTCAATGTTTATTTCAAATACTTACCACGAAGACAGAATACAGCCTGCAAAGTCCTTATTTTTCATGACAAGTTAGAAATAACTAGTTTTAATTTTGATTTCAGCACTCAGTTTCTGGTTGGTCAATTAGAAGGTATATTTCCAAAAATGGCACAAATCTGTACTGCATACCACATAAATAGCATGTTTCAGAGCTCAAGTAACAGAGTAACATTGAACACTCATGGAAACTGTCTTCAGAAATATTAAATGGTTAAAATATTACTTTATATTTAATATAAATATCAGATGTCTTATGCCAGGACCCTCATTGTTACTCAACTCTATATATCAGCATTAAGACAGAATTTCAGTTTATTATATGCATATATCATGACATAAAGTATTGCAGATTTCCTCTGTAAGCCACATACAACTTGCACCACTACATGTTACTCATTCAAGAGATATTATAATAGATACTATGGTCTTACAACACTTCATTTTTGGGCAAGGGATTTCATATTAAATAGATTGCTACAAACCTATATTGTTTTATACGCCTAATACTTTTAAGCAATGTCTCTCAAAAATGTAAACAAAAGACAGAGCATTTGCCTACTGTGATCTATTTTACCAAAAGTTATTTCAGATAGTGGATGTTTGGGGAGAGTTTATCTTTAAAAAACAAACAAACAAACAAACAACAAAAACAAACAAAAAAAACCTACAGTCTTTAGTCTTACAGCAGGTGTTAGCACTTGTTTATATTACAATACAGCCGAGTTTTCTGTTTCTCAGTAGATTATTCTTCCAACCTTACTTCAGACATTCTCCACACAATATGCTGCCTGCAATCTTTTATTGTTGGCAATGCAAGTATCAAGGTCACGCATCAACATCCATCAGCTGTACACAGCTCCATTTCTTCCCACTCTGCCACTGGCACTACAAAGGCTGTCCCTGCACCTGCAGCAGAGCAAAGAAGCCTTCAGAATGCACTTCTTGCTTTAGTTCTAATAATTTAATAACATTACCTTAAATATGCTAATAGTAGTTGAAAAACTGAAACAGAAGAACATGTTTTGTTTGTGTCAGAGCTGCTGCTCTCTATGCCAATTCCACTCTGTATTAAAAACCACCCAAACCCTTCTCTCCCTTTCCAAGCACACACAGCCATGTGGTTGGGTACTTGGGGCACACCTGCCAGTAGGTCAGTGCCAAAACAGATGAGGATGTGAGCTAGGACAGCAGACCAGAGGAGCTAACCATAACTAAACCAAGGCAAGTGCTAGAGAAAAATAGGGGCCCTCCTACAGATACCCTGCAGGAACAGGTTCCCTGGAAATCAAAATACAGCAGGGGAAGATGCTGGAAGCAGAAGTGGTATCTACAAACATACGCAGGAAAGAATAGTCTGGAACTGTTTGACAGCATGTTATTATAGGTGCTTCTCTTAATCCATTGGCAATTTGGTTTTATCTGACTTTTTCTACTTTAGCTGGAGATGTCTTATGCGAAATCCTAGTGGGCTTTCCTTTGAGCAGGCAGTAAGGATGGATTTTCTTGAGATACCACAGACCATACACTATGATAATCCTTTTGGGGATCACACAGAGCATAACATCGTTTATTCTTACATAAGAGATTCTTTATTCTCTTCCTTTCATTCTTTAATCCCTTATATTTACCTTTCATTGACACTCACTGTTCCATGACCATTCTGTTTTTATTCTTTCCATGCCCACCAATTTTCTGATTCCCATTCCCATCATCTTGCATCTTATCCCTATTTTCTATTTTAGCATTCCTGAACAGTTCATGTGCCACGTAGCTACCATTTCTTCTATTCCAAACTGTTCTCCTCATTTCCCTCCAGCTTTTATTTCTGATACTCTCTTTACCTCTGAATAGCTGCCCTTTTGCCCTTCATTTTACACTAATCAGTCCATTTAAGCTCGTTATTAATAATAGTATGGAAGGCTATATTAGTTAGCTTCCACCCAGGGCAGGAAGCAAATAGCCTTCTCTATTCCGACAGTTCCTTCTATGTGCACCTTCCACTCGCTACTTCTGGTGCAAATACCCCAAGTCATTTCTGCTTTTCAGCTTTTATTACTGCACAGGGATAAAATTTGGAGAGAAACAAAAATAACTGCTCCCAGAATATTGTAAGACATTCTTTTCTTCAGCCTAATTCATCTTAAGCATTACAATACTGTCAGATGCATTATTTTAATTTTAACATTGACAAGAAAATTCACTGCAAGTATCTTTCAGTATCAGGTATTTATAATCTAGGATTTCTGCAAACCCTACCATAAACAATTAAACCATTGCATTCAAATGTCCAACTTCTACTCCTGCTTCAAATCTGCTGAAAAAGCTCCTGTGATTCCTAAATATGTTATTTCCACATAGGCCTGCAGATAAACTGAGCAAAATGATCTGCTGCTTGCTAGGAGTATGTAGTCCTACCTATATGGCCTATATGAATTCTGGGCTGTTAAGACTTCTCTCAGTTAAGTTTCCATTTTAAAGACTGAAAACTGCTTAAATCCTCCTGTTTTATTCCTCTGCCATGTATGTGACAGCCTCCCAATGTTCTTAAAGAACTTTTTTTTCCATATATCCCTAAATATTCTATCCAGTCATTATTCATGATTCATGTAGATATCATGAAGCCTTCGTCCTTTCTCCTGGTTTCATTTTTATCTGCAAACTTCTTTATGATTTTTCATTTTGTTTTTCACATTCTAAGGCCCTTCAGCTTTTTCTCCATTATCTGACAATTTACTGTTATTCACAGTTAATACTTTTCCTTCTATTATACATCTTCAACTATGCAACTGAACCCATCTACAGTCTTTCACCTGTCAAGTTGACACGTCCATCCAAATGACAGAAAATTACCAAATTTTTGTCAGCAGTAGCGCAGGAAGCATTAAAATTATTTATCTTGCTACTTTCCAGGTAAGCCAATATAAAAGGTAATGCCTAGGACTAGTTAATATGCATTGTAGTTACTACATATACCACTTACAAATTTATACACACACCAAATGAAATTGAATGCTAATTTCAAACATGCCAATATGAAATCTTTCCAATACCTCATGTTTACTCTTCCTTTCTTGCTTTAAATTTACTCCACATCTACTGTAGCAGAAAATAGAATCTGACTCAAAGGTAATAATAAATCCTTTCCTTTATTAACAGAAACACTGTAATTCACAATACATGATATGTTCCTCTCATTAGGTTTTTGACAAAAAATATTAATGACATTTTGGCCAAATATCTAGTTACCCATTTTTGAATAAGATCTCTTTTGAGACATTCACATTATGTAATGGTCAGGAGCTTTGAACATGAGTTAGGATTTTATTACATCTTATTTGCAATAAAACAGAAGCCAAATGCAGATCCATCCAGTGATTTTGAGCAATACTCGGATAGTGAAAAGCATTTTTATGAACATTACAACATACTGCATGCTTTTCAAGAAACTATTTTCTACTGATGAACCTTTGTTAGGATATGAACCAATCTTATTTAAATGTTCATCTCTGCTTATCTCTGTAGTGTCAACATAAATCCTTAAATCACAGAGAAGTAAAATAGGATGTGAATTTGAAGCAGAATATTTTATCATCTCTAATACTGAGTAGGAAGAGTAGTCTGGTTATATTCAACAGCATTATTGTAAGTTCCTTCAGAACTGAAGTGAGGTACTGAAAACAGGGATGACTGTCATCCTCTGTATGTTACTTCTAATATTTTTTAGTCAATCAACAAGGCTTTCAAGAGTGGTAAAATACAAAACTACACTATGAAGAATGTATAATACAGACCTGGATGAATTTTATTCTAGGACTGCAAATAAACAGGCCACACTAAAGTGAGAATAAATTTGTCAGCACTTCAATAATCCATTTGAGATGTACATTGCCTTCTCCTACATGCTTTTCTATTATGTGCTGATAAGACTTGTAGGGAACATGATCTATTTTGTCTTTGTGCTTTGCATTAGCAGGTGTGAAAAGTACTGACCTTAGAGACCTTAAAAATTAAATCTTCTATTTGTTTGTTGGTCAGGTAAACAAATGCTTATGGGATTAACACAGGTGACAAAAGCTAACTCATAGAAGTGTTTTGTTTTTGTTTTACAAGTATCACTGTAAAGGTTAAAAGTACTCATTCACTAGTGTATTTCACGAGTGTGTTTAAGTAGCTCTGAAACACACAGTAAAAGCTAAACACATTTTAAATGCTTTCTGTAAAAATAAACTAACTTAAACATGTTCATAAATAATTCTAAAAGAAAGGACCACACATACGATGACTGCTGATTAGATCAGTGAGACCCATTTATAAGGAGAATTTTCATCCACTCAGAAGTGGAGAAACTAATCTCACACAGAATACCAAATTACACTAACTTGTAACAGTGTGGGTTAGATTTGAATTTGTGATCAATAGTGCACTGCGTCACCAATAACCTCAGTTACTTAGTTTCCTTCAAGAAAATTTCTCAATTATCTGCTACAGACTACCCCTAGAGTGATCTTCCTCTTTAAAGCAGAATGCCTTTCAATTTCCTTTGTAAGCAGTTAAGGCCAGACTTGTTCCACTGCCAGGATGAGTGAGGGAGCAAGCAGCAGAGTGCTCATGGAGGAGAGTATCACAGACTTCATGTGACCAGAAGGTTAGATTCATGTTCTCTTCAAAGAAGTAGAGCTGGAATGATGGAGATGTGCTGACCCAGAGGAGCCAAAACAACTTCCAGTGTTTGAACTTACTTTTCAGAAGCTGTCACATGCCTTATTGTCCATGTGTTCCAGTTCAGCGTAACTAGCATATCTTCTGAGATGTTGTAAAGTAAAGACACCAGCCTCCCTCAGTAAATGATACTATCATGTATTTCTTCTATTTACTTAGACTCTATGCTGAGGCATGAAGGAAAAAAAACAACAGAATTCAGCATCCTTTACAGGACTTACCCTATTGAGCCACTGACATCCAAGAGTAGGAGCAAGTCCTGAAAGAATAAAGGCAATCAGTGGACAAGAAGAGATATGTGAATATTTGGATATGTGAATCCGAAGTCAGAATTCCTGTAAAATATTTCTGCTTAGTGCAATTGAAATAATTGAATTCCAGGTTAATGTAGAGCTAAAGTCTCAGAAATGTAACAACAGTCTTAACTAGAGACACTTTAACAATGACAAAGAATCAAAATGATACAGTTTCAATAAAAACCAAAACCTATTATAGTCCTCCAATAACTTACTTTCACCACAAAGCCTGGAAATATAGCAGCAAGGGAATGAAACTCATCCAACCTCGTGACCAATGTTGCTATGTCAATTCAGTTACCACAGATGAACACACCTGTCACAGTTTCTCCCACGTATGGTATAAATGGGAAATATTAAAAACTGCAAGACATCCTAAACAGCGTAAGCAATTTTATTCCCTGAAGCAATGCTGCCATCTTGTGAGAGAAACGTTTAAAAAACAAAGTTGTAGTTTTCTAGATTTATCCGAAGTGATTGGGAGTTTGAGACAAAGAGGTAAGGAATTAACACAGATGTGAACTGGAAAACAGTCTGAGCCCAAAGGACATTCACTTTTCCACCACATAACTAGGTTCTTTCTGAAAACACAGAAGAGATGCGCAATACTGTCCAAGAACTAAAAATTCTTAAAAGTAAGCTGTCTTTGATTAATTCAGAAGCAAACAGAACATTCAATATTGCAGAAGTAAATTCAAAACTATGTCAACTTGCCTTTCAGGTATGAATGAGAGCAGAACTACTACATACTGCCCATATTAAACATCAGTGATTCCCATCTCTTTTCACGATGTAAAGGATTTTGTATGATCAGGCATTTAACTCAGTTCTCAAAATTACTTACATCCATCCTTGACATTGAGGATAATGGGAGCAAGGTTAAGGGAACAAATCATGATTAAGTAAATTTATTATTAATCCCTTTTAGTGACATTTGAAATGTTCACGGACCAGACAAAATGGGGACCATTCAATACAGAGCAATATTTTCACGTGTTTTTTTCTCACCACAAAGCCAAGCATATGTTTTAACACAATTCCTTTATGTTTTGTCCCTAATTCACATGCACACACAGACTTTAAGACCAACTATGACCACCTACAGTGGGATTGAATTTAATTGCATGGACTAAAGAAATGCCAACCGTAACTACATCTAGAGTGAAATTTTCCATCCATATTTTTCCAGCTGGAAATGTCACCTCAAGAAACGTTACACATCTTCAGCAGGAATCTCTTTTCAAAACAAATAAAGTAGCTTTAATAAGATCAAAATATTCTGACTTCACTTGTGTGAATAGAATAGTTCAGTTTTCTATTTCCACATTTAAAATTTGTGACACATAAAATCAAAATTATAAATATTTAATGATGTCAAAGTGGAAGTAAGAAGAAAATTTATAGTATTGCAGTGAACATATGCCATAGAGCCTGCATGCATATTCAACTTTCACCTGGGAATACCGAAAATCTCCTAAAATCAATTTTATTATTATGTCTAAAGATTTCTTGAATTACTAGAAAAAAATTGCTTGTTCTTCCTGGATGCAAAAATCCACATCTTCCTGCAAACACCCTCACATCAGAAACAGCTTCATGTTATTTGGGTTTACAATGGCAGCTACAGACCTCTCCTCTAACCCAATATGGAAATTTGTTATATCACAAGGAGTGAAAAATAACTCCTTGCAGGTGTTGCTAAAATTAAGCTGTTACTGTCCAGTTACAGTAAATGGCTAGTAGACAGAGGACCACTGGTTTCCACATCATTACCACACTGTGTTAGATTTCACTCCTGCTGTGTTAGTCTTACAGCTCTGGGTCTTCATAGTCAGTAATTCAGTAATTTTAGTATTTATACAAATGTAAAATGTTTTGCTATCTTTGAACAAAAAGCAGCACAAACTCAATTATCAGACACTTTGGCACTTACTAGTTGAAGACTAGGCATGACACATTAGCTTGCATCACTACCCCAGTGTTATAAATGAGGTCCCAATTCAATCTGAATTTTGTAATATTTATAAAACAAATATTTCTAAAATGTATAAAAGGCAAGTAAACAGCGCTGGGTGTGCGGGGAGTCTACGCTCCACCAACACGCACACACGAACATCAAACATTCTAAATATACAGAACATTGCTTTACATACTAAAGCCGAGTGTGCCTATACATATGTACTATCAGGAAAGGTAGCAAACAACCCTTTAAGTTCCATGACTTAACAGTCTCCATTTTCCATTCTTCAGGCCTTATGTATCCCGTTCTTCCCGGATCGAAGAAAAGCATATCCATCTCCTTTTCAAGGCCAATAGGCCTGGGTCAAAAGGCACGTCCAGGTCAACAGGGGGCGTAACAGCAAAAGCCTTCGATGGCTGTAGCAGCAGAGGGGCCGATGGCGTAGCAGTCGGATCAGTAAAGGAGCCTGCAGCTCCCTCACTATCTGGCAAACCACATGCTTCTGACTGTGGTCCCACAGGGCTCTTTAAGGCCTCAGAGATGTCTCTTTAAGGCTTCAGAAATTGCTCGCCAGGTGCCGAGCAATCCCATTGCAACCTTGTCGCTTTTAGTTGCAGAGTCCCACACCTTGACCTCAGTTTGGTCCCATATTTCAGGCTCATAAACTGTCCAATTGTTAACAAGGAGAATAAGCTGTAAAGTTACCAGGACAGTCTTTGTTCCTAAGGACGTATGATTCCCCATAATGCGCAACTGCTTACCAGCGAGAGGCAGTTGTCTGCACGGGTCTGCTTCTCTCAGCTTGAGCTTCTCTCCAGCTCCAGTGCGCCTGTTTCCAGCGACTTTCTGTACAAGCTTCTTTGGACAGTTTGCTGAGTTTGGCCGAACCTATCTTCATGAGGCAATCAAAGTGCCTGTTCCCGTCCTGGTCTCCGTTCTGCCAGCCTGTTCCTCTTCACTCCTTTTTCCTGCTTCTTTATTGATGTAACTTCATCGTGTTACCTTTTTTTTTTTTCTTTTTTTTCCATCTTGAGGGCAGGCTCCCCTCTTATACCCTTCTCTCCACAGCAGTTCTTTTCAAAACAACTTTTCATTGGTCAAACAACTTTGAATGTAACAACAGCAAACACCCAGAGAACCACCTGGAGAACAAGAAACCGGAGACTGCATGGAGTCTCCTGAATCACCCTTCTTTGTTCCCTCTAAACTCTTTTATATTCCTGATGGCCTCGTCGTTAAGAGTCTAATGTTATCTCAACCATGGGGCTTTCCAACCCCCATGGCCACATTCCTAGATCTCCCCCCCCCCTTTTTTTTTTTTTTTTTTTTTTTTAATATCAACCATTTTCTCGACACGAATTACCACTCCATATATAACACCAGCATGCATTGTGTGAGCCAAGAACATCTTTTTCTTCTTCCCAGATCCTGCAGGACAGGCAGAAGAGGGAAAATCCTATCCTAGGCTTCTCAAAGAAGAGCTCTTTGCTAGGAAACTAAACCAGAAAATCTGGCCCTGTATAATTAGACGTTTTTGTTGTTTGAATTATATTCTGTTTAAATTTGCAGCAGGATCTGCTCTTAGTAATTACTTGGAAACATACTGAGCCAGGAGACATTCTACTCACTTCTTTAAAGCACATGGCATTCTATTCACTACACAATGCCACCTGATTTTTTGAATTCAATATACTTGAAGTGTCTAGAGTCTCCAAATAGTTGTATGCATTTATTCAATCTGAAAGCACCGCCTAAAATAAATCATGTTTGAGGAGAGATTAGAATATATTTCTCTTCCCCCTATTACCCTGGATCCATGGGTCTCTGAATCTTTTGATGCTCTGAATCACCACTGTAATTCTTGTAAATATGAATGCTTCTGGCCTAGGAATAGAGAAGGTATGGGGAGAGAGGAGGGAAGAAGTGGCATGCATGCGTCAGCTTACCTACATTTGCAAATAAAACATGCTTATTATGTTTTGTGATACTGGTTATCCAGCTGAGAAACTGAGATTTTTTATCTTTGTTGCAGTCAGAGCTTTTAGAAAAAAAGACTAGGGAGATGTATTTTAATTGCAAAGCAGCCTTACACTGTCAACATTGAGAACGTCCCTTTAAAGTTAAAGGTTTTTGTCTTTAATGTGATTTATCTGTATATCTCACCTCTGAGTGTTAGCCTCATTTGTTTTGCCTCTCCTACACACCTGAGCTTACTTCGTTTTCTTGGACCAATTCAAAAAATTCAGAAGCATTAGAACTGTGGAGTACAGAAGACATGTCTGCATGGACAAGTAGATGTTTTATGAAGAGTAAGATTTCTGTTCCACTACACAAACTCACGTCTGAGTAGACCAATTAATTTTTTTTTTTTTTTACTGAGAATTTTGTCTTTAGAAATGGTCAGGATCTGCAGAATCCCTTCAAAGGAAGGGTAATTGCTGTCATTTCACCCCCACACTGACATCCCACCTCCCCTCCATTCCCTTTGCAACCTTTGGTTCACCGTCAGCCCTGAGAAAACAGCCTCCCAGAAGCACCACACAACTGTTACAACCTGGGCTACTTAACTCTGCTTTATATAGAAGAGACCATCTAAATGCTCCTGTTTTAACAGAGATCTCATCCTTCTGACTGTTCCTTCTCACTTAAACTCTTGTCCATGAAGGATGTTCCTCAGGAAAGGGATCTTGTCCCTTTCAATACGGCCTTGCCATTTCAGCTACTCTTACCCTATTTTAAATAGTAAAAGGCTTATCACACATCTGTTCACAAAATAAATAAATAAATAAATAAAAATTGACTGTAGATAGCAAGCTTGTAATAGTTTATCATTACAAAAGTTTGTACTTTGACCTTGGTGACTATGCTACCTCAGGTATTCTACAGACATCATGCACAAATCAGCGATAGCTTACAGAACAGGTTACTTGCACTGATACCATGAATGGAATAGGCACACAAAAACTGATTGACATCACAAAAACAGAGCTGTGAAACTGCACTCTTCCATTGCTCCTTTATCTGAAGCTCTTTGTTGCCTTCCTGTCTGTTCTGAACCTGTAAGTGCATGATTTCTTTTTCACCAGCAACACTGAATTTGACATACCTATATAAATAGTAATCTGAAGTTATTGTATTTTACAAGTTGAACAAAGTGTGTTTTTATACCTTATCCTTTCTTGATTATTTGGCACTTTCAAAACTGGTAGCAAGTCAGAAACTAGGAAGTACAAGTGCCTTATCTGAAAAACAAGATCTTCAGACGATGAAAAGTAAAGAACCATTAGTATTTCACTAAGACCTAGAGAAAACAGAATGCAAAGTTAACAGAAGAGCAGCTTCTCACTGTTCTGTTGGAGCAATGCCTTAAGTATTTAAGATTATATCTTAAGATTTTAAAAAATAGGGGTGGTACAGATTGCTAGATGAAGAATAATTGTGTTCTCTGCAGTAAAATACTGAATTTCAAATTTGTAGACAACTTTGTAGAAAAACACCCCTCTGGAGAAAACATACAAGTAATAGCAAATAAGAGCTTTACTTAAATAGCTGAAATGTTTAAATCAAAAGCTAATTCTTTTAATGAAAAAATGTACTTGTCACAAAAACGTAAGATAAAGAAGGCAAGTATAATACTTTCATATTACCTTTGTTATTTTTGAACTAGTGTTAAATTGATTTCTAAAATAGCAAGAAAACATGGATGTACCTTTACTTTAAAGATTAAACTCTTTTAATGTTGGTTGATCTAAATCCATCTAAGCTTACTTCAGCTCAACTTTGCTTCTCTTTCCCAAGAATAAAGTCAAAATTCTTCTAGCTACACAGAAATGAAGACCTGACAGGTAGACCTTGAAAATAAAAATACAATAAAAAAGGGTTTAACTTGTATTAAGTTATTAAAGAACTTCAACATATCTAAGACATACACATGACATAAAACCAAGGACAATTCCTACAGTATCATAGATGATCAGCATTAAAGTTTTTACTGTTGACAAAATCTTTCCCTACTGACTTGACCTTCCTTTCCAATTACAGAACTTAACATTAGTGTAAACTAAAACGCAGTCACTGAACTCCAGTTATTCAACTAAGAATCTAATTAAACCATTCCCATATCAGAAGTTATGAAAAGGTATATTCTTAACAACACCTCTTAACTGGCTGATGATGCAGACAGAATATAGCACAGAGATGTGCAGAAGGCTTGTGGATAATAGAGATCTCAGTGAGGTAATCAAGCATCCTTTATCTGTTAGAACTGTACTAATTTCAATATAGCAGCATATTTCTTTCCAACCCACTCACTACATTCTAGTATTCTTAAATAACAAGTTAGTCTTAACCTCCAGTAAATGCATGTAAATACATTCCTTTTAGTTTGCTCAGCAGTGAAACAACAAGGATGTTTTTGTCTTATTAACTTCCTGGTGTGTTTTTTCCTCCTGATTGCTGGCACTGGATTCATGCGTGTGTTCTGGAAAACTCAGCATCTGAACCAGCTTTCACTGTAAAGAAACAAGGTGAATTAAGCAGCATACGAATGTAGTTTAGGACATTAAATATCTGACTTGGTGAAAACACTGTTTTCCCTTTCCTGGGAAAACATTAGCCCTGCACTAAGACGCTGTTTAGAGGATCCAACTGTTTACATATGCCTTGAACAAATGCAAAACCATCACCAGTAGGTTATAATGCAGAAAGCACTCCTGTGTTATCATCGCTTGTTCTAATTCTGCAAGACACACAGAGGTTTAGTCACTGTTCAAGGCAGTCTGCAATCTTTCGCTACCTAATAAAGAAGTGACTAAGGCCAGAACTGAAAAAGTGCTCCGTCTGTATGACATACACGCATGCTGAGAAACTTTTATCTCCATCTTGATGTCATATTATGCCGAGACAACTGGCTCTTTTCATCACAGGTTTCTCTGTCCAAAGACCCCCAAGAAAACTGTAAAATACCTATACAGCATTGGAGAGGAGAAGTGGGAAGGTTTTCCTGAGGGGTGCAGTGGGACGAGGATTTCAACATTTGTCTATGGAAATACTGATCATAGGGCAATACTTGCAGAAAGAACTACTGGATTCAGAAAGCTTTTATCTGTGAACATAATTATTGCATATTGCTTCAGTTTCCAAGTTGATATTAGAAGCTCCCTTATTCCTTAGGCTTCCCTCTCTGAATTCACGTCTCAGGCCTTAAGTTTTCATTTACAGTGTTGCTAGACTAGATGACAAAAGAGACTCTGTACTGCCAGTATAGATATTTATTCCAGTGGCATTTAGCTACTAGTAAACAGCCTGAGATACCCTTATGCAATTTCCTGTTCTTGTCAAAACTCACTCTGATTCCAGCACCAAAACAGCTCACAGCAGAATCAAGAACCTCCTGCTTGCAAGGTGTCTGACACCCAGAGCTGCCTATGCGATTCAGTACATTACGTTCAATTTTCTCAGCAACAAGACTATTGTGATGAAGAAATGCAGCAGAAGTGGCTTTGCTTCAATTTAACATTAACGTTTTAGCATTTTTATAAGATTTTCTTATCAAAAGCTGTCTTGATTATCACATTATCTACTTCAGTACCAAGCCTTATTGCTTCTAGCTTCTCTCCTACAAAATAGAAGTGTTTTGTATCTTCCAAAAATTTCTTTACATACTGAAACAAAAGAAAAATTAGGTAGTCTATACCTTTTAAAGATGTTTGTTTTATGATCAATGTCATGAACAGAAGGGGTTTTGCTCACATGCATTGCTCCCATTCTTTTGCAAACTTTTTGTATTTGCTTTTCATTTTGCCATGCCATTTTCTGTACAGTTCTCTATCATCAAGCTAAGCTTCAAATTTACATAAAATAAATAAATTTAATTCCTTCTTCTTGCTTGAACTGGGAAAGTTCAGAAAAGAGGAAAGACATTAAGTTAAAATGAAAATGCAGTATTTAAAACATTGTGAATTATATCACACACTGTAATTCCAGTGTTCATATACAGCTATGATTTGCTGTTCCCATACCTGAAATTTGAAATATTCTTTCCATTATAATGGAAATGGATTTTCTGATAATGCTACAATGTTCATTACGAACAAGGAAACCTTGCTAACATGATGTTAAGAGCATAGTATTAAAATAGAAATAGCCTCTCTGCGCGTAGAGATGTTAATCTACTCACACTGAACCTCTTTGGATAGTGATAAAGGAGGGTCTAAATCTGCTGTCAAGAAAACGTCATTAAGTCATTCAAGTCATAAGGTGGTTTGTTTATTCTTAGAAGACAAAGTTATGTTATAAATTTAAAGAAGCAAAAGGACATGAGGATATTTCACTGCAGGATTCTAACATCTAACTTCTTTTATTCTATACATACATCTAGATTGCAATAGAAAAGATTGCCCGACCTACTTTCAGTCTTTAAAAAATAAAGGTTTCCTTCTCTGTGTTCAAAATGGCAGCATTCATCTCTACCCTGCCTCAGGACTAGCATACCTGATACAAATCTAAGTTCAAATACTTCGGCTATGACAAAATGTTTGCTCAGAAGTACTAGATAACTTCATTAAAAAGAAGTGTGTAAGTAAAAGTATTCCCTTCCCCACCGCAAATGTATGAAAATGCAAGATAGCTAATGGAATGTAAGTGGATAGTTCAAAACTACACATCTCATCTACTTAGAAGATATAAGGCTGCAGCAACACTCAGGTACATGAAACATTCTAAGTATTTAACAATGACAGTTAGGGAAAGAACATGACCTAACAACATAACCACATATTTGAAATCATACTTCTCACAGCTCCAGACTTTATACAGCTAAAGTAAGTATTGTATAAGAAATGCTGTCTACTGTTTTATTTAATGTCTAGCTCTTTAGTTCTGCCTGTGAATGTCCCACAGGTATTACAGTTTTAACAAGACTTCTTCATACTGTACGCCAGTACCAAACTAACTCTGTGGTTGAAGTGGCATCTTACATAACTTCTGCTTTACAACTTAACATTGCCTAGAAAAAAAAAAAAAGTCATTAGGCAATTCTCGTGCAATGAATGGCATTATTCTCAGACACATGACATATTTGAAATAGCCAGCACAACATCAAAAGTGACTAGTAATTACTCTGAAGTTTCCCAAAATTCATCTTTTGTTGGAGATGAAAAAAGCCATCCTGCTTAAATTGTTACTGCTTTCATTCCTTCCACTTCCTAAAATTAAAACAAAGCAGCTCATTACTTCATCCTAAGGAAAAGCCATGGCCTGAGCAACCAAAGAACAAAAATCTACCTCGCAGTCTGGCTTTGAGAATTATCTTATGCTATGAATTTCTTACTTACAAATATTAAATCATGAAAACAGCTTCAAAACATTTTTCAGTGAACATTTTTGTTCATTTTAGCGTAGAAGATTTTGATTATTTGTTAAGAGTTGCCATGTCAATTTTCAAAAGAGGCACTGTAAAATTGCTGTTACTGCTGAGGAACATACAAACGGACTCTAAAGGTCATTTAATCTACTTTAGCTCTATAGAAATGTGGCAACCAAGCCTTTGTGATTGCAGGCAATAACTACCATCCCAAGGCTGCCAAGAATGTGGATGTTTTTATGAGGTAGTAAAAGCTTCATTAATTAACCGCTTCATTCCTGAAACATGTAGTATATTAGTCATTCTGAATAAATTCAAAGACATTAAAATAAATAACATGAGAATACAAAGAGAAGATTAACAAAAACCAGGTCATTATAGTTTCAGCCTGTCTTTGGAAAAATCCAGGACTAGCAAGCACAGGAAGAGGCTGAAGTAGCATCAATAAAATAAGGAAGAACAGAAAAAAGAATGGTTGGGGTATTATCAGAAAAAAGCATGTAACGGTCAGGCCTTTATTTTTCCTAGAAATCAGCAGTCAGGAAGAAAAAAAGTAAAAGAAATTAGTATTATCCTATTATCTTTATTTATAACTTGGGCAGTTTTGATGAGATAACCTTCTGATGATCTTTATCCATTTCAGAAAATGCTCCTAGACAAAAAAAAAAAATCCTAAATTCACAATACGTCTTAGATCTTGGATGCAGAATAGAAAGTGGGCTTCACAAAATGCAAGTTCTCCCGTACTTGGTAAACCTAGGACATCAAAAACTTCATGCATGCTTTGACTTACTCTTGCCATAGTAGACAGTATTCCTACCGGCAGACTTGGAATTCGATTTCCAGTAAATGTTGCCATTACTGGTACTATCCAAATTCAGTTCTACATAGCTTTTAGTATTGTAAAACTGATTTGGGCATCTTAGTATAAATCTTTGTTACCTTAAAGAGTACAAAACCAGCATACATGCAAAGTCATAGGGAATGAAAGATGCACATTTCCTGTGCCAAGACGGTCATGGATTCACTATGTAAGAAAAAAAAAAAATGTAGCAAATACTGCAGTATCCAGCATCTTGTATCCATAGTAGCATAGAGACCTTTGTAACTCACACACCCCTGCATTCCACAGATGCACCCCACTGCACTAACCAGACAAACAAAAAGTCCAATGAACCCTCTTCCTTTAACAGCACCACATAAAATAACCCTTTGCTGAAGAGCCAAGCCCCATGAATGGATTTGAACCGAATCCAAACAACCTGGAATTTGTCTCTATCTGGACATATGCTTACATCTATCAGGCCCACTTAACAAACAAGGCTTAAATCACAGCTGATAGGCAAGCATCTGTGCATGTAACCTGTAAGAGCTGGCACAATTCATTGCAAAGAAGTAACAGTACAGAAAGAAATTAACATCCCATGCTAGCAGCAACTAGGAGACTGAAATTAACATACACATTTCAGAGCCAGTTCTGATCAGAATGTTGAAGAAACACATCTGCTCTCCAAAGGCATATTCTTAAAAAGGCAGTGACAACAAACAGGGGCAGCAGTTACAATTCTTTTTTACTGTTTTCTCATGTTAACTCAGTCCACCTAACAGATGTATTGCATGCATTTAAAAGAAAAAGTCAATAAAAACATTAAAATTGAAATACATGCAAACATGACATTGTTTTTAAGAGACTACATTCTTAAGACTCACTACCTACTGCTTTGCTTTAACCTTTCACTTCTAGAGGCTACTAATTCCACAGGATAATTTTATTGATGTAGACTCCACATTCTGACAAACTACTTACTTTCAGCTCTGAATGCAAAACACCCATGATTCTGATTCAGTCAAAAGCCAGTAGTATTTCCTCATATATGACCCAAGCAACACAGGAGACAACTTGCTGGGAGATTTTTACCAGTCTCAAGATACTATGTACACAAGTTCCTGCCCAGCCTGACTCACCCTGTGTCCACACTAACACTCCCCCTGCCAGAGATGCAGTGCTGGCAGCTGCTCAATACTGGCAGCTGACATTTGAAATACTATGCAAGACCTCTGGCGGCTCCCTCTGCTGTTGCCAAAGGTAAAAAGCTACATTAATTCACGCAAGGAAGTTCAGCAACCCCCAGAGCAGACTGTGCCTTACAGCCTCAGAAAGCTAAAGATGTTTAGAGGACAGCTGACTGCAAAATGAGGATGAGGCTGAGCTGGGAGGACCACAGAGCCAGCCACAGGTTTTAATATTACTTGTTAAAACAAGTAATATTCATATTACTTGTAATATTAAATATTAAGTAATATTAAATGCCACCTGAATTAATCTAAATGGTCACTGGGAACCCCTGAAGCAAAACTGAACTATTCAACTCCCCTGGACCCAAGGGCAACTACAAATACTGTGAGTGTCTACACTGAGGGCAGCTCCATATGAAGCTAAGCTGTTCTGATTTTTGCACTTTGCATTGTCCTATTTAGTGCTGCCTTTGCACTCTTAGGGTAACTCTCCTTATGTGCGTAAGTGTTTTAAAATATACCACCCATGTCACTCTAAGCTCTTTCTGAACTTCTGACGTAACAGGACCATTTCAGTGACTGACATTACCAGCATGGTATGCGTTCAAGGCAACTCTTTCTTTTCCTACACATAAGCCTTTGCTATGTTGCTGATCATGGAGATGCCTTCCCCCTGCCATCCCCAGCCATAGAGGGGGGGGGGGGTTAGATACCATACCAGCCCAGATTCCAGAAAGAATATATGAAGTAATCTCTACTGTCTTGCACGTACAGAGAGACTGCAGATTTCCCAGCTACTGAACACATTTTAGACAGAAAAGTTGCAGCCTGGCTGTGAGCCTAAGCCAATAAAGTCAGTGTGAGATTTGTTGGGTTCCCTCAAATACCACGATTCCAGCCCACATCTGTTTCCAGACTCACACCACAAAGTGGAAATCAACCTGCTAGTGCATGTTTTACTCCCAATAACACCAGAAACATTTTGACAAGTACATGAAGAGCTCTAACCCCTGGAACTGTGTTTTGTTCAGACTACTGGTGTTCAAAACTACCCTGTAGTTTTAAGTACATGTTGAAAAGTTAAGCTGATGTAAATTAATGAAGGAATTCATGGTCCTGCAAAATTCTGTGCAGGATTTTTATTTCTCTTAAGAACTGCCATTTCATTTTCGAACCCAGGTGAGAATTCACAAACAAGATTAATGCTATCACAGAAAACTACTATCCTAAGCTAATATCTGAAAACTCTGTCTTGAAACCAAAGTAAGAAAATAATATTTAACAAAATATCCGTGAACATTGGCTGCTGAATAATAATTAAAATAATTCTCTACTGGTTTTGATTAAGAAGATCTTGGCACAAGCTAATGTTAGAGAACAGAAATGTACATGTATGCTCATAAAGATTAAAGCAGAATACACAATTTAAGAACAGCAGAACACAGTATTTATCATTCAATTTAAAACTGAGTGTTTTTTCTTAATGTTGTGAAGTTTAATTTCAGAAAGCTGCTTGCCTACCAACCTACTTGACTCAGGAGTACCTGTCTTTCTGAAGGCAAAGTACACTTTTTCCACAGCATATCTCCCATTTAAGGCTTACATTTTCCATAGCACTCTCCACTCGTAGAAATAGATTTTTTTTTATTTCCCAGAACTGTGTATACAATTCTTTCAACGTGGAAAACTACAGATCACAGAAAATTAAAGATGCCTTATATTTAAGTACTTTGACTCCCACTCTTGAGCCTCAAAATATTCAAGAAACAATCCAAAATGCTAGAATATAAAACCCCCTTTCTAACAACAATTGCGAGAGAATTAAAAGTAACAAGTGTTCCTTTTTTAAATATCTCCATTTGTTCTTTAGCCTTTTACTTGCCTGTTTCATATTTAGGGAGCTAAGATCCAAGAAATAAAAATCCAGCAAAAAGCACTTTTAAAGGCACAGAATTCTGTAATTGTGTCTTCTTTACCTTCTACTTGTTCACCT
The DNA here is from genome assembly GCF_964035555.1 of Netta rufina. Lineage (NCBI taxonomy): Eukaryota > Metazoa > Chordata > Aves > Anseriformes > Anatidae > Netta > Netta rufina. The sequence continues at coordinate 1,440,715 of NC_140128.1, read as the reverse complement.
TAACTCCTTCTTGTTCTCCCCTCATCAATCCAAAGGATGATTTAATTTTTTTCTAATTGAAAGGACTGGATTGGGCAGGCAGTGGGCAAAATAATACCCTAAGATTTTCAGAGAAATTCCTCACAATTTTCATGTTCTGCAACAGCCAAGTAACAAGCAGTGCAATTAATGGCTGGGTTGATATCCTGAACATTCACACATCTCTTTCTATCAGTAAAGGCGGACTTGCCAAAGATTGAAAAGAGGAGAGGCTTTCAGCCAGTTTTCCATAAAGTGCTGAGACTGCGGAAGAGGTCTAAAAGAACACTGTATCAACATTGGCCACATTTCTTGTGCTAGCACATACATCTATGTCATTCTGATATTCATTAGCAACTTGTGAAGATTTGAAAACTTCAGTTTGTTATTGTTGGGATTTTTTTTTATTTTTTAACACAGGAATACTGCAAATAAGGCCAGCAACCTCTGAAATAGGAAATGATCTTCCACCGACAGCCTATGTGAAAAATCAAATGTGAAGCATTTCAGAGCAGATGTCAAAGATAACCATTTACACAAGCCTCTTTACATAGACGTTCTATTTGAAAAAGGTAGGATAACATTATCTGGGGAAAGACAACATCAGTTTGTATTCCAACATCTGCTTGTTTTCTTAATATTTTACACCCCCAGCATTTTTGGCACACCACCAGATGTATCAGAGTAAGGTAGCAATACTCCCTCCATTTAATTTTTGAAACTTCTTTCATTACTTATCAAGTCTTGGACTTGAGTGTTGAGACATGAGCATGTGCATTCTTACAGAGAAGGAGAAATGATTAAAGCATAAACTTTGAAGAGGCTGTGGAGGTGGGAGGTAACCAATTCCCACAGGCTAATTTAAGTTCACCATCACTTATAATAAAGACCTGCTATTTAGTATTGATTTTTTGTAACTATATTTCCATAAACATGATGTATGCATTACTGTGATAAGGTCTGTATTGACTAAAACTAGCAAAGTGTCACCAGCTGAAATCTGACACTTCAGCACTTGTGACTCTCATTAATGCATCTCTGAACAATAGTTTGACAATTGATAGCCTAAAAAAATTGACCTGTAATCACAAATCCAGCATGCTTTTTAGTATGATATATTGATTTTTTTTTGTATTAATAATAACCTGTGGTATGCTAAATCAGTCTTTATAAAGGACTAGGAGATTCCCTTCATGAAACCTGAGTTCTGAATATTGCTCTTTAATTAGGCCCATGTAAAGAGATTAAACACTCTAACATGCACAAATTATAAGAGCTTCTGGAGATTTAATTATTAACTAGAGATTATTACTTCATTCAAGATGTTTCATGTACACATCCTACATTAGATGTTTGTATAAGGTTGGCAAGAGCATTTCTTTAAAAAAAAGAAATCCTGACTCTTACCCAGTAGACATGTATTTGTGGTTGCTATCTCATTATCCCAACAGAGCAATATATTTTAAAGTCATTGAGTCCCATGGCTTTGCCCCTTATTAAGCTCAAATGACAGGGGAAAAAAAATCATAACACTTCAGAAAAAGAACTTTCAAATATACCATTTCTGAAAGCTTTTGAATACCTAATGCAAAAGGAAGAATCCCTCAAGCTTCGGAATTTTTCATCCCTTAAAAGAGACACATGCCAAAAAAGTAACACTAAACTCAACATTCAGATGATGGTCCAATACCATTGCTGGTGCCACCCAGTACTCTGATGATTTTATCACCTTCTATTTCAAGTTTATGCCTCTGGTCTGGCTTTTCAACTCAAGTACCTGCTTGCTAATTTCATGGATCTTTGGATACCACTGGACAACAGAAGATCACCAGAAAGGCTGTGCTTCGCCAAATACCTACAAACATTGATAATATTTTTTTCTGCAATTCTACCTTTTCTCCTATCAAGATAAATGCAAGAATCCCCCTTAAAAGAAAGTTAAATCATTTTAATCAGCAATACAGCTGAATTAATAAAAAAAATCCTCTTCTCTAGAAGATGAGTTCATTAATTCTATACTTGCTTTCCTATAAAAAAAATCACATAGTTTCCCCTCTTTTAAATGGTTAATGCTGTCTATGCAACCCTGTGCTAACAAAGTATCCATAAAAGCAAGGGACTCACATTCTTCCCATACTGATACTGGATTTCATTGTAGTAGTGCTCAAATGTCTCAGAAGGATGAGGGGCTTTAAGGTGCTACATGTTTTAAAACCAGAGGGCAAGAGTTCCTCTCCAAAGGGCCTACTGGCCTTTACTGTATAAATAACTTGACCCCATTAAGTTATATAAACAAAAACACATTGAAAAATTATTAAATGTAAATTTTCACCAAAGGGATTTTTGCACTTATTTCCAGGAGCAGAATTCATGGAAACTATGAAACATAGCATCTATTACAGCACGCTTCTAACATAAAAATAAAACTACTGACATTGCTATTGTCAGAAATGATCTCTTTGAAGGGCTTTTTTTTTTTTTTAATTATTATTTTTTTAAGTGTCCCCAACTACATATTGACTGCAAAACATGCTACTTAGCTCACCTTCTGGAAGGCAGGATGACAGAAAGGAAGCCAAGAAGTTACACACTGCAGACTAAAAATGAAAAAGGAGAAGAGGTCACTTAATTGTGTTTTTTACAACAAAATTCCATCAGTCTCCAATACAGTAAGATTCAAAAATTAGCCCCAAATGTAAAGTTTCTTTGCAAAAAGATAAAAACAAACAAACAAACAAACAAAAAAACTCAATTCTGTACATTTCCACAAGAGGACACTAAAATAATGAGAATAAAGTATTTCTCAAAGAAAAAGTCCAACTATCACGTACAAGTCTTCTTCATTAGTTAACTGTTTTCTACCTCAACTATTTCACAATCAAGTAGACATTAAAGTATAATTATTTCTCTTTTAATGCACATTTTATTTATTCTAGAGATTAATATTTGACTTTTCACGTGCCTGTGCGTGAAAACCAGATATATTTAGACCTGCTACAGACAAAAAAAAAGCAACAGTTAACTGATACCACAGAAATACCCTCTTCTTCCTTTTGAAAGTGTTCCATTATCCCTGGATTGACACTGCTTAAAGCGAACACACACTTGGTTTCACAGCATGACTCCACGAATAACTTCTCGGCACCAAGAATAGGGCACGCGTATTAGCAGACTCAGGCCTAATCTCTTCTGCTCTTCCTTCTGCTCCGCCAGGGGGTGCGGGCGGCCATGACCGCCCCTGGGGCTGGGGCAGGGCCGGGTGGCTCTCGCGAGAGCGCCGCCGTCGGCCATTTTCTCATTGATTGGCGCTGGCGGAGGGGGCGGGGGCCGCGGCGCTGCCCTCGCTGGCTGGGGCGGAGGAGGAGGAGGAGGAGGAGGAGGAGGAGGATGAGCCGCCCGCATCCCCACGCCTCCCGCTGCTGACGACGGCGGCGACGACGCTCGGCTCTGCCTGCTGCGGGCCCAGCGCCGCGCCGCGCCACCGGCCATGGTGCCCAGCGAGGAGAACCAGCTCGTCCCCAAAGAGGTGAGTGAGGCGGGGGGGCCGCGGGCAGGGCGGGCAGCGGGAGGCGGCGGCGGCGGCCTCTGCGGCGTCTGGGGGGCCTGGGGCCGGGGGGGAGGCCTGGCCCGGCCCGGCCCGGCCCGGCTCTGTGTGCGGAGGAGGGAGGGGAGGGGAGGGGAGGGGAGGAGGGCCCGTCTTTGTGAGGGGGCGGGAGGTCCTGCGCCCGGGGGTAGCGCGGAGGCGGGGGGGAAGGGGAGAAGGCCCGGCCCGGCGGGATGGCGGCGCCTGCGCCCGGCCACGGCTTGGGCTGCCCCCGGGGTCGAGATCTGTCCCCGTCCCAGGGCCTGGCTGCCGGGTGCCCGAGGGAGGGGAGGGAAGGGGAAAGGAAGGGAAAAAAGGGACCGAAGTGCTCGATGGCAGCCGGGCGGAGGGAGCTGAGGCCCGAGTCAGCCCCGGCTGGTGTTTGCGGCAGGGTAGGCCCCTCGCCGCCGCCTTGTAGCGGGGAGGAAGGGAGAAGGTTTGTGTCTGGTCAGAGGCTAAAGATAAGAGCCTGCGTGGAAGAGGAAGGCTAAGCCTCTGTCCTGCAGCGATAGGCGAATGACGCGTGTCAAGTAGGAGAGATACTGCTCGGGGAAAGGACTCCGCGAGCCGTGCTGTGACACGGGGGGGAAGGAGTAGTGCACAGGGGAGCGTTAACAGGAACTTTTGTTCACGTGCAGGTAGGCCTACGTATTTATCTGACTTTTCGGTTTTACTTTTCTGTTAAATTATTTAAGCCCTTCTTGCTGTTGAACACCGAGTGTCACTGGTTTGGGAGGCTTTGTGTCAGGGGTAAGGGCTTCAGTTTTACAGTGTTTAGAAAAACAAAGTGGTGATCATTAAATGGTATTCTTGGGAACAACCGTGAAATAAAATTCTGAATTTCAGACGCAAACAGAATTGTACAGGTAAGTCAGGGCAAATGTACCTCTCGAGTTTTTTTTGTGTGTGTTTTTTTTTTTTTTTTTACATCCTGAGATTCAAAGGACTATATTAAGCCTTTTTCCTGATAAAAGATCTCCAGAAATGTAAGGGATGGAATGTAGTAGCTAGTATCCTTAAATATTTCATTAAAAAAAAATCCAAAAATTTAGGAAAAGGGATAGAAAACAGGAGCTAGTGTACTTAAGTTATTTAAAAAAAAAAAAATGTAAAAGCAAAGGAGACTGGCAGGAAAAACCTTGTGGCAATTGTAGCTAACTGGAACAGCAAGGTGATTAATAGAAGAATTTAGCTGAGGCTGTTTCCTTAGTTATATGTATTAATAGTATCCCTGTTGGCTTTAAAGCTGTTTTCAGAATGTACGTATGATTCAGATGGGTATTTTTAACCGACTCATTGGACTGGGATTTTGCATGCACTTCTCTCTGCAGAGAGGGGAAATATGGGTAAAAGAAGATGAATACTTAAAATATATGTGATTACAAATACGGATATCTTAAATATGAAATCGATAAACTTCTTAGATAGTGCTACTATGAGCTACTTAGTGTGTTTTTTCATGTTCTTTATTGGGCCCCTATGCATTTTGTAAGTAACTGGAATAGAGCAATGTTAGTTCTGTGAGACTTCGGAATTTCTAGAAGCTGATGGTATTTTCTCTGAGAATATAAGAAATCAAATTGAGGAGAAAACCAGATTATTTGTGTTAAGCCCCCCTGATGATATACATTGTAAGAGAACTTTCTTCAACTTTTCCAGTGTTTTTCAGTATGTACTCATTTTATTTCAGTGATAGAAGTTTAAGAAATATTATGCTACAGAATTCATGTTAAGTCCTTTTGAGATTCACTAATAATCTCAAAGCAGAGAATGCTGAGTTACAGATAAACAGAATTCTTCAGGTCTGAGTTCTCAACAGCCACCTTCTAAATATTCCTATTATGCCATTAGCAGCAGCTGGAGGCAAGGCAGGTCTTTTGGAGTTTCAGTTCTACCCTTTGGGAGTGGATAAAGGATTACAGTTCCATGTTTTTGTCCCTTCCCAAAGGGATGAGTAATTATCGCTTGTATAGCTGGTTATCTTGTCCAGTTTCAAAGATTCAGCTGGGATGTGAACCAACATCTGCCAAAGATGAGTACACAACCATGTTTTTCCTTTACATTCCAGTGTAAAGGAGCAAGAAAAATCTGATGTTTGCTTTATGCTGATCTGGGGAATGACTAATCAATTAAAGGAGTGGATGGGAAAAAGGATTTGGTTCTTGTCTAAGGCTTCTGTGAGGCCACAGTAGATCTGGTAATAGGAGGAATCTGTAATGTTAACAGCCTTTGTTGGAAGAATAGGAAGAGAACTTTTAGGTTGTTCCGAAGTCTTTTGTATATCTGTGCTTATAGGAGCTCAGATGGTTGTTTTTAAAGTATAGTAAATGTTTTCATTAGCTTTTTTAAGGAGTAATATTGTGTTTTCATGGATACAAAATGCTTGTAGTTCCACTACTGCCCTTTGAATATCTTATAGTAGCATAAGAAAAATTTTCTTCTGGGCATTGCATAGATTCAGCCTGCAATGCTAAGGTACAGGTAATCAGGGCTTAATTTTCTCTTGCTCATAACTTTGGCATAAAGTTCTTCATTTGGAACAGCTGTACTAATGTACTTTCTAATAGCTGAGTGTTGTAATGTTTATATTAAGATTTTTGTCCACGCTATACAGGCATTTAGTAAATTAGTTCTTGCATTCCTGCCACTCACTGTTAACACTTTCACAATTGTTTCAATAGTTGTGTGACCAATGATTCCTTATGATGGGGGAAATAAGTATTCCTCTTCTTGAGACCAGGGTTCTGTACAAACTGATCCATGATCCCTTTCCTTTCAATACTCAGTTCCTTTTCTCTCTTCATCTGAAAAAACACTAAATTGAGTGTTTTATATTCATTAAAACTGAAGTCATTGGGTCACATACAGGGCACCCTAGTAGTAAATGCTAAACATTCTTTAAGAATTGCTTTGCTATTTGGTGTAAATTTCCCCCCCATTAGTTTAGTGAAACAGTTATCCAGGGAGGAAGAGGCATATAAAGATAGGTATGGAAGCAAGAAAATGGTGCTATTAGAAGGGTAAACACTTTAATGACTTTCTGTGTTTGAGAAGTAGACCTGAAACTTACATTTGGCAAATCTACCTCAAATAGAGAGAAATGGAATATTCTTATCAACACAGTTGGCAAGAAAGGTAGCAACACAGGTTTGTTTACTGATTTACAGAAACTACTGTTGATGTAGTTTCTGTAAGATATATCAACTTACGGAGTATTGCCCAGGCTCATAGGATCAGTCAATATAAAAAGTGGGTTCTGTTGTGAGCTTTCTGAAATGTCTGTGCCACTAGTTAAATGCTATGCAGATTCTTTCTCAGCAGGTTCCAGCATGAACTATCCAGAGTAAACCCGTCAAAATAAGAATATATGGTTTTTTACTTGCTGCCATTTATTCAAAGATAGTGTGAAATTTTTCAGCTAACTAATGTGAGTCTTTTCATCCCTACACTAATTAATCCATTTTTATCTCCCACATTGAACAAATAAAAGATGTTTCTTGTTGGGTATCACATTAACTTTATTAGAAGAACAGGAATCAGAGTAAGATATTTTGCGCTTCTTTTAGTGAAGGGACGTTCTCTTCAGTGTTGATGACACCTGGGTTCTTTAATTCCACTGTGTTAAGATACTCTGCAAGTAACTACCGCTTGGGTAGCTTATCAGTTTGTCCTTACTTTCTTTTTTGTGTGCTTTGGACGTAAAGTATGAAGGTATGATTGTGAAAATCTGACTACTTCATTGGCCAAGCAAATTGGGAAATGAAATTTAGGAAACAAAATCCAAACAGAAGTCCATTGAGTCATTTGTTCCTTGCAAACAGACACTATCTGTGTAATACTCAGTACTGTAGATTGGTGAATAAGATGTGAAAGTAGCATGCAAGGTCTTTCCATGCTTAGTTCAATCACTGAGCTTCTCGGAGTCACACATTAGTTCTCCTTGCTGTATACATCTGGGTATGTAATCTGTAGTACAAGAGAACTTATCAGGATGATTATCTAATGGTACTTTGAGATCATGATAAGTTTTTGCCTAAGAGGTAGCTACTCGATACTGAAACCTCAGTCTGTAAGTGCTGCTGGCTAGTGTGGGTGACCAGTGATTAAAGTTGCTAAATCAGTTGAGTAGTACCATCATTTTTTGTGCAGTTATACACTGCTTATCAAACAAGTAATAGACTTCCTTCTGAGCTGTGAAGTAATTACGTGGGGGCAGAGAATAAATGTCTGCCAGTATTAAATTCTAAACGGTCTTCAGCTCAGAATTTCAGTATACAAGAAAAAAACTTTAAACGCTTTGTTAGCTGTCATTCTTAAATAGGTTAAGTCCAATAATTCCGTTTTTCTGTTTTTAAAACTGAAGTACCTGTGGATTTAGATCAGTGTAGATAATTTTCTTTAAAATAAGAATCTTCCTATTCCACAGATTAATAAGTGGGGTAGGAAGTATCACTGATAAATGACAATAAGTCATTCAACTTCCTTTTGCTGATATTGTTACTAACATAAGGAACTTAAGCAGACCCACACCTTGACTTTGTTACCTTTGACTTGTAGGTTTTAGTCTTGTGTGAATTAAGTCATCAGTCTTATTTTAAAACTTTCTCCCAGTATGTTTTAATGGATACAGTAGTGCCCAAAAATGTGTAGTGACTCATATATCCAGCTCTGCTCCTGTTTTATTTGGAAATATTTTGGGGTTTGCATAAGAAATTTAAGCATGAAAGATATGTTGCTAGAAAACTGAGCGATTGAGTTACATGTTCAGCCTTTTAATTCAGTTCAGAAATGTCTTTTGTTCATTTTGCAAACGCTTCAAGCTGTTATTTTACACTTTACCCTTTTGAAAGTGAATATGGTATACTTTCAAGTGAACTGCTTATTTAACATTTTACTGTATATTTCTTGTCTTGAATAAAACAATATTCTCAAAATAATGCTGTTGCAGTATAACTGAAGTATTGGTACCTGGAAATACTAGTACGTCTTTATGCTTTTCTTGTAAGCTTTCAGGTAGAATGGTATCCAACTTGATCACAGTTTTAGGCACTGTGAAAGTGTGTAGTGTATTCTTTGTTCATGTTTTTGCAGTGTTTGGCATGCAGTCAGCTTGCGTCAAACAAATGATGTTGCTCAGCACTGGCACTTGAAATAACTTCTGAAAAGGATGTGTCTGTTCTCAAAGAATTAAGGGATAAAACTGGTAAAAATCACTCTACTGAATTCAGTCCGTGAGGATTGTGACTGCACTCTTTGTGTGGCCATAAGGCTACTTTAAGTGCTTGTGAAAAATGACAGAGTTTTAGATGGGCAGTTATGTAAAATAGTTAAGCACTCCTTATTGTACCCTAGTTCCTCAGAATACTTCATCTGAGTTAAATTCCTCTGTAGGTGCACAACCAGACCCCTTTAAAAAAGGTATATTCAGTTGTTCAGGATGTCGTTGCATGGCAAAAGGAGAGTGGTGTTGGAGCAGAACCTGAATGTTGTGTGTCTTCTCAATAAGATGTAATGAAAGCCTTTCAAGTAAATGAGGAGATGTGTATGAATTCTGTAGGATTAGTGAATTTTAGTTTTAGAAGATGTGGAAGAAATGTACTTGATATACCATAAAAGTATTTACAGTAGATTATGTCTGAAAACAGATTCACTTTGAGCTTTTGAAGAGCTTTTGAGCTTTTTTGCATTTTTGAAGAAGTCTGGTGCAATACTGCAGGAGCTAAAGGAACCCAAGGCAGCTAAGTTTACTGATTTGTAGAAGTATTGAGTTGAGATCAAGAATAATAACTGAAATTAGAGAAAAAATAAAGCAGGTAAAACTTAATGGTAGTACCTCTCTTGTTTATAGTAAAGTATTTTGATTGATTAGATTACTATATGGAGAAAACATCTAGGTTCTTCCTTATACATAATCGTAGGTATGCTTTCTGTGGAGTTACTCTGCTTTAGTGTTCCATGTTCTACCTGGAATCCTTTGTGGTGCTGATAGCAAATACGGTTTATGGCCAGGCTTTGTGGGTGCTTATGTTCTTAACTGTAACTGCTCCATGCCATACTGCTAGACAACTGCACAAGGAATCTGTGCTGGTCCACCTTGCTATTTCAGATTCTCCTCTTCCTTCACCAGCAGCAGATTGACAGAAAGAATTAAAAAATACCTATGGATTCCTGTCTTTTAATCTCAAATGTCTGTCTGTCTGTTGTGTCGCTCCACCCCCCCAACCCCCCCCCCCCAAAAAAAAAAAAAAAAAAATGCATATTTTCCAGTAATTTTTTAGTAAAGCAAATTGCATTTCAAAATTACCCAAACAGAGAAATCCATTTTTCCTCTCACTCTGATTTGTTTTCATGCTAACATTGTATTTGTAAATCTTAATCCAGAAAAATGTCCTTTAGATTATTGTCATGGTAGCAAAATGTTTCAATAAAGTCTGTGGTATGCCTGGGCTTTATGGAATGGTGAGGAAGTGTGAAAGCATGCCCACTGCTTTTGGGACTCTACATGGGAAATAAATGATGTGATTACAATACGATGGATGAAAGTGTTATATGTATCTCAACGGTGTTCTTGGATTTTACAGATGCAAGACAAATGAGCATGGTGATAAAGTGAGGTACAGACAGGATGTAAACAAATGGGAGTGGTAGAAAGATGGGGCTGTTTCAGGTCCAAATGTGAAGCTTGTACTGTAAGGGGGGATGTATAGAGGCTGGCAGACAGTTTGCAAATATGTAAAACTTCATTTACATTTAATTCTCATTGTTTTAGTCTGGGTACAAAACACACCAGAAATGAACTGACTCAAGACTGAAGTTATCAAAATGTCCAGTGTTTATCTGGTTTAGATGTTAAAACTTGATCCATTATTATGGAAGATGTGTTCTTTATCCATTAATTATCTGTTCTTTTCATTCTTGTCTTTGTGTCACCTGTAGGGTGACCAGGAAACATTTGTAGTCTTTCTTTATTGACAGTTGCTGCATCTAATTTTTAAGAGAAGTAATTAATCTTGAATCACCTTTAATTTACCAGATTTAAAGGACCAGTAGAGCATAAAAGTAAAAAGACAGGTTCTTCAGTATGTTCTTAAGAACGATATATTTAAGGTCTCTTAAAATGCAGAATTTAAAGGTCGAATGTAGCCTTTGTAATAAAGGAAAAACAAAGGTTTTGACTGTAATTCAGCTGTCATCAGACATGTCCTCTGTATCCTTCAGGGTGCTTTAAACACCCTGGATAAATGTACTACTCTGGCCCTGTACCAACTTTTTCTGGTTGTCATTTCTACTTTTATAAATGCTTTTTTTTTCTTTTCTTTTTTTTACAAATGAGTGAGTGATCCACAAAAGTAGGAACAAACTCTCAAAGGTAAATGCTACCCTAATAACACACTATTTTTAAGACAGTGTGGTTTTGGACATGTTCAGAAAGTTATGTTAGACTTATGTTAGGAAACATAAATAGAAAATAGTAATTTGGCCATTCCATGAATGACTGTTTATAAGCAAGCTCTGTTTCAATGAGGGAACAAACAGTAACTTTTAAAATTTAAACTTTGTTACTAGAGAAGCATTTCTGTGGAGTTGGTCTTTGAAAATAACTAATCAATCCAAAACCTACATGAGACAGAAGAGAGGAAAACACAAACTTATTTTCCAAAACAAACAAGAATGTAGTGACTCTGCTACAGAATTCCTTGTCATTCCTCTTTTCCTGCCTGCATCAGGTCATCCGCCAGAGAAAAGCATTCTTGGTGTTCATCTGGCCAGGGCCATCCGTCTCTATTATGGCTCCAGCCTTCTTCCATGCTTTCCAGCAGTTATCCTCTGTCTACAGTAGGCTGGAAGATACAGGGTGAGGGTGAAAGCAATGTGATTGCTGCAATAATGACAATTCTTGCTTTTCCAGGCCGTTCAAAGCAGAAGGGGGAAATATTCATCTTTTCCTGTAAAGCAGCTGCGACCTTTACAGAGACTCACACCAAAAGATGGAGGGTATAATTTCAGTCTTTAGGTCAACAACAACAAAAAAAGTTGTAGTGGTTTTAGTATTTAGTAATTTAAGTATACTACGTGTAATATACATATTTAAAATGCTGCTACTATTCTGTGGTACTGGCATATCGCTTGATGCTTTTTAAGGAGAATTAAGCATTCAGTTGAGAAACAAGAAGACTGACTCAGATTAAAGCTAACCTACTGAAAAGAGGGTGGTTTAGGTTGGATATTAGGAAAAAAATATATTCACTGGAAGGGTTGTGAAGTATTGGAACAGACTGCCCAGAAAAGTAGTTGAGTCACCATCCCTTCAAAAAGCATGTTGATATAGTGCTTAGTGACAGGGTTCAGTGGTGGACTTGGCAGGGCTAGGTTAAAGGTTGGATTAGATGATTTTAGAGATCTTTTCCAACCTGAATGATTCTATGAAAAACTAAACAGATATGATTAATTTTAAGAAGGATCAGTTATTCTGAGGTAACTTAACATGTAAGTGCATGACCATTTGTACCAGCACAAGGAAGGGGACCTTCTGGGGGCCTTAACTCCTTGTATAGGTGATGCATTGCTGCAATCAGTCTTCAAGCTGCCTCATATGTGTGGAGTGTTTTTAGTGTGTTGTAAACTCATCAGTCTTACGTATTGAGTTTTCAAAATACATGTTCATATTACTGAATAAGTGTATCATAATTATTGTGTAATTGGAATTATTTTAGGTATTTAATTTAGGTATCGATTTAATTATTGTTGAAGTATATCAAAAGCCATGAGATGAAAACATAGCTTAACGCTATAGGTTGAAGCAGAGAGGAACAATATGACCAAGGATCTAGTACTGCAAACATTTGAATTGAAATAGTGGACCAGTTTGTGATGTTAGAGTTAGCACCAGGTTCACAAGGTTGAAATTAGACTTAAAGCTTTGTAATGGGGGATATAATTGGGTCAGCCTGTGTGGATTTTGAGCCTAACATTTTGACTCTATTGACAGTTTTCTAAAGTATTTTTGCAAATTCTAATCGGAGAGGGTTGCCGCACACTGGAACAGGCTCCACAGGGAAGTAGTCACTGCACCCAGCCTGTCGGAGTATAAGAAGCGATTGGACTGTGCCCTTAGTCACATGATATAAAACTTTGGGTAGACCTGTGCGGTGCCAGGAGTTGGACTGATGATCCTTATGGGTCCCTTCCAACTTGGGATATTCTATGATTCTATGGATCTCCTTGCACAATGCCTTTGAAATCTCTAAGTGTAATTGTGGGGGTGGAGAAGTTGCTTAGAACTTTTAATATCCATTTACCTGTGCTGGATTAAAAGCTGATAAACAGTGGGCTTAAGAACATGTTTATTTAAAATTAAAACAATTGTATCACTTAAAATACTTTTTTAATTGACTTGGTAATTTTCCTTCTTATTTTCCTGTCTTCTTCGTGTTCCTAGCAAAAAGACAAGCCTAAAATTATTTTTTTCTTCAGAAAAAGTTGTAGTAGGAGATGCCTCAAGTTAAGAGCTCAAAATTATTCTGCTCATTATATTAGTGCTTAGAAAAAGTGTTTTTTTTTTTTTTTTTTTTTTTTTTTTTACCACAACTGTACTGTAAAATGCTTTCTTATAAACATATTTTTTGGTTCAGGCATTCATAATGAATTCTAGGTGCTTCTTTTCCCTAATTAACTACAATACAGCTGCAGAGGTACCTGTGTTGAGTAACAGCTCATGATGCTCTGACAGAGTTAACTAAGTAAACTCTCTTTCAAACAGTTGCTTTCTTCCTCCAAAATGCAGTCAAGTACATGTCAGATTTGTTTTCTTTTGTAGGTTAGTAATTGCAGCAATGTCCGAAGCGGTGGAGGACTTCTGTTTGGTGCTTTGCTCATTCCAAAGATATTTTTAGCCACTGTGTTGCTTTCCAGGAGCATGTACCTGCTTACCTGGCTGTATCAGAGAAACTGGCCCTTGAAGAAGAATTTTTGCAGGCCTGGCAAAAGCATGGAACATGACTAGCCCAGCTGGGGGGATGAGTGAGTTGCAAGCTGTAAGGGCTCTGAGATCCACTGTTCAGAATGCGTAAGGTGAAGGGAGCTTTTAGACTGGAGATGGTAACGTAGCTCTGTGATTTCTCTCTTTGCTTGCTGTGTAAAAGTTTTTGGCCTTCCTGTTCTTTGTTAAACATAGTGCTGCCAATATGCCTTGCCTAGATCAGTGGACTGGACATCTTGGAGCAGGTGAAGAAACTGCTGGAATGTAGTTGTGGTTTCTCAAGGGGCAGATCTGCAGTAATTTGTTATCATTGAAAAAATTGAAACTTCCGGTCAGTTGAACTATAGTGTCTGAGTGTTTCTATACTGTGGTACTTCAGAGATAAAATCAGACTACTTTTTGTGACTTAAGCTACCAAATTTAACTATATTTTCAATTGCTGGAAACTTATACCCAATCAGTTACACAGACTTGGAATGCACACTCCAAAGTTTGCATAGCAGTAATGTGATAGACAGTAGTCACTTGTGTGCATTTTGTATGGTCTTAAATTGCTGATGCTACATGAAGTTTGAGAATTGCAGCTTTAGGCTTAATCATCCAAGTCATTTTGTGAATGTGAACATGTTTACTATTGCCACTTGCTGCTGATCTCTTTGCGTTTCCTCTGTTACATGATTTGTGAGAATTATTTATAGAGCGTGGACATTAGAAACTACTAGTGATTGTTTTAAGTCTCGATAAGCTGTTAACTGTGCTTGGCAGCCAAAGTTTGCACATCTGTTATTTAAACTCTTGACTTGAAATTTGTAATTTTTGCTTACTGATTCGTGCTGTTGTTTTCTTTCTTCTCCGTTTGCAATAATGGAATTCGAAAACCTCAAGTACAGTATACATGAAGTTTGAGCTTAGCTTTAAGTTTCAATCTCTGAAAGCTTTACAAAGACTGAAACAGGAGTTAAATTTTGGGAGAGTCTTCCCTCGTTTGAAAACAAAATGTTTCTTTCACTTTGTCCTCTTAAGGCTAGTAAAATGCCTGCTGTGAAATTTTAATGAACTTAGTGGTTCAAAGCTGAAAAATGGCAAGCCACATCTAAAAGCAGTGTTAAGATGTATGTGCTTTTGCATGACAATATTGCATCAACATGTATCTATATAGATCACCAATTTGATATGTTTTGTTTAAGGTACATGAGGAAAATGCTTATGTAGAACAGCTCTCTGGAATGTCTGCAAATATCCAACCTGTTTGTTATTTATATGTTAGTATTATAAAAACTGTTTTCCAAGTCTGGTCAAAAACGTAGTCGGAAAATTCCTACCACAGTAGGAATTCAGGAATGTAGGTTTCAGAATCTCATCTATACAAATGGGAGTGTGGGATATATGGAGTGACATGGGATGAAAGTGTCAGTGTTTTAATATTTTAGAAGGCTAACATTTAAAATTGCAATTTTTTAATATAATATAGAACATACTCTGAGTATCCCAACGATTTGACCAAAAGACTAACTTGAGAAGAATTCTGTGGTAAATAATCATAGAATGGTTTCCCAAACTGCAGCCTTAAGTATCCATTTGCTTTTCTGTTTATGCAGTGGAGGGCCTGCAACTCAAGTTATTAAGCTACTATCATGCATACTTCCAAATTTCTTCATTTTCTCTTCTTTTATGGATAAATAAAAAAACCTCAGTGCTTCAGATTCAGAAACCAATTAATTTGATGTCTGTAGTTGGAAAACATTTGTATGCATAATGCTCATTGGTGCATTTTGGTGGTGTGATAGGTACTGAGGAAAACTCTCTTCTATAAGAGAGTTTTACTTTTAAGAGTTTAAGGAATAAGTGAAGTCAGTAATTTTATCCCTTTATTATTTCCAGTTGAATGCTTCAAAATGGGTTCATACTAATATAAACTTTCCTACAGAAAGTAATTGAGCCAAGAAGGAACAGCTTCATACAGAACTGGCTACCTTCGTAATTTATAAATGCAATGCCAAACTGAATTACAGGATTATATGTTAATCTTGCACTAAAGCCATTTCAGGTAAAATATTTACCTTTGCAGGGCCTTTTTAATATAACAAAGGAATGTATAGTATGAATTTACTTCCTGAACTGTTTTTTATACACTTGCTTTTTTTACTTCATGAAATGTGGTCTGTGGTTACATCCCAACTTACTAACATCTTGTGATGACTCGGTAATGATTTAAATGTTAACATGTTAATCGAGAACTTGTTCTGTTGTTACAATGGTTGGAGGGTGTTCCTTTTCAAGTTACTCTGCATGTGGTGGTTTGGAATTTAGTAATTCTTTTATTTACACTATAAAACTGATTTCATGGGGGAAAAAAAAGTTACTATTTTAAAGAATTATGACTTGTTAATTTTGTTTTTATATACTATAGGATATGTTTTGGAGTTGCAGACAGAGTATCTTTGCTGAAATGAAGAAGAAATTTTCACAGGTAGACAGATGAAATCAACTTTATTTAATAACTAAGATACATAGTAACAGCATGAGGCTGTAGCACTGATTTCTAAGCATGAGCTGAGAAATGAGCATTCTAAGCCAGAGCATGAGCTGTTGAATTCTTTTGCATGTTCTTGAATACCGAGATTATGTACATATTAAATGCAGTCTTACTTAGTTTGAAGCTTCTGCTGTTATGTTCATATGCTTTTACATTGTGTTTCTGTAGCCTTCTAGTTTTTCATCAAAAAATATAATTGTGTATTATCAATTGTATACCAAATTATGTGGTGATTGTTTTTTTTTTTGTTTTGTTTTGTTTACCCTGTGGACTTGATTCGATAATGGCCAGGCAAAGTAGTTCAGAGGTTGATCACTGGCCAGTATTTCCTTTTACAGTATTTTTATTGTTAAGAAATTCCAAATAAGATGTTTGTGTAGACTGATAGTTCAGATGGTGTATGTGAAAGGTAGATATGAACAGAGTTGAACTGAGGTTGTCTTTGCTTCACCTATTTACTGTGAACATGAAACAGTGAAAGCTCAAATGATGGCTTAACATCTTTTGCAATACTATCCCTGAGTTAAACCAGTTCACTCTGTCAGAATTACGTCTGAACGAGGAAGAGAGGATTTGTCTGGCATGGAACATACAGCAACCCAACCAGCAAATCTCTGTAATCTTCTATAATTTGTTCTCTTAATGTTATTTCCTTTATGGAGTTCTCCGTCCATCAGATACGATGAGTATAATTATTTTCTGTATGAGTCAGAATTGATTTGTTATCAAAAGCAGTGGAGAAAGCTTGAGTAGGAGGATTTGAATTCATAGGGATCTTCTGCAGAGAGAAAGGGAATGGTGGCGTTGGTTATGAGAAGGCAGAACAAAAAGGAATTGAGACTCCAATTAGAGAACTTTTCTTCCTGCTGTAGTCATATAGGGTCAGTACAAAATTAGTGTGGGAACTATATAAACTAGAGTTAACATTTTTTTTCTAGATGGAACTGTATGAGTAGTACCAGATGCCTCTAAGCTCTGCACTGTTGGACCCAGAGCAATCCAAGGTCTGTAGGTTGGAATGGGAGGTGCTTTTATGAGTTTATTGATTTTTAGCTCCTGATGATTTTCTACAGAATAATCAGGAAAGTGGACTACTGAACTGGGCCATAAATTTCTCTTTCATAACCATACCATGAAAGATTCAAATTGTATACCTATTGTTTGATCAAAAAAAAGGTGGGGGGTGCTCTGTGCTTGAAAACAAAGGGAAAGAATCCATCCTGAGGAGTAATCACTAGTGAAATTTAACTTTAGTCTACATACATCAAACTACTTTTACTCTTGAACTATATTTCCTTAAGGTGTAGCTAATGTTTCAGAGATAGTTTTGTATGTCTTCTTGGAAAGTAGTTCATAAACCTTGCATTCTGCAGTCAAGGTTATGTATGAAGCTGACAAGTTGCCGATTTGCTGGAAGTGGTACGTTGCATATTTTTAAGCATGCAGCTAATGTCCTGTGTTGAACTCTTCGGTGTCCTTCATAAACTTACTGTACTTGAAATTCTTAAGGGAAGTTGGGCTTTAAATCAAGAAAAATCAGTCTAAAGCAAGGTAACACAATATGGATTAGGACAGGGAAGAAGTGGCTGTATTTGCCTGTCTCTGTCAACTTCTTCCTCCTGGTGATAGGAATAGATGCTGCCATTACCTAATGTTTCATTTTTGAGTTGCATGAAGACTATTGGCTGATCTTGAAATTGTGGAGAATAAAGGGATCAGCTAAAATGCTTGTTCCTCTTAATTTAAGAGATTCAGTGTTTAAGACCATAAGGGACTGTACCACTTTGGTCATCTGTGTTGAGTTTGATTATGTAGAAATACAGGGACCATTAAAGTTGTTTAGTTCTTCGTAGTTGTTTATTCTATAGTTGTTTGACATGGCCGACGGTTTTAGCATGAACACAGTTCTTGCTGTATATTAATGTTTTATCCACTGAAAGTGGCGATAGTGCTGCATGTATCTGTTTGCCTTTCTTGATGATCTGCTCTTTAGCCATGAAGTGAGATTTGGGTGGTCTGACATGCATTACTAATACTTCCTGTGTCACAAGTTGAAAAGGCTGACTCCTTGCGGACTAATTCTTCCTTTTACTGACCTCGTGCTTTCTTGTGTGACCTGTACTTAAATATTAGTTATTCTTTGTTTTAGAAGCGCAAGTCCTTTCGATAACTGAGATAATTGATTGTATTTCACTAGATCTTTGGCTTCCTGTTTTTTTTTTTTCAGTGATGAAAATGCCATTTTCCTGGCTTATCTGGCTCTATAAAATTTTACCTCTATTCCATTGCATTCTTCACTCAAGATTGTTACTTTTCTGATTTCAGATATATTGAAGTTGCTGTTTTAGCTTTCTTTACTTTGTTGTGCTTTGAGAACTACATGGTTGCCATTGCTCAATGTTAATTTTCTTACTGTGTTTAAGCAGAAGAACTTCTGCGACTCACCCAGCAGCGGATGTGGTAAAAGAAAATTGATAGTGGCTTGATGAAGAGACTTTTTGTTTTAATGGATGTCTCCAAGCTTCCAAATAATCTTGGAAGCTGCGGTTTGCATTTTGAGAAATAACAAGAGGTGTATTTCTATCTCAACAGCATTTAGGACCATGTCAGAGCTAAACCAGCTTGAAGTGATGATTTGAAATTCTCTTCCTGATTCAAGAATCTTCTGTGTGCTTAAAGGCTAAAGTTGTGTGTTGAACTTGAGCAGTTTATTTCACCACATGTTGATCCACTCATCCAGATTCCTTCTTGTTCTATGAAAATGAAGCATATTTTGACATGTTTACCAAAACTTGATGGCTCTTTACTTATGAAAGCAGACATAAGAGACCTAGGTCCTCTTTTAGGATCCTTAGGTCATAAAATATAATGCATTTAATTAGTGAAATCTTGTTTTCATTATTTTTTTTATTTAAGATACAAATTGTTGTTAGCTTTACTGACTGAATTGTTGCCTGCTGTCATTTTAGGTAGAAAGTGCTGCTGAGGAGCCCAGAGTGCTGTGTATAATACAAGATACCACAAATTCAAAGACAGTGAATGAACGTGTTACTTTGAACCTTCCAGCTTCCACTCTGCTTAAAAAGCTGTTTGAAGATGTGGCTTCAAAAGTGGGCTATGTGAATGGGACCTTTGATTTAGTGTGGGGAAATGGAGATAATGTAACTGATACGGTATGGCAAAAGTGCTTTTCATTTCCTGTTAATAACAAACATTTGAGGCTTCACATTACAGAAAAAATGTCAGCCATATTGCCTAGTGCATATTTCATAGTTAATTTTTTTCATTAATCCTAATAAAAACTTCTAGTATGTGCACCAGAGCAGGCTGACACTGCTATTTTGATTTGGCTGAATGTCACTGTTCTACATCCACATTTTAATCTCAAAATGTGCTTTTTATTGATACATGTACTTAATCAGTAAACAAAACTTAAGATCATTCAAACTTAATGCTAGTTTTCATTTTCAGTATGTATTTTCAGTAATAGTTCATGTGATAATTAACCCCCTTTGTCAGTTTCCTTTGGTCGTATTTGAGAAACTTTCCATGTTTCTTATACCTGTCTGAATGTACTGTACCGAAAAAAGACTAACATTATTTCTGTGCTTTATTGTAAATCAATGTTGTTTTTGGTTAATATGATTCTCAGAGATGCATTTAGAAAACTTTACAAGATTTTTTTTCAAGAAATAGCTTATTTCAAGACATGCTTGTGCTTGCTGAACTTTTTTTTTTTTTTTTTTTTTTTTTTAACAAAAGTGCACGTAGGCTTTGTAGGATTTACTGTTCTGCAGGAATTTTGCAGACCAATGTCTTGGCTCCTGAGTAGATTGTCCATCTTCTGAGTATTAAACTGTACTATCGTACTTAGTTTAAACTGTCTTTTAAACTGCCCCCAAGTTCTTCCAGTGTTAATGAGTATGTTTTGTTTCATCTTGTCTTAGTGTGCCAGAAGCTACTTCAAGCAATATACTTGGACAGAATCTGTTAATTGCATATAAATCTGTTTAAAAAAATAAAGCGCTTTATTTTTTTAACAGACTCCAATAGATCAGAACAGTGACAAAACTATTCTTGATGCTGGTTTTGAGCCAGGGAAGAAAAATTTTCTACATTTGACAGACAAAGATGGTGAGCAACCTCATATAAGATCGGTAGGTAAAATCTTTGCTCAGCTACGTAAGCTATAGTGCTCGGAGGATAGATGTATGCTATGTGTATTGCTCTTCTCATAATGTCAGAAAATGAAACTAAATTGGGCTATATGTTTCATATAAGCTACTACCTCAGGAACCTCAACGGGCTTTTAGACTGCTATGTAATGCTTCTAGGTTTATCCTGAATTAAGACCAATTCCACTAATAATGACTTATTTTTACTTTTTATTCATACTTGTTGAGTATTTACATGTATGTAATGCTTTGCTATGGATAATTTTGTAAGATTATATAATTAATCCGACGTGTTTAGAGATAAGTTTTAATAATATAGGTTTAATTATACTTGTTCCTTTTCCTGTGATTGTTTGAAAGCAATGTTAGGCCACTCATGGAATTTTCAGAAGAGATAGCGCTGTATCAACAGTAGAATTATCTGCTCCCAATTTTACCTTATTTAAAAATAATAAAAAAAAAAGATCAGTGTTTCTGCAAGCAATTGTCTGCTGTAACAAAATATTGTAAGATTGCTGTTCCTCAAATATGTGATGTAGTAAAAGATAAACATAGGTAGAGTTTATTTAAATTGGGGATCAGGTAGACCAGTGATATATGGATGTTTATTACTCAGCTCTGATGTCAGCATAAGGCCTACTTAGCCTTTTATGAACTTCATTATCTGGAAAAGAAATGAAACCCAAGGTCAGAATTTGAGGATGATTTTGAAGGAATACTGAATTGTAGTTTTCATACCAAAAAAAGGAACGAGAATTGTATTTTGCATTTTAGCACTCTAAACTTGAGACATAAGAGATGATAAATTGCAAGCTTGCTTGTTGTATGTATTAGAATACTTTATTTGATTATACAGAATTGTAAAGGGTATTTCCTTCCACTAGCATAAATAATGCTTTCTGAAGGAGCTGGGAATTTGGAGGGCAGAATTGAATATTTATTACCCAAACAACTGTAAATCTGCTGTGTTAAAAGTGAAAAAAGTATGGTATTTTAAGCTGATTTCTTAGCTGTGAGAGAAATTTTCTAGGTACTTCAGTAAAAAAAAAAAAAAAAAAGTATAATTTTTGCATAAAATAATTGCATTTCTGTTTTAGGAGGAATCAGGTACAACAGATGACAGTGTGCAAGACAGATTTATAGGCCCACTTCCAAGAGAAGGCTCTGTTGGCTGTACCAGTGATTATGTCAGTCAAAGCTACTCATATTCTTCAGTCCTGAGCAAATCAGAGACAGGTATAATGTTCTCTCTTGTAAAGGCATTACTAATTTGTTACTATTTTAGTATACTTTGAAATAGCAGCATCTTCAGAATTCTCAAAAGAAATCCCAATTTATTGGGAGGGGAGGGCAGGAGGAGGAACCACCATGCTGATGTATTTTCCATCACATTTTCTATGACATCCTTGCACTATGGAAGAAGAAGAGCTCTATCTCATCCATATCTATTGACAGTGCAATCAGTGCAATTCAAACTGTCAGGGACCCTCAATTTCCATATTAATCCACTGCTGTGTCCCTGGCTGAGAAGTTGTGACTGTATTACCAAAAAGTATTCATCCCAAGCTGTGTTTTCAGTTGCAGCTCAATGAGTACTTGATGCCATTTTGTAAGAGGGGCTGTTCCCAAATCTTTGCAATCCAGATGTTAGCTATTGGCTTTCTCCTGCAGCCCCTCAGTTCTGGTTTCCCTGCTTACACTGTGATTGCCAAGAGATTCTGTCCACTGCCTGGCACCTCACCAGTGAGCAGAGACTCCCTCTGGAAGGGGGAACGCAGCTCAGTGCCAGGGCAGATCCCTCTTTGCTGTACAGAGGGGAGGACAAGGCAGCTTCTGCCCAGCCAGCCAGCAGCTGCTGCCACCTCCCACAGTCTGTGTGTTGCAGCCCTTCCCTCTCTGTTGGCTGGAAGGAAATGTTGCACAGTTGAAGTGGTTGCCAGAAGGGAAGAGTAAAAGAAGCTGCCTGGAATCTCATATTTTTCATGGTCATAGCTCTGTTTTGCTATCAAGATATGCACTCCCCAGTTGTGTATGAAGATTGACAGATACTAAATTCTTGTAACATCACAGGCATGAAATATTTGGGAGTATCCCTGTCAAATTTCATACTATTACAGAATCACAGAATTTCTAGGTTGGAAGAGACCTCAAGATCATCGAGTCCAACCTCTGACCTAACGCTAGCAGTCCCCACTAAACCATATCCCTAAGCTCTACATCTAAACGTCTTCTGAAGACTTCCAGGGAAGGTGACTCCACCACTTCCCTGGGCAGCCTAAGAATCTATTCTAGATTCTTACTTCATGTTCTTACCTATCTTCTCTACAAACACTCAGCTCGTATTTTTTTTTTTTTGGAGAAGCACTAGAATAGTGAGGTTGGAAGGGACCTCTGGAGGTCACCTGGTCCAACACCCCTGTTCAAGGCAGGTGTTCTTAATCCATTTGCTGAGCTGTTAATCCAAGTCCTGCAACATGCATTAGCATTTGCTTTTTATTTTTATATATGCTATTATGTGTCCATAAAGTTGTAGCTCAGTAATAAGACTAATTCCTGGTTCTAAGCTTTTTTGAGCAGATACAAAGCTGACATATTACACCAGTTCATTCTTGCTTGAGATTTTTTTGAGATAGGAATGTTTATCTGCCGCATAACTTTTTGCGTGTGACAAAACTAAGAAGATTAGTTGTGTACAGAGTAATAAATAAAATACACACTTCCAAAGTTAGCCTCTTCATAAAAATTGCCTGTTTGGCATGGAGTAGCTGCCTCTTCATTACTAATATGAAACTGAGATGTATTTAATACAGCTTCAGTGTATGAATAAGTGTATTTGCTTTATTACATGGTGCTTCAGTATATGTTGCTTGCTTATCAGCTGTTATTAATGTTATATACTTCGGAGAAAATCTTAAAATGACAGTAAGGTTAATACAGATATCTCCCTTTTCAGCTAACAAAACCCACTAATTTTTAGTAGCTTTTCTAGTTACTGTGGAAGATTTAGAGAGATGTATGTGCATTGGCACTTAAGATGTTCGGTTTATAGCTCTCAGGCTTTAATACAAACCAATACTGATACAAATTGTAACTACATTATAACTAGGATATTTTGTAGTTGATAGCTAGGCAGTAAGTAAGCTACTTTACAAAATTTTACAGAAGTCTAGAATTTGTTCATAAAAATACTTTAACTATTAAAACTATTTAGTGTTATCTGTGTCTCCATTGGTGGAGAAGTCAACATTAAATATTGTTTATTGCTGTGAAATGTGATTCGTGATGATTAAAGTAGCTCTGTGTAATTCAGAGAAAACATCTGTGTTAAAAACTGTTTTTTTAATGCTTACTGAAGTAAGCAATTGTAAATTGCCTCAATTTATGTAGTACAAATGACAACAGCTGGATGTAGTTCTTGAGTAAACATGATCACAGTTGTCTTATTGTCAACATATTTTATGTGATGTGGCATCTTTTTACGTTATTTCCATATCATTCTTTTTGTATTTATAGGCTATGTGGGTCTAGTAAATCAAGCAATGACTTGCTACTTGAACAGCCTTTTACAAACGCTTTTCATGACTCCTGAGTTTAGAAATGCATTATATAAGTGAGTATACATGATCAAAATACATTCCTAATGTCACAGTATGTACTATCTGTCCTGACACATTGTGGTAGAAAAACCTTTTAAATGCCTTCTCTTTTGCATATTGAAATGTATCTGAATGTTAATAGAAAACCTTGATTCCAAAGTGGATAGAATAGTTTGGATAACATGCAAGGATGCAGAAAAGTGAGTAGAGAAGTTATCCTAAGGGGAAAGGAGGAAGATTTCTTTTAATACTTGATACCAAACTGGATAGGCTAGTACATGTTACCTGTTTAACATCTTCAGATTTTGCTGAAATACTAGAATATTATTGTTGTGGCATAGACTAGCTTTTTAAAGCTAGACTATGCCACAACATATATATATATATTTTTTTTTTTTCACATCCTGGAAAGATCAAACTTCAAAAGGAGTGTGATACTAATTGGAGTTCATGTCTGTATTTGGGCAGTGAATGGCTTCAAAAGTATTTTACTTGTTTGTTTTATGTTTGTACTTTTAAAGAATAGCATTGTCATTCACTGAAGAAATGGAAAGCAATTTTGTTTAAGGAGAATTTTTGACTTGCTCCCAGTAACAGAGCTTCAGTTGACATCTAATCTGGCAGACCTCTTGAAATGCAATAAGTGCTGATTTAAATGTCTTTTTCAGTAATATTTTCAAGTCGTTGTTAATTGTTAAATATCTAATGTTGCGAATAGATGGGAATTTGAAGAATCTGAAGAGGATCCTGTGACAAGTATCCCATACCAGCTTCAAAGGCTGTTTGTTTTACTGCAGACCAGCAAAAAAAGAGCAATTGAAACAACAGATGTTACACGGAGTTTTGGATGGGACAGCAGTGAGGGTAATATGCAGCTATTAAGCTTGTGTGATTTACTTCAGTAGTCCCCTCTTAGGGGCCTAAACTGCTGCTGATGGGGAAAAATACCTAAATAATTAAAAATGATTATTAGAATCCACTTCGGATGGAAGCAAAATGGCCTAAGTTGTTGTTTGGTTGTGATTTGTTTTGTTTTTTAAAATAAATATCTGAGAGGTTTAGGTCATTAAAGTAAAATACCTTGGTTTTGTAATTAACCTGTCATTGCAGTTATAAATGTTAACTGTTTCTTAAAAAAAAAAAAAAAAATCTCTTCAGGAGAAACTTGCATCTGTTTTGAATCATGAGTGTCAAATGAATGCATTCCAGTGAAGTAGAAAATTACATTGAAAATTCCATAAAATCAAACTGTTTTGCACATAATATAATTTTTCTCCATAACCTGTTAATTTTCCATGGAGTAATTACACAACCGGTGTTCTTACACTTAATGGGGAGTGAGGGGAAAACACATTATTGGATTCTGGAGAATCACCATGAAATAAGTCAGAACCAGTTTATTTTATAATTTCGAATGGTGCATGTTAGCACTTCTGTATACTTATTTATTGTTATATACAGAATTCTTGTTTATACACACTGAGCAACTTGGTTGTCTTTTTTTTTTTTCTAATTTAATTTGAAAGCTAACTGCTTGTAGAATTGAATGCTGTCCCAGTAGTGATTAATGTTGTAAACACCTTGGAAGAGGCTTGAAAACAAATTGATAGCTTTAGGAAGCATTCTGAGACTACAGTTAGTATTGGGTAAATAACTTCTCTTGTTTTAAAATAAAACTCAATTTCTAACAGCATGGCAGCAACATGATGTACAGGAGCTTTGTAGAGTCATGTTTGATGCTTTGGAGCAGAAATGGAAGCAAACAGAACAGGTAATTGTATCAAAACTTTCACTCATTCAGCGGTGTGTTTTTTTTTTTTTTTTTTTTTTTTAAGGATGATTGTGAAAAATGTGAACTCTAAATTCTAAGCACAAGATTATTGGTGGTCTACAGCAGTTACTAATTTTCTTGTTTGTATGGTATCTGTACTACTAAAACATATTTTTGCATGTTAATTCTATTTTCATCTCCAATTAAAAGTGGAATATTCTGAACTCTGGATATTCTTTATCTGAAGCACTGAAAGTGCTTATGTAACTCCTTTTGTGATAACTTCCTTGCTATCAGTATTTTTTAGCTATATTGTGGGCTCTTGCAGCTCAAGCCCTCTCTTCTAACACAGAAGACAGTATATTCATAACACATTCTACATTCTGATAAGTAGCTAAGTTGTCATACAGCCAGCTTCCATATTTGTAGATTGGCAAATATCTCTATCTTTCTCCACCTCCCTCCAGAGATGCAGGGAAAGAGTGTAATATCAGTGTTAAAAATGTCTGCACGATCAGGCATTCTTTTTTAAAAAACAGACTTAATTTTGATAGTTTTCTAGTCATTCTTAAGATGTGTCCATAAAGGATACCTTGAAGCTTAATGTAAAGTGCTTTGAGAAGCTGTTTTTACGCGTGTGTTCTGCAGTGGTGGGGTAGGGGAATAGGGGAGAGGATCAAGAGATGCTTCCTGCTAGGAAGTGACAATTCTAACTTCATAGTTATGCAGTTAAGACTTAAAATAATAATTTTTAAAAAATCTTGTAAAACTAAAGAAACATTATTTTACACTTGTTTAAAGCACTGTTAAATATTTGTCTGTTTCAGGCCGATCTTATAAATCAGCTGTATCAAGGCAAACTGAAAGACTATGTAAGGTGTCTAGAATGTGGCTATGAAGGATGGAGAATCGACACTTACTTGGATATTCCTTTGGTCATCCGCCCGTATGGCTCCAACCAGGCATTTGCTAGCGTGGTGTGTACTATTATGCTGACTAATAGTGCATCCATACACACATAGAATACATAATGCGACAGTGGTATAATTTTTTACATGGTAAGTATCATCCTAGATACTCCATCTTGGGGTGTTCGTCTTTGTGCAGTGAACCAGCTAGCAAGTTCTAGAAGATTTTTTTTGGCTTTTTGGTTTATTTTTTGTTTTGTTTTTTCTTTTACCCTTCAATGAGTCCTACTGGTGCATGTATAAGGGGAGGGGAAATGCAACTTTATTGCCTTAGGGCTTCAGTAATCAATTATTTTCTTCCTGATAAAATTTTCATCATTGACCTGAGATATTTTTGAAATCACTAAGTTTTCTTTGGGTTGTTCTCTTTATTGAGAAAGCTGCTAAATTTTAATAGCATTGTTGAAAATCTTAGTGGAGGAAGAGAAGATTGACTTAGAATTTTTTAGTTAACTTGCAGTGTTGTTGCTGTGCTTTTTAAAGTTCACATCTGAAATACCATATGTTTTTAGCAAGAAATTAAATAATGAAAAAAAAATCCTATTGTATATTGATATTCTTGATCACTTTTGCTCCAGCATTACTGATGTTGGCAAGCATATATATTAGTAAATCTGAGAAAGCTTTTTATTTTTTCCTAGCCCCTGAAAAGGAATTTCATTACAAACTGAAATTCCACTGTTGTGGTTCAAAATATCTGTAATATTGGTGGAGTTGTGAGAAAGAGTTAGAATGAATTGAAGCCTTTGGGTAAAGGTTGTTTTAAACAATCACTTGTTGCATAATTGGCTTACCAAGGTTATTTATTATAGACAAATT
Source organism: Netta rufina (assembly GCF_964035555.1). NCBI lineage: Eukaryota > Metazoa > Chordata > Aves > Anseriformes > Anatidae > Netta > Netta rufina. The sequence continues at coordinate 1,413,270 of NC_140128.1, read as the reverse complement.
ATTTTTGCCTTTTGTTTTTAGCATGTTAGCATTTTTTAAGCACAAGTGTGTAGTTCTTAACAGAATACTGTTAAAAAAACTATCAGAATTAGGTTAAACTGCAATGTAGGTTCAAGATACTTAGTGCTTTAAATACTAATCTTGAGTAGCAGTAAAGATATGAAGGACATCTATCTCACAAAAGAATTCATGTTAGTGAAATCTTTTGAATTTTTTTTAGGACTGCAGTAATTTTTTTTCATACCCAGAAATATCCAGCTATTCAAAACCGTGTTTTGAGCTGTAATTCCAGTGATTGTGACCTTTTGTATAGATTGCTTCCCTTTTCATATTTTAACATGTTTCTACAAATATTTCCCAAAACGAGGTTTTTATTGTAATTTTTATTTAATGGAGTTTTTTCTGATCTATTCAAGAAAATAATGAAATCCTTACTTTATAATTGCATTCTGCATTTAACAATACATTGTACATGTCTCAGCTTGAAATTTTCTTCACTGGAGAAGGAAGAAGTATATAGCAGAATGCTGTAAAAAAAAAAAAAAGTTCTTTGTATATTTGTGAAAATGACGGAAGCTTGAACAATCAAGAATTTAAAATACAGATTACTTTTTGGTAGCATTTGACAATTCTCCTGTAAATCAGCAATTACTGGGTTTACTCTACAGTGACGAAAATACTTCTAAGACTTGTTACTGAGTTACATGGTTTCAATTTGTACTGATGCTTCAATTTTTGAGCTTTTTTTTTTTTTAAATTCCTACTCTGATTATATTCAGTTGATTCTCCCCCCTGCATTTGTCTTATTTATAGCAGATGTAATTTTTAGTTTTGTAGTCTTCAGCAGTGGGGAGATATGGAGGATACTTGCTTTTGGAGAAGGGAAAGATCGCCTGTTTCTAAATGGAATTCTCTGAAGGTAGTATCCTCCATTGATCCGTAGATGGTGATTTAGTAGGTGTAGGTAAAAGGGTATTTGTGAGAGATCAAAAACTTCACACATGCGCTAATAGGGCTTATAGAAGGGAATATAAAACTTTTTAGACCTTGCTAGTCAGCTCCTGAGGGAACTTGCAGCAGGCGACACAACCCAAGATAGGGGATCTAAGGAGGATACTACCTTCAAAGAACTCTAGTTAGAGGTAAGTGATTTTCCATTACTTTCTTATAAGAGAGAATCGATGTATGAACTTTAAGGTTAATCCGTAGAATGCCACGTAAAGTGTATTATCCCACTGTTCGACATTGTGTACTACCAAAAAATGTAGATACCTGAGATGTCGCATTTATCTATAAATATACATGTATTACTTCTTAAATGGCAGCACTGAAGAACTTCTTGGAAGGATAATGTTATGTTTTATTTCCTAATATGAAGCAACTATAAAAATACTCAGTACGTTCTTAAGGTTTGCATTTTGATTTTTTGATTCTTTATTTCCCAAGTTCGTGTCATATAATAGAACTGCTTAGCTATAACCTTGTTCAGGCACTGAGATCTTGTCAGTATGTATCTCAAGATTTAATAATTTTTTTCAGTAACTGCAGAGTTAGAGGGCATGCTTTAAAAAACCTTAGGTGGTCTCCTGGAGGTCAGTAGAGATACAGACATAATATATAGCTTCTAATTAGATGTGGGTAAACAGGAGCAGCAATTCACATGGATTTTGTTGATACTGGTATGCCTGAATTTAACAGTATTAGACAGAAGCTCAATTTTTTTTTTTTTACTCTAAGTCATAAAAGTATTGACAGATAACAGCTGAGAGGAGTGGTTGCACTGAGAAATTAGCTGGCATGCTGAAATTTATACTAGAAAGAAGCAGAAATGCTTTATAACACCAGACAACTAGTGCTAATTCCAGTAGTCTGGAGGTGTGGCAAATACATTTGTTTTAAGTGTTTTGAGTGTTCATCATCTTTTGTTAGCTTTTTTACTGAGGGTGTAAGAGTGGATTTAAGTAGAATTATGATGACAACTGCATGAACTTGCTTTCAGTGTAGTGTCATTGCCAAACTATTAAGGGTAATTTGAAAATAGGTGACTTAAAAAAAGGAAATATGTCTTAGAAATCTAACTTAGGTTGGTAACAAGGTCTTATATTTTTAATTGTGTTTATTCTTTGGACATGGAAAAACTAGATGAACTCTGAAAATCTGAGATGGAAATTTGTTCATAGTTTTTTCCAGTAAGTTTTACCTAATGGTTATTCATTCATTGTGTAGCATTTCATAAAGATTCTACTCCACCTGTTCACATTTAAACAAATGCTTGCAGTAAGATATCTGTGGAACTACTGGCTATATTTGAATGCCTCTTTATGGAGAAAACTATATCCTAAGTGCCTATCGATGCCTCACGATAATTAGTTTGAACTGTTTGCTATGGCATCTTACTATGCTAAGTGTTCAAACATTAAGAACTAGAGATAGTCTAGAAGTTCCTTCCAACCTGTGTTCTCTTGATTCTGTGACCTACAAAAAGGATTAAACTGAAAGATTAAATGAAAACATACTTATCTAATGATTCATCCCCTATGGTATGGTTTGAAGTGTGTATGTTAAGAATGTTAGAAATATTCAGTAGCTCTGAGACTACCTGGCAATTACCTCTTGAAGGTAACAGTTACTCTAAAAGTAGAGTCTTACAGTTTGGGGGGCAGCACAGCATAAAAGTTTTATCACTGATTTTGTTGAGAAAACTATCAGTAATAAGAATAGAAGATTGTGAAATGTATTAGAATAGGAATTGTATTAAGAAATGTCCTAATAAAAACTAACTTTGGTGTAAAGATTACTTAAGAGAAAATTGGAAGAGATATAAGTCAGAAAACCTGAGGAATATTATGTTTCTCATAAAACGATCGAAAAACATAAGGATATTTATACAGCTCCAAAATAATGAAGTTCTCAAGAGCTTTAATAACGTTTTTTAAAGTACAGCTTACTATATGTGGTAAGCAGTGAAACCACTAATATAATGTCGTGTAATGACACTTCATTCAGTTTTTGAGGGGTCTAAAGGAACTATCAAAATCTGTCATTCAAGTTTTGTAGTTTTCAGTGACTGAAATAATTTTTGTTTGTATCACCGTACATGCGTTCTGATTTATACCTGCACCGTAAACATTCTTTAAAAAATCAGGTAACATCTTTTTCTTATTAGGAAGAAGCACTGCATGCTTTCATTCAGCCTGAGATTCTTGATGGCCCCAATCAGTATTTTTGTGAGAGGTGTAAGAAGAAATGTGATGCAAGGAAGGTAAGCACTTTCCAGATCGTTTGTGGAAAACTATTTTTGCTAGACACTGATCCTGACAGTGGTAGTAACATAATAATTGTCTTTACTTTGTTTAGGGCCTGCGGTTCTTGCATTTTCCATATCTGTTGACATTACAGCTGAAGAGATTTGACTTTGATTATACCACTATGCACAGAATTAAACTCAATGATCGTATGACGTTTCCAGAGGAGTTAGACATGAGTATTTTCATCGATGTCGAAGATGAGGTAAAGTTTTTAGTTTTGGAGAAAAGTCTTTGACTTTCTTGAAGCTCCTTATTAAGGAAATCAAACTGTCAGTCTAATAAAGCTATTTAAACATTCATCTTCATAAAATTTCTTTTAGCTATGATAGTGTTTTAATTTGAAATTTCAATATATATCTGGATTTTCCTTCCTTTTTGAAAAGGAGTCATGTTCTCTAATTGATACAGGATTTCCATGCTTCCCATAAAGAAGTTGTTTCTGATTTCTTATCTTCACGAGAAACTTAAAAGCACAAGTTGCTAGGCTTTTCCACATCCTGCAAATCCAGCGTGCAGCATACTTAAATTTGTGTTTAAATCTGTCTTGCTTACAAGTGATAATGAAAATATTTTGTAACTTCAAATGCTGAAGTTAGTCCATAAAACATTAATAATTAATAAAACACTAGTCATTCTTACTGTAATACCTTGACCCTGTCCAGTGAGTTAAAATGGAAGACATCTTTTTACTGTGGATGAAAATACTTCTGGTCAAATCAGTTCTGATCAACGGGGTATGTTTTAATAGGACTTACTAGACCTACGAGTATTTGAATGAACTTCGTAAAAGGAATAGGCTAGTATCTGATATAAGCTTGCCATTTTGCAAATATTTTCATTTCTTGTTCCATGTAACTTTAAATGTTGTATGACAGTAGTGTTTGTCTTTTTTTAAGAAATCTCCTCAGACTGAAAGTTGCACTGATAGTGGAGCAGAAAATGAAGGCAGTTGTCACAGTGATCAAATGAGCAATGATTTTTCTAATGATGATGGAGTCGATGAAGGAATCTGCCTTGAAAGCAACAGTGCAGCAGAAAGAATATCTAAAGTTGGCAGTGAAAAGGTATGTTTAAAAAATGTTCTGGGTCTGGTTGGTATGGAATTAACTTCACAGCAGCCTGTATGATGCCAAATTTTGGAATTGTTACTAAAACTGAAAACACCAGTATTTTAGCTCTTGTTGAATAGTGCTTGTGCAGTGACAAGACTTGCTTTCTTGCTCTGCCCCTGCCATGATATGGCTAGAGGTGGGCAAGAAGCTGGGAGGGTCACATAGCTGGGACAGGTAACCCAAACTGATGAGAAAAATATGCTGAGCTGTATCCCATGCCATGTAACGTCATCTTCAGTAAGTTAAAGCTGGTGATCTGATGATCGCATGACGGTGAGTGAATGCCTTTGCATCACTTCTTTTCCTTTGCTTACTAAAATTCCTTCATCTCCACTGACAAGTTTTCTCACTTCTGCTCTTCTGGTTAATTCCAACATTCCACTCAGGGAGAGGAGAGAGTGATTGGGTGGTTGCTTAGTTGCTGAAAGGAGTCAGTCCACCACAAATATAAATAATTATAAATATAAATAATTGTTACTTAACAAAAGAGAAGCCTGCATTTTTATTCAAATTTCAAAAATTGACACAATGGCAAAGGAAAGCATGCAACTGATTGCAAAATGATACAGATGAGGCCAGGGAACTGTTAAACAATCTCATCCGGAGTTAATATAAAGAAATCAGGCTGCCAGTCAGCCTAGGCTAGCAGTCATATTTTTGTGGGACATAGTTGCTGAAGGTCTTAGAGAAACTTAATTGAGTTTTCTTGCCAGTAGAAAATTCTTTGAATCTTAAGTTTTATGTTAATGTATGCAATGGATACCTCAGGTACCCTCATTCAGTGAACACATTGGAAATTTGGCCAATAATTTTTATTCTGATTTGTTAGAAAGCTGATTGGCCATGACTGTTAATTTTCATTGATACTGAAAGACTTGGATTTTAAACTGTACGTCTGTTCATCTTTACGTTTACCTTAAACTATTTGAGAGGGTTTTTTGAGTGTTCTGACTACTGTCCACTAGCTGAAAAAAAATTACTTGATAGTCGCTTGATTAGAACAAGGACAGAGTATTGTAATGTATCTGATGCAAATGTCAAGGCCTACTTCTGACAGTAGCTTTGGCCAACTACAGTAAGTTTAGCTGCTTGTCAAGACAAAACAGGCTTAACAGTTACCTTGCCAACTTTTTGGGTTAAGGTATCTTAATGGATGCAGTATAATTTAAAGTATTTCTTCTATGTAATCTAAAAATACTTATTTCTTGTAACACCTATGTGAGTCAGTATTGTTCAGCGTTTTTTAATGTGTACACAGCAATGTGGTATGTCTTTTAATACCTATCTTTTCATTGATGAAAACGGTTCTTAGCATGTTCAGGGTGTTGTGAGGGAAGTAAATGAAGAGTGAATACTGAAAGCTGTTACTGTTTTTTTTTTGCATTATACGTTAAGGGGCAAAAAGCAGTACATAGCAGTATGGTAAAGAAGTAACAAATTCTAAGAATTACAAAAACATAGTAGATGCATGTATGGTTGGAATGAACCAATATAGTTCTGAGTCTGCTTGCCATCCTAATGAAAATGTTCATCCTTCAACTGAGCTGTAAAACTTGCTGTTCTATGGTTTAGGAATAGCCTTTTTTTTTTTTTTTTTTTTAAGGCACTGATAATTGTTTTGGTGGTTGCTCTTTGGTGTTACTGATTTTTTTTAAACATATGTAGTATGCATTTTCAGGGTTTGTTTTTTAGCCTGAGGATTATTTTCAGTAATGCTTAATGCAAGTTCATATCCTGTTGTGTTATTTTGCTATTTCCTCCTGGGTATGGAAATGAAATAAATTGGTATATGTTTCTGTTCTTGTATATCTTCACAGTCAGAGTTTGTTCAGAAAAGAAATAACACTAATGCATTAAGCTGGTTCTTGAAAAAAAGGAATGTATCTCAGGAAGAAAAACATGTATCCATGACTTAAGTTACTTGGTCTGTCTTGTCTCTCTCCGCAATACAAAGGGGAAATTTCTCTTCATTTCTATTATATACTCCTGTATAGTATTTAGCATATTGTAGCTCAAATTTTAAGTGTGTATTGCAGTAATGTATTTCTGTTACACAGATATGTTTTTTAATATACAACTATTTATATACTTGGGTTCATGTAATTGTTTTAGTAAAATCATTTGGTTACCTTTTCTTAATATATTTTATCATAACTTTTTCTTTTCTCCTCAGAATTCTCTACTGTATGAGCTCTTTTCTGTTATGGTTCATTCTGGAAGTGCTGCTGGTGGCCATTACTATGCCTGTATAAAATCATTTAGTGATGACCAATGGTACAGTTTTAATGATCAGCATGTTAGCAAGGTAGAAACAATTTTGTTATCTTAAGTAACATAAATGAACCAATGAGCTTGTATTTTTCATATGATTTTTCACTTGTGTTTAACAGTTGTTTCATTATCTTAAATGATTTGTAAATTTTCTGTGTTGTTTTTTTTGTACATTGTAGTGAAGGGTAGGTATTAGGTAGAATTACTTTCTTTAATTTTCTCTCCCTGCCCTTTCAGTTCTGCTTCCATCCACTGTCAGTGCTGGTTACAGATTTTAGCCTCTATCTTTTTGAGGTTGGGGGCTTTTCAGTTCTCTTCCTCACACCCTCCACCCCGAATTTTAGCATTGTGGTGTAAGTCAAAGAACAGTTCCCACTTGCAGGTAGCAATGTATATCAGCATGCCAATGTCATTTACTAGTTGTGAATTACACTGTGACACCAGTTTTCAGTGAAGCCCCTTCTGTGTGGTCTGTAGTTGCAAGTCAGATTTAATTTTAGTCCTTTTGTCTGAGCCATGATCTATTTCAGTCAGAAATCATGCAGTAAAACCAGAACGTAATAAGAGGTGTCTGGATGGTATTACAGCTGAGTCTACCTGGTTCAGTTGAGACCCTATAAGGGGAATATTCCCCATATGAGGGGAACAGTTAGTTGATCTTCAACCTTTGATTGTTCTCCTGTTTATTCAGTTTCCTTGTGTTGCCTTGTTTTTTCTGTAAGTGTAACATAGGATATTCTTTCCATGACAATTTAAGTGTAGTTCTCCCTCTATTGTAAGAGAAACTTTGTAAGAAATAGGCTCCAACATACCAGGCCTTATGGTGAATTCTCATGACATGCCATAAGATGTTGATACTGAGGGAGGGATGATTTATAAAGAAGCCTTTATTCACACACACACTGCTGGATTTAAAATTTGGCTTTCCTATATATGCTAAAAATACTTCCTTGCTTAGAGAAGTGTATTTGTAGATCTGTTAAATTCATAGTAAAATAAAGAGGCAGGTCACTTTGAATTGGATTTTTTTTTCACTCAGCAAATAAACAGATCTGAAATACCTTTTTTAAAAAAATGATTAATATTTTATTGATAAGTAATGACATTTTTTCTAATGAGAATAAATGCATATTGATTATTGCTAGTCTCTCTAATAATAATAATCTGATTTTCTGTTAGATAACTCAGGAAGATATTAAGAAAACATATGGTGGATCTTCTGGAAGCAGAGGCTATTATTCCAGTGCTTTTGCCAGGTTAGTACTGCAATATTGAATTCTTTTCTGGTGTTTAGCATAATCGAATGATTGACCAACATGCATGTGCTTAACATGTTAGCGAAAAAACAAAAATGGATAGAATAAAAGATGATTAAAATAATATAGTGTTTTTGAAAATCATTTTTGCTTAGCATGTTACTAAGATACATACAGCATAGTTCTTTACAGGGTGGTCAGGGGGACCAAACCGGCTTTTGAAATGAATGTTGTCCTTCTATCTGATAAATTCAGGTAACTTTTTTTTTCTTTACCAGCTCCACAAATGCGTACATGCTAATATATAGACTGAAGGATCCAGCAAGAAATGCAAGTAAGTATGCTTTGCAGTTCTTAACTAATAAGATCCTACTTCAGGAATAGACACTAACATAGTGTCTCCCTAATTTTTTTGAGGATGGTGGTATTGGTATTTTTAGGGTAAGTTAAAGTAGTTTTCGTATAGGGAGCCTTCTATTACAGCTTTTAATTACTCTTTTAATAGCAAGCCCTTGTGATCATTAGGAGGCCACCACAAACTAAACTTTCTAATTTTTTTTAGTATTTTATATATTGTGGATTTGAAAGACAAACATGCTGGGTGACACAAACTACAACTGTAATGCTGTACTAGTGCCTGCTTAATAATAGAATAAAAATACTGACTTTAAAATGAGTCAATAATGAGAACTTCTTAAATTTTAAAATTTTAAATGAGAATGTAATAATGACAGGTTAACATTTTATAACCAGACCTTATTTTTTGTTTGTTAGGAGGTAAGGGAAGATACTATAAACTACACAGTGAAAAACAGATTTGGGATTTCATGTTTTTTATGCCACTTATTTAATTTTTTTAATTATGCCACTTATTTTTATGCCCTAATTTAGTACACCAAGTTTTAGAGGATGACTAACCCCATATAATAGTGGGATAGTGGGCAGGCTGTTTATTTTTTCAAGTATGTCCCAACAGAAAAAGAGAACTCTATTTGGTTTCAAAACTGGAATATCTCTTTGGAGGCCTAATTTCAAGATAATGAATTTAATAGGGTTAGATTAATTTTGTAGGGCTAGGTTGCTTATACTACTAATAACCATAATTTTTCAGAATTTGTTTGTCTTTCGTGGATGTTTTTAAAAAATGTTTTTCCTTAAAAAAATCCATGTTTCTCATTTAAAATCTGAGCATACCTAAATGTTGCAGTTGGAAGTGAAAGTTTGGTATAATAGAGCTTTTGGTTTTGAGCTGAGGTTGAATTCCAGCATTTGATGAATTGATCACATGATCTACTCGTGCACATGTATATATGTGTGTGTGTGTATATGTGTGTGTGTGTATATATATATATATATATATATACACATATGCAAAATTTTATGTCCAGTAGAGGAGGGAGTAAAAAATATCCTTGAAAATAGCATTTTGTTTATCTTATCTTGCTGCTGTAAATATTTTAAAGTGGACATGAATGGTTATGTTTCCATTCATTTTTTAATAAAATTTTGAATTGAACCATGATGCTGAGGGTGACTACTAGTGAATATAAGGAAAAAATTTAGAAGTGCAAGGATAATTAAATTAGTTTTAATGACTTTTTTTTAATACAAACTAAAAATCAAAGCTTAAGCTGAACCTATTGAAAAAATAAAACTAACAAGAGCTGTAACTGCTTCTATATCAGTATATTTTTAAATCTCTTTGAGTAAATATGTCATTTCATGCCAGCATCATAATAAACACAAACAACGTCTATTTTTTGCAGAAATCTATTTCATAAGACAGAGTACTTTGAGACATGTTGTTAGAAATATTTCTCTTTCACTGTTTTCTCCATAAAGTTGAACCATGGTATTTTCTTTGAGGAAGTATGAAGGGAAAAAAAGCTAAGTATCCCCTAAACTCAATTTTGATGACTTCTAAAAATATATTTAAAGTAGCAGTATCTGAAGTAGATACTCTCTATAGGTTTGAAGTGGATTTAGTACAAGGAGGATACTGTTAAAGCTTTATATCAACTAATAAAATAGTAAGTATTAAGAAAAATAATAAAATTGTTTCAGTGTTTAAATGATTGAAACAATATTTATTCTGAACAAGAGTGACTTCAAGTTGTGTAAAGATTAAAAATAAATAAAACTTATTTTAATACCAGTAAAGAAAATCTTTAAGTCAAGAGCTGTCTTTGGAAATAGATTTTCCCATATATTTTGAGACTGATAATTGCCTAACAAGCAAACGAAAAAACTAAATTCATTATTTCAGATTTCTTGTATATGCCAAAACCTTTTTTAATTTTGAAAACTTGTTTGCTAAGTTGCTTGTGATAAGCATAGAACCAGTATTGTGAGACAACTGTTCTTTTTCAGTTTGAAGTATTGCATGTTCTTTCATGTAACAAATTATCATGAAGTACACTGAGCTGTATTAACTGCTGTATTTTATCACAATACAGATAATATTTTGGTTTTAAGCTCTTTCACTTTCTACAACAGACTTTTATAATAAAAGCAGTCTTGTGAGCAGTCATGATTATTAGACTATTTCTTTACAACAGTAAAACTTACCTTACTGATACTGGAATATTAACTTTCTTGTGCTAATAGCATTTTCTGCTATAGCTGATTTATAATCCCCAAGGGAAAGGGTTGACTTCAGTTCCATTTAAATCATTAAAAAGGGAACAGGACATGGTTGAGTGGGAAGTTTAGGTGAAGAAGGAAGAAACCAATACGGTTAATTAATGTGTCCATAATTCCTAAGATGTTACCCTACAGTGGAAATTTTTCCTTTTTTTATTCCTGACAGAGTTTCTTGAGGCACATGAGTATCCAGACCACATTAAACAATTAGTACAGAAAGAGAGAGAATTGGAAGAACAAGAAAAGAGGCAACGGGAAATTGAGCGCAACACTTGCAAGGTTAGAATTTCCGCTGAATAAAGTAACAATATGTTTCTATGTATTGTTTCTACTAAAATTATAAATTCTTACTACAGTGCAAGGACTTTTTTGTGTTAAATATATGTGTATTAAAATGAAATGTACACCTACTGGAAACTTCTACAGAGTAGAGGAACCTGCTAGAGGTAATTAGAGATTTTTGAGTTATTTCCCATGTGTTTAAAAAAAAAAAAAAAAAAACAACCTCTGGCCTGGGATCACTTTATTTCAAAAAAAATAAATAAATCAAAACTCCCAAATGTAGTGCTTTATGTAAAGCGTTTCATACTTAGATCTTTTCATATTGTGACTCTTTGTGTTATGAACTTTTTCATAAACTGACTTAAACTACTTCTTTGGCAGAAAGAGGGAAAAGATGTTTTTGACCACAGATTAGATAAGAACAGAAGAAGACACTTAAGACATATAAGCATATCTGTCAGCTAGTTTTCCTAAGAATCAATTGACTGTTAGGTTTTCTACATCTGTAAAATAACTTAGTGTGTTACGTAAAAACGGAATTTAACACTCATTGTCCCTGTGTGCATTTTGTTTTGGAGGGAGTATTTTAATTTGTATGCTCTCTGCAGTTTAAAGGTATTCTGATCATTGACATCATATCCCAGATTGCAAAAAGTTAGACTTCTGTAGATATTATAATATATATTAAATATATGTATATCCATATATGTATTTAATATACATTAAATGTATTTATATATCTACACATGTAGCCAAAAATATGTGTATATGCTTATATATATATATATATATATATATATATATATATATATATATATACACATGCACATTAGTGCTACCTACTGCACCTTTCGTGTTTCCTATCTGCAGTTGTATAACTAGATGAAAGGAAACTCTCCTACAGCTGAAAGCTAATTTCTGTATTTTGTTTCGTAGATTAAATTGTTCTGTATGCATCCTACAAAACAAATAATGATGGAGAACAAATTAGAGGTTCATAAGGACAGGACACTGAAGGAAGCTGTGGAAATAGCTTACAAGGTATGCATAACAAAATATTAAAATTGTGAGATGTAATATTTTCACACACATTTTCTGCTGTTGTATCTTCAGTCTTTGAATTTTTAATGCTGTGGCGGTGTTTGTGGGTTTGGGTTTTGTCTTCACTTTTTGAAGAGGGGTTGGAATTACTGACTTGAGTTAGACAATATGACCCTTATTATAAAATTACATTAAGAGCTGCTGGTAGACTCTCTGTAGCTTCAGTGAGTTGAGAGAATTCTGTTCATTTGTATTGTCCTAAGAATTTTGCATTAGATTTGTAATAAGAGAAATTTCAAGAAGCTTCCACCGTAGCTAATACAATAGCACCAGTTAGCACCAAAGTGTCACTTAATTTTTGCCTTCCGCAAGGAGGTAAAAGTTGAAGGCATGTATTTTTGCTTACCTACCTGTACTCTTTAGTTTTTGCCTTATGCATCTTTGACTCAGAGTGCAGGCAAGGATTTTGAGTGGAAGATAATCAGTGCACATGACTTCATCAGCCCTCTAAGATGCTCTTTGGTATAACTGATACTTCTCAATGTATTTCTGGAGCCTGTTTTTACATTTCCCTCTTTGGATTTTCATTCAAGTTTCTGTGTATATAATTAAAGTCATGTGTATGTAACATACTGTATATGTACATGTTGTGTTTTAAACACAGTTGAACTTGGTGACAGGACGAGGGGGAACGGGCTGAAGTTGCACCAGGGGTGTTTTAGGTTCGATATTAGGAAGAACTTCTTTACTGAAAGGATTGTGAGGCATTGGAATGGGCTGCCCAGGGGAGTGGTTGAGTCACCATCCCTGGAGGTCTTTCAAAGACGTTTAGATGTAGAGCTTAGTGATATGGTTTAGTGGAGGGCTGGTTAGTGTTAGCTCAGAGGTTGGACTTGATCTTGAGGTCTCTTCCAACCTAGAAAATTCTGTGATTCATGGATTCTTGGATGTGCACATACTGAGGAAAAACTAAGTTCACAAGTAAGCCATTATTTTTTGTTTGTTTGTTTAGCTAATGGATTTAGAAGAGGCTGTCCCTTTAGATTGCTGTCGTCTTGTCAAATATGATGAGTTCCATGACTACTTGGAACGATCGTACGAAGGAGAAGAGGATACACCAATGGGTTTATTACTTGGAGGTGTCAAATCAACATACATGTTTGACTTACTGTTGGAAACAAGAAGACCTGACCAAATTTTCCAGTGCTATAAACCTGGTGGTAAGTCATGTAATTATATATAGACAAAAATAGGCAAAAAATTATATATCGCATGGTGGCGTGAAAATAAAGCTTGTGTAATGTAGGACTTCATTATGATACGTGAGAGATGAAAAACTTTGATTTCATAAAATTTAGTACAGTACTCAAAGCACATGCTGTGCTGTGTTGCTATCGTGCTTCTTACTGAAGTTGGTCTAAAGTAAACTAAAATGTGTCAAACTTTGGAACACTTTTGCTTCTGGCATTAAAGTTAATCTGATAATTAAACTTCTGAAATTGGACACCTTTTTAAATTCTTTACTATTTGTATGTATTTAATGAAACCCCTTAGCCAGTATATCAGACAACTATATGTGTTTCCTTTGCCTTGTGAATTTTCTTCATATATCTGTAGGTTTGTTTTTCTTCTCTTCCCTACAGAGGTCATGGTAAAGGTTCATGTAGTCGACCTAAAGGCTGAATCTGTTGCTCCTCCAATAAGTGTACGAGCATATTTGAATCAAACCGTTTCAGAATTTAAACAGCTAATTTCAAAGGTAATTTACAATTGTTTGAGAATCTTATTGCAGAATTTTAAATCATTCTGATTGAAAATGTCATATGTATACAATGAAATTTTGCACCCTTTACAGGTCATTTATGCTGTGTATCCTGTCACAGGGTTTGGTTAGTTACAGTTGAGCCTGTCTGCCGAAAGGAGCAATCTGCTTCTTCTGCCCATAGTTCTACCCTGGCTTTTGCACAAGCTTAGCTACTTCCTGGCCCTGTTTCTTACTAATTTACCAGATAATCTGCTTTTTGGAGAAGCTAAAGAGTGAAGTTGATACTCATTTGGATTAGTAAGTTCAATCACCTCCCTGATTTATGCAATCAGCAGCAGAAATAGTGAATTGTTACCATATAACTGAAACAATGTGCAACTTTCCTTATTGGCTTCAGTAATTAAATTTGACATCTAAAGCTGTTCATAGTGTCCCTGCAAGCCCTCCTCTTCATCCCAGCAGCTACTTAAGATGTAGAATTATTTTTAGATGGTTGTAGGCCATGGAATCCATCTTAGTCCAGCGCTGCTTCCATTGAACAGGAAAAAGGCAACCATTTTACATATCTGTTCTGTGTAAATTTGTTCGGTGGTGGGTATAACTTAATGATACTCATTATGAAATGTGGTTTCTGTCTTTGAATTCAAACTGGCTAACTATTAAGCAAACAGTACACAAAACTTGGTTTACACCCTAAAGAATAGGACTGATTCCTTTATTACTAGTCACTCACATTACGCCAGTTCTCTGAGCCATTTTAGTCTTCTCATCCTATGGAAAAACTAACCCTTATGTGTCAAAGGATGGAGGAAAGGAACTGGGACTGAACAGGTTCAGGATGTTGGGATGTATTTCCACCTCCCACACACACACCCCTTCCTGGTCTTTGCAAGTCTTAAGTCAATAAACAAACCTTACCCTTTCCATATGATTAATCTTCAAATACTGGAACATCTATAATAATGCACATTACTTTACGCTGAATGTCTTATTTTAGGCTACACACCTGCCTGCTGAAACAATGCGGGTAGTATTAGAACGTTGCTACAATGACTTGCGTCTTCTGAACGTTTCCAGCAAAACGCTGAAAGCTGAAGGCTTTTTTAGAAGCAACAAGGTAGGTGCTGCAGTTTTTAAACTGTTCATGTATTTATAGACTTCACTGTTGTGTTGTAACAGGTAGGAATGTCTGTATGGAATTCATAGGAAAAGTCACTTTTTACTTTCCTCTGAAGTACAAAGTACTGTATTTTTTTTGATAATGAGCAAATACTGTGGTGCCAATGAATTCTGTAGGCTGTATATAAAACCTAGTGTACATAACAAGGTAGCACATGTTCAAAATCAGAAATCTGTGTGATACTTTGTGGCTAGAGTAATGGCTAAAAACTTTACAATGGAGATTTAAAAGTCAACTCTTAGGGCAAAAGGGTTTGCATATTACTATGAAACACAAATTGTTTTTAAATGTTCTTAACAGCTATGCCTGCTCTCAGAGCTAAAGTTTTTAATAGGCAAATTTCAAAGCTAAGAGCAAGTTTTGGGTGGGTCTTCATCTTAAATTCAGTAATTTTTACTGTGTAAATCCCCCTAGCCAAATCTATACTTTCTAAAAATCTTTTGAGTAAATGCTTCCGATTCAAGTTGTATAATAGAATTCTTCTGTTGGACGGGACCTTCAAGATCTAGTCCAACTGCCTGAGAACTTCAGGGCTAACCAGAAGTTACAGCATATTGAGGGGCTGCATTCAGAAGAAGAGTAACTTGGTGCTTAAATAATATTTGTCATTAAATGGCGTCTGTAGTGTTGGTCTCTTCACTATAATAGCAATAGCACATCTAGCAGTTTTGAATATCATTTGGGTTTGAAATTAAGGCTGAAGATCACAGTATCCTGGATGAGCAAAAATTAGTGAAAGCCGTAGTTTATAATTCAGCAAAACAGTGTCATTGACTTGTTATTCAGTTCAAAAACTTAAAAAAAAAAAAAAAAAAAAAAAAAAAAAAAAAAACTTTTCGCTTTCACGTGGTGGTCTTTGGAAAGAAAAAAGAGAAATTTGGTCCCTTGTTTTCTAAGTTGCCCTGTTGTTTACCCATGTATGCATTTAAATATTTCTTTTTTATGATGCTATACTAGAAAATAAAGACTATCTGTAGTTGTTGGCATCACTACTATTGTAATTAGTGTTACTGTACATATGAAGGGTGTACATGGAAGTGATACCCAAGTACACTTCAAAACATAAAGCTTCAATTTCCAAATAGTGCTTATTGTAGATGGTCGGTTTGGTTACAAGTCACTCCAATCTTAACATGACCATGAAAGTAAGGAAAACTAAGCTATGGACTTCTTAGTTTCTGTCTCTAAAAATCTATTTTAAAATTGTTGCTAAAAGATGATGTTGCTTATTGACATTATTTCTAATGTGCGCTCAATCCTATCTGTTTGCTTTTGTAGCTTTTAATGTAGTACTACATGATAAAAACACTGCTGTTTTGTGTTCAGGTATTTATTGAAAGCTCGGAGTCATTAGATCATCATGTGGCATATACAGATTCTCATTTATGGAAACTTTTGGATCGTCATGCAAATACAATCAAATTATATGTTTCATTACCAGAGCAGTCTCCTGGATCTCAGTTTAGACGTTCAGTTTATCAGAAGCCTGGTGGAGATTCAGGCAACTTGGATGAAGCTTCTGAAAGAGTAAAAGGACCTGTAGGCAACATGAAATCTGTTGAAGCAATTCTGGAAGAAAGCACTGAAAAGCTTAAAAGTTTGTCCCTGCAGCAGCAGCAAGAGGGTGATAATGGAGACAGCAGCAAAAGCACAGAAGCCAGTGATTTTGAAAATATTGAATCACCTTCAAATGAAATAGACTCATCAGCATCAGCAGAAAACAGAGAACTTGAAAACCAAATTCAGATTTCTGATCCAGAAAATCTTCAGTCAGAGGAAAGGTCAGATTCGGATGTAAATAACGATAGGAGTACAAGTTCAGTAGACAGTGATATCCTTAGCTCTAGTCATAGTAGTGATACTTTATGCAATGTGGACAATGCCCCAATTCCCTTGGCTAATGGACTTGATTCTCATAGTATCACAAGTAGTAGGAGATCAAAAGCAAATCAAGGGAAGAAAGAAACCTGGGACACAGCAGAAGAAGATTCTGGAACAGACAGTGAATATGATGAAAGTGGCAAGAGTAGAGGAGAAGCACAATATATGTACTTTAAGTCAGAACCGTACACTGCAGATGAAGGTTCAGGAGAAGGGCAAAAATGTATGTATTTTTTATTATTAAATGCTTTAAATGATAGTAAAGTCTAGATTACTTTAATATGCTTTGTTTAAAAAGTCTAATGAAAGCTTTGAAGTTTTATTTTTAATATGTAAAATTAACTTTCATTAAAGTGCAAGGATGAAGTGTGGTGTCACAGTCAGTTAAAATCTAGCTTAATTTTGGTCTTTCAGTCAGTGATTTGTACTTAAACTGTATGTCTTTTTGTTCTTAAGAATTTAAGTTGCATCTATCTAAGATAAATCTGTTTCCTTCTATAGAAGGTATTTTCTGAAGAACAAGCTGAGTTGTCTCCTAGTGAGAGGAAAAATGATTGCATTTTCTGAGGATGATTTGCCCGTTTCAGAATCAAGTTAACTACTGTGGTTCACAGAGCACTAATTCTGTTAACATTTAGATCTAAAAAACTGAAAACTCAAAACTGAGAATTCAAATGTAATCAATACTGATGTACTTGATATTGATCATATAATTCAGTAGACTGTTGCTTTTACATTGATTTAAACACGATAGGTACAATGAAACCTATGGCAAATTGAGATTGTGATAGTATAAGTTCAGTGTAAAACCCTAAGTACTTTAATTTTCATTAAAAAGATAAAATTTTAAAACAATGCTCAGTAGCTATGTATGTTTTATAATTAACATAAGAGTAATTAAAGAACAACAGGATATAAGATAAATATTTTGAAAGGCAAAGGTTTTCGTCTCAATCCAGAAATCCTGATGTAACAATTGATAAGGAATATTTTTGTCATTTTCTTTGTAAAGAAACATTTTCATTTTTCAAGTTAGGTTGAGAGATTTGATAGCAACTACTTAAAGAGTTTGAACAAAATGTCTGATGGAAGGACTTTTCTTTGTGGCTAATCTTGAGCTACTTAAATATGAACAGGTTTATAATTTAGTTAATTGCTCATATAGCAAGCTATGTCATGCTGTATTTCTAATTCCTAATGATCATAGTGTACTTTGTGGTGAAGTCTATATTGCAAATATTAAGAAACACATTTTGTAAAGATAAATCACTTACTTTGTTTCAAAATTTCACATAACCAGAATGTTTCTTTCGTATGTTAATAATAATAATAAAAAAAAAAGACTCAGTGAAAAAATTCCTTAATGTAAACTTGAGCTTCCCTTGTGGTACCATGTGGCCTTCCAGAACAGGGAACCAAACTTTTTAATCCTGAAAACAAGAGAAGAATTTGTGGCTTGTGCCTAGCCAGCCCTAACTTAGATGTGCTGAGTTAGATGTGCTGATTCTGTGTATCTCTCAAGACAGTGGAAGCCTGTAGGGAGTTATCTGCAAATGCTCTGTGTGACTGACTCTGTAGTCTTAGTGAAGCGAAGTTATGTATTCTTCATTCACCGATTGAAAACCAGAGCAGTTTTGGGACTGCTTAGTCCTTTCAAGACTGTCAGCCTGTGAACATGTGAAATACAGCAAAGCTTGTAAGGATTACAGTAAAACCTTCATCAGATGAAATGTAAATGTGGCCATTAACTAGAATTTCAACTTCTCTGTACTGTTTTGCTTCAAGTAATGACTGAATATATGGAAGTCATATTCTAGAATGCTTTTTTTTTTTTTTTTTTGTATCTCAGTGTTTTATGCTATTTTCATCTCCATTTTTACTTAGGGTTGATGGTACATGTTGATAAAAGAATTACACTGTCTGCCTTCAAGCAACATTTGGAGCCCTTTGTTGGAGTACCATCCTCTCACTTCAAAGTCTTTAGGGTCTACGCCAGCAATCAAGAGTTTGAGAGTGTTCGGCTCAATGAGACCCTTTCATCGTTTTCTGATGACAATAAGGTTATTCAGAAGTTATTTTGAATAATTAAAAATACATTGGTACAATATTCCCAATTAAATAATTTAATTTACAACTTTTAATTACTTGCAAGGTTAAATCACTACATTAGTCTTGATAGTGATACAAAATGTAATTTTATTTGTAGTTACTAACAGATACTCCTTCCTCTTTATAGATAACTATTAGACTTGGAAGAGCCCTTAAGAAGGGTGAATACAGAGTCAAAGTCTATCAGCTTTTGGTAAATGAACCAGAGGTAAGGCGTTGATAATTTCAAGATGAATAGCAATTCATGAAAGTTTTATTAAGTGCTTTAGCCAAGACTTTCTCAGAGATCTTGGAGAGGAAACAAAGAACCCTATTTTCTCTCTATTTTACTATAATTTTTTCTTGATTAAGTAAGGGAATTAGAGGCTGTCTTTGTTCATGTTACTCAATGTATGCAGCTGGAATGTGATCTATAGTATGCCTCTCAGATGTTTTTATTTCTACAATGTATATAGAGGACAAATGCAAGTAACTTTCGTTAAACTTATGAAAGTCGTGTGTTATTCTTTCCAAATCAAAAACTGTTTTTGTTTGTTTTTGCAGTTTTCAATAATAAAGTACAAATGTTACAATCATGGTTGGCAGGCAGTGCTTATTGGTAGATGTGGTAGGTTAGCTAGATACTCCTCTTTCTGCATAAGACAATCCTGAAGGAGTGCTGGAAACAATATTGTCTCTCTTGTCATAACGCAGCTCACTTGTAGCATCTTTTGGGACATGAAAAGTATAGAAGTTGATTTTACTCTACTGCAGTCTTCAACTTATTGAGCCCTTAAATTCTGATTTTACAGTTTGGATAAAACTAAAAATTATATATTAGTAAATCATAAGAGACTGAATCTGTACTGGTAATAGCAGGCAATAAGAGTAATTTAAAAATTATTTCCGATCATGGTGTTCTGGTCTATCTTACCAATGAAACCCAAGAAAGTGGCATATTTATTACCATAAATCTGCTCATTTGAAAATCTAAAAGTTCTTTTCAAATTGTTTAAAATGTTAATATAATGGTAGCAATTAGTAATTCAGAGACCAGACACTACTTCTGCAGTGGCTTGCCTTCGGATTTTGACTGTCAAAACATGGTTGATACACAATTTGATCCTAATTTTAATCAGACTACCTTGTTTACAAAAAGGCATTGTAATGATCATTTAGCTAGGTAAATGGGACTGGTCTCAAAACATGATCAGAAGGCAAATTTATGTATTTTTTTTTCCTCTTCTAATAAATTCTTTAATCATTTGCTATTTGTTTATAGCCATGCAAGTTTCTTCTAGATGCGGTTTTTGCTAAAGGAATGACTGTCCGACAGTCAAAAGAGGAGCTGCTTCCTCAGCTTCGAGAACAGTGTGGCCTGGACTTAACGATTGACAGGTAAAGAGACTGCAGTCAGGGTTGAAGTTAATTGATTAAATATAACTTTAAAGTTTATTTCTTCTCTGGTGAGAGAGAGGATATTAGGAAAGGAGCAGAAGCAAGTTACTATGGTATTTGGATCTGTGAATTGCAAGCATCAATTTAGCAATTCTTGGTTTTCATCTCATGTAGAATTATAGAGAGAATAAAATCTGTGTAGAAATGCCTGTGTACAACATAATTACAACTTTACATCTGAGAAGTTTTGTTCCCTGTAAGAACTATTTTCTTCAGAAAGAAGAGCGATAACTACATGTAAATCAGTTCACAAAAAAGCATTCTTGACTCCAGATGCAGGTCCAGTGTAAATCACTGCAGCAAAACTGTTTAGTGCATTATCGTAGGGTTTGATTACGGTACCATCTTTCTACTCCTTTGTCCATGAAGGGTATCAGTTATCTCATCGAGGTTGAACTCATTTTGAGGTCTTGATTCCACGTACTCCTTGCTGTCAATTTCAAGTTATGTCGCATGTACTGTGTATTACCTGACATGCTGTATTAATTGGAATTAAGAAAAACTTGTGAAAGCAGTAGGATCTGGTAGGCAAGCTGGTGGGGCCTTAACATATGCGTGAAGTCAGGCTGCAGTGAACCCTGGATGACAAAGTGGTCCTTTCCTGCTGAGATAACAAATAGAAACCTAGATGTGGACCAGGTATTTCTCCTTACCACACCATGACTTGGCCAAAGGATTTTTGTCTGCCATGCTAGAGTTATGTTGTCTAATGCCCTATAATTATAGGGCACGTGACAAAATATGACCACTTCTGTGCAGGAAAATCACTGCAATTAACTTTTTACTTTGTTTAATCTCATTTTAGTTATGTCATTATTTACCAGTATTCAAAGCTTATTTATTTTAGCTTGTGACTGTATTGATGCAGTAGAACTAAGTACATAAACCAGATACCAGTGCTCTTATCCTCCTCCTCTCCACTTCTTCCACAATCACATCCAAAAAAAAAAAAAAAAAAGGCAGGGATAACTGTAGGAAGCCTTTGGGAATATTCTGCTTATGCTGCATGAGAAACTGTTATCTTCTTCCAGGTGGTCCTTATATATTTCTTGCACTGAACAAGCATATACGGGTTTGTTTTCTTTGGTTGATGCAGCACTACCAGCCAATGGTGATACCTTGCTGTCAGGATTATTTCAGAATGTTAAAATCTTACCTGATAAACCTAGTCAAAAAAAATTAATAATAAAAATCAAGTTTTAATTCTGTGGCAGTGCAAAGTGGTTTTGAGCAGATAAAAAAATTACTATTTTCTCCTTCATTTATTTGCAGGTTTCGTCTACGAAAGAAAACCTGGAAGAACCCAGGCACTGTGTTTCTGGATTATCATATCTATGAAGAAGATATCAATATTTCAAGCAATTGGGAGGTCTTCCTAGAAATACTTGATGGTAATAATTACATACTATGAAGCGGAAAGTAAAGATCATGTTAGAGTTTTCTTTTTACGTAGAGAATATTGGAAAATATGCTTCCTTTTCTCCATATTTTTAAGTCAAATAATACTGAAATTGTAATAGCAGTTCATTAGGAAAAAAAAAAAAAAAGAAGAAGCAAAAGAACTCAAAATAAAAGCTTAGCATGAAGTTATGGGGGTTGTGTAAGTGTAGTTTTCCTTTGGCTGTGATGCACTGAAGGTCTAACAACGTTATCTTATGTAGTTGTTTGGAAACTTGTGGACATACTGTAACACAGTATACAGTATTGTGTTTTCATTGCACTTAAAGGTAGCTGTATGTTTGCCTATACCTTATGCTTTTATTTGTATTTAATTTTTGAACTATTATTGGTGACATTTGTAAATGTGTGCATGTACGTATATAAATTCTATAAGGCAGCACAATTGTTCAGTAATTTATTTTTCAGACAAAAGTGGAATAAAAACACGTCTTCTGTTATAAATTGATAACTTTTTGAACAAACATCACTCATCAAAATAATTTTGGACTTAAATTTTAGAGAGCAGATTTTTTTTTAACATTTGCTTAAATATTACTAAAAATACAGCATTTATGTTACCTTTGTATATACCCTTAAATTTTGGATTCTGTATGCAAAAGCATAATTTAAGGGGAAAAAAATAGGCCAACCTGTTTTCCCTTTTACATGTCTGTTGAGGGATAGATGTGGAACGTGTATTCCATTTGCTCAGAAACTTTCACAAGCATACCTGCCTTAAGGAAGTCTAATAGAACTGTTATTCCAGTGCCATAAGCTTTTTTGGACAGCTATAGTCAGTCATGGTATTGTACATCTTTAAGAAAATTGTGTCAAATCAAATATAAGAAATTGAAATGAACGTGGGAGGTTCAACTGTCCTGTAGATTATTCCTAGGGAAATATCTATCAGCTCACACCTGAATTAAAATTTCAGTTTAATTTTTTATTAGTTTCAGGTTAATTGTTCTGCTCTTTGCGTGGTGAGTTGGGTCTTGAGGTAATTACTTTTTAGCCTAGTGCAACTCACTTAGTTCACAGAATATTATAGTTAATATTATTTTATAGACTACAGGGCTTCCAAGTATTCTGTAGTATTTTGTGTAACTAAGGCTTTCCGAACAGCATGCTACTTTGATCTAGTTGTAGAAAATTCAGCTGTATCCCGCTGTTTTCTATAATTTGTATAATCTAGAAGTGAAATGTGGAAAGTTTTTATTGTGATAAAGAAAAGTGAAGCACTTGAATAAATACCAGATTTCAGAGGAAAGTCATGCAAATGTCTGGAGGTCAGCCTCTGGTTGGACGGTTAGCTATTTTCTGTGTAACAAAGTGGGTGCAATAGAGTGCATCCTAAAGAGGAATAAATGGCATTATTCAAGAGATGGTGCTTATGAAAAAATCTTTGAAATGAGGAGATAACAGTGAAAAGTATAATGAATTCCTGGTCCTTCCTCCCAGTTCTCTCCAACCTTTTTTTGGTAGGCTTCTTTCAACATACTTGGATGGGTTATTTAATATTTAATGGATATGTATATGTGTGTGTGTGTGTATATATATATATATATATATATGTATATATGTAGTGCAGTCTTCCATATTTGAATATGCCTATACTCCCCTTATATATATATATAAGGGGAAAACCCTTAATTTTAAATAAGCTATTTTGTGATGTTAATATAATATATTTCTTTCTCTTTCTTAGGAGTAGAAAAGATGAAATCCATGTCACAGCTTGCAGTTTTATCAAGACGATGGAGACCATCAGAGATGAAACTAGATTCTTTCCAGGAAGTCGTGTTAGAAAGTAGCAGTGTTGAGGAATTGAAAGAGAAGGTAAAATGTCTAACACGATGCAAGTTTATTGTGATTTCTGAAAGCCTTTTTGATGTCTTCTGTTGGGAAGCACAGAAGTATCGTAGCTACATAAACTTGTTCCTTGGTTGTTGTATTATTTTTTTTTCAGGAACTGAGAATGTCCATTTCTGTCAGCAAAAACATATGAATCAGCACCTTTACTACTTAGTTTCATGTAATAGGCATTTGTCAGAGTATTCAGGTGAACACATGCAAAAAAAAGTCATATCTTGAACTTTAGGAAGCATAATATTGAACTCAACCTCTGTCTCATCCTTGAAAAACATATGAAAGAAAAATTAAACTATTGTCATCCTGTTTTTTTCCAAGCTATTCCAAAGTTATTCCAAAATACTAAACCTTTGTGCCTCATCATATTTGAATTTGACCTGTTGTTCAGAGACAGTGTAATTGTAGCAGGTAAATTGAACTATATTTGAATTACAAATAAATATGGGTTTAGTATGCGTTTTTCTCTTAAGATCAGAACCTTCTAATAGGCAAGCAGATGTGCTATGCTAGCAGAGTATCTCATTGAGAATTTTTATTAGTCTAGTTTGTTGCAGGCTTCTTAAAAATGGTTGTTAATACGTAGTGATACCAAGATGAAAGAAACCCACCGTGGATGGTGATGACAGCAGAAATCCTATTCATCATTTATAAGATAGGGGTTTGTATATATGCTGGGAAAAGGAACATCATTCAGCTTTTGTCTTCATTTTTAGCAGAAGTGAGAGTTGGCTTTTCCTTTCTTGCAGGGAGCAACTTTAAAGCCTCTTGGAAGGAATGCTGCTAATTTTTGCTCACATCAGTAATTTGAATTTGACACATCTGTGGTAACAGTCAGCTCTCTCCATTCAGCCAAATTCTGTTAGCAGAGTAAGGCTAATGTGTTTCAGGATTTTTTCTATATTTTGTTAGTATTTTTTTATTTAGCCTAGTTTCCTAAGGAAAGGGGAGTTGGAAAATTTTACTGGCTGTTAGTCTTTTTTCATTGATTTCATGATGAGAACTAACACATCTGTTTTGACAGCAGAGTTTATGGAGGCAAGAATCTTAGAAAGGAGATCCACAAATTTTGGGGGACTAAGAAGCCAAGGATAAAAATCTATCTAATTTAGTGTGTGCATTGCCATGGGCACAAGACTGCGGCCTGTACTTCAGTTAAGGGCCAGGCAGCGATAAGCCTGTGTGCATCATGCAACTGCTCAGCAAAGGTGACATCACTGCAGCCACTCGAGGCAGAGCTGTGTGATCCTGTGAAGGGTACTAGGGCAGGGCAGTAGGAGGGGGAGGCAGGAGGGATGATGCACCCTGTGCACTCAGAGATGCATGCAGGGAGGAGAGCAGTTAAAAGTGCTTGTTGGGTAAGGGGTGGGTGGGTATCATGGTAGGGAGTGCAGGTGTATGTAGATGGAATTTAGGCATACAAATTTTGAATTCACTTGCTTTCAGATCCACCTGATTGTAGTAGCTTTCCGTGGATACAGTGAAACTGACAAAGACCTAGACCTGGGTATAGAGGTTTAAAGTGAGGCAGCTGGTCACTTTGTATCATGGAACTTGGATGTTATTGTTTCTATTTTAATTTTTGTCACCTCCCTGTAAAGAGACAAACTTGATGAAACTCTGTCACAGCAAGTGTCACTTGTGTGACATTGTAATTTGAAAAATACCTACTTCTAGATTTGACAGGTCTATTGACTTAATGTAGATTTGGCTAACACTGATTTCGAATAATAAATCAATCTTTTTTTTTTCTACTTCACAGCTGAGTGAAGTAAGTGGAATACCCGTGGAGAATATAGAGTTTGCAAAGGTAAGTATTTTTTTTAACACTTTATTGGCGTGAATGTGTGACTGTGTATTTTACTCAGTAAATAATTGCTTCTTCTCAGGGTAGAGGAACGTTTCCTTGTGACATTTCCATACTAGAGATTCACCAGGATTTGGACTGGAATCCTAAAGTATCAACATTGAATGTCTGGCCTCTGTACATTTGTGATGATGGTGCAGTAATATTTTATAGGTATGTATTTTATTACAGTATAATAATGCAAAAAATCCATTTAAGATTTGAGGGGTGATGTAATCAATAGAAGCTTAAAAATATCCTTCCTTTTTCTTGAAGGAAAAATGCTTCTGGTAGATGGTTGAAACCATTGAACTGGAATATGTATGCGTCTCTATTTCCTACAAAACCAGATATCAACTGTTTTAAGAAAACAAACACTGTTCCCTTTTACTCACTTCTTCCTCACAAATCATTGAAAATAATACAGAATACAAAAGATAGTTGCTATGCTTGAGTGTGTATCTGGATTTAATCTCTTGAAGTGGAACCATATCCTTACTGGAGTCTGAGAGTCATGATAGGCATTAGAGAGCAACAAATTTATGTTCTGTGTATGTGAAATCAGCGTGGTTTCTTTAGAAAAGAGGCTACCAGGATTAAAAATTTTAACATGAAAAACATTAATTAGCTGACAGTAGTAGCCCAGAGGCAGTTTTTGAGGACCAAGAGCTTTAATACTGTAATTTCTGCTAGACTTGGAGAGTGAGGGTGGAATGTAATTAATATGTTCCTTCTACAGTACTACTCATAACGTGAATTTGAGGAAACGCTGGTTGATAACATACTGGCCTTAGTGAAGGAAATTGGGAGAATAGCTGGTAGTTTCTAGTAATGGCTGGCTGACATGCTGCTTCTACTGCTGGGGCTGTGACAGGATAAAGAACAGTCACTTGTAGTTGTTTACAAAGAATAGGAGTAATCAGGTAGATTGAACAAAGGCTTGTTTCTTGCTGCTTTCTGTTGAGTATGCTGTCAGTTAAAATACTGAATGTTGCTGTTAGAAAAGC
The DNA here is from genome assembly GCF_964035555.1 of Netta rufina. NCBI lineage: Eukaryota > Metazoa > Chordata > Aves > Anseriformes > Anatidae > Netta > Netta rufina. The sequence goes on along the minus strand of NC_140128.1, from coordinate 1,386,826 downwards.
AGTTTTGGATTAATGTTAGTCAATGGAGAAGAGGAAAAGTATTTGCATGGAATATTACGCTTAGTTTTGTTACTTTACTAGGCTGCTCTAACAGGAGAGAAAATACAGAAATCTAATTGTCATTGTATTAAATTTAACCGCTTTTTAACGTATTTTTATTTTTAGGGATAAAACTGAAGAATTAATGGAATTAACAGATGAACAGAGAAATGAACTGATGAAAAAAGAAAGCAGCAGGCTCCAGAAAACTGGACACCGCGTAACCTACTCTCCTCGTAAAGAGAAAGCACTAAAAATATATCTGGATGGAGCACCAAATAAAGATTTGACTCAAGACTGATACTCGCTATAGCATTTTCCCTGGGGGATTTTTTTGTTCAAAATAAGAAGGTTCACTACTATTGTGTAGTGCCATTACGGCAGGACACTCATTAGGTGTAAAGCGCTGACACCAGCACTGATTGGGCTGTGTTACCAATCAGAAGTGCAGTGCCCTGTTGGGTCACTGTTTGACTTGGAATCATGTTGTGCACTATAGTCAAATGTACTGTAAAGCTAAAAGGGATGTGCAAATAAAAGATTAGAACTAAAAAGTGGGTGGGGAGGGAAATGAGTGGAAATTTTTTTTGAGGACAGTGTGCACATAGTAGCTAGTGAAACTAGCCTCAAACAGGCTACTCATAGCTTAATAATAAAAGCTGTGCAAAGGCCATGAAAGAATCCTTTTGTTTGTTTCACTGATACACACATTACCTCATCAGACAGTCTGAAGTAAATGTTAACACATTGGTTATGGAAAAGCAGCAAAAAAGGGTTTAAAAATGTAATGGAAGTGCTACAAGTGTACAAGTCTTGAGAATGTTTTCCCATAAAACGGGTGGTCTGAGAGGTCTGTAGAAAGCTGCCAGCCAGGGTTATTTTGTTTTTGCAGAAATGCTGTTGAAAGGTAAACTTGTTTTTTAACAGGTTACAGAAGCCCGATGAGCAGCTCTATTATATTGCATCCAATGTGTAAATAAAACTTGCCCTATCCATTTAACAGAACTGCAGTTCAGCTATTTACCATGGTATTTCTTTTCACATATCAACATTCATTGTGTACATTTGAAAGTGTAGTTACCTATTTAAATTTGTATTCCTTTTGTTTGATAATGCTGGGTACTTTAGGGTTGTATTCCCCTTGTTAATGAAGTTTTTTGTTTTGTTCAGCTACTCTTTTGTACATTTTGTTTTTGAGACTATTACAAGTTCACATCTTCTCCACCTGCTGAAAGTCATCTTATTTTTTCCTGGAGTTGATTCCATAGCTATTCATAGTCAAATATGGGGGCAATCTCTAACACCTCAACATATAAACTTGGTATTTCAGGTTGTGGTGCAAAGACTTATGCAGTCAACATGATTTCATCGCAAAGCCTAGGAACAGCAATTTTTTGCTTTGGTCCATAAAGATCAATAGAGAACAATTCTCCTTAGTTTTTGAAAAAACACCTAATTTATAACAATCAAAAGATTTTGGTAAACTTTTTCATGCCAGATGCTGTTTACAACAATGAACATGCCAATAAAACATTTGTTCATTCTGTTGCATTTTAATCATTAAATGTTGTGGTTTTTATTTGAAAAATGGCAGTTATTTCATGGAAATAGGCTTTTCCAAGGCAATTCCAGAATTTTAAGTCTGTATATTTGTGTATATATGTGGACATGCCATGCACAGAGTATTATGGGAATTATTTTGTAGCCTGTCTGCTGTTCCCCCGGATTTATATACGCACTGCATTTTTTTTCAGTTGTTTTCTTTTCAGAATTTAATTCCATACCAGTGAAACTGCTAGGCTTGGGATATGATTGGCAGCTAAGTTTTGGTCCAGAGAGGAAAAAAAAAGAGTCTGAAGAAGGGAACTTCTGGTTTTCTGCTTGCTGATACACAGTAACCTAAAAAGCCTGAGGAATCCAACAGCCTGAGAACCAGGCACTGCTGCACAGAGGAATTCCCTCGTTCTTCCTTTTCTGTTTAAGCTGTGACACTTCATGTCCCACACAAATGAGATGGAAGCAGAAGGAAACATGGTGTGAGTACCACCCAGTAGGTAGAATAGCTTCATTGAACTGCCACTTATGTGTGTATAGGCTGCTGAGGAATCCTAGAGTTGCTGGAAGAGGTAGAAGTAGTAGTAACTAAAGAATACCAAAAAATTGCTTCATCTTTAGCCCCTTTTTAGGAAACTTTAGTTAAACACCTTTTTAAATAAATTTTAACCCTGTAAGTCTTGATTGAAATCTGGACAGAGGACAGAGAGGCATCTTTATAATGATTACCTCTCCAGTGGTACAGTTCCTTCTATGTATTTGTATTGGAATATATTCTGGGTTATCTGGGGAGATACTTAGCAGCATCAGCTTTACATTCCGATAATTATGAATTTGTGCATTTTAAAGAAATGAAAATCCCTTGAGTTTCTAATTAGTAAGATTTCTGCAGAGTTAATCTGATTTCTGATAAAGTCAGGGACTGAGGCATCAGGAAACTTGAAGGGACTATAATGGTATCCTTATATAGGGTAGTATTTATGGACAGTCCTTGCTTTCTTGAAGTACTGTTTTTAACAGTAAAATCGCAATGAAATTTAATGCCTTCTGATTGTATAGAAGGGTTGTCTCTAAAGCACTGGAATTTTGCTTGGGATAGAAGGAAAGGTAAATTCATGGTACCATGTCAGAGAACATGTGTATGTGTTGGATTGAGACTTGGTGGTAGGAAAGAATCCTTAAACTAAAAGCCAGGCTGTTCTGATGAAATAACCTTCTTGTTCATAATGATAATTGTTCACATTAATTCTGCCACACAAGGAATTTATTGAAAAGCTTTCACAGACCTGAAGTGGTGAAAGACTTGAAGGCTAGTAGTGCAGTCTGCAACTCTTTTCGTGAAGTTATTGATGCTTAGCAGTTAAGATTAGACTTAAGCAGCAGGGGATGGTATTTGGGAAGAAGCTCCATGAAAAATTATTTGTCTGGAGCCTCATGACATCTTTCAACATATCCAATAATAGTGAAATCTGTACATCCAAAAATCATTAATGGTGTAAAAGCCATCATAGCAAATGGCTGAGATAGCTGGGAGCCAGGGCGTTTGATGGATTTGATTTTGCTCTTAGCTTAATACTGATTTCTTAAATCAATGACCTGTCAACATGGTAATGATGATATTCATATTTTGTTACACACAGATTGTAATACCTATGAAGTGTATTAAAAGCATGAAACACTTTAAGAATCTTCTCTGAATGTAGATAGTCAAGTGGGAGAAGTATAAATCTCTGAACATGAACAAGAAGCAATCTAGGTTGACTCACTGCTCAGAGTAATCAGTTTGTTTGCTGCCTTTTTCTCTCAAGAAGACTAAGTGAAAACAGAGTGCAGTTTACAGAACCCTCAATTGATCTTACGCAAGAAGGTGTGTTCGTAGCGCAGAGAGCTGCCATACATGGCACTGCATTTAGCTCTAACTTAGGAATAGCCTTGTAACTACAGCTGAGCTATTCTTCTATATATTGATATTTATATATTTAGTGTACAATGGGAATCTATATTCCTTGTATTCAGCCCATTTAGCTGTTTGTTCTGCAATTTTAAATAATAGATTTTGCCCTTGAGAGATAAAGCCCTGGGCAGTCAAGTTTAAAGCTTCTATACAGAAAGCAATTTGTTCTTGTATGCATATAAGTGCACGCTTATACGGAAAAATGTAGACTTTTTCTAACGCAGTGGGGTCATACTTCCCTATGTAAGTAAAAAACTCAAGGGATATACTCTGTAGCTATGGAACACCATTTTTCAGTCATACTGAAGTTTGCTACAGAACAGATAACTTCCATTGTACACAGCTGAAAACATGTAGGTATATTCATCTAAAAAGGTAAGCAGCCTTTCTTTCCATCCTTCCTTCCAAGATGTGTGTGATGGTGGTGGGGAATATAAAATCTGTATGTTGCAGCTTCACCTATCACATTTCCTACAGGAAAAAAAAAAAAAAAACACTGAAACAGCGTAAAATAGATGTTCTTGTTCCAGAAAAATAATTCCAAATATATGTGCAGGAAATACTCAAAGGTAGCTTGTATAGTCCCTATTAATTTAAGATTATGTATGTTTGTTTGTGTCTTTTAGTGAGTACAAGTTCTGATATATTTATTTCTACCGTACTAGGGAAAAGTACTAATCCAAAAGAAACACTGATATCTTATTTGTCTTTGGAAGGTTTGGTCCAAAGATGGAATTAATTGAACAAGAATTTGTACATGCGGGTTTGCACAGAAAAGGATGCTTAATGAAGATGATGTTTATTGCACTTCTATCCAGCAGTATGTATTGTTCATATAAGCAAGACACTAGACAAAAAAAATTCTAGAAATAACTAAACTGGAGTTTGGACTTTATATCTCATCTCCCAGAAATGGGTCATGAGCTGAGTCAGGCTCAGACTTCAAACCCACTTGGTCCTCCAGACTTTCTAATTCTTTACGTACTTCCTGAATGACACTGCTCTCTTCATAATCAGATAGAATATCTCTGGGTATCAAACTCAGAAATGGCATCTCATCCATGATCGAGGGATCTTCTTTTTCATTGTTTCTGGTTTCATTGGAGGACAGTTCACACACAGATGTAGTACTGTGGCTGTTGAAAAAAAGAAAAATACCTGGTCATACAGTACATTTTTCATGTTATTTTTGTTAGTTCCTTATTAAGATTTTTCTTTTTCTCCACGCATGAAAGCATGCTATGTGCATAAGTTCATTAGGTGCTAGGTGCATAAGTTCATCTATGGTGGGTCTGACAATTTTATAATCTGATTATTTTAACTCTCCAGCTTAACAGCTTAACAGCTGGAGAGTTAAAATGAGATTTCTACATACAGTTGGAGCCAAATTCTTAATAGCATAATATGTTTGATATTGGGACACAAGATGGCAGTGGACTGCAGCACAATCTGTCCCTTCTGCCACAAGCAATCTTGACTAATCCTTTCTGTTAGTCATAATACCAAGTTAAGATTCTGTACCTTAAAAGGTATGCAAAAAAAGTCAGTGTTTGTCATTGAAGTAGAACGAACTGGGCACAGAAGGAGAGAGACTTTAATCTACATATAATTTACATCTCTATCACAGCTTAGCTGTCTTATTAGAAGTTAAAGCAATGAAAATAACAGTGGAGTAACAAACTTGGGGAGTTTATTACACAGGTACCACACAGGTGTTCCAAGAATGCTTGTAGTGCAAAACTGAAGTGATCTCACTTTTTCCTAATGGAACTGTTAATAATGCAAATAACTGTTCTTTTAAAGAATGATTAAAGCCATGACATATTAATGTTTTAGCTTCTAGCAGAAAAATATGGGGTCAATCTGCTGAATGTTCCATGAAACTCACAATAATACTGAAAAGGTCTAAAGGTCTGTTACAGTATGAAGTGTCTCAAGTCTGAACAGCAAATCTTAAGTAGGGAAACTGGTTTCTCTGGCTAGTTTGAAACTGAAGGAAAATATAAGCAAAGCTACCTGTTTTTGCTACGTTAGAAATGACCTGTAAAGCTAATCATTAGTACAGAAACATGCCTGTTCATACCTGCTGCATGTTTCTGTTATGTAAGCAAACAAAACATTGAACAGAAGCCCAATCTACCAGAAAATTGGTGGACAAGAGCTGTACAATGGAGAATGAAATCAGAATGTTGCTTCTAAACAGCTGTTACTACTACTTTGATTAAAAAGCAGTACCAGCCTGATACAAACTTCATACACACTAGAAATAAGGCTTTGCCAAACTCAATTAGGCACGTGTGTGTGGGAAAAAGCAGTAAGTTTGAGAAAATTTCAAAGCTACTGATGAGAAAAGCCATCAAAACTGTGTGAAAGAATCTGCAAGTTTTATATCTTAAAGAAAACTATATAAGCAATTTTCTGGCTCAGTTTTGATCTTTACCTGTGAGATTGGCAGACCAAGCCACTTGCACACGGACACTGCTCAAGTACTCCATCAGGTTCTAGTTCCCAGGTGATCAGGTTGAGAAGTCTGTTTGAAGGATCATGGCAACGTTCACCTTCTTGAGGTAATGGAGTGCACACAGGAAATAGCAGTTCTGCATGCCAGAGTACATTAATTTTATGAGAAGTCATTAACTGTCAGCTAAACTGAGATGACTTAGTATGTATGTCCATATACAAGAAATAAAAAAGATGGGCTTGTTTTTTAAGTCCCCTTATATATTAGGGAGCCATAACTTAATGTTCTTTCCACTAGGTGGGAGTAAGATGCTTTGTTTATGCTTAATGAGTAAGATCCATTCCTGCCTCATCACAAAGAGACTACTGTCAATACAGTGGTACCATACAACTCCTTCCACTGGAGATTTCAAATACTATTCTAAACCCAAGGCAACTACTGACATTACAGTGAATCCTTTGCAATGCATACTGTTGTTTAAAATCTGAATGTAGAAATCTCTATGGCAGAACTATTTATTTTTTTCTCAGAGGTTTCAAATGCAATTGTTCAGACTAAAGCAGCCAGGTTACAAAACCTACAACTTAGCCATTTAATTTGTTATAAGAATTCTACAGTAAGTAGGTGCTTGGCATCCTTCTTTTCTGTACATTTAAACCTGTATAAGGAATTATATAGAATAACACATGGTTTTGGGTTTCCTGATGCTACTAGCTTAGTGTCTATTTTGAATTCTGCTCTCCCAGATGTTCCTTTCAAATCTCTGTTTTCTGGTCTTCATTCACCTCACTTTTTGTGGTATGGTACAATAAAATGGGGGAGCTCTGAATTTTTCTGTAATGAGTCATCAATATATGTATACATGCAAAATATATACACGCTTCTAATGTGTATGATTCATTGGTTGCTAATTCCAAAACAGATTCTATCTTGAATAGTGAATGTTCCGTGGCTTACTACAGTTTTTAAATAATAATAATAAAAAAAAAAAGTAGATACAGTCCAGTCTGTATTAGGACAACCTTCTCCAATGTTTTACTGATGGAGAAAGGCCTTCAGGTTAGGCCTTACTTCCACTCACACCTAACCTGAGAACCTAAAGAACTGCTGAAGCAGGCAACTGTAAAGAAGAAAAATTATTTGCTGTTAATTGACAATTCTGATAAGTTTTAATGATTGTGATCCATTAAGTTTAGTCAATCTTCTTACCTATTGTGTTGTTCCTTCCTGAGTTACATGTTTGTACTGAATTTCATTTCAAGCCAAGCAGTAACTTATACTCAAAATTACTGTGAACGTATATAATAATCACGAAGACATCTTGTTCAAATTCCATAGGAGATCAGAACTACAACAGCCATTATTACCTTCACAATAGCCAAGCCTAGTACTAAAGACACTAATGGATGTGTATTCGTGATTTACTCAACTTTACAACACCAGCAGAGGTTTGAAGACCTATATGAGGAAAGTAATAGGCATTTATAGAAGTGGTCTTTGTCTCATTTCAGGATCAGAATTTACAGAGAAATCTCTAGTAAAGCTTAGCAAAACATAGATGTGTTAAGAAGGTACCTCATGAAGGGGAAAATAAGCCACAACTGCTCTAAACAAAGCTTGCTGAAAGCAAACTAATTTAGCTTGGAAGGTCTGTGCTGTAATGCTCTGAATTAACAAGGAAAAGCTGAACAGACCTACTTGCCTTTAGATTTGGTGCTTGAAATGAGCTTTTTCCTTCTGAAGTGCCCTTCCAGCCTGATCCACTAGCAAGCTGAGGGTGGGACAGGCACCCCAACTATTGGTGAATGGACAAAGTCATCTGCTGCTCATAGCAAGAACTAGAAAAACAGCAATATAGAAAAGTATCTATGTGGAGTGCTAAGAGGGTTAGACTTGTATTCTGTTACTACTAAATTATGGTGAACTAGTGTAAAAGCTGTGAAGAACCAGTGGGTAGTAAACAGTAACAAGCTGGACCCTGACCAGGCAGGATTTAGGATTGATATCAGGTCTGGTATCTTTTTCTCATATCTTGTTCTCCTCTCCTTCCTTTCCCTTGTAAATCAAGTTTCATGTTCCAATGTGGACTGACAGCATAGTCTGGAACATTGTTCCATTTGTCTGTCCAGTCAGTATTGCATAGAGCGCAGTACCCTGAGACGCCTCATATAAAACTCTCAAGTATGAAGACTATCTGTAGCCTGACGCTGATGGTCTACTAATTTAACACATTTTAAATTCTGTTTTTACTATGCTGAATGAAAATTTGACATAGATCTCTGCTTCTTTTAAATGATCCTTTTAAGACATCAGATTTTTGTGCTACTTGTTCTGTTCTTCTCTCTAATGTACAGTGTGCTTTTCTTTTGCTGTTGTGCACTCCTATCAGGCTGTTTCTCACTCCTAATTCTATTAAAGCTTTTCTAATGAAGTTAACACAGTGCATGCCCCAGGCTAAGGCATAATGACCTACTGGTTCCATAGAGGTCTATCTGCTTCACCTGAGCAAAAGAGCTAAATATTAACACTCCTGTATTATGAAATTAATAGGATAAAAAGCAAAACCACTGTACCTTTCTGAAAAGCACAGCACATTCCTGGGTTGCAGTCTTGTTGGTTCTCACAAATGGTGCCGTTTTCTCCTTTTGAGGTGGCTTTCTTGCACTCGCCCCAAACACAAAGCTGGTCTCCACAGCATTCAACATCCCGTGAGCAATGCTTGCAAATGGAAAAAACATGTGACAGCTGTCGCTCTAGCACTAATTGCCTGTATCAGTAGACAGCTAAACGTGGATTTAGACCTCGTTCTTGAAGGCAGCTGCATGGATGTGGCTTAAATAATGTAACATTTCTATTGTTTAAACAGAATTGCTTAGGTTCTCAACTTCTAGCATACACCAAAGTATTTACTGGACAGGCACATCTACAGTAGAATAATGGCACCCCTTCTATACTATTATTCTTTCAATCTTACAAAATCTAAATTGTTTTTTAGCTCTCATATGAAAATTAGTCAGCAGCCAGACATCCTGCAGTGTAATGTGTACTTCAGGGCAGACTTTTGCAATCAAGGAGAAAAAATAAATGAAACATTATCAATGGAAACCATTTCTGATTTTTCCAATGTTAAATGCAGTCCATAATTTACAATTTGTTAAGAAGGATTGCTTTCAAAGAGCAAAGCAAAACAAAATCTTAAACTCCAATTTTTAGTTGTAATAAGAATCAGATTTCATTTGTAACCAAGATACAAAAAAAATCTCTGGAAAAAAAATCAGAAAATCAGAAGTGTAAATCTCTACCTGAGGATAGCTTTGTATGACAACTGTCCCTGTGTTTCAGCTAATACACACAGCTAATAAATCAACCCAGCGAAAGCACTGTGACTTTTTTTTTTTTTTTTTTGTCAGTGTAAAGCCCTTTCTGGGCACCCATACAAAATCAATTTCTTTCACAGTGGATCCCACAGGAGGTACTTAACACTGGGTAAGTAGTAGGTCTACACTGCCAATTATAAAGACAAATATCTTGTAATTGTGAGGGGTCTAGGTCAGGAAGTTGATCCAGCCACCTTCACTTTCACACTTCACAGTCAGTTCACTTCACTGAACTCACTGTGCAACAGGAATGTAGCCAGGACCAAATTTTTATTTTTTTCTACGAATGCTCTACTGAACACTGTATGGAGAAATAGGGCTTTTAGGTTTCAGTTACATCCCAATTGATTTTTAATGACTCCATGTTAACAAGAAAAATGATCCGTTTTAACACTTTCTAAAGTATGAATGAGCTTTCCTAATGACAAAAGATTGATAATTCAGGACTTCCATTCAATCTACTAAAGTCAATACAGCTTCCTGAAATTATCGAGAATTTAAAGCATTTAAATCATTTACATCGTTTCAGGAAAAGATGTTAATCGTATCGATTACAGGATTTTACTGCAATGCCAGGATTTTTCAACTTAATGGCCTGTAAATGCTTTGAACAACAACTGTTTCACAAGAGGCCATCAGCAGAATGTAGGTGAAAAGGGACAGCTAGATGAAGGCCGTTTTCAGCTGATTGCTCTTAAATTGTTTTTTCACTGCGAAGAAGCCTGAGCTTTTCAGGTACCTGTCACCTACACAAGATAACCGAAGCATAACTATTGCCAAAAACACTTCTGTTATCTCAAAAGACAGGAATTTACTGCTTCCTAAGGTTCACATATTCAAATAATGTAACCTTATACCTTAGTTGTGATAACAGGCAGGGGAAAAAAATGCTATGTATCTACTAATACACAAAGCTGTGCATCTTCTTAGGTAATGATTTTAATTTATTGACGTTAACACCAAGAATTTACACAGTAAGTGTTTAAAGACTACATAAAATCACGAATCACTTCAGAACTTACTTTATGTTGGGTTTTACAGAGCTGACACTTGTATTCAAAAGTGGAGAACTGGCAATATTTCCCTGTTTCACAGTCTTCGTCAATGATACACTCCTATAAATAAATAAATAAATAAAAGGTGTAGTTTGCCACTATGATGGAAATCCATACTTCTCCTTGAAACACCAGAAAGAAGGTCTTGATTGATTGTATTTCTTATTTGGGACTCAAGGGAAAAAAGCTCTCTTAGTTTTTTCACACAACCACAGTTTTGTAATAGAACGATGTGGCTGCAAACAATTAGGTGGCTTCACATCTCGTGTAAATATTAATACCAACAACCTTGAGAAAATGAATTCTCTTTGTTCTGCTCTCTTGAGGAAAAACAAGCAACCTGAAGACACTTCCGTTCAAGTTATTTTACTTGTATTAGAGTTCAATCACAATTGACTTACTTGCTGTTTTTTAGAATGGGACAAGACTGAAAGAAAGAGTCTACGATACAGGAGCTGCAGCAGCCAAGAGCATCTTTATGCTCTGTGGGAGATCATTCTGGAACAGCTTTCTTAATCCCAGGCCAGGTAGCTTTATGCTGTCCTCCTTCCTCCTCCCCAGCAACATCAGTGCTGACCTCCAAAACTCAGCAGCTTGGCCAGCTTCCTCAAGCAAGCAATGACAGCCCAAAGGGAGATGGTTCCCTAATGCATCAGCCTTTGCTACTCAGCTAAGGTGTTCCAACAGGCTTCAGGCTAGCAAGTTGCTTGGGCATGCTTTTCAAGCCTGGAAGCGTTTTATGGCCTTAGCAAAACTGTTCCTGTGAGAGGGACACCTGAGTTCCCATCTCAATCATAGACTCCAACTGATGTTTCTTTGCCCAGAGGTCCCACCAGCACCGAGGTAGAGATTGCTTGCTTTTTGTTCGTGCTGCACAGGGCTAACATACAAATACTGACCAGAAATTCTTTGCCAGGGATTTTTATTTGGGGGGTGAGCATAATTAAAGTACAAAACAACTCTGCACGCTGTTTAGATATGGCATTGAGGAAGAATCTGCAATACAGAGAGTCAGTGTATAGTTTGTGTAACCCTGAAGTTTCTGGTTCACAGGGAGGACATCTTTTTTCTTCACATCTAACGATTACCTCTCAAAAAAACAAGTGATTAATCCTATTCTAAAATTGTCTTCTCCAGGTAACTATCAAGCCAACAAAAGAATAAATCTTAGCACTATTCCTGTCTAAGTCACTTTTATTTCATCACTGGTTTGTACCATCACAAGGCTGATGCTATCTTTGTGTTAGTCAGTACACAATAAGGAATTAAAAATCCCTGAATTCTCTGAAGAAATAACTTGACTGCTCCTTGGTAGATACTAATCTCACTTCTTGGTGCAGCCTAACTGTCATTTATGCAACCTTTATTGAAAGTTTTTACCAAGTTGTTTTTTTTTTTTGTTTTTTTTTGTTTTTTTTGATGATTTTCCCCAAACTGACTTTTTCCATGCCATCCCAGCTGGGTTTTGTTTCTGTATGATCAGCTGGGCTGAAAATTAACTCATCAAGAAGTTTAAATGAAGCTCTTAAATTGCTATAATCACTGAAAGACAAAGCAGCTATACTGTCTTCAGGTCTCCATATTTAACATTATAAAAGCTTCTTGTGTGGTATGAGACAAGGCTGCTCTGCATGAAGAGCAGTTCTTTGTTTAAGTTAACCATTTTGGCCATCTGAGATGTTTTCAAAGAGTTTGATTATCCAGGACATAGAACAGAAGCCAAAGCCTGATTCTTTTCAAGTCAGTGAAGTTATATGTGGGTTATGTGTTTATAATTAAGCAGTCCTTTCAGCTATTTTAGGAGATGATCATTGTTGGGTCTAGGCCGTTATCTATTGTCATAATGCTTTTGCAGCTTCATTATCCCGTATATGTTCTTCTTGTTTGCTTTTGTGCTGCTACATAATCAGGTGGGTCAAAATGCAAGTGTTCTACAGTACCTTTGAGTTTTTGTGGTTTCAAGTTAGTAGTTAGCCACTTCTCCTTAGCCGCCATGCTCTTTCTGGCCAAGTTTCTACCCATAGCTTTGTCAGCTTCTTTTATAAACCATATTCTTGTATAAACCATATTTCGAATAAACTATACTGTTTCATTCCTGTTCCATCCACTTTCAGGCAAATAGCCAGGTCTCAGTGTAGTCAGTTTTTCCAATTGTCTCTTTCCACAGAGGAGAAATCTTGCCATAATCATTTTTAAGCTCGTGGAATAACCCTCTCTCTAGCTCTAAAACCACCTAACATCTAAGTTGCAATTCTCCAGTCACCGGTTTCTCTTGCACTAATGAGTCCCCTGCCTTTCCCCTCTTATTGAATTGTGTCCCACCAAATAAGACCCCAAGTATTATGAGGTTTTCAGCTGGGGAAAAAAAAAGTCCTTTTACAGTTCTCTTTCCTGGCATGGAATAAACTTCTTTTCATAAGCTTTCTTAAAGCTGTGAAATTTTGTGCCATGCTCCAAACCAGTCAATGTTTATAATCCACAGTCAATGCAAAATCCAATAATTCTTACACATGCAGATGCATGACCATTTCTCCTTTTTTTTTTTTTTTCCTTTTTTTTTTTTTTTCTTTCTTTCTAGACCTTTTCTAATCAGGCTACCTTGAGACACAACACTTGCTAAACAAGGAACAAAACTAAGCATCTTCATCAGCTGCAATGGATTCTGAACAATCCATATTCTTTGTGGGATCCTGTAAAGTATGTTATTTTTCAGAATGCTTTGTTTTTGCAGGGTCAACGGTGTGTAAACTGGGGAGAGGCAGTGCAGGCTTCTGACATGCCCGCATAATTTTACCTGGCAGCTAAGAAATACACTGTTTGAGAAGTGCTAAAGAATAATACAGAGCAAAAGTAGGACTGCCTGTTTATTAATGAGTATACTAGGACCCACACACAATAGAAAGCATGATGGAGATGAGTGTAGTACCTGTAAGCACATACTTCACATCCTGTAGACTTTTATTATAATATTGTACCCTGCAGTGAATATCCTGCAACACGTGAAAGTGATTTGGGGGTTGAAATTTGTTCCAAAACCCTTGAGGGAAAAAAAAAAATAAAGAGGCAAGAACAAAATATTGGAATTTGTGGAAAAGATTCTCTGTAGTTTGAGTTAGGCTATTAAAACAACTACTGCTGAAACTTCAGTTTTGTTGTCTTTGGCACATTATGCCGAAGTTGTAATTTGCTTTCTTAAGGAATGATTACGCGCCTTATGTGAGATTAAAAAAATGACTGACAGTACTGATGGTTAAGTATGCTTCTAACGCAACTACCAGAAATCTGAAACAGATGTCTGTGTGAGACAGCTTAAGAATGTTCAAGTAAGACATGGTGTAAGCATTAACAGGTTTTGACAAGGGTACTTTCCTTCTGTTTGAATGTTTATATGTGTGTGAAAAGGCACAGAACTAAAATGTTTTCTTTCAGTGTGATACAACGACCTTTACACTTCACCAGTAACAAGCCTTTGAACTAGAAGGCACTATGGGCTATTCTGACAGACTGTCCTTGACTGGTGAGTGTAGACAACTACAGTGTGGATCCTGTTATCTTCGGCTCATGTAACGCACTAAGGATAAAGAGGGAGAAGCAAAGAGCGTCCCATTCGAAATTACAAAAGCAGAACTACGCAGAATGGGTTAATCTACTTTCTTGAAGAAACTTTTCATTTGCAGTGTTCTTCTGGTTTCTGTACCTCACTATGGTAATAACCTTAACATTCCCTTTTGCTGGTTATATATTACGTACTGAAATCATGTTCATTTCACTTCCTTCTTTTTTCCCCCTTAGCTCCTAATTAACTGCATGTATTTAACACCCTAAGTGTAGTCAAGAAAATACGCTCAAGACTATTTTTATATTGTGTGACTTTCAAAATAGAACCATTGATTTTAAATAAAATGGTGACATTTAGCTGGTCTATTCCCTTTTCCCACTCATCCTCCCTCCCACGTTCTAAAAGATAATTTTAAACCAAATTCTCTCTTCACTCCTCTCGTATCTTCAAATTATATTTGTCTGGGACAGCCAAATGACTGCCTGGCATGGGCTATCCTTTCCTTCCAGGCTCTTTACACCTTAGCTTAGAACCCAAGAAAGCAGAGAAAGGAGCAAAGTTATCATTCCTATCCTTCTATGGCTTTCAGGTTCGCAAGCCATAAAGTGACGAGACAAAATTCACTGACGTCAGAGAGGTAATGAAGTTTTGCCAGGAGATACACAACAAAGGAAGCAATGCTAAAAAGATGGTGTGGCAATTAGAAAATGACTCCAACAGATGACAAAAGCTGCTGAGTAGTAAGCAAAAAAAGAAAAAAGAAAAAAAAAAGAAAAAAGAAAAAAAGTTCTGTATCCTATGTGCATTACACATATTAGAAAAATGATAGAAGTACACAGAATGCAATACCATCCTATGGAAACTACTACCAGTCCGAATTGCGGTAGTGTTCCAACTCCTACTCTCTCAGTTGTCTAGACAGGGCACATAATGCATTCATTTTTAATGAGATACGAATTAATTTGCCTTTAAATATCTCAAAACCTCTGTAATACTTTCTAGCAGAGCAAAAGTCTTACTGCTGTCCTGCCAAGTACATAGCACTCAAAAATAAGGACTAGCGTTATAAAAAAAGACAGTAAAAAGATCAAATGTGAGTTGCAAACTATGGTACTAGTCACATCCCAGTACTGTGTGGGAAATATGCATTTGTATGTATGGGGCTACATATTGCTGGAGCTGTCTGCAGCACCAGAACTCTCTTCTCATCCCACA
The DNA here is from genome assembly GCF_964035555.1 of Netta rufina. Taxonomy (NCBI): domain Eukaryota; kingdom Metazoa; phylum Chordata; class Aves; order Anseriformes; family Anatidae; genus Netta; species Netta rufina. The sequence continues at coordinate 1,371,612 of NC_140128.1, read as the reverse complement.
CGCTTGCCCTAGAGGAGGCAGGACAGGTTATAGCATGTTTGTCCAGCTTTTCTCATGTTTGTCAGGTGTACCATAGGCAGGGCAGGACGGTAGAAATTCCAGCAAAATCTTCCTTCAGGCCTTCCTGCAACTCAGTGTCATGCTATATACTCACTTGACTTTTTTAAATACATAGGGACACTAAAATCTATAGTTAGGGAAGGAATATTTTGAAGAATAGAGTTAGAATTTGAAGAATTAGACAGTTTGGGACCCAAAACCAATAGCCCTATGCTCCATTTTTAATTGCTCCATGTTAAGAAAAGGTTTTTTTTTTTTTTTCCATAGTTTGAGATTATCAAATTAGGTGAAAATATTAATTTATGTATCTAAACAAAATTTTCCTAATGATGTTGTAATAAACTGTCTTAAAAGAAAAATGCATCTACCTTTAGATCTATTAATTGAAGAACAGTTCTTCCAGTTTTGGTGACTAAAAGGTGTGTCTAAAACCCTGCTAGAAACTCTTGGTTTCTAGTCTAAATGTCTTGAGCTAATTAACAGCTAGAGAAACACTGTACAACTGTGCCACAAAGTTCTAAAGTGCCATTATTTCTAAATAGTCAGTAACCATACAAAGATACAGCCCTCATGAAATGGTGTGCCCTGAGGCTGAGTTTCAATGCAGGCATCTTTTCTCTCTACAATTGGCAGCTACAAAGTTTCCATGATTCACTACCAAACTATGTACATTTTGAAAATTTATAAAAACAAAACAGTTCAGAATAGCTCTGCACAGCAAGGATGTGAAACATCTGTGCAAAAAGAAAAGCAGTACAAAGCAGGATTTATGTACTTAATAGCTCCTTGCTGATGCAAATCTGTACCCAATCCATTACAGAACTTACTTCAAACCCTGAATCTTAGGTGCTTTGTTCTTATGTGATACACACTCTTGGTAGCTTACAGTTTCAACAGACTTACTGTGTTTCAGGTGTCAGCCAAAGATAATACTCAAACAGAAATACATGGTAAGAATTCATCTACAATGGATTTTGCCTATAGCAGAGTTGACTGTGTGGATGACTGCTGATACTCTAGCGAAAAGGGAATAATTTATTTTCTATGAGTTGTAGATAAAAGAAAGGGTTTAAATTACATCATCAGAGATCTTATAGTGAGTATAGGAAAGCATTGGAATAAACTGCCACCAGCACTGGAGGATTTTGAAAACAGATGAGCTGAATGTCTGCGTAAAGATGGAGTTCCCTTGCTGATGGCTCTGAAAAATCTTGGACTCAGACCATGAAGGTTTTCCTTTGACTGATACCATGATGTGAACTATCTACATGCTGTGAGATGCTTCTTCCTTTCCCTGGGAGAAGTGGGCTTTCTAAGGGAACAATTTTCAGGGATTCCTCATGTGATGTAAATTCACATAACAGGCTCTGACTCAGTTCCAGACAGAATTATAAGTAAACAAATCTGAAACTCCCATCCCATATATCTTTTCACCAATATATATAATAATATATATTAGAGTATGTTACCTACTGAACAGAAGTTATGGACTTGTTATAAAGAATTCAGACAGGCAGAAAAGATGGAGGGGGGTTCTCTCTTTAACTGCAGTAGTAAACCACCATGACTGAATAGCTCACATTCACTGGTATGGTATTCCTCAGCACTAATTATCAAAGTGGCCTAGTCCCTCGTTAGGCCAGACAGACACATTCTCTGCAAAAGATGCCAAAATGCTAGTTTTGAATTAGATAGGAGAAAGGAAAGAATGAGACTTATTCAGCTGACATATAAATGCATTTATCAAGAGAATACATTTGAAGACACCACTCTACAGAGCTTTTTTTTCCTCCTATTTGCCAAATTTTTGATGAAATTAAACTAAACAGAAACAGATCAAATCACCACCTTCCTCCAACTGTCATGGTTTAACTCAGTAAATCATAGTACAAAACATCATCAAGCTGGACTAGCAGCATCTTGCACATCTTTTGGCTGTAGCGAGGTGGGGGTTGGCCTGTTCTCCCACATGTCTGGTGACAGGACAAGGGGGAATGGGCTTAAGTTGAGCCAGGGGAGTTTTAGGTTAGATGTTAGGAAGAACTTCTTCACTGAAAGGGTTGTGAGGCATTGGAACAGGCTGCCCAGGGAAGTGGTGGAGTCACCATCCCTGGAAGTCTTCAAAAGACGTTTAGATGTAGAGCTTAGGGATATGGTTTAGTGGGGACTGTTAGTGTTAGGTCAGAGGTTGGACTCGATGATCTTGAGGTCTCTTCCAACCTAGAAAATTCTGTGATTCTGTGTGATTCTGTGAACTGTACAGAAGACCAAGCAATCACAGAGCACATTCATTTGTTCTCCTCCTACTCACATTTGCGTAAAACAAGTGTAATTCTAATGATTTTAATTAGTCGTCCCCTCCTACAGTTCAGGGAAAGATTAGAAAAAGCTTAGGCTTATTGTATATGGAACTCTGTGTTTCTGGGCCCACCTCCCAGCCACCTTACATATGTATACATATGCATAATACAGATGTAAACCGGCTGCACCTTTGGCACATTTATCTGTATTCTTTATATCTCAATTATTCTGAGATCATATCAGATAAAAAAAAAAAAAAAAAAAAAAAAAAGAGTTATGCTTTACATTCATTTCCTAAAATCTTTGTTACATGTTGGTACCCTACCAGATAAAGTTTACTGGTTAATTAGATAATGTGGTTTCAGTTTAAAATCAAATAAGCACCTGCTGCAGCCAGCACATTAAAACTATATAAAGCAAAACCACTGGGAAAAAAAATAAAATAAAATCTCTTTTGCTTTAAAGCTGTTCCGATAATGTGATTTGTTTTGCTACTTGTCTGGCCAAAGGAAATATTGGTGATGAACTCTGACTTCTGTCTTAAGACAGTCCGTACTATGATCTCTTAAGAGCTGTCAGCAGCTTACAGAATTGTCACCAGCCCACATAAAAGATTTATTCTCCTGACTCTCTCTGTTACCTCACAGAGATGAAAAAATATTTAATTTCTCTTAGTTTAAATAGGTAGATCAAGTAGAGCTGGAAAGTAAAAACTTTCCTGATTTGTTTTATATTTACCTATAACTTGGACAAGACCTGTAAGAAACATTTTGACAGCCTTGGTTCCCTAAACTCAACACATGAGGTGTAAGAAGGCTGTGCTAAAACCAAGTAAACAGTTGCTCTTTTTACTCTAACTACTCCCTTGCTGTGGCTTTTTTTTGCAGAAGAGTTCTTTCAACCCATATGAAAACAAGGAAAAAGTAGATGACTAAACATGATATATACCTCCCCACAGATGGAAAGTTTCAGACAAATCAGATGATTTCCACCATTAACAAGATTACTGTAAGTTGTAGAAATAGTGTTTGACTGTCAGATGGATACTGAGGAATGCAGATGGACATTGATTCTTCTAGAGAAAGCTTGTTTTGTAGCTTTCTAGGGGTAAACTTCCTGATTTGCTGTTGTGTTTTTACTAACACAATCACCTAGAACACTGAACCAATTCTAGGCATTGTGATTGTGTTACAGTAATAGTTTATTTTAGGTAACGAGAAGTTTATTCCAAGAAAATCTTTCTCCCTTCATCATTTAGCTACTCGAAGGGTAAGAGTTCAGACAGAAAAAAAATGGTGAAGCAGTTCTTCAGCAAATATGATTTTGCATAAAAATATTCTATTTTGTTTGTTTTTTGGAGGTGAACTGGAAACGAAATACTACATTGTAACACAAGGGTCTGGCAAAGTTTGAAACATCCCCAGACACAGGCATTGACCTGAATTACTAATGAAGAATGTTACTTTCAGAATATTAATTAACACAACACAACTTTCTTTGCCAAACTTGACAGGAGAAAACTTACACTAAGCTAGCACAACAGCAAAATGTGAAAGAAATCCTAGCTACTATTTTTTTTACTAGTAAAGTAAATTCACTAAAGTTATCCAAATTACTTCAGACTCTCACTGACACAAATGGGAACAAGATTTGATGCCTTTAATTAGGAATAACCCATTTGTTGTTGCATCAGTTCTTGGCCTATAAATCTGAGCCGCTATTTAAGGCAAAAAATGTGATAAAGATCTATGTTCTGACCTTTGGTTGTCATGTTTTCAGCTCAAACACCTGCCTGGTTTGTCCCATCTCTCAGCAAAAGGCACCTTGCTTCTCTTCACTCTGACAAGATCTAGCAGCTGTTTACACCTGCTTGTTTGTTCGGGGTCACCAAGCATGATATCTGAGTCCATGGAAACTGAGGTCTCACTTTTCTCTGCATCATTGCAGCCCTATAGTATTACAAAACCATCTTGTTTGCACACAATATCCATTCTTGTGTGGATTCTCTGCACAGACCCATAACTTTCTACACAGTGTTTTCTCTGAGAAAACAAGCCAGATCAGAATGGACTCACATCAGTAAACAAAGATGTGGACACAGCCTCTGACATACACCTCAGCTGGCTATTACAGAGCTTTCCCACCTTGGAGAATTTTCTTCTTGTAGGAGCAGAGGCGACACACAAGGGTTTCAAACTACTTAATGACACATCTTTCCATTCATGGAGGCTAAGGTTCAGATTTTTTGGCAATAGTCCTGCAAATATCACATGACCAGTAAAACTTTTGGTCTTAGGGACATGCTGTGACTCACAGTAAGGCCATTCTATCATCCATGAGCAAATTAAACCTCTTCATAGCTTTTGCATCAGTAAGAAGCATCTGGTGCTTACAGTGTTATATATGAACACCGATGGTTACATCCACACTCCATCACACTTTTCAAAACAAGAAGACTATGTCCCTTGCTCTACAAACAAGATGCATATCCTACGCACTCCAGAAACATATATGAGTAAGAGCAATTCAAAATACTAACTGCATATTTTTTCTTATCGTAGGCTTTATCTTCACTCCCTTTGTATCCACCTCCACATCCTTTCCCACTCTAACCCAAGCTACTTGCCCCCATGAGCTATGTGCACCTCCCCTTCAGCTTCACACATTACATTGTCAGGACTGAAACTGAAAAGAAGAAAAAAAGGGGGTTCAGCCAAATGTTCAGAATGTCTGTACCTTGTTGTTCAGTAGTTCTGCTGCAGGAATTTAGGTGGTTTGGGACTTGCAGACCTTGCCTACAAGAGGTGTCCTGTTTTAAAATGCAAGCTATGACTTGCAAGCAGTTGAGACGTACTACTTAAAAATCAGCAATTAGCAAAACAGAGTGAAATAACATGCAGATTTTCTGCTTACAAAGGACTTGAGAAACTCAAGTTCTCTATTTTAAATGACTGCCACTGTAAGCTATACATTCATTTTTTGCAAAAAGCTTCACCTTACATTATAACTAATAGTAAAATAATGTATTCAAGTTACTGTTTAATATATAAACTTGAAAAACTGACACAGCTCATTCATTAATCAAATACATTAGCTAGGAAGTAAAGATTGCCTTTATCTACTCCTACACTAAGAACTACCTAAAGGGTGGAGTGATTTCAAAAGAACTGCACTAGTCAAGACAAGATTTGTGTTGCCAAGTGATGTCAACAGAGCAGACTGGGCAGTTAACAGAAAAGAACACTAAAAGTGCTAATGAATTTTATGATTGAGTATACAAAATCTACCAGTTTTAGATATTATGGGATTTTTGGCTACAGACAGACCAGGATTTCAATCCAACAATGCACTTAGTGTGTCTATTGATAGCTTAAGGTTGTCAACTGCAAGTAACCAGAGACTAGAAGTTCTGTAAAAAATGAAACAAAAAAATGGGACCCAAATGTAAACCTGGGATTCCTAAAACGAGCATCTTCCCTGAGATACTAACATACCAAAGGGAGCAGACATCAGCACCAAGATCCTGGATGTTCAAATTTTTGCCATCAGCTGCTCTCCTGCAGTGCTGCTGATGGACAAATTGCAATTTTCACTCCACAAATGTTTCCTTCTCAATTTTCAAAGTTCATTTTCACTTCAGCACTGGTAGGAACTCCTCTCCTTGGAGCAGTACGGATCTCAAAGAGTGGAACTCTTGCATATGGCTGAGAACATGCTTAGAGAAATCATATAAGTTGCTCAAATAGGAATCAAGCAGTAACTTTAGCATTTCTGGATAATCACAGAGAACTGCAAGTTTGGTTAAGATGTGCTAGAGCTTGGCCATTTATAGTAGATTTTTCTCTAGAAAATCTTGTCTTACAAGTTGGAGAGGGAAATAGAACCCCAGAAGTTAACGTTTAATTTCTATTTCTTTTTACTAACTTACTAACAGAGTAAAAAGAAATCTCTTACTTAAAGGCTTAAAAATGTTGTAAGGCCATTAAAATGGGGTTGCTATCTATTCTGTCTCTACAGACAAACCTTTAGGACTCTGGAGCTTTTGTTCTCCAGTCACTTTCTTAAATTTACACATTAGGGTCAAACTCACATCTAATCTGTAAAAAAAAAATAAAAATAAAAATAAAAATCTGACAGTCATTTCCAGAACAGGTCAAGTCAGCTTGAAAAAGCAGTTCCACAGTGGTACAGTACTCCCTGTCCAGAGCTGCAGGGATCCAGTCAGCACTCTAACCTGGCCTGGTATCACAGGTTCTCTTTCCTAAGCACCAGAGTATTCGAAATTACTAATCAGCTGCTGTATTTGCAGAAGGCTGGTGCTAAATACACACGTGTATAAAAGCATACATCCACCTGTTCACAGAGAGAGCAAGCACCTTGCACAGTATCACACTGGAGGCACCTCTCTACTCTCCCACAAAGAAACGTGACCTGTACCTTCTAACTAATGAGAAGGTACAGTTGTGCTCTGAAGTGTTTCTATCAACAAGATCAGGCAAAAGAAAGTAATGTTTTTAATAGTGCCAAAGCTAATTGAGAAATGCATGATACTCCTCCAGTTCCCCAGTACACCTTCCTGAAACATTAGCATCTTCAAAACACGGTTGCAAGGAAGAGAACTGAGAGCAACCAGATATACTTCTATTAGAGTTTACTTGCTATAGAAGTTGCTAGTTTTATTTAACAGATGAATACAGACAAGAAAAAAAATCTTAGGTACAGTAGCTTTGAGTTAGACCTTACATAAAATACTACTACAAATGCAACTAAGAAAAGCAACTAATCTTATTGCAGTAAATCTTACCAGTATCAATTTTGTCTCCTTGAGTTTTCATTGTTCATGCTTGCTTTTCATTGACTAGGCTAGTGTACCACGATTGAAATAGAACTAGTCAACAAACCAGAAAACATTTTGACTTTCACATAGTAATAAAAAGCGCTGTTACTTTATGTTCTGTACTCTATACTGAGCTTTCTACTGGAGTTACTCTGTTAACTTGCATGCTAGGCTACATTCCCAGGAAAATAAGTTACAGAATATTTGGACCTTAAACCTTAAAAGCAAGTGGATGTAAAACCCTATACAGGCAGAAAAACATGCACAACTACCTATTGCTTGTATTTGGTGTCCGTGGTGATGCAAGACTGATGGATCAAAGCCTGACATCTATGTTGGTAACTTGTCAGTCCTCACTGACATCCGATAAAATGAATGTTAGTCTGGGAATGTAAATGGCGCCTCCAAATAATGCAGCACCTCTTGAGAATGAGGTCTCCGTGCCAGAAATGGCAAACAGTCTAGTTCCTCTTCTGGAGGTTTAAAATACCGATACTCTTCTGGCTATCAAAATACTATCAACTGAACCATTCAGTAACAAAGAATATAGTCTAAAGAGAATAGTTTTGTGATGCAAAGCCAAAAAGAAATAATGTCTGAGAGAGGAATATGCATGTGTAGGGGATTATGTCTAATGTTTCTGTAATATATGTATGTATTTATATACACATGTACATAGTGTACAGATACACCATTTATATGTATTATAGATATATTTCTACCTGTTGTGGGAGGACACAGGGTAGCAGAGGCATCGTGATTTAAAAAGTAGGCACAATTTATTTTCCATGAAACTGCTTTTCCAGTGCTGGATTTGATTCTGGTTAGAATGCAGATCTATTACTGCAAGACAGATAGGTTTTAAGGCACATCCTTCCCTACCTGTGCAGCTTTCACCTCAAGATTCAAAGCACAAAAGTATCACTGAAAAAAACTTTCAATGATTTCAGTGGTTTCTAACTCAGCTCAGAGAATAAATGAGAAATGAGGGTTGTGGAGTTGTGATTATTATTAATTACTACTGTGATAAATTATATATACTGTACATTTTAGAGTAGATGGTTTGCTGAGGTGTTTGATGAATTCTCATATTTACCACCCAATTATATACCTAAAGAGCAGGAGCTGTGCAAATCCTTGACTTTTACAAGCCAAGCCTATAAACTGAACCTATAAGGCAGGTTTGGCTTTCAGCATTCAGTTTCCCTACAAGCATAAAAGTTGAGTTTGTGTGATAGTGTGTGCCTATTTCTTTTACTTGGCAGAGCGAAAATAAACAGAAGTGCTGTTCTAAAGAGGCACCAATCTGAAGGATACCTGAACACAGCCCAGATACACAGCCCAGAGGAAGCAGTCTAGGAGGTTTCTGGAGAGCGTGGAAGATAGCTTCCTGACGCAGCTGGTTAGTGAGCCTACCAGGGGTGGTGCCCCGCTAGACCTTCTCTTCACAAACAGAGAAGGACTGGTGGAGGATGTGATTGTCGGGAGCTGTCTTGGGCAGAGTGACCACGAAATGGTGGAGTTCACTATTCTTGGCGAGGCCAGGAAGGGGACCAGTAAAACCGCTGTATTGGACTTCCGGAGGGCTGACTTTGAGCTGCTCAGGACACTAGTTGGTGGAGTCCCTTGGGAGGCGGTTCTGAAGGGCAGAGGGGTCCAGGAAGGCTGGGCGCTCTTCAAGAGGGAAATCTTAATGGTGCAGGAACGGTCTGTCCCCACGTGCCCAAAGATGAGCTGGCGGGGAAGAAGACCAGCCTGGCTCAACAGAGAATTGTGGCTTGAGCTTAGGAGAAAAAAGAGGGTTTATAATCTTTGGAAAAGTGGGCAGGCCACTAGGGAGGACTATAAGGATGTTGCGAGCCTGTGCAGGGACAAAATTAGGAAGGCCAAAGCTCATCTGGAGCTCAATCTGGCTACTGCCGTTAAAGATAACAAAAAACGTTTCTATAAATACATCAACACAAAAAGGAGGACTAAGGAGAATCTCCATCCTTTACTGGATGCGGGGGGAAACCTAGTTACAAGAGATGAGAAAAAGGCGGAGGTGCTCAATGCCTTCTTTGCCTCAGTCTTTAGCGGCAATACCGGTTGTTCTCTGGATACTCAGTACCCTGAGCTGGTGGAAGGGGATGGGGAGCAGGATGTGGCCCTTACTATCCATGAAGAACTGGTTGGTGACCTGCTACAGCACTTGGATGTGCACAAGTTGATGGGGCCGGAAGGGATCCACCCAAGGGTACTGAGAGAACTGGCAGAGGAGCTGGCCAAGCTGCTTACCATCATTTATCAGCAGTCCTGGCTATCGGGGGAGGTCCCAGTTGACTGGCGGCTAGCAAACGTGATGCCCATCTACACGAAGGGCCGGAGGGCAGACCCGGGAAACTACAGGCCTGTCAGTTTGACCTCAGTGCCAGGGAAGCTCATGGAGCAGATCCTCCTGAGAGTCATCACGTGGCACTTGCAGGGCAAGCAGGCAATCAGGCCCAGTCAGCATGGCTTTATGAAAGGCAGGTCCTGCTTGACGAACCTGATCTCCTTCTATGACAAAGTGACGCGCTGGGTGGATGAGGGAAAGGCTGTGGATGTGGTCTACCTTGACTTCAGCAAGGCTTTTGACAGCGTTTCCCACAGCATTCTCCTCAAGAAACTGGCTGCTCTTGACTTGGACTGGTGCACGCTTCGTTGGGTTAGAAACTGGCTGGATAGCCGGGCCCGAAGAGTCGTGGTAAATGGAGTCAAGTCCAGTTGGAGGCCGGTCACTAGTGGCGTTCCCCAGGGCTCGGTGCTGGGGCCGGTCCTCTTTAATATCTTCATCAATGATCTGGACGAGGGCATCGAGTGCACCCTCAGTAAGTTCGCAGATGACACCAAGTTAGGTGCGTGTGTCGATCTGCTTGAGGGTAGGAAAGCTCTGCAGGAGGATCTGGATAGGCTGTACCGATGGGCTGAGGTCAACTGCATGAAGTTCAACAAGGCCAAGTGCTGGGTCCTCCACCTGGGGTGCAATAACCCCAAGCAGAGCTACAGGCTGGGAGAGGAATGGTTGGAGAGCTGCCAGGCAGAGAAGGACCTGGGAGTGATGGTGGATAGTCAGCTGAATATGAGCCAGCAGTGTGCTCAGGTGGCCAAGAAGGCCAACGGCATCCTGGCTTGTATCAGAAACAGTGTGACCAGCAGGGCTAGGGAGGTGATTGTCCCCCTGTACTCGGCTCTGGTGAGGCCGCACCTCGAGTACTGTGTTCAGTTTTGGGCCCCTCGCTACAAGAAGGACATGGAGGTGCACGAGCGGGTGCAGAGAAGGGCGACGAAGCTGGTGAGGGGCCTGGAGAACAAGTCCTACGAGGAGCGGCTGAGGGAGCTGGGCTTGTTCAGCCTGGAGAAGAGGAGGCTCAGGGGTGACCTTATCGCTCTCTATAGGTACCTCAAGGGAGGCTGTAGCGAGGTGGGGGTTGGTCTGTTCTCCCACGTGCCTGGTGACAGAACAAGGAACGGGCTTAAGTTGCGCCAGGGGAGTTTTAGGTTAGATGTTAGGAAGAATTTCTTTACTGAAAGGGTTGTTAGGCATTGGAACAGGCTGCCCAGGGAAGTGGTGGAGTCACCATCCCTGGAAGTCTTCAAAAGACATTTAGATGTAGAGCTTAGGGATATGGTTTAGTGGGGACTGTTAGTGTTAGGTCAGAGGTTGGACTCGATGATCTTGAGGTCTCTTCCAACCTAGAAATTCTGTGATTCTGTGATTCTGTGATTGAATAGCATTAGAACAGTGGGCCAGTTCCCAGTGGCTGGCTCCTCACAGCCTCTACTACCAGCATCTCCATCCTCAGAACAAAACGTCGCTATCTTCCCCTTTTCAGATGATCATCAATACTTGTAGCTACAAATATACAAAACCACTTGTGTTACACTACACAGCAGGATGAATCACTGATGGGTATCAAGGATGTGTATTACAGAACAGCATATGCTAGCTGTATTTAGAGGCCCACAGAAAGGTTTTCCTTTCAAACTGCCCACAGAATACAATAGCTATACATGTATTACTTTGCTGCTAACATTTAAAATAAGCAGCCAGGAAGTAGAGTAACTCTTCCATATTCCAGTGGTCTGGAAAACCTGCTGCCTGGAAAGTGACTGAGGCATCCTACAATGTCACTTGACACCTCACATATGAAAATTAACGTATATAAGAATGACCTAAGGAGACAGTGCAAAGTTTTTGGCAACTCCTTTGACTCATTTTCCCAATATTGTTTTCTTAAGTTGACAGATCTGAACAATGGTACTTTTTAATTTGTACTTTTTTCTTCCATTTGGTAGAGCTCTCCTTGGCAGCATTTTTTTCAACTTTTTTTTTTTTTTTTTTTTTTTACAGTTTTTCCAGTGGAAAAACTTTTTTGGATTACACCAAATTTTCCAATTCTCAATCTCATGCAATTACTCCTAAAATAGTTCTGCAGCCTAGCAGTACCCTAAGTATATTCTTCCTTAATGTTTAAAGTTTTCAAGTAGTTTTAGATTTGATTCTGTTAGGTATTTCTTAGATACATTAATATATGTAGGTCTGCCTGGTCCCTTAAACAAGAATCAAATATGACTGTTGGTTGCTTTTCCCATTTAGTGTTTTCTCTAACTTGGCAACCTTTAAATTAAGTGTTTGTACCATGGGCATGCTCAAAGGTCAAAAGAGTGTGAGAGACAAATAAACGTTAACAAATGTTTTGTTTCAGTAGCTGCTGCAGAAAGATTGTTGAAAAAAGCTCCCCAGGATCTAAATGATTAGAAGTTAATGCAATCAGTTCAATGAGGTTTTCCACCATGAAGTATAAGAAAGAAAAATTATTCAGCTAGTTGTATTTATCTGGAAGACTAATCACTATATTGGTTCTGGACACAGCACTACCTTATTAAGTGAGGCAACTTTCCCATAAGGAGAACACAGATATCTTTCACTAGTTATAAGAAGCTTATAAGGAACTTTGTATGATCATTGGAGAAAACTAAATTATAAATATTTTTATAGCTGTGAAGAACAAATAGATACAATGAGTAAGCGAAATACATTAAGAATACATTAGTGTTGTGTCCCAGTCAGTTGAAAGATTTGCTTCTGTACACTGGTTTTGAAGATGATGACCATACTTGTTTAAAAAAAAAAAAAAAAAAAAAAAAAAGATATTTAAGTTGCCTTCATTACACATATTTCATTATTAAAAAGCATCTTGGAATATGTTAGCATTTTCTATAAAACCAACTTGTACCTCAGTATACTTGCAATTTGTTTTGTATCTTGTCTTACCATTAAATCTATAACCTTTGTCAAACAGTTAAAAAGAAAGCACAAGCAACTTAATTTTGTTATTTGCCATTCCCAGCTTTAATATCAGTATAAAAACATGAGCTGAAAGACGGAAAACTTAGTCACTGGATGACAGCAGAGAAGATGCTCACATTTCAGGATTTACACCTAATAAAATAGGAACTACTACCATTTTTTTCTTTTTCTAATGTCTTATAAAATAGTAGGAAAACTTCCAAGAGAGAACTGGAAGAAAGTTAGACTAAAATAAGCCAGGACAAGTTAAACTAAATTAAATCATAAACTATTAGTTAGACAAAGCCAGCTACCAGAGGAAACACTGGCAAGTCCTGTCCTAGTAAGAGCATGAAAGTATCTGAAGAAAACCTAACAGTTGTTCTAACTTAGTACATGCTGACCATCACACTCAATGGCAGAGGCTTTGCAAGGCTTAACATCTGGTTGTTGCTGCAGCAGTGTACCTGAGATTTGCTAGAATTGCTGGACCGTTTAGTTTTCTAATCTAGTCTGCCTTCTGACTTTGGAGTGAAAGGAAAATGATACGCCAAACTAAAAAGTGCAACAATCTGTTGTGAATTGGAGTGGTGTAGAGAGAGCTGGGGGGAGTGCCCAGGATCAGTTTCAGGTAGAATATAAAACACCCACCAGGCAAAAGTTGATTTTCTAGTTATTACCTAAACACGACAATTAGATTTTTCATGATGAATGTATAAGCTTAAGTGCTCATATCTAGGAATTTAGATGCTCATAAGTATAAAGAAAATACACGTATAAATGTAGTGTCTTCTGCAATAATAAATTTCAGTAAAAAACAGATGACTAAAACCAGATGACTATCTGCCCTTACATCTGCAGCACAAGGGAGGTTAATGGAGATAAGTATTCCTTTCAGTCATAAGCAAAAAAAAAATAAAAATCCAAACAAACAAACAAACAAACAAACAAAACCTTCACTTGCATCAACAGCAAAAGGGAACTTAGAAAACACAGGGGTACAGGTTCTTGCAGTAGGATATAAAAACAACTTGATCCATGGAACATGTAGAATTCGTCTGGCAGAAATACTAAACCAATGTGATCAGTATTAGAAAAGATCATTTAAATACTCAGAATCCACTAGCCAAAAGGCCATGCTGCCACTAGACATTCGGTGATAGACATAGGATGAGCTAGTAGATGGTATTTACACTACACTCTGCTTTTCATTGTGATTCTTTACCAAGCAAAAGATCTGTCAGGAAAAATTCTCTACATGCAGAATCATTTTCTCATTAATTCCAAGGGTAATTATGTTATTTTCACAGAAAAATATGATATCATCTGATACATCCACTTCACCACCCGTCTTTCTCAGAAACATCTTGAGCGTGCATTCAGGACAGGAACTTCTAATGAGACTACTGTCTACTCTCATTTAGCAAATGTACCTGTATTTGCAAGACTTGAGTAAAGAATATTCTTAATCTTTTAAACTTCTTTTTGAATCTTTGAACAATCCTGTTTCCAGAGGTAAAGGGAGTTGTCCTCCACTTTCCCCCTCCCCAGAGTGACATTTCAGAACCAGTTCTCACCACCAGGCAAGGCTGATAAGCAAATGGAGCCATATATTGTTCCACTGATTCTACTGTCTCCTCAAGACAGACAAATAGGGATTGTTTTCTAGAGTTAAAAGTCTACAAAACAATTCCGCTATGAAAACCAAAAGCGCAGACAGGGAGGGCATCCATGGAGCACTGTTATACTGAGGGTTTATTCAGAGTCTTTGGAAAGGGCTGTATAGCTATCTTTGCTGTGTGAGTACAACACTTACATTTGATTGACAAATTCAATATTCAGATCAAGATCAACCACCTCAGTTAACTGCAACATTGAAACTCCCCCACAAATTTGTAATATAGTTTTCCTAAGTTAAACTAATTAAAAACAAACAAACAAAAACTACAAGAACAACAACAACAAAACATTACGACTGCTTACATTAATAGTTTTGTGTTTTAAAACATTCAGAAATTTGGCTATGCCAAACTACGAACTATATTGCTTTCTTCAGAAAGGTAAATTTAAAGTATTTGTTTAACTTTCAAGAGGAATAAATGTGCTCACTTACATGATTTCTTTTGTTTTCTCCATCTTTTATAGATGTAATAACTGTCTCAGAATAAATTGTTGATCTGGTTTTGTTATTTGTAACCTGATATGGCAAAAGAACAACAATAAATCAAAATACATTTTAAAATTATAGTCCTTTGTTACTCTCAGTCCTATTCTGCTATAATTAATTCCCACCCTGCTATTTCCCATCTTCCTGGCACTCACGCAAAATCCTTATTTGGAGGAAAAAAGTAGATGACAAGGTTAACTCCTTAACTATTTGAAACATCACTGTAATGAAGCTAACAGAGTGAGAAATGATCATTCTTTCATTACCTATGCTATTGCCATACCTGGGTTCTACACATAGTATTCATTTGTTTTCAAAATAATTATTTTACATTAAACTTTTATATTACACACCCCTAAACCTATCAGGCAAAAATAAGATACAATAAAATCCAGACGTAATTATCATCAGGAAAGCTTATGCTTCAAATTCTCATGCTTCTCTGCAAAACATGCAAAATTGTTTTTACTTTTGAAGAAAAGGTCAAGTGAGAATGAACAGCTTGGTATGTAAGTTTTCTCATACCTTATCAATTTCTTGATGAGTCTGAACAGTTTTATTACCAATTCTGGTTTCTGTGTCGGACTCGTTATGGTAGCTGGGAGGCAAGTTTTCAAAGTTTACTTCTGATAGTTTTTTTGCCCCTTCCTCTTCAGCTTCCATCTGCCAAATTTAAATAAACCAACTGAAAATTAGCAAGCTGAAATGATTACACAAAAGAGAACAAGCAACATATCTTTTCCATCCTTCAGTAATGCCCTGTTTAATTGTATGATGCTGTTAATATAGATCCCTCTGTATGGGAGCACTCACTTAGCTATTTCACATAGCAATCACAGCAGCTCTTTTAATTACCTATAGAAACACTGGAGAGCTAAGCCCTTGAGTTCTGGACAATTTAAATAATGAGCTCAAGTCAGTTTCTGTGAGGAAAAAGTGTGCTGAGACAAGAGACAATTTGGTATCTGTACAGGCCAACACTGGTTAAGAGTCTGTCTGTCTCTTTTTCCCAGAAAAGCACTAACCGCTTCAGACACACTTTCCCACCTGACAAAGGGGAGAAAATATTCAGGCAGGAGGGAGTCACAGGCAAAAGCCCCTTGAAGGCAGCAGAAGTCCTATATGTTAGGGTGCACAGATCCAAAATTTCATTCTCTATTTCAATTCCCATTTCTTTGTTTGCCAGATGAAGACTTGGTACAGAAGGCATGATAAGTGTTCTCTGAATCAGAAAACAGAGCAAGCATGGCAAAAGGGCATGAGCCTTGTAAACAATACAAATTTGGAGCAAGTTGTTTCATGTCTGTTACTTGCAGTCACCATGACAGAGCTAGGAGGCCACAAGTTTAGCCAGGGTGAACAACAGAATTTTTCCCAAGACAAAAGTCTCTCTTTTTGATGTATCTACTTTAACTGACAAATGCAAACCTTTTTAAGAGCAAAGCATTTATCTGCTTCCATGCCGCTCAGAGAATCCGTCTGTTGTGCTGTATACAGGCCATTCCTCAATCCTGAATAAACATTTTTAACAGAAGCAGTAAAATAGGCAGATATTTTAACTACGTTCTTATTTACAACTAAGCATATTTTATTTATTGTAAAGCATGTTTTTTTTAATATTTTGTCTCAATGTGTTTACAGCCTAAATGAAATGGATGACAAGCAGAATTCAGCAACCATCTGGATAACAGTAAAAGTTAGAAATGATCTAATTACTGTAAACAAAGGTCTGTGTCCCTCGTGGCCTGCGAGTAAAAGGATTTTTGGACTACATAACTTAATTTTAAGTGAAAGAGAGAACTTGGAAGGAAGATTTTGAACATGACAGTGTGAGAAACACTCTGTAGCCAATAACTTAGGCTCAGGCGAGGATCTCAGTGAAGCAGTAATTTATTCACAATTGCAATGGTGGGCATCCCACAAGCAGGAGCACGCCTACTAGTCACACAGTACTGTTTATATACTTTATTTCCTCGATGACTGGGATCCTCCCCTGCTTCCCCATTGACTGGCTAATCCAGGTTCACAACCTATCCAATGCTTCACAGACAATGCATGGCCTTTAGTTGCCGGCCTGTTAAATTTCAAATTTCTTTTGACTTTGTTACTGTTAAAGTGGTAATGTTTCTTCACTTACCTGACTTGACACCGTGATTTTCACCTAATTGCTCTAAGGAGTCTGGTTGTCTGCATTTTATAAGGTCACCTGCTAAGTTTTCTTACCACTGCAAGCATATCTCAATACCATATTTCTTACCTTTAAACAATGTAACTCTGCAAAAACGTTTTTATTCCCACAACAGGGAAAAAGCCCAGAAGTGAGAGGAATGCAGGAATACGTGCTTTGGTATGTGAGACAATGGCTTGGGGTCTTAGATTCAATTCAGTTCCTGGCTTTGAAACATGTCCTGTGTGATTCTGCGATTTGTGCGATCACCTCTAGCGTTTCAGGCGCTGCTGCACAACATTAAAGTAAGCTTTCCCTTCGCTCCTCCCCTCCCCACGTCCTTTTTTGCTCCTGCTTTAGGATCCGGGCAGATGTCTGCCCGCACGGCTGCCTCACGACCTGCCCCCACACGGTGAGGCTGCCTTTCCACCACGGCACAGCGCGGGGCAGCGGCGGCGGGGAGGCTCGGTCGGGGGCAGAGCCGGAGAGCCGGGCGGTAGGTTTTTTTCTCCTTGTTCTTTCGGTTCTGTCGTTCTTCTGCGAGCGAGCAGCGCCGGCCCCACTCTACCTCCCCTCGCCTCGCCGCCCCCTCACCTCCTGCACGGCGTTGCGCAGCTTGTGCTGCGTGTCCTCCATCAGCGCCTCCACCTCCCGCAGCATCTCGCCCAGGCTGGCGGCCCGCCGCCGCCCGCCGGCCCCCGCCGCGGCGCAGCACGGAGCTGCCAGCGCGGCCGCCAGCAGCAGCAGCAGCAGCAGCGGCAGCGGCAGCAGCCGCCGCGGTCCCGGCCCCGCAGCCGGAGCCGGTGCCGTTCCCCGTGCCCGCCCCATCCCGGTGGCGCTGCTCCCGCCGCTCCCCGTGCCGGTTGCGGGCTGGCAGCGCGGAGGTGGGGCGGAGCGGGGCGGAGCGGCAGCGGGCGGCTCCGCAGTGCAGCGCCAGCCCCGCAGCCCCCCGCAGCCCCTCGCCGGCCCGCCCTGGCCTGGCCTGGCCCGGCCCGGCCTGGCCCCCGCGGCCCCGGGTGGATGGTGATAGCTGCCTCACAATATCTCCGTTCTGTGTTTTGCTTTCCAGTCTCCAGCGAGGCTCGTCAATAGATGTGGTCAGCTCTGGAGGACCAGCTAGTTCCCTGAGAGTCGATACTTCCAGCCTCTGGCTGGCCAGCACCCCGCTCTCTCTGATGACTTCCTTCCAAATCTTTTTCCCCAAAATTTCAGACAACGTCATCATTTTTTATCTGTGTTCATCTTCCCCGGCCTCCACGTTACTCTTCCTGTCCGTGCTGCACCTCAAGAATTCCGTAGGTGGTTTTAGCTGCAGTCGGCCGGCTGCTCTGAGGCAACAATGTCGTGCCAAGAGAAAACTCATTTTATTTTGGAGCCTGGATGAGAGGTAATCGTGAGTAAAGTATTTCTGCAGAACATATGTGTCCTGAACATTTCCTGCAAATTACGATAATCACCAATATAAATTCCATGGTTATTGGCAGACTGAAGAAGCTTCATGCAGCTCTAGCAGAAAGGCAGTAGAGAGGAGTGGAGATTGTTAGGCCCCCTCTGTCCACAGAGGGAAACCCTTCCTCCAGTCTTCCAGCTCCTGCATATCATAGAAACGTACTATTGTAGGGGTTTTTCCAACCTAAATGATTCTGAAGCTCATGCTTTTTTTTCAGTGCCACAGAAGGTTTCCTTTTGGACACACCATAAATCTCAATTTATTACAGTAGTTTGATATTTTTAAAATATTAACTTCTTGGACTACACAATTTAAGTAATAAAGTGTGTTGGGAATTATCTGAAACAAATTAACTTTATTCCATCACATTGCATGAAATGCAGCATATAAAACAATTCTGCAATTTAGATAACATACTCCTCTTTCCAGTCTTTATAGTTAGATTTCCAGTTCACTGTCTTAAACCAGCTTATTAATATTGCCAGTGACAATGTACAGGTGACACTTAATTAGCATTAAGAGGTTTAATATTCCTTGTGGAGTAACTGAAGATTTTGAGAACATCTCCTGAAAGGTATATTATACTAAAAAAAAAATAAAAAATGTATTACACAAAAGCACATATGATCTTTTGTCAAGACAATTTATTCTTAAACATTAAGCAACAAATTCAGGGAAGATAAAATACGCTGGCATAATTCTAACTGGAAATGTAGTTGGGAAAAACAAATCCCAGAGATACTACACAAAAAGAGTTTGAAAGACTTTGGTCAGCCTCAGTACAAGAACCTTAACATGAATTTGAGGCAAAAATGCTCCCTTGCCATGCCGAATGCACTCCTGTCAAAGACAGCTATCATCTGAACTGGTGATTCTGGAGAATAGAAACCACTTCCTGTTTGGATGAGTTTTGTGACAAAAGAGCACATTCCTGAAATCAGTAGGGTAGGGAATCTGCATGTTCAATTTTCTTTTTTTTTCCCACGCACATTGTTTATTCATTTAAAGGACATACATTACATTGTGTTCAGTGTTTCAAACATCTGTTATTTTGAATGTTCATTTACCATTTAATTGAGTTCTTTTCTCTTTGCAACAATTGTACTGTGAACAGTCAATCAGAAAAAAAAAAAAAAAAAAGAGTAGCAAGATGTCTGGCTAATCTATGTAAAGAAAAGGCATCCTTCTGAAGGATGTATGAACAACATCAGATGCAGATAACAATACAGCAAAGACAAAATCTATCACCAGCAGGCAAAAATCCCCCAAAATGAAAGCCAGAATTCCCTGCTGAGCAGAGTTAGGAGAGGGAACTAACAAGTGACATAAGCAGTTTCTTCCATCTTAAGCCCTATGGCAGTTCCTTTGAATTGGTAGTCTTGGCAGTTCCTTTGAATTTCCCCTGAAGAGGCTGTGCTGTGTGGCTGCAGTCAAGCTGGGGTGCCAAGCTGGTGCTGCCGAGGGGTCACCCAGCTGCTGGGCTGACTCCATCACCTGCGGAGCAAATGGTGTGTACCCACAGCTGTCACCCTCTGATTTTTTTTATTAGTACAAGAGCAGTTAATGGTTTTCTATGGGAGAGGCTATCCAGACAGATAAAAATGTGATAACACTATTAAATGGCTACTCTTTTTACTGCTCTTCTATTTTTTAAGAATGCTTGGATTTATAAAGCTCTGAGTTGTAGTAAATTTTTTTTCTACTCACATGAGGTTTTACAATATGGAAACTTGTAAATGTCAGGACTGAATAACTCTAGTATAAAAAAAACACAGAGTTATTTTGCTGGATCAGCTCAGTGTTTAACTTTCTGACCATCTTCATACATTAAACATATATCAAAATTTTAAGCTCAGTCTGAGATCTAGGAGTTTTAGGAAAATATAGGAAAGAATTAGGGATTTTGTCGCTATTAGAGCAGAACCATTAAACGGTCATATTTTTTTCTCAGGTTTTGCTGAAATAAATAGGCATTAAGGACACTGAAATGCTAACACATTTGGGATAAATCTGACTGCAATGAGAGGATT
This sequence comes from Netta rufina, assembly GCF_964035555.1. Taxonomy (NCBI): domain Eukaryota; kingdom Metazoa; phylum Chordata; class Aves; order Anseriformes; family Anatidae; genus Netta; species Netta rufina. The sequence continues at coordinate 1,351,289 of NC_140128.1, read as the reverse complement.
ATCAACAGAGTTTTCCTGGAATTACTGTTCCTGAAAATTCTTAATTTAATACTGTTCTGGAGTAATTGTGCTACATTCTAGTTTAGTTTATTTTGTTCTGTAAGTAGTTTACATTGCAAAACAGTAAGACTTTGTTGAAGATTATAAGAGGATCACACATAGAGTTGATTTTGAACCATTATCGTAGTCAACTCCGCATCTTGTCAGAACCAGAATAAGTTTCAGATGTAGGTGACCACCTTGCAGGCCTTTATTTAATAGATAGAAGGCAAGTTTTGTAGTCTGTTTAGTTTTATTTTCTTAGATAAGAAAGAAATTTTTATCTTCTTTGTTGCAGAAGTTAGACTGGAGTTCTATTATCTTCTTTTGGCCTTCTTGTGCGTGATCATAAAATTTTCTGGAGGTTAGTTTGTTATAGGACCTGTGAAATATTAACCTCACAGCATACAGTAAATCCTTGTCAGCTTTTTCAAATACAGTCATTATGGGACAGCTGGAATTTACTCAGAAAAAAATAGAATTATGCAAATAGGAATATTGTTTGCATTTGAAGGCACATTATTTAGCAAGACAGCAGCTATACATTTGAAATATGAACATGTTTTGATCTCATTTTGTATTGCTCTGTGGACTGTATTTTCCTTTTGATATGTTCCCAGTTTTAACTGGTGAAGGCCTGACTAATCAACAATGCCTATTTTTATGGTGTGCCTTGTTATCTTCTCAGTTACTTGTGACCAGAACGGATTGAGCAGTGAGTCACCCACCAGACATTATTAGAGCTGTGACAACATGAAACCAGATGAAACCTCTAAACTCTATCTGCTTTCCAGACCATGGAAATGCAGCATATTGAATTTGCTTTGACTTATGCAAATTGCAGAGCCTGGTAAGGACTCTTTTCTACCCCTAGGAGTTTTCCAGTATAGAGAAGTTTTGAACAACCACAAATGCAAATTACATGCATAGACAAACTGCTGTATTCTAGCACACGCCCAGTGATAGTTTAAATGCCACTGCAAGCCATTGTCTTCATTTAAAAAAAGTGACCTTAGGCACTAAGTTTCTGAAAGTTTTTATAAAGTATTATTTTGTATTTGTGATGCACAAGTCCATGGCAGTGGGTGGCAATCTTATTGTTACTCAAATGTATTGCTTTGTGTATTCATACAATCAAATTACATTTCCAAACTTTCACATGCCAGATTATTCCAGCTACTTATGAAGTGCAATATTGTCTCATAAATGAAAAAGTTAGTGTAATTCTTTTTTACAGAAATGTACATGTGTGTTTTTTTCGGAGTAGTATAAACTGACAGTACGTAGGTGCAAACACTATCACGAGCACTATTGTAGCATTTAATGTTTTTAAGACTTCGTAGTTAAGATAATTGGGAGTGAAATGCAGAATCTCTGTATTCAGATCTTAGAGTGCGTTTCAGATCAGAAAGTAATGCTTGAAAGTTTTTGGTGTGCTAATTTGTTGTAGATAGTTGATAGTTTCATTGATATCAGCTCCCAAGAGCTGGAAGGCTGGATATTAACAAATATTAAGCTATTCTATCATTATCAGAGAGCATTCTTCTAGGCCAGGGTTGAGTTGTATTGCCTCATTCTTGTAGGCAACCTTGACCTGTGATGTCCCAGCTGTATCTTTTGAAGCTAGAAGACATAAGTCTTTTTGCGGTCTGTCACAAATAGTGCATTTTTCTTTAAAGTAGAATTTCTCAGGCTTGTTGGACAAATCACTTCTTTTTGACTTTCTGTAGTGTTTGTCCTTAATGCAATTTGCATGCATTCAAATGGTGCCTCCATTCTGGGGCTTTGTCATGAAGACAGAGACTGCTTGGTAACTGCATTTCCCTATTGTAGTAAGAAGTGATATAGCTTGGGCTGCTGAGCTGATAGTATAGGTCTCCTGAGATCTCTGGCAGGCTTATCGCTCATTCTGAGTGCCTCTGTTTTCCCTTCTCATTGTTCTTAAGGGTGGTTGTTTTGTAGCTGTAAGTTGTATGAAAATTTTTCTTATGTGACTCTGAGAACATTTTTTCCAGACTATATTTGTACCTTTTTCCCTAATGCAGCCACCCACTCTATAAAATTCTCAGTTGGCTGCAGGTAAGATAGTAAGCAAAATTAATAAGAGTAAGTTGATGGACCAAGTCTTTCCACTTAGTATTTTTTTGCCAGTTACTGATTCAATTAAGGTTTTAATACGGAAGTTGAGAGAAACACGTCCCTTTTTGTGTAGGGGTGATATGTGTAGAGAAAAGACATCTTAGAGCCAAATTCTGTTGTCTGTTCCATGGCATTAATAGTTGACCATTCCTGTTCACTTCAGCACTTTGCAACATCAAGTTAGATATGATCTAAATCTTACTACAGATCTCATTACCTTGCTACAGTTGCTATTCTCCCCCTTGAAACTGTATTATAAGCAGACACAACATGTATATGTGGGAGTTGGGACAAGAGAATCAAGGAATGGGCATTCTACGAACTGCTGTGAAATTGGGTCAACAGCCATGAAGAAGGTACCTGGAAGAGAAGGAACTAAATAAATTAAGAGATTAAATGGGCTGAAGTAAGATAGACAGGAACTCACATAAGGAAAATTAGAAAGATAACAACTAGAGCAGTAGGGATTTTTTTTTGAAAGGCGTGGTGAGAAGATTGGCTTGAAACACAGGAAGAGAGAAGCAGTGCAAAGGAGTTGCAGAGAAAAAGTACTTGAAAGAGACCACATGAAAGAGAAAGTCACATGGACAAAACAGCAAAGCTAAAAGCAGGGAAATAAAAAAGGCTGGTTCAGAAAAGCAAATGACTTAAGGGAAGTGAATCCTGAAGCTAGTTTAAAGCAATATGAAAACATACAATGTGCTTGTATGAAATAAAGGACATAGAAGAAGAAAGAACCAAATGCACTGTGAGAAACAGAAGACTTTTATCATATATATAATACACAAAAAGAGACATCTAATTTGAAGAAAAAGTTGATTTATTTGCTTCTTTTTTTTTTTTTTTTTAAACAAAATATAGGGAATATAATGTATAGTAGTGTTTTGGTTGTTTATGAAGGTGAAATTTACTCATCCCTTGGAAGAGAATGTGTGTCATGCTGGCCATGTTTTTCCCTCTTTGATGCTATAAATTGTACTTGCTACCAATAACCACAAAGATAACAGATGTGTTAGGAAAATGTTAAAGATCAGGTATCAGCTATCCACTTAGAACTTTGCAGATTCTAGGCATTCAATAAATCCCCCAAAGTTGTCACAGCCATTTATTCCTCAAGCTTTTCTCAAAATGATAAGCATGTAAACAATGACAAAATACATGCAAAGTTAGCTGCTTGGCAACAACAATTTCATAGATGACTCACTAGCCAGTAGTTTGTGCATGCATTTGCCTAATCGTAGAAGCAATACAACCTTCCATCTTGTACATTTAATGAAGCTACTTCAATTCCCATCTCACCACATATCTTAAACATTTATGATGTCAGGAGATATAATGTATGTAGTCTTCAGGTGTGTTGTCTTTCTCTACCAGATTTCCAATGTCTCTACACAGTACATTATAACTGAGCATCATTATTTAATTTTTCTAGTCTAGCTTAGTCAAAGCTTAGTTTAATGTCATTGCAGTTTCAAAATAAAAAAGAATGCAAACACTGATAAAATCTGATATGAAAATGAGTCATTCCTATATTCTGATTTTCTATTTCCTGTTCTAACCATATCTTAAGACTTATGAAAGTAATTCAACATGTGGTTTGTGTATCTAACATCATAAAGCACTATAAATTTATTAAATTCACAGAAGACAGAACAGAGTTTAAGCTGATACCAGGTATTGTACTTTCCTTTCACAGATTTTAACAGATTTGTAATGATTTATATCCATGTAAGAGGAACAGCTCCAATATTTCCTGTTTTTAAATTACATGTCATTCTGAATTATGGTATTTTGTACATTTTTCCATTATGGAAATGAAGTTTGTTTGAATTAGTATTTCTTCAAGGATGGGTATTGCCTTTTTTTTTTTCCTGTTTCATGCCACATTTTTAGTGGTTGCTATGGTGAATAGGTTTGTGTATTAAATAGCAGAAAACAGAAATCCCACAATAAAGGTTAGCCATTCACAGCTGGCTGTTTCCCCAAGGCTACGAAAACATATGAGTCCTTCATTTGGAAAGATATTACTTTTAAAATTCATAAATTAAGAATTCTCTAATCCATGTGCTAAACCTAGGACTATCCAGTTTTCTCAGCTGACTATCATCCAAATAGCTAGTGCAACTATGAAGACATTAATACACTGATATTTAACTTGCATATGGTCTTTGTTAAAGAACACAAGAAAAAAATGTTGAATGACTCAGAACAAAGAAAAGTATTTCATAAAGAAATAACAGGTGCTCCCTTCATCTTGCTGTCTTTGAGTTTGTGAATCACTACAGGATCAATTTTTTTCACAGTTATATATATTTTACTTTAGCACACTATTTCCCCATGTCACCTGCTTTTCCAGGTTGTTGTTGAAGCCAGCAGAACAAGAATTGACTGTGGAAACCAATTCTCTCTATTTCTTATGCAGTTTTTCTTTTCTGGTGAGAAATGATCACTGGTGACTCAAGATCTTAGTTAAGTTTGAGGAAACAGGAAGGGCTCAGGGAAAAGAGAAGGTCATGGCTCCTGGTAGCCTCTTCACAGACCCATCAAGACTTGGGAGAGGCTCTCCTGGTGCTGCTCTCCATGTGTCCCAGTGCACCCTCTTTCCTTCAGCATGCCAGTTGCTGCTCACCCCCAAGTGTGGGAGATATCAGATCAAAATTCCACTAAAAAGTGGCATTTGGTTTTGGTAGCATGCATCAGTTCTGGCCTCACTGGCTCCAACCCCCTTGCAAAAACAGCAACAAATAATCACAAGAGCTGGCAAGAGTCTCATAAATATTCTGAGATGTATTTTCTGAGATAAGATGAAAGAATTCAAAACAGCATGCTGTGTCGAATGTGTATTCAGCTGATATCTTCTAGCCTTTTTCCCACTGTACTTCTGGCAAGATGCTTACTTAAATTCCTATTGAAATATGAACGTCAAAGTTGATAATCCATACGAAATATCATTTGAAACAAAAAGTATTACTGGATATCCCTCTGTAAATGCACATTATCTGTTATCTATTTAGGTTGTTATGACTAATTAGCTTTAATACAAACTTATGCACACAAAAATATTTGTAAATAGTTTTCTTTTAGATACAAGGTATTTTAAAATTTAAGGCAATGGACTGCACTATATTTTGCAAATTTTGAATCTAAATTTTTATTGTTTCTTTAATAAAAACAAACCTACTAAAATAACAAAATTGGGATTGAGTCATCTACATGGGAAAGTTTTTATAAGCACCTTGATTTAAAAAAAAAAAAAAATACTTCTGCATACTTTAATACAAGAAAACATTCTACTTTTGATGAAGGCACAAATCTTATATTATTTAAAATTCAGAACTGGAAGCAAAGGCCAAACTACCAAAATTACAGCAAGCACTTTGTTTTGCAACTATTTTTAAGTATTAAAAACAGAATACTCAAGAATACTACTGTGCTATAATGAGAAAATAAATTATTGTGGTCACATCTTAGGAACAGGATCCATCAGCCCTGTACAAAATCAAATCTAGGTGGCATTAACACCACAAATGACCTAAAGGAATGATAAAAGGTGCTAGAAGAAGTGGTGTATGAATAGCAATGGCTGCAAGATTTGCTGTATTGTTACAAAAACTGTGAAAGTAGAAGTGGTCCCATGAAAACAGCTGGGACAAAAAACTTCCAGGACATGAAGGTTGTCATTGTTCTTGAAACACTGATAAAACCAATAATCAGAAACTACAAATAAGCACTAAAATGAGATGCTTTACAAACAGCAGATGGTGCAGCACTGCAGCTGGACGGAGTGCCTTGGTGGTGACGCCAAAGAAGCTTAAACGGAGAAGGAATGATTTGCCATTGTTGCCAGGTGCCATAAATGTTATTGTAAACATGTATAATGTTATTGTAAACTGTATATGTGTGGCTGCACAGCAACAGACGAAGAGGATCACAGGCTGTTAAACAGCATTATTGACAAGCCTATAGCTTTTGCACTGAGTATGAAAGATGAAAAAATTTGACTTGCCAGGGAGCTGCAAGCCCTGAGGATACATTCCTGTTGCTTATCTTATATTGTGCAAAGATAGGAAAAGGAAGAATAGTTGCAAGAAGTACAATGAATGTATCATTTAGAAAGAGGATCTCAGAAAACTAAAAAAAAAAAAAAAAAAAGACGGATGATGTAATTCATCTTTAAACAAAGAAAAATAATAAAATCATGATGCCTGCAGAGAAGCAACATGTTTGTTAGCTGTAGGGGACAACTGGAACTAAAAATACAAGCTGTGAAAAGAGAGAATTAGTGAAAGGAGAGAATATACTGATCTCAAATAAAATTAAGTGAGAATTTCTCAGAAGCATTAATAATGTCCGTTTTATCATGTTCCTATGTGAGAAAGGAATATAATTTTCCCCAAATAATTGCATGAGTAAAAGAAATGACCGTTGGTGCGAAGTGCCAAAGACAAAATTTTGGGGAACTGAGGGAACATTAATGACATGCCCAACAGAGCCAGGCAATCAGTGACTGATTTGAACACTGACATACAATTACCAGTCATATTTTGGAATAAACTGATGACTCAGTATGGTTGTTAGTCTGCATTAAAACAAGCCATGTTAACTTTCTAGGTCATGCTCTAATGAGATAATGGGGACAGAGCAGATGTGAGATGGCTACATGGAGACAGTGCAATGAAGGACTTGTCTGTCTTGTGGATTTTCCCAGGATGAGTGAATCATTTACTAGATCAGTACCTCCAGTCTCATACTTTTCACCTATGATGCTCTTGAATTTCTGAATAATGTGACTTCTGTGCCTTATGGAAGTGTGCTTGTCTTCCAAGAGCATACCTTATATTTTAGCACCTTGACATGTCTTTCTACAAATTGGCTACAGGTTATTTCCTTGTCCCTTATGAAGAGCATCAGTTGCTGAGGATCTTTGATCTGTGTGCCTTATTTTGGGGCTAGGAGTCAACCTTTTTAATGACAGGGTTGTTGAAACCCTTTTTAGGGCTGTGCCAATGCAATCTGGTACAAGCCAGGTTTCACATGATACCTGTATTCCTCAGGATGTTGTCACACAGGCTGAGGTCAAACAGACTGCCCAGCACCTAGGAGACAAATTGCGCAAGGGACAGATGGTCCTCTTTGAAAGCTTGTTTGTTGTACCCACCATAATACCCTGTGCAAGTCTCTGCTTTTATTCTCTTTGCTGCCCCTGGTGGAGATCTCTGCTGACATCGGTTAACATGCCTTCCAAAGGCCTGGTTCTTAGCCTTCTGTTTATGACTTGCATTAAATTCAGCTTGTAGTTTCCATCCTTCTTGCATCCTGGAAATTTGAGACTGATGTAATTTTCCTGTTATATTTCACTTTTGACCATTTTTATTTTACAAGGCAATGAGGAACATAGAACTGTAATTCTGTGGGTGTAGTAGTGGATATACACGTATGTATATATGCATCTGTGTGTGTGTGCGTGTATATGCTGAGAGCACAATCATTTTTTTAACATATTTAAAGCATGAGGGATTAGTCCTCCAACAAAATGAATATAGTCTTAATAAATTTCCTCAGCACGCCTTATGTGTCTTATGATAAATAAGGCATGCTGAGGAAATTCATTATGTGTCTTATGATAAATAATGAATTAAAGTAATTGCTTTGTTTTCTTACATCTGTGCTTCTGCTGGTATACCATTTCATATATTTGCACTATGCTGGATGTGTTTGTTGTGAACAATGCCTCCTGATGTTGAAATGTGGTATATAACAGCAGTTCTTCACTATTATAATCCAGCAAATTAAAAGGTGATTTCTGTTTCAATGCAGCTTCATCTGATGGTAGAACAGTTTCCTACATGAACTGCTGTACTTACTACAAGGATTTTTTTTTTTTTTTTTTTTTTTTTTTGATAGAGTGAATACCTCAGGTTTTAATGTCCTTCCAATTGTACTTCAAGCTAAGGACTGTATGGAGCCTTTCCAGAAGGACTGTATGGAGCCTTCTGGTAAGGCTCCATACAAGGAGCCTTCTGGAAAGGCTCCATACAAGGAGCCCCTCCAGACAAGGAGTTTAGTATCTGCAAAGACTGACAGCTCCAAGACTCTCTATAAGCTTACTCACCTGTAAGGTAATGATGGCAGAAAGCAATTCCTCCAGAGCTGAAATAAAGCCCTGTAGGAACATTCTGTTTTCTGTTCAGTACTCTTTTTTTGCTGACATCTCTACTTTGGAACAAAATTGTGTTTCAAAGTAAATAGGGAAAAAAAAAAAAAAAAAAAAAAAAAGGATATATAAAAAAAAATCTGATTTATTTGTTTTTGCTAACTTTTTAACTGGACCATGTTACCTGATAGTTTTATCTATGTCCTGAAAACACATCTTGCTTTAGGTACTTACTGAAATAAATCACTTAATAAAGTAAATGTCCCGGGAAGAAGTTTGTTTTCTCCTTGTCAGAACAAAAGATCCAATGAACGTACAAAGAATTTTGCTCAGATTTACAATAATGACAATAGTTTTTAAATCTTATCCCTACATATTTCCAGGCAACCGCCTTGTGATTTGTGAGTTGAGTTTTCACTGTTTTTCTGGACTCACACAGCATAAGGCATGCAGTCCTGTGGCTGGGAGCTGACTAGGAAGGTGTCACTGTAACTTAGCTGGAGTAAAGCATTTATACTTCAGGTTCTATCTTCCACAAGATTGCATCCTTTCTTATTTCTGATTGACTGCTCCCAAGGCTTCAGTCAGACAAATACCTTCAAGGTGTTATTAATTTGTTAAGTTCTGCAAAAGCAAAGTAAAAGTTCTGATCATGCTATATCCTTCATCCTTTATATATTGTATATTATATATGTGATACAGCTGCAGCAATGAACAGACACACCCCGTGTCTCATTTCCCAGAAGGCTCCAGTATTGACACTGTCTAGGGCAAAAGATTGGTTAATAAGCTATCTATTTCAAGGTTTTAAAATACTTTACTAAAGTTACACACTATCTATAGCAAAGTTTTTCTTATGACTTTTTCACATGCATATATATCTTCCCAGCATAAGTCACACAGGTGGATGGATTTGTATGTATTTGCTGCAAGCTTATGCATCTGTCAGTCTTTGAAGGAACAGGATTATACCACAGTTTATCTACTTTTGTGACTACGTTATTTCACCCATTTTGATTGTTTTTTTTTTAGCTGTTACTACTCTATACATTTTTGCCAGCTCTAGCATACAGATATTTCCATGGACTACTCTGTCGTTCCTGTATGTTTGTATTTTGAATGACCTCTCCTTTCTTTCTCTAGGCTGCTCTACTTTTGAGACTGTGACTGGACACAGAAAGTGTACCATTAAACTAGAAACCATAGTATGAATGTAGCACACCTATACTACTCCCCTGATAATTAATTTTCACCTGTGTGGCATACAGATCTTTACCAGGGATATTCTGGAGATGATGTGAAAGCTAAAATAAATAAATAAACAAATAAATAAATAAATGTATATATATATATATGTATGTATCAGCTGAAGAACTGATTTCAGTTATAGCCTGCCTCTTGTTTCTTTTCTGAACCTCTTTCAGGGCTCAGGCTGGCATGGAGAGATGTCTCTGAAATTTGGATAGTGTTAGGAGAAGGATGGGCTAAGGACATATCAGCTCAGCACACTGAGCTCGTTCCTGGAGCTAAGCCTGGGTCAGAACTGGGTCTGACTGATCCGATATGATTGGTGTCTCTACATCAGTTGAGCTGGTGAGGCTGGCTTTCAAATGACACTCTAAACAATTGTTGTAGGCTCTGCACTTGTTTGATTAAAACCAACCCTCCCCCCTCCCCCTGTGGTGGGAATGATATGGAGGCATAAAGATGTGTTTGTGTGATAAGGAGCTGTGAAAATGAGGATTCTTGTTGAACAGCATGAACCATGCTCCCCACAATACTTTGAAGGCACTAGTGTTTTTTTAAGTTAATGGGATGTTACTGTATGAAGAAGTGACCACTTGCTAATAAACAAAAAGACTGGCCGAATTTTTCTGAAAATGTGATTTTATAAAGACCATTTTGCCTTATAGTAAAAAATTGATTTAGTTGGCCAAAAATCTTGCCTGAGACACCTCTTTCTGGCAGTTTCATTGGGCTATATCACTGATGCTAGAAAATTGTCCAGAATTGACCTTGTACCAACTGCTGAGTGATGGTTTGTGTCAGAAAAACTTCAGCCTATGACAAATTGCCATTTTTCTTACTCATGATGTATACAAACAATGGGACGGGGTTCTACTTTTTTTCCTGTGTTTTAGACTCTAATTATTACTTATTAATTTATTTTTCTGTATTTTAGACTCTAATGCATGCTTCTACATTGCCATTTGAAATACTTCATAATAAACAAATTAGGAGAGGGTGAAAGGAAGGCACTTCAGAGAATTTGAATGAGTGATTAGGAAATCTTAAGGAAAACTGGTTGTGTCACAGAAATAAAGCAGAGACCAAGGAGTTAATCTGTTCTGGTAGATCATCCCTTCATACTTTTCCTAGTCAGCAGCCAAGCTATTTCTCAAATGCCAGCCAAGAACTACTTGCAGCTGGCAAAAATCCACAGTTATCAGTGCAATGGAAAAGGGGTGAGGCAAAAAAAGAGCAATGTGGCCCTGTTGATAGTGAGGCGTAGGTTCCTGTGATCTCATCTAGTAGACATGAGAGAATAAATAGTTAAAGAAGATAACATTTATACAATTAGTAAGCTCAGTGGTATGTATGATGGTTTCCTAGGCATCTGGAACCTGTTTTGTGCCATGGAGTATATAAAATTCACACGGCACCTGTGGAATTCATGTAGGGCCTGGTTTCCCTGTAGCTCGCAGAATCAAATTGTGATTTCAAAAAATATCAAACAACTAGTTCCTAAGTTATTTTGGGTATGACACATTATGGACACAGAGAGGTTGAGAGGCGGAGAGATAACAGATGAAATGTTGTAAAATAGAATGCAGAAATCTTTCAAAATCATTGTCATGCAGTGTTCTTGCACACAGGAAGTGAGTGGATCTAGCAGATCCCCAAAGCTCCTCAAGCTTGTGCAACATATCACTAGGGTGGAAATAAGTCAATTTTGAAGTCAACAGCTATACATAAAATAACACCTCTTAAAGGTCAGCATTTCCATAACTCCCCATTCTTGTGGACCCCATGGCACAATAAGTACTGACCAGATTTTTACAGACTGAAAGAAGTGCTGGGCTCTTACACATGGTCAAATCAGCCTTGTCTGAACACACACAGTAGAAAGTGAGCCACGGGGGATTTAAACTGGGGATGAATATTCTTTTCAAAAAACTATGAGTACTAGATAGAAAAGGCCGCACTTCTTGCAGCTGGTTAATCAACATAGCTAGTTGATTTCTGTAGCTTGTATTAAGGAGTCCTGAGAAATTAGACCACTGAAAATAAATAAAGCAAGTAGCATTAATGCATTCTGCTGCCTTTTGTAGTGTAATTGATGACTGCTTAATACACTGCTTTCTTAATACACTGCTCTCTGACTCATTGTACAGTCTTTTGTGCACCACATGCATTTAAGAATACACATGTGAAATGAAGGTGTCTAATTGTCTAATTTTCAAGCAATCCTGGAATATTCTTTTTTGGAGTTCTGAGTTTAATTGAAACCAAACATAAATGCCATTGAAAAATTAGTCTGTACACAAAATCTTGCACATTTAAGAATTGCCAATCTGTTAAAGACTGTAGGAACACTTACTCCACATAAGCAGCAGTAGGATCTCTGCTCTGTTTAGGCTCTTGAACACTTCTGTGAGTGCAAATCTGTGTGCATTTGTGTGCGTATGCATACACAGACGTGGTCATCTGTTGTTTCTAACCTAAAAAACTGATTTGGATATGTTGCTTTTTAAAGGGGAAAATTCCAGTCTGTTTTGAACTTCATGTTATTTCTCTGTATTAATAACATATTAACTCTATTTCTGTGCAAAACTTGGGAATCTGAAATGTGAATATGAGCTGGGGCTGTTACATTTGCACTGCGCTGGATGAACACTTGGGAGGCTAGCGCTAGCGAGCAATGTGCTGTGGAAATATCTCCATCTAGTGGGTGTGACTGAGCTGAGGACATTCCTCCGAGTTACCAGGACGCTGTCTGTCCACTGTTTAACAGCAGTTGTGTATCTGTTGTTTTCCAGAAAGAAAACAGCAAACGTAGGAACCTCCTACTATCTGTGAAATTATTTAAGATTTTAAAAGTATTATAGAAATACATCCAATGTTTAATGTTGTCTTTCAATGATAGATTATTCTTTTCTCACTGAAGTGTTTACCCAGTCCATTATGCCTAAATTAGCAAGAATATCTCTGATGGCTTGTCTACACATTTCCTGAATGAGTTTTAAAAGAAATAAAAAGCACTGAAAAGTTTTCAGGCTTGACATACTCTTCCCACAGTTAAAGGTACTGCTTATCTCAGAATATATTTTAAATAAGGAGAAGCGGTTCACTGGGATTTGAAAGCTGGTATGTTTATAAATATTCATTATTGTCTTCAAGACAAAACTTGTAAGGGCAATGTGAAAAATACATTGTTATCCTTATTTGAGACCTGGCTACAAAATCCTCTACTCTCCTGCCTGTCTTTTTGATGGAATTGTTCTTAGCTGATGAAAAAGAAAATTTCAGACAGGCTCGGTGCAGTGACCACTCTATAAAAAAAGAAAAAAAAAAAAAAAAGAAAAGAAAAAACCTGTCTGAATTTAAGAAGAGATTGGACTGTGCACTTAGTCACATGGTCTGAACTTTTGGGTAGACCTGTGCAGTGTCAAGAGTTGGACTTGATGATCCTTAAGGGTCCCTTCCAACTCAGGATATTCTATGATTCTATGATTCTATTTGTTCCTAGATGAACTAAAATTTGTAGGAGTTTTAACATGAATAGAGTTAGGGCTTAGTGAGGAATACTTGAGGAAGGAATACAGCATAGTAAAACCTGCAGTACATTCAGTCCTAAAGAAAATATAGTACTCATGTAATGGTCCCCCAATTAATGCCTTCTCACTTCTCTTTCTTAGAAGTGATTAGTGGCTGTAATAGTTATTTAAGGATGGTTCAATAAGATAATGGCATCTAACTAATCAGATGCCTGTTGCAGACATTTGTAAGCGGGGCTTCAGATTCTCCAGCATCCCACCAAGGCTAGGAATGTCTGTTTAAAATCCAGGTTGCAGACATTCTAGAATTTTTGGTTTTCTGAAAGGAACTGTGCAGCACCTCAGCTGATTGGGACTATAAAACATCATCTCCCTTTTAAGCATTTTTATGCTTATCCTATTATCAGCACATAGAAAACAGATATTTTTACACATATGCATGCATGGATATATATCCTTAAGAATAGGTAAAATCCTTTATGTATGAACACAGTTCTGGATATGCTTTGCTTCCTTATTCAGCTGTTATGTGTATGCATGGTGCTTTTCCTCAGCAAAATTTCCCTCAATGTAGTTTACATTAAAATCTACAAAGTATTGTTTTAAAATGTGAGATTGAATACTGTGGTTATGAAACCAGGAGATTAATGTCATTAGCTCAAGACAGGCACCATGGAGACAGGTGCCATGCATGTTTCTCCGTGTAGCTCTGCCAATGCACATTAATTTTGATCTGCAACATTCCTGCTATTCCAGTCCTGGGCTCCTCTTGTGCCAAATTTTGTAGTTTATTTATCTGCAGGTATAGCAAAGTTTCCATCAAAGCAGAAGTTCTTATGACTACCTTTTACTCATTTTCAACTTCTGCTTTTTACTCAGCTGGTACAATCTGCTTCGTCTGTCATGTGTCTGTTATGAAGGCAAGGGCTCAGACTTGAGTCTGGCAGGCACTGAAATAATGCCATGATTTTACATGATCTGAATGCCAAAAGCAAAGAACCCCAAAGTTAATCACTGCTTACTATGACAAGACTCAGCCTCACTAATCCTTTTCTGTTTTCAGTCCATGTCACTGTGCCACTTGACCTGCTTCTTCAGAGCTGGATTATGTACCCTCAGCATGTGTTGCACAAGAAATCCAGTCTGGGAAGCAAAAATGATTCTTGCAAAGCTTTAGGTGTTGACTCTGCTTGGACCAAAACTCACAGGAGGAAGGGATGATGCCTTTGAGCTCACTGGACATAAAACATCATATCTCAGGCATTTACTCACCCTTCCTATTCTGGGCTTGCAACAGAGCTACTTTGTCTTTTAAGTACAGAGGAGTATCCAGTTTCAGACAAAAAGGACATCTGTACGCAGCGGTTTTGCCTCCGGGATTGGAGTAAAGATCCAGTCTCCTGCCACCACCACACCTATTCTGAATCCACAGGAGGTCATTTTTATTCCCTTTCATGCCATTCATCATAGCTGGCAGAGGAATAATGAGAGCAGTAGCCTGCTGTGTGATATGTTTGTGCTGCTTTGTGTTAAGCAGTAATGTTTTTGCATATCTTATGTTACCCACTTCTAGTATATTCCGTTACCCACACCCACTTCTCTGCCAATGGGTAAAATGAAATGACATGTTTAGCTTCTGCTTAGCTCACTTTGTGTCCTCCACATAAGGGGTGATATATGCCAAGTACTTATCACTATAATTAAGTGCTAGTTTGCCAGACTCCAACTGGACTGGAATGGGGTTCACAAAAAAAAAATCCTATGAGGTGCTATCTAGATATCTGAAACTTTTTCCTTTACTTTCCTGTGTGGAAAGGTTGTTAGCATCCTCTGGTAGCCCAGATGTTAGAAACAGCCCTGCAGGAAATTACAGTGTGCTACAGCAACCTACCCAAGTGAACCATTGTTCTTGTGCTGGCACACCTGACACACAGTGCCTGGCTGCTTGCTCAGAGCACACTGCTAGTATGGCTGGGAGAGATGAGGCTGAGCAAAATCTGCATGAATGATCGCACCCATAGGGGTGCGCGAGTAGGTGGGATGGACAGGTTCTTTCCATGCAGGATCGTGGCAAGTGTTGTATTCACTGGCATGAGATACCACCAGAGGCACAAAACATACAGATGGGCATCCTTTGGTATATCCAAGGTTTCACTTGACAGCTGCTGCTGAACAAAATGAATAAAATTCAGCCAGGTCATCCTGTCGTGCCATTGGTGCCAGGTATTTACAGCTGATACTTTACCAGCAAGAGAAGAATCGTGTACAGGACCATAAGATCATTTTGCTAGTATTTCCATCTTTAAGCGGTAAAAATCTAGGTCTTAGTTCCTTAGAGCATCCAGGTGGTGGTGCTAGATATTAAATACAAAGCACACTTTTTCAGTATTTTAAATGCTTGGAATATAAAATGTTTGGATGAAGGCATCTTTACAGTTATTTCTTAGATTTTTTAACTACTGTCCTCTCTTTCAGTGAAAATAGCAAGTCACCTTGTAAAAGTAATCTGTTGTATGTTTATGCCTCACACAAAGTGGCATAAAAGTGACTCCCTTATCCACTTTCATTTAGTTGAGAGATCATTCTGTGCATGAGGTGTAAGACAAGTACATAAAAGATGTATATAGATACATGTAGATGATAATATGTGAGATGATCAGGCCCAGGACATTTTGCTTTGCTGTAAGATGTTTATTACTTCATAAATCATGGTAAACCTTAAGAACACATACATCTGTTTTCTTGGGTGGTGACCATCTTTCATACCTGCCATTCATATAACTTACATGATCCGATGTCCAGGATCTTTTACACATTTATTATGGCTATTGATGAGTCAGCTTATGACCTTCTTTTTCTGTGAAGTCCAGTAGTTAAAAGTATTTAGCTTGGAAGAAGATACCTGCTTTCAAATTTAAAAAAAGCGGGGGGGGGTTGGGGAGGGTGGGGGGGGGGTGGGGGGGAAGGAACACTGTGTTATGTTTCCTTGGCCTAACAGTGACCTATAAAATGTGCTGGTGAGAACAGAAAATGTAATGTGCCAATGACTGCAGCCATGGTTTGTTTTCATTCTTTTTGATATTTGATTATAAAGGTTAAAGCAGGGGAAAGGGAATGCTAACCTGAAGTGCTAGCTTTCCCGTGGCTCCCTGCCATGTAAGTTGGTGCTGATTTGAAGGGGTCAGGTTCTTTGTTGGCAGACAGGAGGCAGTGAGGAATAAACCTTATCCTTTCAGGACAGTCAGATTTTATAACAAGGTCACAGGTTTGGTCATTTTAGGAAGATTTTTTGCTCTGTTCTAGAGAGTGCCCTTGGTCTCCATGGGCCTCCTGCTTCTCACTGAGAGATTGCAACAGACAGCTGCTTGCTTAACACATGGGTTTTGCTGAGATAGGCTGAGCAGAGGGCAGAGTGCAAGTACGACCAGTCCAGTCAGGGCAGGAAAAGTGTCAGAAAGGTGAGTCAGGCAGAGAGAGGCACGTGGGGAATGGCACGGCTAACTCAAGCTTCCTCTGCTTGGCCTCCAGAACTGATGGACTCGTGACCATTGCAACTCACCCAGGCACCATGACGGGCATTTTTCAGAGCACAGAAGTCAGATCTTTGGCCACTGAAAGCAAGCAAGTAGAAGGTATTTGCTGAATGAGCACGGAAAGCAAGCTGGCTTCAGAGACATCTGCTTACAGTTTCCACTTTTCCACTTTCAGAAGAACACCTTCATTTGGCTTCAGGGATGAAGGCACTTTCATATGTGTATTTATATTAAAATGCTCATGTGAGAAGGAATATTAACTATACTGTTGAGAAAAAAATTCTAGTCTCTAGTACAGTAAAATCGGTCATTGAGATTGGTTAGTTCAATATTTTTAAAATATACCGTGCAGTAGAAATCTGAGAGGAACAGCTCTGTTCTGAGATGTTGTGTCCAACAGGTATGACTTTGTGCACTTTTGCTTTGCTGAAGTATGCTGCGTGAAGTCTCCTGAAGTATTCCCCATGCAGCTGTGGAGGCTGATGATTTACTCAAACCCATTAAGAAAATTAAATCCTCTTCAAAGAATTATGTCCAATCATTCTGCAAATGTTTTGAAACACAACGGCTGCGCTCTGCCCTTAGTCGCTCTTGTGAAATCCAGCTGCAGTGAATGGAGGCTATGTGTGAGGACAGGTCTGGACCACAGCCTGTTCAACCCGGGTGGGCAGTTACGGCTTGTGTTTGCAGCATGTCTTCAGGGAAGCAGGGAGTCCATTTAAAATCCCCACTGTACCCATCGTTTTCATCTCCACTGTACCTTGAATCTGCCTTACAAGAACGGCTTGGGATGCAGCAGCAGAAGAAATATGGGACACAAACCACCATCATTTATATGCACATAAATGAACATGTGAAGTAAATGATCTAAAAAAACAACCACCAGTTAAGCTCTGGTTGCTCACATCTGGGTTGCATGACTACAGCTAAGAACAGAATGTGGCTGATCATTCTTACGTGTATCTACAGTCATTAACCATTCAATGACATCAAGAGGATAAATTGTGCTGTTGATGGAATTTCTCAGGCTATGTGCATGCTACCTTTCCTTCTAGGAGTTTAGTTAAATGGGGCTTTCCCTGTCCTTCAGGCAAGCAAATTGCTTTCTTTTTCCTTTTGATCTGTCAGGAGTCTGCTTTTTAGCCTGCTTGTCTTACCTTAATTCCTTTTGATAAAAGATCCCTTTTATCATGCATACTAAAATTGTTGGATGGGCCTAGTTGACATGCCATGATTAAATTAAATAAGCAGTGTGTGTAAATACAGAAACTTTTAAAATGTCATGTATCACTTCATTTTTCTCTAGATCTTAACACTAGATTTCACAATATCATGAGTATCATGATTGTTAATTTATTATTTTTTTCAAGATTAATGTTATTGATGCTTAATATTTAAAATGGCTTTCAAGTGAAGGTTTCTTCAAAACCTTGAATTTTGAAGCAGACATCTGGGGGGAAGGGGGGGGGGGAATGATGGACAACTTCTTTTTATTTACCAGTGGTGAAATCAATATACAAACATAGAAGACAGTTCTAGCTGTGAATTTGCTGCAGAAGCTACACTCTGATTACAGGGACATGCTGTTGTAGAGTGGTTTGCATTTCCCAATGTCACTTTTACAGGCTTCAAATCACTGCAGCCTATAAAAAAGGAGTTTACCATTATGCAACAGTTAAAAATGAACAATTTTTACACTTAATTTTTACACTTAATATTTACACTTAATTTTTGTATAGGTAGGAATTTATGAACAACAACAACAAAAAAAAATCACACTCCAGTCTTGCCTGGTGTTTCTTCCAACTGTATCTCAATTTTCATTGTACATTGACCTACAAAAATAGCACTAAATGCTATTTCAGTGCTTTGTTTTGTTTTCTGGTCTTGTTTTCTTCATAATCAAAAAGTAAAAATGTATGCAATAACTAGCCTTCGTTTCTCATGTATAAACTGAGCAAACCAGATGCCAGGTTCAAATAGTTGATTTTCTCCTCTTAGATTTCTTGGACATTTTTCACTTTTCTGTACATGTTTATTCCTAAAATGTTACCTTATTTTACCTCCGTGAAGGAGGACATGAAAGCTACAGAACAAAGACTTTCTAATGACAAAAGCCAAACTAAACACAGTAGAGCTGTAGCAGATCCCTAGTTGGATACGCCCATAGAGAATTAGATAATCTTTTTTAATTATGTAACATCAAACGTAGCAGCAACCAAGAAAATATTCTCACCTAACACACCTATAGCCTGCCTGTGTTTTTAGAATTTATTTTGTTTGGACACCTCTTCTACTACTCAGTTTCTTCTTCCCCCTGCAAAGTCATACAAAACTTGTTCAAGAAATACAACTCTTTTCCCTCAAATTAAACTTCCAGTGCTTTACACAGAATGTAAGAGGCCAAAGCCAGAACTAAAAATTTTGAGATGTCAAGGGCAGGGTAGTCTAGCTCAGCTGAGGGCTATAAACACCCATTGCTTAACTTTTAAATTAAAGAGTAGTTTCTATCTTTCAGCTCTCCTGTTTCTAACATCTTCTTAATTGTTGCTGCAGGTAAAATCCTCACAGTATTTGCACTTTGAGGTATCAAGAGGGGATTTCAAAGCCAAAAGAGAAGAAAAGTGTGTCAGCTGATGTCTCCTGCTTGATGATTTGGAGGATGAAGATTTAAAAAAAGGGAGACCTAGAAACAGAGGGGGAAAATGTTAAAACAGGCATTGTGTCACAGCAGAATACTTATGTCAGAAGTAAGACTGCCATGACCCAGGTCTCTATCTCTCACAGATGTACTTAGCTTTGCATGCTGATTAAAACCCTTTGAAGCTGATAGGACTGAATAGTTGTGTCTGAACTTAAGCTTAACCAAGTCCTCCAATACTGCATGTTCCAAAGAATGAGGTTTGATTAGAAGCCACTTTAACTCTTACCTTTCTGTTGTATCCTTGATAGATATAGCCCAAGCTGGAATCTGTTGAATGTTCCAGTTCTGACCCTGATCCTCCAACATCCCATTTAACTACTCACATGATAAAGTTATTTGTAAATGTTAAATCTTTGCAGGATTATGATCTAAAGGAGTATTAGAGCCTGATCCAACAACTTCAGAGGCCTGCCCTAGATTTTGGTGATCAGTGTATCAGAGCCATACTAAAAGGATTAAGATGCTGCTGGTACTTACTGAAGATACCGTTTTCCCAAAAGCACAGTTCAGTCTTCTGGTATTGACACAGCTAGAGCAAGTGGTGTAAGTTTGCACATTGTATAATAAGTCTCGTTATACTTAAACTAGTATAACTCTGATAGTTTATGGTGGCTCCAGTAGCCTTCATTTTATTTATGCATTCATAATCCAAATGTTTAGCAGTATAAATATATTCTCTGTGTGCCTATACATACAGATATATATTTACTTATATAATGTGTGAGGTTATGTCATGGAAAAACATAAAATTTTGCTGCTGCCTCTCTGAGATGAGTGGGTTACTTGCTGTAGCAGAGTGGAGGAGTTAGGCAGGCTGCCACAGCACTGTCCCAAGACCAACCCTTCCTTTAGAGAAGGCAGGATTTCAGAAGTAGAATTGCAATTTATAGCTCTTCAGAAGCTCCTATGTGCTAGGCTTTTGTCAAAAATTAAGGAAGAAAACATTGGAACCCTTTTCCCACTTCTGACGCAGAAATATTCTGGAGTCTTCTCGCTTTCCCCTTCAGATTCCCTCTTTTACTTTCAAATGCAACTACAGATGTAAAAGTCCTAACAAATACTGAGGTATAGGTGTTTTTAGTGCATGTCAGAAACCTGATACTGCTTGGTTTAAATTTAGGATCTCCAGCTGGCATGGATCTGTTGTGTTGCTTCTTAACGAAAAAAATCTGTCATGTCATGTGCAATCATAGTTGTTTTGTTTGTTTAAAAATGGCTTTCTTCACAAGCTGGATTTTGTTCAACGTGCACAGCCTATTCTGGCATATTGGTCAGCAGTGATTGAGACAAGAACACTTCCCCAGGTGAATAGTCTTCTCCCATAGGAATAAATGTAGCGGAATCTAATTAAATGAGTCTCTTTGTATAGAGAATGTATAGAAACTGAATCTATCAATGGGACAAGAACAGAGCTTAATTCAGAAAAAAAAAAAAAAAATATATATATATATATATTAACTGCAAGTTCTAAAAGATTTAAATTCTTTGTAAAAGACAAAATATTGCTGTGACTTGTTAAACATTATTTGTCATGCTTTGTGTTCAGCTTTTGTTTGTTTTATGGTCATGTTTGTTTCTTCTTTGGTCAGTGAGTTTAGGGACAGTATAAACCTGGACTGGCTGTTCCAGAGTCATAGGTATCAACTCTATGAATGAAACAGGAAATTATTTCTTCTGAGTGATCTTACTCTGGCGTGGAAATCCACAATAACAAGTTTTGCTCCTTTATGTAGCTACTGTGCATGATCCAGAGCAGCCTTTAATTTTTTCTGTTAAGTCTGGGCAGTCTTTTACTTGTTTCTCATGACCGAGAAACTGCCTGTTTTACTCTATTTATCTTTAGAAGAAGAAAGATTGGCAAAAATTCATTACCAGGAAGGAAAAAAAAAAAAAAAGGCACACACACAAACACACACACACACACAAAAAAAAAAAAAAACTGGCACAAAGGTCTTCTAAATATAACCACTTGCTGAATTTACTGATTTTATTTTTTCTTTATATGGAATTATTTTTCAGCTACTGTATCCTTTCAGATTGAGACTCTTGGGTTATTTTTGAATCTTGTTTGAGAACAGTATTCTAAGCATTTGAACATTTTCTTTCAACTATTTGTGGAAGAGCACTAGGCTTTGACCCTGTCACCACTCTGGATGTCTTAACACTTGTCCACACCCTTATTCACTGAAGACTGGATAACTGTGATTCCTCCCTCACTTCCTGCTTAGGCACCACTATTAAAAGGTTTTGATAGAGTCAATATGTTGATAACAGCACTTCATAATCTTAAAACTTACTAGTCACATTATTCTGTTATGGATTCTTTGCATTGAGTAATGGCATATGTCCTTCTTGATTTCAAATTCCTACTTTTAAATTATTGTATGTACAAACATATGTTTACAACTTTGTACACCAAGAATTCAAAGGATATAGATGGGATGTTTAAAGAACTTTTTAGTCCTGTAGCATTTTTACCAAATTGCAGGATATCAGGGACTTAAAAATAGATAATGTAACAAAATTTAAACAGGGAAAAGGCACTGATCATGAACTTCAGACCAGTTACCCTGAGAAGCAAAATTAGACAAAGTCTGAGGTGAGTTGCAATAAGAAAATAAAAAACCTGATGGTAACAATTGATACCACTTGACATAGTTGTATGAGCGATAGAGCTTGACAGTGGCTATGTAATATGCATTTGTAAATGTGGCTAATAAAGATACCTGTGTTGATCTAATATATGATTCAGTCATTGTAAGAACATTGTATGTTCTAATTTAAAACAAAAACAAAAACCATAGAAATGTTGTATTAAATAGCTAGTCAAATGACAAGCTGAAGAAGTGGTAATAAGAGTAGTTAGCTTTAACCATTTCTAAGTTACCCCCAAGATTTTTTTCTTGCTCTGTTGAAATACAGTGTTTTTATCAGTCAAGATGGCAAATGCTAGGGACTCCAAATCACTTATAAAACCTGACCGGAATAACTCGATAAGGCATGATCACTTGTGTAATGTGTTTGAATATTAACAATTGGTTCTTACAGAGGAAGAGCCCAACAAAGGCTAATTTATTTGTTTATTCCAAGAGACAGGATTTATCACAACCCACTAGTAAAGGAAAGATGGCTGTCAGCTCTATAACCAAGCTGAAGAAATGCCCTAAATTTGGAAGCAGAAACTAGATAAATTCAAACCACAAATAAACTGCAGCAGTTTTTTTTTATTCTGAGGCAAGCTAGTTCTTGGTGCAATTTTCTCTGGTATGCAGAAGGTTCTCTAATATTTAAGCTGTTCAAATAACAACAAAGTTATTTCTCAGATGGGTAAAATAATGCAAGCAGAAAGTGTATGTTTGAAAATAATGAGTGAGATTCTTTAGCCCATGTTGGATAGGAAGTCAAATTAAATGATGATAATCTATGCATTGGTTTTCCTTTGAAACCTAGTTTCCTATTGTTTTTTAGTAACCTCTGCTATCAAAGGTATATTCAAGGTGTGTCAAAACAGTAGAAGACATGGTTCCTTTTCTCTGTTATTTTCCACCACCACATACAACAATTCACACAGAAGTTATCAAAAACAGTGAATGTAGTGAAAGTAAAATGAGCCTGTATTTTCTGAGTGCCTGAATGTTCAATTTTACATGACTTAAGATTATCCATTTAATTTGCACAACAACGGCATTATTGCCAGATGAGGTGCTGCATCTGAGGGAGCAGTAACTCCTACCTGCCAAGACAGTCACTTCTTAGACTTCTCTCACTAGACCCAAATCAGCTAATTTAGTTGCATGTGACTGTTGTATTGTATCCTGTTTCCATGACATCCTTTAATTCTTACATCTGTGTTGGTTACATAGACACAGAATGTTGAGACAAGTTACATAACTGAGTTCAGAGATCACTTATCCTGTTCTAACTACATAACTACAGCCTTACCATTTTGTTTTATTTGAGCACTTCCTTGAAAGAACATAAAGTAATTCAGAATATATAATTTGTAAGAAATTAAGTTCTTATCACCCAGATACAGATCAGATGCTGCACCACTGAGTTGGTAGCAGTGGGATGAAGCTGAATGGGTGTTAGTCTTCTGCACTTTTTGTGTATGCAAAAAAGTGTTCATGCTGCGTCTATTCAGGTTTGGATGAGACAGAGTTGCCTCTTCGGGGCAGTGAGACTTTTTCAAGGGCCAAGTTAAGGAAGAACCTCCCAGAAGAGGTACATTGGATCATCTATGGATGGGATGTGAACAAGTTGAATTGGAATTGAGCTGGTTTGCTCTGCATCCATTCTGATCTTACTGTATCAGAGTAAGGGTGAAGCTGGAAAGGAGAAACTAGGCAAGTAACCTTCTGTGGAAGTGGATGAGGAGGTTATTTAAGAACACAATACAAATAGGGGCCTTTGAAGTAGCAGTGATGCCCTATATTTGCTTTTCTTCTACACTGTATACATCTCATTCCACTCCATCCAGTTCAAAAACTGCATTTACATAATGATTTTTTGTTAAAGGTACATTGTTAAACTGCTAAATTATACCATGGATGGCTTGCACAAATTTTCAAATCCTTATTTCCTATTAAGCTGAAAGGAGATGGAATTTGCCAAGGTCTCAGCATAATTATTTAACCTATATTTATTTGGGGAGTTTTCTTTTTTGATCCAATTTACTTCCTTCCTTCTTTCCTTTTTTTCCCTTCTTTCCTTCCCTTCTATTGCAGAGTAAAGCCTTGGGCATTCAGACTTAGGCACTTGTCCAAATCTATTTTAAAAAAACATTTTAAATCAAAGCTTCTTGCAGCTATAGGGCAAGGGTTTCATGTACCTTCCCTGGGTCAGCAGTACAACCTGGGATGACATTGAAGACGCATCTCTCTTTTCCCTTCGAGCAATTATATTCATAACGTAGAGCTATAAAGATTTTTGTTTTTCAGAAGTCTAGGTTGCCTTGTCCCATATAGGACCTGCTGAAAGAACTTTGGCTCACAAAACAGAGGGAGACATATCTCACCTAAGAATCTGCCTGTGTCCTTAATTATTTTTACACGATTAACAATGAAGACTTAGCAAAAACATATCTAGATTTTGCAGTGTTGACTGGCAGCTTCATTATTACCATAATAATATCACTTAATATGAGAAGCAGAGCAATGTGGAACCTGTATTGCCAGAGACAGGATAAATAATGGCATTGTGTTGATACTGAGACATACAAAGCTTTGGTAAGCACTAGTTCATTGTTCACACCTTCTGTTAATTTTCCATACAGAACCCACAGTAAGACAAGTCATGTAGAAGGGAAGATACTTTAAACAAACCTTGGAGTAGAAATAGATGTTAACACATTTGAGGCTACAATTCTAGCTGCAAATATCCTAGTCTTTTGATATTTTTTTTTCTTGATGGGAGTTATTCTTATATATTTTTCAGCTGCTTTCAAATTGCTGCTATACTACTGGCTGTGAAAGCGAGAGAACAGCTTCTGCAGATGAAAGGCCAGCAATGATAGCACTGGAATGTGACCTTGGACATTTATCAGAACGACACTGGCTGTCAGATGATACAGCATTCTTATTTTTCCAATCACTTTTGGACTGCAATCAGGTCAGTTCAGGATGGGGACATGTATTGCCATGCATTGCATGCAGCCATAAATGGTATATCCTTTGTTAAGACTTTTAATATGAAGCTACTTGAGTTAATATGAAATAGGTTTCATTTCAATAGCCCTCCCTTGTATGTTGATATTTACCTTGTCCCTCTGTAAATTCCATCATGTTTGAAAAGTTTGCCTGAAAGAAAGCACTATAATTAAAGACCAGTTATTCTATCTAATAACAATAAAAAATATAAAAATCAAATCAATATAATTTTCTTGCTATTGATCACGGGTATTCTCTTGCTTAATAGATCAAGGTTTCATAAACTGTATGTGATTATTCCTTCTTGCCTCAGATTTGAGAAGTATCTGAACAGTAGCAGAAAAGAAGCTGCTATCTAAAAGGTAGATTTTGAGTAAATGATGTTATCTCCATAACTTTGTTTTCTCTATCTGCAATTGAAAATGATGGAGACAAGTGGTTATTAGATAAACTATGAAGGTCAAAACGGACTAGGTGTAAAAACATCTCAGCTACATTCTCAGCCTGGCTCTTGGTTTGTGCTATTACTATGAGCAAATTATTTCCCTGGGCCTCAGCATCCACAGCTACAAAACAGAGCAGCTTTCAAGTCCTCAAAACGAAAAACTGCCCTTAGTAATGCAAGTAAATAGTATAGTAAATGCTATTATTTTTATGGAGGTGGTAGAGATTTGAAATTTATTTGCAGATTGGGTCCCTCAGGAGATTACAGACTCAGCAATGTTTTATTACTTTGTTGGTACATACAGGTTAGGACAATGCATGTAGGTGAGGCTGGCTTCAAACCTGGTTGAAATGCCGGAAATATGGTGCTTCAACATCTGGGTAAAAGGAAATATTTCTACTGCTCTTCTTGTACTGTAGAGCATGGAAGAAATTCTGTAGTTGTTTCCATGATGAATCATGCAGACAGTAGTGGACTACTTAATGTTTTAGGATGAAATTCTGTTCTTAATTTTTTGTTAATGCTTCTGCTCTTGAAAGGAGAATTGAGGTTGCTTGCGCTTTGTATCACAGCTCCGCCTCTAATCTTTTTTTCAGACAAATATGCTGGATGACATATATGGACAAAAATTTGCCAGCATTCATTTTGTGCTTAGAAAATATAGCAAGATATATCCTAGATAGATCCTGATACCCTAGAGCTGAAAAACTAGCAATGTGGTAGTAAATAAGCAAGTTGAAAATGAAAATATGTCTTTAATTGTGTTTCTTGGGTGATTTTTTATTTAAGCAAAAATGATCAAGCATTTCTTCAAAACAATGTGCACCCCAGACCTAAGAGCAGCAGGAGGGTTATCCATATTACAAATCTCTGTCAAAAGCCTGTTTGTTTGCTTTTGAACTATAATATTGTGGTGGAGCAATTACAGAACTGTAAAGCATTTTGAATGAGCAAGTTATTTTTATTCTTGCTGAAGAAGTGTTTTAGTGCTACCAGGTGAACAACTTGTAACATATTCCTGATCTATTAAAAATGTCTTAAGCATCAGTATTTTGACTAATCAGTCAAGTTTTGAGCATGTTTGTGATTTTCTCCCTAGTTTTGAATCCTCAGTTTGTTTGGAGGCCAGGAAGCTCCTGGACTGATTGGCTGAGTCATTTTCTGATGATTAAGTGGTATGTCTGCACAGGAAACATTGCAAAAGGCTTAAGGGGGTTTATAAATAGAAAATGTTTGGAGGGAAAATCATTACTCAGAAAGCAAATTCTATTGATACATGACTGCATCGATGTTGTCTTTTTAAAAGGCCAGTATTTTTAATGATTTTTTTTTAAACTAGAAAACACATTAAATTACTTAGTACTTTCTTTACATCTTTTTCTTACTCAGACAAATGTGTACAGGGACATTAACCGATTTTAAACTTCAAAATAAACTGTCTTGATAGCTGCCTTCTTGCTTTGAAGGTCTATGTTTTTAATTCCAAGAATACATATTTATTTAATGTTACCCTTGCTAAACTGTCAAAATCCTGATTTACTGTGCATTTCCAATGTGCTTTTCTCTGTGTTATGGTGTGTATATGTCATACACATGGAGGGAACAAGGAACAGAACACAGAAGCCAGGATTCCTCAGTTAATACTATTTCTATCATTGTTAAATTAATGAGTTGCCTTAGACAAGTTTCCATGTCATTTTCTTAGTTATTCTAGGACTATGACTTGTCTTCAGACTGGTATTCTGTAAAGGTAGGATAGCAGGTAATCTCTCATTTCAGAATGGCATTTTAACACATGCTGAGTTACAAAATATGGTAGGAAATTATACAATTCACTTGAAGTCAGCAACTTTGACCACAAAACCAGAAAGGAGATGTTTTGGTCCCTCTTCAGTTAGCAGCAATCTTAGGATCCCTGTCCGGTCGTATTACAGCGTAACTCACTGAGGAACTGATCATTTGACTGAAAAGGCCAGTTCTGTCATTGTTTAGGGGGGGGTATGTTGTTAACACAGGAAAACAATAACAACAAAACTGTGGACAAGTAATGGAATTAAAATCAAACTTTCCTAATTTACAGACAGATCCAAAGCTAACGAAAGCCAGCAGGAGTCTTTCCACTGACTTCATTAAACTTAGCATATTTGTCTACAGAAGTGCTAGCAATACAACCCAGCCAGGCCCTGGGAGACGCTCCAACCCCTTGTTCTCAGCTGACTTTCCTTGGCTGGAGTGCAGAACTGCTAGGGTGAAAATGGTACTATGTACAGTACCAAGGGCAGGCTGAACTGAAACTTGAAACCAGAAAATGCTGTAGGAAAACCCTTACTAAGAAAGAAAAAAATAAACATAAGTAACAGTAAATGGTAGTAATGTATAGGTTCTGTTGCCTCCAGGCACTATTTGTAAATAGTGACATGCAGACATCAGTTTAGTTTGAGATGCTTATTGAGGCTTCATATGACTAATGTTTTAAGGAAAACAGAAGGCACAAGTGGGCATGTATTCAAAATCTGGGTATATTGTGAAATAGAAAATTACACATAAGCTTTCTCTCCGTGAGTACACAGTGAAATCTACATGTTTGCTGAAAGTACTACTCCTGTACACTAAAAGAATTCCTACTGGAATTCCACTATCTGGAGTAAATGATAAGAGAAGAGGCAGAGCTCATGAAGGAATCAACTCATTTAACTCAGTTATTTAAAGATGGAGATCTGGTTGAAATCTAGGACTTTTTGTAATAAGTTTCATCTCTAACGTTTGACAGTAAACCATTCTCTGAAATAGTCTGTTAGATAGGGGCTGCGTTCTATTGAAATGTAATAATGAATTACCTAGGTATATCTAAAATTATTTTTGTTGTCCAACAATAAATATTTGGCAGTGTGGGTGAAAGTGAAAGGCCAGACTGTGATCTCTAGATCACCAGGAAGTTTTGTACCACTATAAACAGAGAAACAATTTGAATCCTGTGAAGTTATTTCAAAATGATTTTTTTAAATACTGACATACCTTTTAGTATTTAGCTTATACTTTCTTAAACAGTATGTTGTTGAATGTGTGATGCCAGATGCTTGTGTTGAAACAGCAGCATAATTGCTGCTCAGTAAGAAATTGCAAGGATGCAATACAGCAAAGAAGCACTTTGCATGCATAAAGAAATAAATGCTTTCACGTCAGGAGGGTTGAGTGGCAAAAGAAGACTTCAGTTGTGCTGAGTTTCATGGGTCAATCTCATGTATGAATTATAAATAACCTGTTAAAGGGCATTTGAAAGAAATGCCAGTTCTGTGAAAAACATAGAGCCATCATACAAGTTGATGAGCTAAGTTCCTGCTCAACAGGATTTCCTCTGGGAATGTGGCAGTTGTTAAATGTCTTCATTTCAGCTGTTATGAAAATGCATTTGTGCCTGGGCTTTGTTTTCTCCCCAAGTGCTGCTGTTACCATTCCAGAGAATTCAAAGTGGTTTTGCTCTCCATGCATTCAGGCTCCTCCTTTACCAGCTGAAATATGATATTTCAAACTCTGACTATACATGAGCAGGAAGGGTGGAAAAATGCCAACTGCCCTATCGACAAATTTGCAAATGCACAGGACCTTTTTCTTTTCTTTTTTTTTTTTTTTAATTAAAGGTATATATATATATTTTTTTATGCTGGCACTGGGACTGAAAAGCTAGTGGCAGGCAGTGCAACTGTAAAAAGGTCTCTCTTTAAGCTACCTTTGTTTAAGTTGCTAACACAACATGTTTAAATACTAAATCATGGAGTTCATAAAAATATTTTACAGGTTTTCAATAAAAATATTGCTTGTGCTATGATCCAGTGAGATCACATGAGCTATGAAAAACCAAACAACAGAAAGGAGGCTGTCCAACAAGCCTCCAAGTGTTACGTTGGCAGCTGGTGGCATTACATGAGGTGGCACTTCTCTGTTGAGTGCTAAGCCAATAGCCAAGTGGTGCTAGGAAGCATGGCACTGCAGAGTCTGTTATCTCATGGGGAGGCAACAGTAGGGGTTGAATTACCTGCAACATCTTTGGAATCTCCAAAGCTTATGGCAGAAAGAAGAATGACCATGGCCTTATTTCACATGTAGTCTCCATGTGTCAAATGCTTGCTGTAGAACTTCTCTTGCTCTACCACATGGACTGTAGCACTTGTCTTCCATCCCTCTTCTAAGCAGTGCTGAAGGGGGTTATGTCTTCCTGAGGCACTTGGAATTTGGCATATGGGTTTTGGTAGCACTGATGTTTGCACGTGGCTTGTGTCCACATGGCAATGCTGAGCTCCTCTGGGAGCAGAGGCATTGTGTAAAGCACAGCTGTTCTGTATAGGTTTATGGAAACCTGACAGTGCTGGAAAGGGGCCAGAAGTGATAATTAGGTTCTTCAAGCTTAATATTAAAGAGGTAAATGACTTTAGGCCCTGTTTAAGAAACTGGAGACGAAAACATGGAAAGGAGAATAAGCTGCATTTTTGCTGTGATCAGATAAGAAAGAGAAACTATCAGTGCTGCTGTAGCTGGATATAAAATAGAAAAACATAAGTTGCACTGGGTAGTTAAACAGCAATTAAACTTTCAAGAACATATTCCTGAGTAGCAGTTTGAGAGCACTGTTTTATTTTTTACGGAGAAACACGAGAAGTTCAGTCTTTCAAGGATAATTTTCCCAAGGTTGAAGTAGTGATTAGAGACGTATAACTCAAAACCTTAAAACAGGAGTCTCTTTTGTGTATACACAGTTCACAGATCTGCTTTTTGGTTGCACTTTAGCAGTCTCCAAGTGCACCATGGCTAAGTTTCATGTTATTATATAAATGCTACTTGTAAAGGGCATTAATGATGCATGACTCTTGTTTCTTAGCAACTTTATTTTTTAAACAAAGAGGGTTTGAATGCATATAATTTATTTATTTTATTCTGTCAAAACAGACAATAACGTACAACAGATAAAACTGATCGCCAACATTTGCCGATTGTTTTCTTTTATCTCCATAGAGTGAGTTAAAAACATTTGCATAAGATAATTTTAAAAAATGAACAGATCTTCTTCCTAGCCACTCCTCCCTGGCTAAGCATGAGAAGTGAGTTCATCTCTTCTCTAATATAGCATAATGCAACACAGTAAATGATCAGTCTCTAGAAACTCCTGAAGTACATTCTGGAATTACCAAAGAAAGTACCTCTTTCCCTGAGAATGAGAAAAAAAAGAGATTCACCATTAAAATTCTAACATGGGTATGCTCACAAAGATGAACTCATACTCGTTAAAGAAACACTTACCATAGGACAGACTAACTAGAAGTGTTTAATTCAAAAATGAAGAATGAGAATCTTGTCTGTGAAACTGGAAGCATGACAATTAGAAATGTAGTTTCATCCTTGAGTTCAGTTGCCTGATAAACATTAAATTTCCCAGAAATATCACCACAGACTATCTCAGTACTCAGACTTAACACGATGGTCCTCACCAGTTCACACTTTTTCTTTCTTCCATTAATGACACTCAGGGAAGACATTGTTCAGTAACACCCACAAAACATAAATAACATTTAATTAAAAAATAAAGTATCTGTTAAGATTTAATATGCTAGCATCAAAGCATCCAGAAAGTAATTTTTGTCTCTGACAGATTTTCCACAGACAAGAAATAATCTCAGGTACTTGCTGATGACATACAGAATGGTTAAACGTGTGTTTACAGAGATTCCTTTTATTCACTGACAGTCACATTCTAGGAACTATTTTCATGTGGGTGTGTGCCAAACACTCAGGCCTTCTATATTTTTGTTTGTTTGCTTGTTTGCTTGTTTTCATATTCCCCCAAATCTTTATCACAGATCACTATATTTTCTCTAAGGTAGGTGTGTTTTGTTGATACTTCCCTGTTTTCTTTAATCAAGAAACAAATATTTGTTGTTTACCAGAGAACCAAAATGTTTTGAACTGTTCCTCAGCAGACATATATAAATTCGTTAATGTATTTAGAAACTTGAACAGAAATATTTCTTATAAGGTGTCTCACACTAGAGTAATTCCATTAAATGCCAAGGGTATTATCTGATACATTCAGGATCAGGTAGGAAGGGATATTTCCTGAACATGTGGTAAGAAAGTCCAGCTATTCCAGACTCCTGGAAAATTACATGTTCCCACATCAAGAAATCAGCTTCCTTTCCTTTGATTTATTTTCTTTCCCACAATTTATAAAGCAAAATTCCTTTAAAAGAACCTCTCTAATGGCTTATTGCTCATTAAAAAGAATAACAAAATTGTATTTAACTGATTGTCAGCAGACATTAATATGATGACAAACTTCAAACCATAAGCAAGAAAATACCTGTGGCCTATCATGTGATGTAGTACAATGCCAAGGTTCTTACCTTCATACAAAGATTTCACCCTCATAAGACCCCATGAGGAAGAGCAGATTTACTTAATTCACCCTATAGATCATAAACCAATACATTCGATATATGTATGACTTGCCCAAAGGCATAAAGGAAGTGAGTGGTGGAGGAGGGAGTCCAGCCTGGTCTCCTGAGACCCAGGCTGCAACACTAACAACCAGAGTATCTCTTGTATAAAAAAGTCGAGTTAACTTTGAAGATATCCACAATTAATAAGAAAAGATCAGACAGATCATTTAAATACCATAAGAAGGTCTTTTATTATGCTGGATTTGTAGATAGTATTAGGTTTACCAAAATTTGAATAAACAGGCTTGCACATGTCAGGAAGGAGAGTGCTTTATATTGTCAGCCACAGTGAGGGGATGAACACCCTACAGCAGCATTACAGGCGTGACTTCATGTGAGTTGTTAGGGCTGGACTATTTTTCATAAGGTCTATTCTTATTCCTTTCTCAAGTCCTTTAAAAGGGGGAGAACAGCCTAAGACTGACAAAATAAATAAATAAATTACAAGCAGTGGCACTGTCAAAAATAATGGGTTATGGAAGAGGAAGCTTTGCAGCACTGAGGGAAGTCACTGTTTTATTTCATGGTTGTGTCCCACACTTGACATAAGGGAGGGTGGGCTACAGTAGCCAACAGAACTACATGTAATGCCAAATTTGTAGGTCTTGATTAGTATTTATCAAACTAATCTTTAGTGAAGTGTATTCACTTTACCCCAGAGAGATTAGATCGTGTCTAAGCCATGTTTTCCTTTGGAAAGAGATAGGTGTGACTGTGATAAAGAATTTCTTAATTCCGGTTAAGTAACATCTAATGAGACATAATTTTAAAAGATGGTTATGATAAGAGTTAAGATTAGAGAGTGTGAAATATACATTTATCTTCTGACCATTTGCAAAGGTCATGTATTTAGGGACAATCAGTAAACATACTAATCGGAGTCATTAGAATAGCAAGGTCCCTGGTGGTCTTTCTGCAGCCCTTGACACGCCTCCCTTTTTACAGGGAGTGCTTTAAAATTCTAGAAGGATTTGGCAGGAGAGGGTTCTTTTTAGAGACTTAATAACTTTTTCTGAGAGGAGCGAAGAGGACACCTGGTAAAGTTGTAAGCATCTTTCCTAAAGGAGGAAGTTTGAGAATATTTCCCAGGAAAGGTTTAATTAATTTTGTGTTTGTATTTTCTGGGCCATCTGTGGAAGAATCTTGCTTTCATGGGACTTTTAATGCTGGACTGAAACGAGCAAGACTTTGTTCAAGTCACATTGATATTATTTCTTTACTATGCACTTGCCCCTTTGCTAACTCCAGATTACTTTTGCTAAGAGAGTTTTCTCATTCTTGTGTTCCTCAAGGCTGCATTATCTTTTTGACAGTAGGAAGACGGTATGCACCTTTTTTTTTTTTTTTTTTTTTTTATTCTAGCTTTTATCACTTTGAGGAAAAAGTACTCTTACTCTCCCAAAGTTAAGCAAGCAGATAAACATACTGCAATTCAAAAGTTAATGACCAAATAAAAGGTTCAGCTAAGCAAGACCCAAGAAGCTAGAAGACAAATTTCAACCCAAATGAGAGGTATTGTCCGCAATTAAATGTGGACAATTGTTGACACATTATTGTTGTTGACATTGACATATTATTTCAGAGGTGGTGAAATGCTTGGCTCCTCAGAGACTGTGTTACATTCATCTGCGTGTGGGTAAGTAGGGCTGCATTCACACTTGCTTTCTCTCCAAAGCAGCTTCAAATTTGGCTCAGAGCAGGCAAGTGTGAAAAAGGTCAGGTAGCTCATGGCATGGGAAACAAGGATTCTGCTCCCACAGGCTTTTTCAAGGTCACTTAAGGTGTAGTGCGTGTGGCACGTCAAAATATTTGACTGTTTTCAGTCACTTAAAGAAATGGTAGGCCTGCTGAGGTTTTTAAAAAGTGTTAGGATAGTAGATACGTAGATGCTTTGGCCACAGAGCATTTTATCCTCCTGTTGCAGCAGTTCAAGCGAGTACTACTTGTTTGTGTTTTCTTTTCAGTAAAACCTTGCCTCCACCATCAGCGAGGCGTTGTTGCTGATAGAAGCCAAGCAGCCTAGTGCGAGGAGCACAGCTCTGTTGCCGCTCTTGAACTTTCTTCTCGGTAGCCTTCTACTTACCCGCCGCCCTAACCTTTCCGCGCACACGACAACTCTCAGCTTCCCCATGTACCCCACCTAAGCCAGCCGCAGCCGTGTCCGCGTTGCCCGTTTCGCTCCGTGACAGACGCGGTGACGGACGGGCCGCTGCCCGGCGCTGCACCGCTGCCTCTGAGGGGTGGCAGCGCCGCCGGGGGAGCTTCGGGGAGCACCGCCGGGACCCCCCGCGGCGCCCCCGGGCCGCGAGGGGGCGCAGCGAAGAGCCGCTCGGCGGGGCCGCGCACCTTGCTGCCAGCCCGCGGGCGCCCGGGGCGGCCCGCACGGGGCTGGGGCGGCCGGGCCGCCCGCCCCGGCCCGCCCCGGCCGCCGGCCCCGCCCCGAGCCGCGCCGCGCCGCGCCGAGCCGAGCCGAGCCGTGGGCAGCACGCGGAGCGCCGCCGCCGCCGTCGGTAGGGTCGCGTTGCTGCGGGCGGAGCAGGTGCGGCAGGAGCGGGGCCGGGGCCGGGGCCGGGGCCGGGGCCGGGGTCGGGGCTGTCCCCGTCCCCGTCCCTCGGCGGGGACTGTGGGCGAGGGCGGCGTTGCGCGGGCCGGGGCCGCTGTGCTCACCGACCGGGGCCGCGGCGCTCCCCCAGCGGTGCCGGCCCGGGGCCGTGGCCGGGCGGGGGGCTTGGGGCGAGGTAGGAAAAGGAGCGGGAGCCCTCGGTGTCGGGGGACCCTGCTAGCGCCCCGGGAGAGCGCCCTGCGACACCGAAGGGGGCCATTAGGTTAGACGCGTCTTAATGAGCGCCTTAATGAGTGTGACACCCTGCTCTGCTCACCTTCCGGGCTAATTGGACGTGGCATCTGCTGGGCTTTTCTTTGGGCTTTGAAGTATGTCTTAACCTACGAGAGTAATTGTCGTGTTCGCTCCGTTTTTTTTTTGTGTGCAAATTCAACATGTGACTTAAATGCAGATAGCTGGCAAAGGGCTAGTTTGAAGACTGGCGAATGTAGATTTATTTGCCCCTAGGCTTACACGGTTGAACCGGTGTCAAAAAGCTTTCAGTTCTCTCTTTAACTAGCTTAT
Organism: Netta rufina; assembly: GCF_964035555.1. NCBI lineage: Eukaryota > Metazoa > Chordata > Aves > Anseriformes > Anatidae > Netta > Netta rufina. The sequence goes on along the minus strand of NC_140128.1, from coordinate 1,316,234 downwards.
CGGGAAAGATCTGGAGGTCTCTGCCGACTTTAAAAACCGTTTACAATTGGCAGCCTTGCTGGCACTTTCAGCCAAAATGTGATCCGAGCATGGAAACCGAACTGCATTCTTGCATCTAAGGATGGTCCCTGCAGGTCAAAACTGAGGCACGTCGGCATGGCCAGAAAACTTCATATAAGCAGTTTTTTTCTTTTCATTTCCATTTTTTTCTTTTCTCTCTAAAGACTCCAGGTCTTGTAATAATGCACAGCACAGCAGCCTCCTGCTGCAATGCCCAGCTGGGGTGTCGTTGCCCCCTTTCTGGCTCTGCTGTTGGTTTTGAGGAAGTTCTTAATCTCACTATGTGACTCATTGTCCTGATCTTCAAACTGGCCTAATAGGGCTTGTCACACTTGCCTCCCAGGGATATTAACATCTAATTGATGTTCACGAAGTACCTTTGTGTGGGAGAAAAGAGGGCATCTTGCTTCCCTCATTTCACCATTCTTTGTTGGTTGCTTTTTTTATTACAATCTGTCCATATTACATGGGTGGAAAACAGATTATCCAACGACCAAACTGGAATTCATGTCTCTTCTCATTTACACAAGCACTCTTGTGTATAAGTGTTTGTCCATGTATGATTACTTTGAAGGATCTGGCTATTTCACTAAACACAGCATTTTTTATCACTTCCAGGGAACGGATCGTATGGAAACTTCAGTTGTAAAGAATTGTACTGAAGTATCAGCAGACTTTTTCTCCTGGCTCTGGAGATAGTGTAAGTTGTTTTTTTGTTTGTTACCCCCCCCCCCCCCCCCCCCCCCGCATATTATGAGGCTACTTAAAGCTTTGAGAATTGAAATTATACTCACTTACTTCACCCTCCACATATCCTTGATCTGAGTCTTACCTAGACGAAATCTTATGTTCAGTCTTGTTTTTTGTCATGTTTCACTTTAAAATCTGAAAAAAAAGTACAATAAATTTACCATTCTCTGTTTGAAAATAGAAGTTGTCTTTAAAAATACAAGTGTTGTTTTTATCTCTGTAACCATTTTACTTGCTGCCTGGAGTAGTAATGAGCCACTTACTCCCCTGACTGGAATCTTACCCCACCTCCTCCTTATCGCTGCTGCCTCCCCCATTGGGCAGATAGCAGAGCCTGCAGTGGAAGTAATGCAGAGCTGGGGTCACCAGCAGCACATGCCACAGGACATGAATATTCTCTGAATCAACTGTTGTGTCACCTGTGAGTGTTGTGAGTGTGCACCTTTGTGTCGCACATGTGTAACGGCTTCTTTTCACCTAAAGGCTCAGGTTTAGAAATTTTGGGGCTTTTTCCTGCATCTTCATTTTTTCACACAGCAAGACTGCATCCTGGCAGGCTGTTCTGTAACATTCAACTGGTGCATTTTATTCAGTCCTGCTTTTCAGCAAAACATGTATTATTCCCCACATTAGATAAACCTATCAAGTTAATACCTGATGCATGAAGGCTGTAAAATGCTGCTTGATATTGGCTGCTGCTCTTATCTTCATATTATGTGAAGAAGGTATTGAAATTGTGGCTTATAATGTGCAGCTGAGAAATGAAATTCCAGTAGAAAACTGAAGGATGCTGCAGTAAAATTCCTTTTTCTATGTGGCTGGCAGCAAGTGGCCTGACTTCTGGTTTATCTGTGAAAGTGGGCAAGTTCTTTACTGGCTTGTAAGTGTTTGGAAATGAGAAGTCATCTTTGTTTTAAACTGATTCTTTTTTTTTTTGTTGTTGTTCTTCATTGCCTTACTGTTGCCCTAAAGTTGTACAGCAGTGTGGTAAGCTCAGTGCTGGGTGGTGGTTGCACTGCTGTTTGTGAGTTTTCAGATTTTCTTCAGTTTTGTGAAGGATCTAGAAGTAGGTGTTGTGTGAAAAGATTTTATTTTATTTTTATTTAAGTGTAAGAAACCATAAAATGAGAGGTGGTTGCTATCTGGTTTCTCTGCGAATATGCTCTAAGTCTTTCACCTCTTTTAGCATGTACCTTGTATCTGCTCCAGCTGTCTCACTGCTCTGGTATTTTATAATTAGTATCTTGAAAACTCAAGGGAAAACTTTCAAATGCTATATATTTCCCACTGGGACTCTTCCATGTGGCTGTAACATTTGTTGTGAGCCCTTGGTAACGTGTATCTGTTCCTCAGGAGTCCTTCCTCTCAGTTTGACTCCCCTGGTGTCAGCAGGAAAACTAGCTTTCTAGTGAAGAGGCTTTGCTTCTGAGGAGAATGGTATCATTTTTAAGGGAAACAAAATACACCTATGTCAGATGACTGAAATTGAGGTCTGCCTTCCTGTATGGTACTTCTCTTTTCTCAGCTTGCTTGTGTCTTGCATCCAGGGTGAGTGAGCTACAGGAAGGCTGAGGGGTCACTCTGTGTGTCTGTACAGGCAGCCTGGCACGCATATATATGTATAATACATGTGTACTTGTATAATATACATTTACAGCATATGTGAGCAAATTGTTTCTTTGATGCACCTTTTCAAGCTTTCTGTTTGAAGAGTCCTTGTGTACTTGCCATAAATTTGAAAAATGCAGCCTCTGCTCTGTGTCTGGCACCCTGGCTGCTAAGGGAGGGCATGCTGTTTGGTGTGCTTGTCACTAGAACCAGTTTTAGAGGTGTTTATGCTGCCAGATTGACTCCTTCAGAAGTGGTATTAGTAGTTCGGGGTATTCCAGCACCATACACTAGCCTGTTTCCAGAAAATAGAGATATTCTAAATTAAAGCTTTTAGGTATCCACTGGTTCAGTGACTGCAGATACCCAGTTAATATTGTACTGTGACACATTCTGGAAATTGCTGGGTTTATTTTTGACGTAGAGAAGATGACTAAGAATAACTCTTTCATCTATGCATAGTTGCATTTACAAGCAAGTGAAAACATCCCTAAAATGATCTTTAGTCATATTTAGACTCTTAGTTCCATGAAAGGAAAAAAATTCTGCCTTGGGTTTAAATCTGAGCTGTGTATGCTGTCAAGCCCTTTTCCTGCTCCAGACTGCTGTTCAGTGAGGGATTTTGTTTTGTTTTCCCCTCTGAGTGTTTGGGGGCCATCTAACATGTGAGACGGGGGAGGAAGCCCAGTTCCTTGTCAGAAAGGTGGATCCTACCACGACACAAATTATGATGGATGTTACTGCCCTAGCTCATGTTCAGTTCAAGTTCTGATTGTGTTTATTTCAGTGTCCAAGTAACTCAGATGTTGGAGGAAAGTCTGAACTTGTTTTTATTTATTTATTTATTTATTTATTTATTTTTCCCTGTCTTAGAGATGTAATGGTAAGACTTTTTGAGAAAGGAATCATTCTGAAGACAACCCATGTCTTCAGAGATGACCTGCCTGGCTCTTTGCTATACTTTTCCTCCACCTGGAACCTTGCTACATTTTGTTAATTGGTCTTCAAAAGCTTGCTATTTGGGGTCTGACTCCTTCAGACAGATGGTTTAATTGTATTGTGTTGGGAATATTAGGATTAGATTTAAATTTTTGTTCCTATCACCAACATTGGCATTATTTGTCCAAACCAATGCTAGTGGTTACTTTACTTGCTACATTCAGTCAAGTGGCTTTCATCGATGCAGATTTTAAAATGACTCTAAATGTGTGTTACAGGGTTTTGGCTTCTTAAAAAGCAGGTTCTTCAGATCTGTTAGTCCATGATAAACCCTTCTCAGACCTTTTAAGCTTGCAGCTTATTGCCTGTGTAGACTGCAGTAATAACTAGGGGAGTGTTACAGTTTATCCTTCTGTGTGACTGACATAGCCAAGCATCAAAATAGAATTTCCAAAGCCATGTGATTTTTTTTTTTTTTTTTTTTTGTTGGGAATACAAGGGTATGTTTTTAACTAACTTTAAATAGTCTTACTATAATTGTATCACATATCCATAAAATGTGCAGAAGAGAGAGGGTTGTTTTTAAGTATTGTGTTACTTTTGAAAGACTGAGTGCATCAAAATGCTCCTTAGTGTAGATAACATATTTTGCTGTTGTCTTACTTGAATAGTCAATTCCAGTAGCCAGTTAGAAGGTTTTTAGATCTTCCAAGATGTTCCTTTGTAATCCACCATCTTCAAATCAACTATGAAGGAGTCCAGCTACAAATCATTAACCATTCAAAAATAATATTAATAACAAAAGCTGGAGCAGGAGATGCTTGTTTTCTCCCCTATCTTTGAGAAGACTTGTGTTTGGCAGATAGTGGTAGTGATGTGCGATAGCCTTGTCCTTTATACCTTTGTGCACAGGGATCAGCACAGATGGATTTAGAGAAACAAATGTGGTCTCTGAAGGCAGTTGCTAAATGCAAGCGAGAAGTTCATCATGCTGTGTAATGCAGTCTTTTCTGCTGACACTCTTTCCAGCTGAAAAAAAAGCTCCTCTTGTTAAACATTACCCTTAATTAACTTTACAAGATAGTAGGTAGTTTTTGTTTTCTGCTTACTCATGATATCGGCTTCCTTTTGTAGAGGGTCATTTATTGTATTTATTCTATGTGCTTGTTGTCAGGCTTTTTATTATGGATTTTCTTCATGCTGTGTCACCTTGTGCTGAGATGGAGAATAATTTTAAGTTGCATTCTGAACAGACTAGGAGAAGATTTGTGAATGTATGTGAATGAGTTCTCTCAAATCCAAACTCATGGCCTTCTCTCAGTGTTAGGTTTTCCCCTTCCAGAGAGTGCTATGAATTCCTGTGGTTGTCACATGTGCTTTGTTGCTATCACTTCAGAAAATTGTTTAGATAATTGCACAGCTGTAGGGATAGCAGATACTGAATTATGGAGCCATTTTTCAGATTGCATGGTGTTGCTTCATAAGATGAATGCAAAATGTAGGCTCCTTCCATTTCTATCTATGGATTAAAAAAAAAAAAAAAAAAACAGATGACACTTCTCTGGTATTTGTATTCAGAACATTAATGTGGTTGAATGAATATCAGAAATGTGCACGTGTTTAAGGCTTGGAAATAAGCTCTGTAAATATGAACTATTGGTGCATGTTCAAAGCCAATAGTCAGCATGTGTAACCAAATACCTCTTGCTGTAATTACTCTTCGAAACATTGCCCTTGCACCAAGTCAACATTAGGTGTCCTAGCAAATGCATTAGGACTTGTGTAAAGGACTCAGTATGTCCCAATAACGAGCCTATTAAGACGGAAGAAACATCTTTCTGTTGTTCTGATAGGGATGTATATAAGAGGGGGGAAGGATTAGGGTGGTTGACTTTATTTCCTGGAAAAGAATAGAGTACGTTTTTCAGAGTATAAAACGGATATTACTCAGTTTGTGACGGCCTTCCTAGTAAAAGTGTCTTGAAGCAGGGATTGGCTTAAATCTGTTGCCTGCATTCCTGACATACAGTATTATGTGATGCTATCTTGTCACAGAGGCATGCAGTGTGCCGTGATGTATAAATAACCCTGTGTGTCAAAGGTAATTTGAGACAATGTGCCAAATATTTAATGAAGTGCTGGGTCTTGTCCCATGTACCTGGTATATATTTAGGAGTAGGTATCTGAGATGAAACTGCAGCAGTGGGGTGGTGAGTAATATCCCCCACACATACTACGGAGCTGCTCCACACAGCACAGTAAGACACAACGAGTGCTACAGCTCAGTTGCATTTTGTTTGTGACTTTGATAATTAGATAAGGAGACAGGAAAATAGGTTAACATGCTCTAGGCCAACTTGCCTTTGTGCCTGCTGAGTGGAGAATCACCTTTAATATTCTCTGGGGAGTGATTTTAATGACTACTTCACATCCCAGTTGTGAAGATAAACATGGAATAGCACTCAGAGGGGGGTGGCTTTGTGCTGTCAGGAGCACCGCTTCTCCCCTGCAGGTGGACTCAGCAGGATGCTGACCGCAGGCAGTTGGGCACTCTTTGACGCTGGATTATGGTGTCCTGAGCCTGATGGCAGTCCTAAGAGGAAGGGGGCTGCGGGAGATGTGAAGCAGCAGGTACTGGAATGGGAGAGGGGAGCCGTGGTGTACCCAAAAGCTTGGCAGAGGCCTGGGTGTGGGCAGCAGAGGTGGGTGCTGGCCCCTTGCTTGGGACAGAAGGCTGTTGTCAGGGTTTACTTCTGGGGATGGAACTCTACAATGAAGAGTTTTCCTCTCAGTATTTTTGTTGGAAAGGAGATCTGCAAGGTCTTCAGCTTATACTTACCTATGTAAAAATGCAAAGTGGAGTATTATTTTCTTTGCATTTTCTTTTATGCTGAGGAAGGAGCTGTGATTGTTTCCTCAGTACGTGAGTGTAGAGGATCCAGTAATGTATTTAATGTTTTTCATGACAAATGCAGAAACTTGGTCATATCTTAAGGCTTTTTTATGCTTCCTTTTAATTCACACCACTGAATCTATGTATAGCTGCTTCTTTGGCTGCTACCTGACTTAATGATCAGTAACTTGTGTGTGGGAGCATCTTCAGTCTCAGTTATGGAGTCAAAATGTTTGTCTCTCATTTACTGTATTCGTCATGCATTAGGATGGAACAAAAGGAGTTGCACAGCTATTTCAGAGGAGGGTGAGACAGTTCTGTGTGTTGTTATGTAAGGTGCCTCCAACATTCAACCTGGCAGCAAAGTGCACAAATGAATTAGCACTGTTTGTTGACAGCTTCTTGACTCAGCTTTTTCTAATGGGTTTACATGCATCCTTCAGGTGGCCAGGTAAAGCAGGTAGTTCTACAAAATTATGTAGATATGAAACTCTTTTGCTCTTTAAGGTAAAGATGTGGGTTCTTCGACAAGTAAAATGTTCAGCGGGAGATGACTGACGTAGACTTAAGAGGATACCTGTGCCTAAGGTGCTCTGGCTCATTTGAAACCTCAAGCTAATATAGCTACCAATATAATCTGGAAAATAGCTATATAATGATTTAAGTGTCACTGTTAGTTCACTGATTTCTAAGGTAAATAAATAAATGTCATATATAGCGCAGCAGGTCTGTATTTGCATACAAGAAGTAAATATTGGTCTGTGACTAACTTCTCACTCTCCTAGATCACAAAGCCTGTGGATGACTTCTTTTCAGTTTTATTGGCTCTGCTGAAGTAATATATGGATAAACAAAGAATGTGAAGGCCTTCCTTTTCTATCTATCTACCTGTCTGTCCTATAGCCAGTATGTTAACCCCCATGCAAAATTTATTGAAAATGCATGTGAGAAAGAGAGAATTACTGGAACTTCTACAAAGTAGAGTGGTGGTGGTTGTTTTTTTTTTTTTTTTTTTTTTTCCCTATTAAGTTTTCTTAAACATCATTTCCAATGTTCTGTCTTTTCATACAGGTAACTTTTTTTGTTGTATTTTAGGGGCGGGGGTGAAATAGGAAGAAATTACCTTTTATTTTTACATCAGTGGTTGAGTACTGATGTACCAGAATACCTGCTTAGTCATATGCTGTGATGCCAATGAGTTTCACCTGGCACACCCCAGCAGGTGCAGTCCCTCCCCTGTTCTCAGCAGAGCCATCTCTGTGGTGCAATTGTAGATGACTGCATTCGTTTTATAGCAGTGGCAGTGTAATGACAACCTTTTCTCAATGCTAAGGGAAGGTGGAAACAGCTGAACTTTCTTCTTTTAGAACATGTTTAAAAATTTCACTCAAGGTGCTTTGACCTGAAGGTTTTTGTCAGTGTCAGTTACAGCAGCTGTAACTTTCTGTAAGCAAGGAAGTGGCAGCAAGACTTGCACCAAAGATATTTTTCTTCCACCAAAATTGTATTTTACTTGCTCATTCAGATCTTTTGCCTTTACCTGTTCCTCTTCCCATTATTTTTTTCTCCTCTAAGTCTATATTCTAGATTATATTCCTACCGCTTGGGATAAAAATTCCAGCAGTAAAATTTCAGCCTTATGCCATGAGATATGTGAGTGAGCAACCATGTAGGGATCAAAAAATAGTTTGCAGGCAAAAATGTGGTGAAATTCATTTGGGAACTCCTGTTGTAGTTGTGTTGGTACCTGTTGCTAGCAATCTGGGTTTTCTGGGGGGAACTGGAAGCATACTGGGTTTATTGTGCCTCTTATCATGGGAAGTATTTGTGCCTATTAGGATATGGCAGGCTGTCAGGGGCTGAGGGACTCCTCTGTAAAAGTAGCAGCTGCAAGCATGGTGCACTTCTCCCACCTGCTCGGGCATTTTGTAGGTCCAGAGAACTGGAGGTAGGTTAGTAGTGGCTGTGCTGAAGGTGTTTGGTTAAGATTGCTGGCCCCGCCTGTTGGGTGTGTGCTGTAAGCAGATTTACCAGTCCTCAAACCTGACCTTTTAACCTGCTGGTTAAAAGACCTTTAATTAATAGACCATTGCCACAGCGCTGTGAGACATGGCAGCTCTGGAGCAGCCCTGCTGGTACAGATCTGTCCAAATGTAAAGGGGTAATCAGGTAAGCACAGCTGCCCCAGCTGCTGGAAGATGGCTGCTGGGGTCCTGCACAAAACTTCTGGTTTTAGGAAGAAAGGGTGCTTTTTGCCCAGTTCATGTACTGACCTATGTAGAACACAATCTGATCTGAAAACACCAAGGTGAATTGTCTGTGCCTTGCTGTACGCTGCCAAGATGCCTCGGAGAAATGTATTCTGTAGAAGTTTATTCACAATTATTTGATACACTGGATGTTAGGAAGCCAATGAAGTGCCTTCTGCACTTTTTTCCCCCCAGTAATCTCTTAGACCAGCTTTATGTATTCAAAGCAGTGTTTCATGTGCACATTCTATGGGCAACAAGAGGAGAGATTGTAGTGGCCACAGAAGTAATTTAGCATCTGTAACTTCTTTACAGTTTCCTTTAGTCTCCTTACTTAATGCAAATGTATAGCATCTTAAGCTTATTTTTCCCACTGATACAAATAACTGAGAAGTTCTCAATATCCATCACGAAAAACTAGGAATAAACTGTTCTGCACAAACTGACTTGCAGCTTTAGGGCATCTGATAAGCAAATACTTGGTTGTTTTGAATTTTTTCTTGGAGTACTTGTGCTGCTCCCCCAGAAGCAGTGCATGGGTCACAGCCAGGACTGGTGGTCAGCAACAGGCAGAGATGAGAAAGCCCTGACTACAGGTGATGGGGTGGGAGGACTTTGGGTCACGGAACACATACAAACCGTTGTGCGAAATACGACAAACAAGTTTCCTGAAAAGCTGCACATCATTAGTAGCAGCAGGAACCCTGGGATGTGCATTCGCAAGCACAAGCACTGTAATATATCCTTGGGTGTGCGTGTATGTAGTTTTAAATGTGGCAGTTAAAGGTAGCAGGTTAATCTGGCCAGAAAGGAGCCAGTTTTCCTTTGATGCAGATGGCAGTATGTCTGATGGACCTCGTTTGAAAGGAGCTCCCTGAAGTTGATAGCATCAGTGAAGTATTTGAGCTCAGTTTAGCTTTGATAGAAACATGAGGTCTGAAAACCCTCTCATCCTCCTGGCTGCTGGAAACACCACCAAAGAGGCACTGAAGTTCAAAGCCTTTGCTGTGTTAATCTGTGCACAGGGGAGGTTCTGGAGTATTTGAACTTAATGTAGTTGATGCTGATCTGTGCTGGGCAGGAAGGAGGGCAGGGGTGAAAACTTGCATGCTATACCTTAAAGAAATGGATTTGTGACTGTTGCAGTCACTTCCTGGCTGCTTTTTGCAAGGGTTTCTGATGTAGAAATGCGTTATGGAAATCTCTTGACTCCTATACAAGCTTTTTTCATACTACTGTGCTTTTCAAATTTTATTTTTCTCCTTTGGCTACTGGTTTGAGAGGTTTTGTTCAGATAGTATTCCACTGTAGTGTGACTTAGATGGAAAAGGAAGCACCATTCCCTGAACATACTGCTTTCAGAGCTGATATAAGCTCATTTTAAACTTGTCCTATGCTTCTTCCTCAGAGATAATTTAATTTGAGGTTTAGGTTGTATGTTTACTCTCTTTTTTGAGGGGAGTGAGCTCATACTGTGCAAATTATATCATTTGGTCCTGGTGTGCCAACTGTGTGTGCTCCCCCCCTTCCCATGCAGTAAGAGCACAATACCTGAACCAGAATTGTGATCACATGCCTTTGGGTGCAGTGTATACTGAAAAACCTGTTTTTAACTAAAGTTCAAAACTGAAAGGGGAAATGCTGCAATTTTACATTTTGTCATGGTTCAGCTTTTATTTCAGAGGGCATCTTCACGCTGTTTATCACTTGCTCATTGCCTTTAGTAATCCAAGCAGCAGTGCCAAGCAACTGTTTGGAGCAAAACATTTTGTGTATCTGTGTTTTGTTGTTTGTTATTTTTTTTTTAAAGTCTAAGCTAGAAAGCAAAAAGTGTCTGATGGTACCTCTAAAGTTTCCTCGTTATTTATATATATCATCCCCCCCAGTCCATCAACGCTTCACGAAGTGGTAAATGATCTTTAGGGGCATTTCTGTCAATGTGGGTTTTCTTTGCAGCAGAGTAGTGAAGTCAGTAGTGTTAAATGGGGGTCTTTCAGCTGCCCATCCTCACTAGCATCCATTGTTGTGCTGTGAAGGGAGGGATAACAGAATTGGGGCTGCTCCGAACGTGGATCCACCCTGTTCTGTCTGCACCTCTCCATCATCAGCCACCTGCATGCTGATGCTGAGTCCAGAAGGTAGGCTTGGTATGGCAGTGGCAGAGTGAGATGCCAAACACTGATCACTGCAGTCTGTAATTAAAAGGCGAAGAAAGTGCAGCACAAGTCAAGGCTGTCTGTGCTGTTCTCCTGGGTTTATGAGCACTCGGAACCCTGTGTAGTGATGTCCTTTTGAAAGATGCTGCTACAAAGTCTATGCTGGTTTGTGCAACGTTGCTCTTGGGGCACTGGTTATGTTAATACTCAACCCCAATAGTAAGGCACCCACTGTATCAGGGCATTAGTTAGCTCTATTCCCAGTGAACTAAAGCATGATACCTTGCAGTTAGTTAGATAAAGATCTGTTTGCGTATTTCGGTGAAATAAAAGTCATACTGCTTACCTGTATGCAGGAGAGAGGGAGAAATCTATGCTAATGTGTAACCAGGTACAAGTCCAAGCCAATGTAATGTTGCAGTCTCAGTACTGAATATGTGTGTGTGTGTTTTAATCATATTTGTAAAGCTAAGAACTTCACCATATTTCTTTTGTGAGTATGTTATATCCAAAATTGTTTCTCTGCCTCTTTTATCTGACAGTCAGTTCTCTCTCTTCTTGATTAGTTGCTAAAAGTTGAGCAATATTAAAGTAGTTTGAGCTATATATGAAAGAACTGTAATAACAAATGTTATCGTCAGACTCTTCATTAGTCATCTTTTACATGCTTAAGCCTAAGAAGATGCATCCACTGTTGTTGATCTTCACTACTGTTCACAGGACAGAGTTTAAACCCCAGGCCTTTGGAACAGGTCTTTGAAATGTATATGATGAACAATTACTACTAAATGCTCTCTTGGTGTTTCACATGTTCTAGTAATACTTCTCTGTACTGGAGAAGATGAATCCTAATTTAATTCTAACTGACCATTTCTCAGCTTGCCTTGTGAAAGCAATGATATATTCGTCATCATTTCTGATACTGCTTAATTATATTCTGCCCTCAAAGCTTTTTTGAAGGGATTGCTTCCTAACATTTTATTACCACTATTATTTTTTTTCTGATTTCCTCCCAAATAATGTTTTGAGATGTATTTTGTTGTTTTGAGGTTTTTCTGCGGCAGAAATGGATGATGTTTTTTTAACTCTTGGGATTTTTTTTTTGTTTTGTTTTTGTTGTTGTTGTTGTCTGTTTGTACTTTGTTTTTCCCCAGTTTTTGGGAGATGGTAGTGATTTAAAGATCAAAGCCGAATTTCCTTAAGTGGTATAGTCTTTATTGCAGCGCTGGATGCACGGGGGATCCTTCCGCCTATCGTGCATGTTTGAAGTGACAAACTATCTCGTATTTATACAGCGAAACAATGAATATTCAATTAGCACCTATACATATTCATTACCTAACCCAGCCTACCCTCGCTTCGTATGCTAATTAGCTTATCCGTCCTTGCGCTTGCGCAAAGCCTTCCAAGAATTGTGGGCCAGGGTCTCCAGGATGTGGGCAGTGGTCTTTGGGAGGAAGGCCGTAGGTCTTCCTCGTAATGCACTTTCTTAATCAGTTGTTTTCCAGGCTGTAAAAATGCTGAGTTGTCTTTCGGTTTAACTGGGGGTCGGCGGATAACAGGATGTCTCAGTTAACAGGACATAACAGACTCAAGTTATCTCAAGTCTCAGCCTGACTGAGTGTTAACGGATAATGGGGTGTTTTCAAATAACAAAATGCTTAAACGTAACAGAAGGTCTATGGATAACAAGATGTTGTTTACTTTGTCTTTGCTAACTTTTAATCACAAGTTCTATTCTATCCTAAAGTACGTTTATACACTATCATTTCACAAGTTTTATTCTATCCTAAAGTAAGTTTATACAATATCAATCCACAAGCTTTATTCTATCCTAAAGTGAGTTTATACTATATCATTCCCCCCTTTTCTTGGAAAATCTAGTAAATTCTTTTACTTAATACGAAAATTTTTTTCCCAGTCTTTATGATATGTACCCCTCAATACCTTACCATGCACATTTGTCAAGGAGGTTAACATGGACATTCGTTGTAACAATTTCCAATTCCAAGCAAGTAATATAAAAGACAATATTAAACTTATACCAACTAATATCAATAAAACAATAATTGGGTGACTCAATGTGTTCAAAATTCCAGTTACAGTTGGCGACCATCCAAAAAGTGTATCCCACCAGTTGTGACTTGTGTCTCGTTTTACTCTTTGCAAAACTCTGCTTATTTCCTTTGTATCATGATGGACAGTAATTAGAGTCTTCTCTCCATTTTCCTGAATGCCTTTTAAAATTTTAATCAGGTCTTGGTGTTTAACTAGTTGCTTCACTAGTGTGAGGTTCATCCCAATAAGTGTAGGTAGTAACTTATGATACATTGTGTTGTTAGACTTGATCAGCTGGTGGGATACCACTGGTGCCAAATATAGAAAATCACACCCGACGATTCTAACAAAGTTACAAATACAGAAGTTAGAATGATTTTTGCTACGGAGAGTTATGTCCTCCTTATCTACTTCTACAAAATCACAAGCAGTTCTTAAACACGCACACCCTTGACTAACATATACAAGCGCAGTCTTTTGACTAGTATTTGGATGAATTTCAAAGTGACAGATACCTTGCTTGGTGTCAAAACATACATCCTGAGCATCAATTGTATTACTTTCACAAATAAATCCTTGTTGTTCCCGTGTAACACATGATTCTAGATTTACAGACTGCCATTTCCCATTCTCCATTCGTGCCCATGTTCTATGCTCCGAAGGATAAAGCACTGTCTTCTCATGGTTTAATCCTAGTGCAAGGATCGGGTGAATAACATGAACTGTGGCATTACGTATAGTAAGCACGAAGGCAGTAGCCATGTTAACAACGGGATCATAAGTAAAATTCACCAGGGTCCACCAAGACTGGAACTTCTTTTCAAAATCATTGGTATTGTCCCAGACTGCCTTTCGGACTTCAGCTGGAAAAATGCCTTCACTTCCTTCCCTAATGATCAAGGCAGCCATTGCCTGTAACCATAACTGTGCTTGCATACAACTAAGAGCTAAGGATACATTATCTTGTGCTCCTAATTTTTGCCATTCTGATGGTTTACATAAATAGTTACCATTTGTTCGCCAGATGACCATAACTGCTAACTTTCCATTAAAGTTCTTATCCTCTGTTGTTACGACTTTAGTTCAAGGCCACCCTCCATTCTCTATTATCACAGAGGCACCTTCTTGAATCACAATTACAACTATAAGCCATAAAAACAAAACAATTCTATGAACAAATTTTCTGCCAACCATATTACCAAATACTCCCGACCATAATGTCCTCATTTTGTTCGACTAAGCTTTAGTTTCAGTTCATCGTCACCTAGTGTTACTTTCCAAGGAGCTCCTGGAGCCTTCTTCACTCGGGAATAGTGGATCCAAGTGGCTTGTTCTTTAATCTTGATAGCAGTGTAAGTTGTCAGCATCACTTGATATAGTCCATTCCATTTTTCCTCGAGGGGTTGTCCTGAAAAAGTCTTTATATATATATTCCCCAGGCTTAAAGGGGTGGATTGGTTGATCCAGCCCTCTAACCCTGGTCCCTAACACAAATTTATGTACTTTATTTAATTGTTTTTGAAGTTCAGTTATATAAGTATATAAATATTCAGATCCCAGCTGCATTAGATCATTTCCACTAAATAGAAATTGATATGGCCTTCCATACAAAATTTCAAAGGGGCTCAAATTCTCTTTTACTCTAGGTTTAACTCTAATTCTGAGTAATGCTAAAGGAAAGAATTGAAGCCATAACAAATTAGCTTCTTGTCCGATTTCAGCTATTTGTTGTTTAATCAAATGGTTCATTTTTCTACCTGTCCACTTGCCTGTGGTCTATAAGGAGTATGCAATTGCCAATCTGTCTTTAGAATCTTACTTATCTGTTGTACCACTTGCACACAAAAATGTGAACCTCTCTCAGAAGACATTGCTACTGAAATCCCAAAGCATGATATTATTTCATTTAACAAGACTTTAACCACTTCTCTTGCTTTGTTTGTTCGACAAGGAAAAGTTTCGGGCCATCCTGAAAACGTGTCAGTCAGAACCAGAAAATAACAATACCCCCCTTTTCTAGGGAGTTTCGAAAAAATCAATTTACCACTGTTGTCCCAGATAAATTTCCTTTACTGATTATTCCAAATTTTATTCTATTCCTGGTATTGGGGTTATTAAATAAACAGATGCTACATTGTTGAGTTACTTGTTTTCCCCAATGTGTTTTATTGTGTTCCGTAAGAACTATGGGCCATGTCAAATTAGAGGGTATTATTACACAGTTATCTTTTAAATATACTCATCTATCTGGTTTCATTTTACCTTTCAAATGTTCATGTATATAGTTTGGATTTTACTGTCTGGTATTAAAGACGATGCCTTCACCTCAGTTATTTCAGCTGCCTGTTTAGCCTCCTGATCTGCCAATCGATTTCCAATTTCAAAGTCAGCGTTCCCTTTTGGTGTCCTTGACAATGAATGATAGCTACCTTTTCTGATTGTTTTACAGCCTCTAACAATTTTAAAATTTCTTCAGCATGTTTTTTTTTTTTTTTTTTTCTGTTTTCCCTGAGCAGTCAGCAATCCACTTTCTTTCCAAATTGCTCCATGAGCATGTACCACGCCGAATGCATATTTAGAGTCTGTCCAAATATTTATTTTCCTTCCTGCTGCTAGTTCCAGTGCTCGTGTAAGAGCAATTATCTCTGCTTTCTGGGCAGATGTCCCAGGGGGTAATGGTTTAGATTCGATTACCTGTTGAGCAGTTGTAACAGCATATCCTGCCTTACGTTGTCCTTGTTTTACAAAGCTGCTCCCATCAGTATACCAAGATTCATCAGCATCTTCTAAAGGTTCTTCCTTAAGATCGGGTCAACTAGAATACACAGTCTCCATTGTTTCTATACAATCATGAGTTATAGGTTCATCCAGAGTTCCGCTAAGGAAAGAAGCTGGATTTACGATGTTAGTGACCACAATTTCCACATCATCTTGTTCTACTAATATTGCTTGATAATTTAAAAATCTTTGTGGTGAAAGCCAATGATTTCCTTTTTGTTCCAAAAACTGTTGAGACCATATGGGAGACTAACACTGTCATTTTCTGTCCCATTGTAAACTTCCGAGCTTCTTGTATATTGATAACAACAGCTGCAACAGCTCGAAGGCATCCGGGCCATCCTTTACTTACTTCATCTAATTGTTTAGAGAAGTAAGCTACTGCTCGTTTATAGGGACCCAATCTTTGTGCTAGTACTCCCAAAGCTATCCCTTGTCTCTCATGAGAAAACAACCAAAAGTGTTTCGAGAGATCCGGTAATCCCAAAGCCGGAGCTTGCATCAATTCTCGTTTAAGTTGTTTAAAGGCATTTCGTGCTTCTCCAGTCCAGACTAACTTTGACTGATTACTCTTTATCAATTCATATAGAGGCTTTACCATTAGTCCATAATTATAAATCCAAAGGCGACACCAACCTGTCATTCCTAGAAAGGTTCGTAGCTCCTTTACCGTTTGGGGTTCTGGAGTCCGGCAAATGACTTCCTTATGTTCAGTTCCTAGTTCTCGCTGACCTCCCGAAATTCCAAATCCCAGATAGGTCACACTTTGTTGAACCAGCTGGACTTTCTGTTGAGAGACTCGATATCCATTTAAACCCAGAAAATTAAGGAGACTTATAGTCCATTGAATACAACTCTCTTTAGTCTTGGTAGCTATTAAGAGATCATCTACGTATTGTAACAAAGCCCCTTCAGTGTCCGGAGGTATCCAAGTTTCAAGTTCCTTTGCTAATTGGTTTCCAAAAATAGTGGGGCTATTCTTGAATCCTTGAGGTAGCACTGTCCATTGTTAGCTGCGTCTTTCTGCCTGAGTCAGGGTTTTCCCATTCAAAGGCAAATAGATTTTGGCTTTCAGTGGCTAAAGGTAGGAAGAAGAAGGCATCTTTTAAATCCAGTACGGTAAACCAGACTTGACTATTCCTTAATTTAGTCAGCAAAGTATAAGGGTTTGCCACTACTGGATGTATATCCTCAGTGATCTTATTTATGGCCCTCAGATCCTGAACTAGCCTATATCTTTTTCCATCTGCCTTTTTAATTGGCAATATGGGTGTACTATATTCTGATTCGCATTCAATCAATAATCCATACTGTATAAATCTATCAATTATCTCTTTAATTCCTTTCCTATCTTCTATCCTCAAAGGATATTGATTAAACTTAACAGGTTTCTCTCCTGGCTTTAATTTAACAATTATTGGGGTCACATTTTTAGCTCTTCCAGGAACTTCAGTGGCCCAAACTCCTGGATATACTTTATTTATGATCTCTAAGGGTATTTCACTTTTAAGGTCTGTTTATATTAGTGCCAGGCTTAACACATTTATTAGTTGTTCTTCTCCTATCCTTAATTCCATTTTCCCTTTTTCAAAGATAATTTCTACTTCTAATTGTTCTAACAAATCTCAACCTAATAGAGATTTTGGAGATCCAGGTGGATATAAAAACCTATGTATCCCCATTTGTTTCCTGTTATAAATGAGGTCTGAATTTTGTAATATTTATAAAACAAATATTTCTAAAAGGTATATAAAAGGCAAGTAAACAGTGCTGGATGTGCAGGGAGTCTATGCTCCACCAACACGCACACACAAACATCAAACGTTCTAAATACATGTATACAGAGTATACAGATATTATATATTATATATTATTATTACAATATATTATATATATATTATATATTGTTTATATATTATATAGTATTATTGCAGATTATTATTATATAATATATATATCATATAATATACAATATACAATCATATATATATATAATTATATATTATATATTATACATCACATATTATACATTATATATTGCTTTACATAATAACCCGAGTATGACTATACATACATACAATCAGGATAGGTAACAAACAATCCTTTAAGTTCCATAACTTAACAGTCTCTATTCTCCCAGCCTGTTCCTCTTCACTTCTTTTTCCTGCTTCTTTACTGATGTAACTTCATAGTGTTGCTTTTTTTTTTTTTTTTTTTTTTTTCTCCTTTGAGGGCAGGCTCCCCTCTTATACCCTTCTCTCCACAGCAGTTCTTTTCAAAACAGCTTTTTTATTGGTCAAACAACTTTGAATGTAACAACAACAGCAAACACCCAGAAACATCCATGCCTTATGGACTGGAGAACAAGAGAACCAGCTGGAGAACAAGAAACCGGAGACTGCATGAAGTCTCCTGAATCACCCTTCTTTGTTAATATCAACCATTTTCTCGACACGAATTACCACTCCATATATAGCATTTCCCCAAATTGTACTTCAAAGGTTCACGAAAATAAGCCTTTTTGGTTGCACCCTTTTGCCCTAACATAATCATTCCATAAAGGCATTAATGCTTGATTTAGAACTGAATACGTTGCCCCATATCAATAAAAAAAATTCACTTCTGTTCCTCTCCTAACTTCATTATAATCAGTGGAGGATTTGCTAGGGTAGATACCCCAGGTCCCCCTTAGACCTGTTGAAATCAGGGGCCGATGATTACCCTAGAAACAGGCTAGTCAATTTGTCGTCCGAAGCCAGGTCCAAACCATTGTTTTTTTGTTGTTGTTGTTGTTGTTGTTTTTTGTTTTTTTTGTTTTTCTCCTCCTTCCCCATTATATTTCAGAGTTGGTTCAAAAATTCCACAGGGGTTTCTTTTAGACCTTATTGGAAGCATATTCTCAATTCCCAATTCGTCCAGATTTTAGTATTTACTTAACTGTTCATAATTTTCAGGATGATTAGGGTTTTAGTGGGGGTCGGTCAGGGAAATGCAATTGTCCACAGTTCCCTGAGCGATCCCATCGGCAATCTGAGCTCACACATGAACTCAGGTTGTTTTAAGAGTTAACTGCTTTTCTGTTTCTGTGACAACTCTCTGGGACCCATCATGATCCCTTTGCCCCAGAGGGCTAACACCCAAGATTTTAAGATCTCAGCCCCGGGCTGAGGCAGAACTGTTAACATTCCTACATCCTCTTTCCCTGCTCATTCAACTTCAAACAGCTCTGTCAAATACTACATGCCACACAACCTTTACCACCTTCAACAACCCTTTTAACACTTCCTTTATCTTTCTCCAGCCTGTACTTTTCTAATGCCAGCACCAAAGGCTCAGTCAGGGACCAACTTAATTCCGTACCTTTTCCCTCCAAGATGCTGACAACATTCCATTCTATTTTCCTTCTCAAAAACAACATTGACTGTAGCAACGTATTATGGTTTAAGGCTCCATTAAAAGGCCACTTTTTTCCATATTACAACTTATAAAGCAGCCACCATTGATAACAATATTTTATCAGAGTTTTCTTATTTTCACCTCCACCCGGGACCCCTCCTATATCCTTCCAATGACTTAAAATACAGCCCAACGTACTTTTCTTAGGAATTTCACTGCTTTCTCGCCCCCCCATTTTCTAATTCACAATTTCAGAATATATGTATCACTTACAAAAATGTGGGCACGCAGGTATCTTTCAATAGCGATGTCACAAAACTACTATTATTACCAGGAGATATTGCCAAAGTCACAATAACAATAATCAGAGTCAAATTCCACATGCGATAGGTCAGAAAACCAAAATATGTAACACTGTAACGATATCTTTCTTATAACAACGTCACAAAACTTATTATTATCACCAAGAAAATAGACAAAATCGCAGTAACAATAACCAGAGTTAAATACCACATTCCATGAGTCAGAAAACCAAAATAGGCAACACGATTCCAGATGGACCTTAAAGCGAGCTCTTTCCTTAAGGTCCCCAAATATACTTATGGTTCTTACCACAAAGTATATACCAAATACTGCCTTGCAGAAGATCACCTTCCGACTTACAGACAGTTCCAGATCCAGATGGACCTCAAGGTCCCCAGATATACTTGTGGTACTAACCACAAAGTATATACCAAATACTGTCCTGCAGAAGATCACCTTCCGACTTAACGGACAGTTCCAGATGACCGGTCTACCAGAAAACCAAACCAGAATAAAGAATATACTCACTTACAATGATGGGGTCCTTGTCTGCCTCCGCAGTGATCCAGTGAGTCGAGGAGTCCCTCCGGGAAATCCCAGGGGTACCCTAGGGAGTCCTGTACCCAGCGGGTCCTGCAGACCGGCAGAGAGGTTGTCCCATCTGGGGTGCCAAATTGATTTAAAGATCAAAGCCGAATTTCCTTAAGTGGTATAGTCTTTATTGCAGCGCTGGATGCACGGGGGATCCTTCCGCCTATCGTGCATGTTTGAAGTGACAAACTATCTCGTATTTATACAGCGAAACAATGAATATTCAATTAGCACCTATACATATTCATTACCTAACCCAGCCTACCCTCGCTTCGTATGCTAATTAGCTTATCCGTCCTTGCGCTTGCGCAAAGCCTTCCAAGAATTGTGGGCCAGGGTCTCCAGGATGTGGGCAGTGGTCTTTGGGAGGAAGGCCGTAGGTCTTCCTCGTAATGCACTTTCTTAATCAGTTGTTTTCCAGGCTGTAAAAATGCTGAGTTGTCTTTCGGTTTAACTGGGGGTCGGCGGATAACAGGATGTCTCAGTTAACAGGACATAACAGACTCAAGTTATCTCAAGTCTCAGCCTGACTGAGTGTTAACGGATAATGGGGTGTTTTCAAATAACAAAATGCTTAAACGTAACAGAAGGTCTATGGATAACAAGATGTTGTTTACTTTGTCTTTGCTAACTTTTAATCACAAGTTCTATTCTATCCTAAAGTACGTTTATACACTATCATTTCACAAGTTTTATTCTATCCTAAAGTAAGTTTATACAATATCAATCCACAAGCTTTATTCTATCCTAAAGTGAGTTTATACTATATCAGTAGAAATTGTACTTTATATTTTCTTCCAAAAATATCTGCTTCTACTTTGAGAAGCAGTGTCTTTTCTAATCTATTCTGGTAACTATGGGTCCATCTTACAAGGACCAGAAAAAGAAAACGTTAATTAAGCAATCCAAGTAAATTTTCTTTTTTGTCTTCTCATGTAAACGTCCCCTAGAGCATAGTTTGGTGTCCAACCTAAGTTTTCTGGTTTTCCACCACCCTCTGGCTGACTTCTCTGGGTGCTTCTTCACAGTTTCCAGTGTTGATCAGTGGCTGGTATTTGGTGGTGATCTGACAGTATTCTAGCCAAGGAGCCTATCAGCTGTAACTCAAAACTGCTTTGCTGTTTTTGTTTTTGCTTTCTCTAGCTTAATTGCAGTTCCCATATATTTCAGAGCAACAGATAATCTTAATACCTTTATAAGCCATAGGAAGTAGTGTGTTCTAGCTCCCATTTTCAAATGATAACAGCTGAACATGGTTCCTAAAAGTGGGTGTATATATACATATGAAAATATTGCTCAGAATGTTTTATTTCTTTTATTATTGGCAGTGTAGTACTGTCTGTGTTTTCAGTGGATTAATCCTGGTTACTGATCTGAAAGTCCGATGTCTACAGATGAAGGCAGCTCTGCCAAATGAATTACTGAGGCCTGCAGCCCTTGGTGTCTTGGAGCTCTTGCACTGTTTCTTCCCCCTGTTCAGCTCCTGGGTAATTAATTGCCACAGCCCCAGTAATGAGAGGGAAATGTATTAGAGAGAAGATACATGAACCAGAGATCCACACTCTGCAATGTACTCCTGAGAACTTTTTGAAGGTATTCTGTTGGTGCCTTTCTTTTTCCACCCCTCTTTTCCCTCAGACAAACCCTGGGCAGTTTGCTTCAGCATAGCTATCACTTCATGGTTTTGGTTTAAAAAAAAATAAAACAACCAGTTTCTCTGTCCTTTCTCACAGAAATCCCAAGGGGAAACAAAAGACAGTCTCACTTTGGTATCCCCTGCTCCCTCACTGCAAGGCACTTTATGGTCTCTCCAGAGAATGTCTTTGGGCAATTTAGTCTGAGCAGCAGTGCTGATTGCTGTTGTCTACCCTGTAGCCCCTTGGGCTGAGTGGCCCCAGGAAGGGGACAGCTGTGTCTGGGTACATGGGGCTCCCACAGGAGCAAGTAGTAAGTTGTGGAGGCTGGTGGCCTGTTTGCCTCACGCTCTCTGCTTGGGAGAAGTGCTGGACATGTGGCAGCACCTCCCCGGGCACTGCTGTGTAAGCTCACAGCCCATCTCACTGCCCAGTCTTCTGGATTATCCCTGTTCTCAAAGTGAGATGATTTCCATGACTGCTGACTAAGAGTCTGCTTTTTCCTGGTCTATGCGTTTGTTCTTTTATTCACGGTGTATTTACCTCCATAATTATGTCTCCTTGCATACAAAGGGACAGCTCTATTAGAGGAACCACTGCCTCTAAATGTGGCTCAATTTTGTTGGTATAGCTGCATCTACACAAGGGATTTTGCTGACCTGACTCTGTCAGCTGGTGGGTATGCATTTTTTCATGCTTCTCAGACACAGTTGTGCTATCAGAGTTTTCCCTGTGGCTTGGAGGTAAGGAGCAGAGAGGAGGACGTGGGGCTGCGAGTGGGAGTGCGGTGCTGGGGCTGTGCAGCACCGAGTGGCATGGTCTCTGCGTCCCCTGCACCCCTGCTCAGCACACCTGGATCTGCCGCCTCCCTTCTGAATGTGACTATAGTAGCTGAACTGTAAAGTTACTTGCTGTCTGAAGCTGTCAGACTCCTAGCATCATACCAAAAGTAAAAAATCTTGTGCTGATTAACCATCCAACCCACCGCCTGTTCTGTGCTAAGTTGTTATACCTCAGCTGTTCTAGTGTGTGATCTTGAAATCATGTCATCACAGGAAAAACAAGGCAGGATTTGCAAAGAGCTTAAGGTTTGTCCACTTAACTGTTTTCACTGACAGTTCTCTCATAACATCATTTAACTTGAATAACAGGTGTCTTTTCTTGAGAGGTGTGCTTACTTGCTGGCTGATGTTAAATTCCTTATGGCGTACTTCTTCTTTCTCTCTTGTGATCCCGACCTAGGAAAAACATCAGCATAAACTTTCTACTGTTGTTTATATTGTGTTTCTAATCTACTACAGCAGCACTGAAAAATGTTTTCTTGTAACCAGTCTAAACAAGAGTGAGGTTTTAGTATCTTGTTTATGTATAACATTAACCCCCTAATGAATGTGGCTTAATCACCTAAAGTTTTCTGTGAATATATTTACTATATGGAAACTTGGGACCCTTTAATAAACCTTTTATGACTCCATTAGAAATAACAGTTTTTTAATACTCACTATAAGTTGCTGTCTCAAAAACAAGCAAACAAAACAGTAACAACCACAACCCACCAAGTTGAATACTTTTTTTCTGTTTAAATGTATATCTAGAAAACTCACGAAGCAATTAGACCCTTAGGTGTGCATTAATCTTGGCCAACTAAATTCTAAATTCTCTGAAATTTATATTCATCCAAATGTTATGGTTCTCTGTGACTGTTAAAATTCTGATCATCTCCACTGTGCCTTACAAAGGAGACTGGTGCATATGAAAATATGCAGGGGATGGTATGAAGAAAAGAGAACCAGATCCTGAGCATTAGGTTTTTACCTGATTTTGATCAATGAACAATTCTTGCAAAATCAGCCTGTCCTGTATTAGTACTTTTGTTTCATGAAATATTATCTGTCCATCCTGCTTACTAACTCTATTTAGGAAAGCATAATTTTTGGGCAAAGAAACTAAGTCAATGACTGAAGTTGCATGTTTGAGTGCAGCTCATGCGTACATGAAGTGACCTGCGTGTATGGTCCTGGTTTACTAGCCATTGAATTTATTTCTTGCACACGCATAGTTTAACGGGAAATGACTCATCATAAGGAATCAGCAGTAAATTATTGCTCATGATAAGTATCATCACTGTGAACTTGTTCACATTTTTTTCCAGACCACCCTCCTGCCTGAAGGCGTTAGGGTATGTGGCAAGCCCAGATGACTGTCAGGCTTAAGTTTACAGCTGATTTCAGCTGTAATGATATGTAAAAACCTTGAGTATATCTGAATGCACTCCATTGTGTATAAGCACATGCATGGGGATGCTCTTGCTAGATAAAAATACATCCAAGGTTTAATGCACCCAGGTTCAAGGGTTTTTTTTGTTCTGCTTTGTTGTTTGTTTTTAAATCCTTCCCAAAATGATGTAAGATGTGAATTTCTGCTTTCCTACCTCAGGGTATAGCCTGTGAACCTATGTCAGACAAACAAGCTCTGGGCGAACCTGGGCAAATCAAAATAACAAATTCCTACAGCAAAGAGCACCTACTAGCTTGTACAGTGGGGGCCTCACCTTAACCTTTGCCCCATAATGGTGCCCAAAGAGCAGCAACAGTGTTCCCATAATCATGTTTTAGGCTCTGTTGTAATTTCTGATGGTCCCTGTAAGGTTGTTACAAAAGCTTGGTGTTTCTGGAGTTCCATGGAAGAAGCCAGCCTTTGTTTTAGCAGGTTTGTGCTAATGACTGTTACTATGCAGCTTGCAGCTGGGACACACATCTTTCCTACTTGAGGAAATTTAGATTCTTTAAGCTTCCTTAGTCTATTCTTTAGGATTCTTTAACCTCCTTAGGTTATTGTTTGGTTCAGATCTCAGTATTTGTATATGGGCAGCATGCCTGAAATAGCCTTAAGATGATCTGTCTACATATGCTGAGTTTTCGTTGTGCTTCAACATGCCTCTTTTTCTAGTTAAAAAGAAGGTTTATGAAACAGATGCTGAAGGACAGAACCTGTTTTGCAGGTGTTTACCATATGAAACAGTAATTGATATCAGGGAAACAGAATTGATCATAAAACATTTGTATAAAGTAACTGTAACAGTAAAAACTTACATTGCATAGTTTTGTTCTGTATTTTGAGTAAAACATGAATTAAAACCAGATAATAAAGATATAAGCAGCACTTAAATGTATTTAAGTCAGAATCTGCGTAAAATAAATATACTATCTTTGTTGTGCTAACACCAAAGAATAATAATTGGGTTAGAGAATCTTTTTTCCTCAAAACCATTTAACTTAAAAGTTTAGAGTTGCAGTTTCTGATGGTATATGTAGTATAACACCATTGCTAGGAAAAAAATAATTATTTTCTGAGGAATGGGTTTTACATATATCTGTATTTCTGATCAGTAGTTTGAGTACATGCTGCATATAGATACCTGAAAAAATATGTGTTGTTGTTCATTTGAAATACTTGTGCCCATGTTCTGCAAAATGAGTGCCTGGGGGTTTCAGTGATGCATCCAGGGCAGGACTTCTCGTGCAGGTGGCAGAATGGTGCAACCCACACAATTGCAAATTTTCTGTTTAATTTTGTCTGAATTCTGCATTGCAAGAGTGGCCGTATGACAGAGCAAATGCAGGGTGGCCACCAAAAGTGGTGGAGGTGCAGGTGCAGATGTTTGAGCTTCCGTCTCTGGGATTACACATGCAGGCCTCAGGCAGCATCACACGCCTTGTCCATGCCAACGTTGTATGTTTGCATGAATGGAGGCACATGCAAACTGCAGGCTCAAGGGATTGATCTCATTTTTCTGTCAATGATTTAGCATATTCTCACTGTAAAACTGGAAACGTCAGACCAGTAACATCAAGAAACAAATCGGACTATTTTTAAAGTCTTCAACTTTAAAATGTGTGCAGTGTGACTTAATCTGTGTGACAGATCAAATCCTACTGGTAGATCATTTAGTTTTATTCTTCCTGTGTATGCATCAGAAATATTCACAGCTCGTGCCCATGCTTCCAGCTCTATTTTATTCTAGACTGGTGCCAGATCTAGCAGGTTAAATCAGCACAGCAGCACACGTTTGGAAGGCTGTTTGAAATGTCTCGTATGACTTCGGTAAAACAAGCTGATAGCATGTACGGTAACCTTGTAAGTTCACAGGCACAGAGTCTCGGTAGGAACTGTTTTGAATTCCACACTTGGCCTGAGAAGTTATTTTGCAGTAGTTCTGTGGAAGTCAGCTCTTTATAAAAAATACAGAAAAAGAATTTAGCTGTTTCTATAGAAAGTCTGTTCATGAGGCTTAGTTCAGAAGCGATTTCTGTTCATTGATGTTTCTGTGAGGGTTGTGTGTCTCAAGAAATGCGTTTTCTCTTTGTTACCAATAAAAAAGCAGGTATTTTAGGCAAATGTACTTTTGTGTTTTAACTGGTTTTATAAGCAAAACAAGGGAGAGATTCAGTTGTTACTAGAATCACATAATGTCAATTCCAGGAAAACATGCAAAGAAACCAAACCACCAAAAAGCTGTGTTTCTTCCAGATAGAAATATTTGTATTTAAAATGACCACCATGAGAGCAAAGTGTCTAGTGTGAGTAGAAACTAAGTGGAAAAGCCTATGTGGTCCATAATACAGTCAGTTTCATGTGCAAATGTCACTTACCATAATGATGCTGAGATTTTAGACAATTGTATTAGGGAAGAGAGCAGAAATACTGCAGTTTTTACTGATGATGAAGAAGCGCCAAAGTAAACAAGTACTACAGATGCTGCAGAATCTACTTTTTCATTTCTGATGATGTTTTTAACCTTAAGCAAACAGTAAATGTATTGTAGCCTGCATGCCAAACTAAAGTCTTAAAAGAATTTGCTCTCGGTAAACATAGCAGAATTAGGGCTGTATTGAAAACAGAATTGGGATTAGTAGTATTGAAATGCTAGGAATTTAATTCCTTTCCAATCTCCCTGAGGAACTTGTTCTCAAGCATTAGAAAAAGAGCACTAGGACTTGAATGTGCTGCAAGTTTAAAATTAGTGGTCATTATCTCTCCAATAGGGCAACTAAGCCTCCAAAAAAATAATAATTTTGAGAACATACTGCCTCAAAACACTGTTGGCAAGTGCTTCACCATGTTATTATTGTCAAAAGTTAGTCGTTTTCATTTAATGACTCCTGTACATCAACTTTGTTTGCTGTATTATGCTGAAGGGTTTCATGTGCGGATGTGAACCTTGCTCTGTACATCAATTTAGGGAGTGATAATTCATGAAATTATCCTAACACTTTGTTTGCTACTCTCAAAATTCTCTGTAGCAATAGAGCTTGTTCCACAAAAAGGAAGCATTAGCCAAGACTTCAGGCATTTGCTTTCATAGGTATGTCTGTACATGCACCATTGCTTTAATTTCCACTTTCTTTCTGTCCTTTCTCCAATTTTTTAAACTTTCTCCTTGGGTAGACATCAGGGATGAACAGTAATTGTCAAGTTCTCTCATGTGACATTCCTGTTTCCTCCCTGATTGGAGGCAGAAAGGGATAACTTAGCATAAAAATGCAACCTTTCTGCTTCCCAGTGTCTGCAGCTTGTGTCTGGGAGCCTTCCAGAGCTTCCTAATAGCATGGGAAACTCTGTAGAAAGCCAAGTTCTCATATGCACTTAATGCATCATGCATGGGACCTACATGTATTGTTATCTATGAATTTAGCCCAAAACTACCAAAACCTGTGTATGTTTCAGTTCTGACTTAATAGTCTGAACAAACAGTTCTTTTTCCTGCTAATTCTCTTCTTTTCTGTGGTCTAATTTTTTATTGCAGTACTTGAGTAAAATTTCAAATTAACTTCACTATATTTTTCAGTTTGTGTTTCCAGAAGAAGTTCAACAGACATTTTGACAAGCATAAGTTGTGGTTTCAGCCTCAATACTCACCTTGATGAGATTTTCAGACCTGTATTTCATCACATTAGTGATCTACATGGTGAGGGAGGAAAAAGGGTGAATGATGGTCCTCTAAGAATTCCTGTGTTTTCCTCAAATGCTTTTGTTTGGCCTTTTTCGCACTACAGGTAAACAGCTTATGTATTACATCTTAAGTTTTTGAATTGATTACAGAACACAAAACTTATTGTAGTTAATTACTCCATTCAACTTCTGGTCCTCATTGCATTATTTTTAGTGAGTTATGCACAACACTGCAGTGAAATACTGCTGACTCCTCAGAAGAAAGCATATACTTTTCCATGAGTTGCATATCCTTACAGCACCATTTTCCTCTCTGCTGTCAACACAGTCTTAATGCAAAAAAAAAAAAAAAAAAAAAGTGGTATTTCCAGCAAACCAGAAACTCCAGTAACTAGAGTCTCCTGTGTCATCTGGCCTTTCTGACCGCAGACTGGCTTTTTTGGAGAACATGAACTGTGACGCAGCAAGGAGAAATGCTCAGCTGATGAGCAAATGTCTGCTGAGATGCTGCTTCTCAGTATGGACAAGATGGGAGCCTTTTGGAAATTCATGTGGAGAAAATCTCATGCCCATCAAAAACAGCCTCAGTCGTGGCTTTGCAGTGTTGAAGGAGGAAGGTTTTAAGCCTGGGGAAGGTCTCTTGGCTGCTCTCTTCCCCCAGAGGAAAGGCAGGGGAAGCCCAGGCCTGCTGTGTGCGTTTGTGTGCTTATGCAACACATGGTTCCACTAGCTTGCATCGAGCTAGAAATGTTTCCCTGCCCTTCACTTTGCCCACAGTGACTCCTGCTGGCTCTGTCCTCTTTACCATATCAGCCCTGGCACTTGCTGATTTTCCTTTTAGGTTGCTTCAGGTATGGCTCTGCTTTTTTAGCTTTTTCTCTTCCTGCTCCCCCTGGCCCTTTCCTTGCTGGGTGGAAACAGCTGAGGCTGTAAGTCTCCTTTCTGTGTGCAGAAAATAAATTAAATTTGAGAGTTTGTGATTGAACTCTTATGAATTATGCTGGAGTTTTAAAGATATTTGTGTTACATGAGCATGATAACAATCTTGTGGTGAGCTATTGAAAAGAGTGGGGAGGAAGTATTGTTTTATGGCTGTTAGGTCAAAGTCTTGTAGTGCTGAGGCAATAATGATGCAAGTGTAAAGCCATGAAGAAAACCTAATCTGGCTACCAC
Source organism: Netta rufina (assembly GCF_964035555.1). Taxonomy (NCBI): domain Eukaryota; kingdom Metazoa; phylum Chordata; class Aves; order Anseriformes; family Anatidae; genus Netta; species Netta rufina. The sequence continues at coordinate 1,287,694 of NC_140128.1, read as the reverse complement.
ACGCTTGGCTGAACTGGCCATAGTGCAGCATTTCACTGACACTTCCACAGTCACCAAGAAGCTATCTGTAATTACTTGAAGTGAAATTAAAAATGCTTTGGCTTTTTGTTAAAAATCTCTCCAGCAGATATGGAAGTTACATAAAATAAGTGTTTTATCTTTTTTTTCTTTTATTTGGTCTCAAATCCTGGGGTGCCTATATACCCAGAAGTCACTGTGTATCTCTGCCTTCCCAAGGACTGGTGAGTGTCACACCTGGACCCCCATGCCCATGTGTCCTGGTAGCCAGGCTGTCTCCTGCCAGCATGCAATTGTGCTCATTAATCAAGGCCTTGAACCTGGAGAGGTGCTGGACATCCTCAACTTCTCTCAAGTCAACGGGAGTTCATAGCACTCAGTTTATTGAAAAATTAAACCTTCTGGAAGTTGGGGCATATAAAATGTTTGTACTTCATGAAACTCTTCAGAAAAGGGCACAGAACATTTGATAAATGAAGTATTCAGAGGGGAAAACAAAAATTTCCTGACTTATTCTTGGCACTACATATTTAATCATGACATTTGTTATAAGAAAATGTACAAACTCTTCACATTGCCAATTTATTTTACCCACAAACCAACAGCAAACTGATGTGTGCACAAAAGTTATTTATTTTGAGCATAGCCAGGGAATTTTAGTGTTCCAAATGCTTCCTTATATCTCCCCATGGGATCTCTTTAATATGTTGCATAATATTTTTCTGTATTAGAGGATTGTAAGATAGACACGGTAGGTCTCTTCGTTACTTAAATATAGTGGTTATGTTTTCTCTTTTCTTCTGTGAAGGAAATGTGAGCAGAGAATGAATAGTTTGTGAACAGTGTTAAATTAAAAAGTGTAACTTCAAAGGCACTTTAACTATTTGTTCTAAAACTGTCAGCCAACAGATGATGTTCCTAGCAAAATAACTAATTATGTGGAAGGTTAGCCAAGCATTGATTTAGTTTTTTAATTGTTTGGGCTGGTAGATAATTCTTTAATAGCAAGAAAACGAATATATGACAAATCTCAGGACTTGAGTTCAGGTAGACCCACTTCTGAGAACAAGTTTACACATAACCTATAATAATTCTCTTGGAAAATGTGAAATCCACTTGGATATTTTCTTTCAGACCTTGTCTGACTCTGTGACACTCCCCATTAGAGACTTGAGAGAAAGGTTAAGGAAGGATAAGGGAGTACCCCAATGAAAGTATTTTAGTTCTTGCAAACTTATGTTAATTTAGAATAGCTTTGCTTTTACAAAGTGTGAGGGTATTTATCTGGACTATGAGGCACAGTTCAACAGTGATCACATTACTAGGAAAAGACAGCGGAGCTTAGTGGGACAAACATTACTTTATATCATTAGCACATGACAGGGTAAGACTCCAAACACGTAACTTCAGTTTTTAGTGTGTGGAGATGAAATTCCTTTCCATGCAGTACAGCACCAAACCATTTCTCATTTTGGCAAGAGTTAGAAAAAGGAGAGTTCTCTGTGGTTACTTGTATACTGTTTCATCAGTTCTGGAGTACCTTGTGATAATGTTTCTGCTTAGCCTGTTGTGTGCATTTGCTTGTGGTAAGTGATGGGGCCAGTTCTGAATTGCTCTGGCTAAGCTGTGCTCTTGCCCCTAGCTTGTACAACAGGAGAAAATTCCCTAGAATAGCGTTGACATTTGGCTGCAGATTTCTAAGGATTCTAAAGACCAAAATGTTGCTAGAGATGTACTTGCTGTGACTTAAATCCTGGTTAGGAAAAGCATCTGATCATTTGTTTTTTCTTAATCCGATGGTTAGCATTTATCACTGAATAAAAATTAAGAAAATTCTCAGACTTCAGGTGAAGCAGGTTGATTTTGAAATAGACTTGTGTGTAGGAGTTTTGTAACAGTCTTCACGAAGTACTTGTCATAACAGTGCAAGTAGGTTTATTTCTAGCACATCTTAAATACCCTTGTCGTCCAACAGTCATATGTTGTGTTGTTATATTTGCATTGGATATGCAATTCATGGGCTTAATTTTCACAGAACCTGCTTTAACATAACCTATGTTTGTATTTTCTAGGAATAACATGCTTGGAAGTACCTGCTAGTGTTGGTTACCTGTACCCTAGCACGAGAGCTCCAGCTTAATCCTTTTGAACACTTCTTCCAGAACATGGAGGAAAACAATGATGAAAAATACAGTCATGCTGGACAGATATTTGAAAACTTTGTCCAAGCATCAACATGCAAAGGTACCATTCAGGCTTTTAATATTCTCACTCGCCAACTTGAATTAGATCCTTTGGACAGCAGAAACTTTTACACCAAACTGAAGTCAAGAGTAACCACATGGAAGGCCAAAGCTTTGTGGAACAAGCTTGATAAAAGAGCAAGTCACAAAGAGTACAAACGTGGAAAATCTTGTATGAACACTAAGGTAAGTGGAAAAGGTCATTTCTGGATTTCATAATTTAGAACCTTTTAAACTTGATTATCTACAAAAGCAAGGTTTCCCCTTAATATACTTGTTGAAACTGTGACCGATACCAAACAATTTTGTCAGACTTTCGGATATTTTTATTCTGGCAGCGTACAGCATGTCAGAGCAATCTTAAAAAGCACCCTATTTTATAGTCTACCTCAATCACAGCAGACAAGTTTTCTGTGCCTCTTTAGACATCAGTGTCGATCAGCCATGAGATGTAAGCTCATAAGTCAGTAGCGTACATTCATTTCAGGCTCACAAGAATTACTTGCATCATTTAAACAGAGTTTTGCAAGGTGCCAGTCATGACATAGTCAGCAGGCTCCCCCATTTGCTGTTTGGTGCATGCTGTAAGACACCAGAGCTGGTCAAATGTGTTTCAACAGCACTGAACTGTTCTTTGGAAACTGCTTCGTGGAGTATGGGGAGATCTATCTTTGTCACCTAGCATTGGTTCTAGTTGCTAAATAACAGGAAAAGAAAATCCTGCATTATTTAAGGATTTAAACACTTGCATGTAAATGCTTTTTAGCAAACACAATGTGGATGATTGGTACTTGGTAGTTACTGAAAGAGGTGGTCTGCTTGGTGGTGAAAAGAGCACTAGGAGACTAAAGAAGGACAGGAAATGATCTTCTCTTCAGCAGAGCATGAAAATACTGTATTTTGATAGAGGGGACCACTGAAAGTTGGTATAACTCTTGTTAAAACTGAACAAAATACTTTAGCTCATGCTATCTTACTCCAACTATTCTGTGACTGATCATTCTTAATAGCTTTGTCTGAGAGCAATTCACTTATTTACTATCTAATGATAGCTACAAGTTGCTCCAAGAAGGTCTGGTTTTAAGAAGTTACGTGACTGTATTGCAGTAGAAGAGAAAGGAAGGACACCCTTGGGGGTACCTAGACACCAACCAGTGGAGGACTTTTTAGTTTGAACTATCACTGAAGTATTATTTTCTGGAATCAGTAGACAGTGATGACGATTTCTCTTGTTTGAGTCATTGAAATGTTTCATTTTTAATAATCTCTCTATTATTAACTTTTTATAATGTAATACGTGTACAGCATGTTTCTTTAGAAAACAAAGAATGCCATTACATCTGTTTGCACTGCTTTCCTGACTGCCTCTGTTTTTTCCTTTCCTTTTACCCATCACTTCCCTTTTTGACCTGTGCTTCCTCCCTCCCTTTCTGACCTTTTGAAAAGGCTTAAACATGTCATTGAGCATCTGTGTGATAAAAACAGGAAAGGGGAGGAATGAAAATGTGTATGGCGTTTAACAAATTATAGGAGATAATCCACATACACCTCACCTGCATATACAGTCCCAAGTCCAAATTTCCGTGGTTAGCTTGAGGAAATATTTGCAACACAAAGAGGTTTTAAGATCCACATGAAGTATAAAATGAAACCCTGCTCAATCAAGTGTAACATCACAAAGCCAGGGCCTGGTTCTGCAAAGTCCTTCAGCCAAGTGATTAATTTCTATATATGGTGAGAAGACTCATGAAGTCATAGTGCATAAAATACAGCTTGTGTAAAGCTTTACAAGGTTGTCAGGTAAGAGGCTAATCAACACGTCCAGCAGTGTTGAAAGTATGGTATTTCTGCCCTTTGAGAGTAAAGATTTGTTTTTAATGGCATGGTGTAAATATTTGTAGAAATTAACAGACATATCTATGCTGTACGTATGATCAAATTGCAAACGAATATAAAATGTCCATGTATGAACAGTATGCATATAGATGTTCATGGTGAACGTGGTCTATGCCTGGACCTGCAATTCAATGTGTCATCACTGATTTAATGAGAGAAACATGAATCTTCAGATTGCTGCAAATGAAAGCAGTAACCACAGTCTGTGGGCCCTGTGGGGATATCTAGCAAACATTCCTCACACGTGAATCAGTCTGCTGTGAAAGCCTATCTATGTAACATGAATGAGAGGAGACACGTTGCAAGGCAGCAGACTCCCTGAACATTGCTGTGAACATTGCACTGGCAGCCCCACTTGCAGATAAGGAATTCTCAGAAATGCTGGTAGACCCAACCAAAAAAGCAGCGCAAAGACATCAGGCTACAGTATGCACAGAATGATTTTCCTTTGGTGCAGCTGGTGATTTTCAGTTTTTTTTCCTTGCATTTTATGCCAGCTACCATTTTTAGTAGAGGAGCAGGCAAACAGAAATTTAGCAGATAAAATCCTGACAGTTGGGCCCAGTGCTCATCTCACCAGTGGAGTTGCCGGACCTGGCTGAAGTGATGAGTTGGAGTAAAAAAATTTTATTGTTAAAGCAGCATCACAAAATAAGCTCTTTGTAATTGGAGTTCGGTAAACAGAGCCAAGCTAATCGTCATCATTTAAAAATAAAAAAAATACTTTAAGGCTTTTTGTGAGGTTGGGCCATGAGTGCTGTAGCTGATTCAGCAGCTCACAGTTCTTCTCAGCTATGGTTTTGCAGTCTGACTTCTTACAATCTTCCCCATCTTTGAAGGAGACATCAGAATGCAATCGGAATGTAAACTACTCCTTGTGGTGTGTGTCTGCTGTGTTTTTTTTTTTTTTTTTTTTTTGTTAGTTTTAAATCAGAAAACAAGAACCTGCTGCCTCACCCAGTAGCTTGTTACTTTTTGCACAGTATTGAAGAGCAAAATGCTGTACTTCCTGATTGTTGGTGCTTGTAAACTCTTCAGCTACACTTAGGTTACTCTCATTGGAGTAACAATATACACAAGTTTCCTTTGAATGTACAGAATGTTCCACTCCAACTAAATAACAAGAACCCATTGTCTTAACTGCTCTTGAAGAACACTGCCAAATACAGTTTTCAGAGTTTCTACAGTGATATGATTTTGAGCTGGATGAGTAAAAACAGTTGAACCATTTTCAAGAAGTTCAAACCCACTGCTATTTCAGAGCTGACTTATTGTGGACTTTAATTTTTCCTTTCTTTCTTTGTAGAAGAAGCCAAAATAAAAGCAAAACAATGCAGAAAAGCATGCTGAAAATTGTGGCAAAAAGCAACTTTTTTTTTTTTGAGGCTGTAGGAATCCTTCTGTTTGATGAACATTTAACATACATAGATTTACTTCCTTCCATGACAAACATGTAGAATGGGAATTGATACTATTCTGAATTGCTGTTTCTGGACTTGGCATTTGCACAGTTCACCAATATTACTGGAAAAGAGAAATCTGTGCTAGGTAGCCAAAACTAGAAATCCTTCTGTGATTTTTCACATTTATCTGGAAAAAGAGCAAAAATTTATTCTCCAGGTAAAGTTTCTCCATGATTTTCACCTTTTACTAGCAAATTCAGAGGAATGCATTCAGAATCTGTAATTATTATTTCTTTCTTTGTGAAGTAGAACATAGACAATTGGAAAAAAATATTGTTCACTGTGCTAGCAGTTCGAATGTCTCTAAATTTTTTAATGTACACAACATGATACGGTAAGAAGTGATATGGTAAGAAGCAAAAGTTCATCCAGCTAGTTGCAGAGTGTATTCACTAGCCTTTTCAAGTCATATGACATTTAACATGGGCTCTAAACATTGGTTTTGAACCTCTCGGTATGGAGGAGGTTCTTTACTTCAAACACTTGATATACTGTCAGTTTACCTGTGTAAATGATACAGATATGAACACGTGCATATAAAGCAGGCCCTCAATTGATGTTTGAGATATGTATGCATATGTATTGGAGGGCAGGACTTGGTTTATGCTGTACGCCTGAAATTCTGGCTCTCCCATGACTGCAGATTTGTGCTTGAGAAGAGCCGAGATTACTGCATGTGAAAACATCCCAGACTTGCACTGAAGGGAGGTGTTGATTCTCTAAAGCATGTAGATGTGGTGGTGTCTTTTTCCTCCACTCCAAGTACATATGCTGTTTTTTTTATTTTGTTTTGTTTTGTTTTTCAAAACAGATGCTTGCACTCGAGAAGAACTAAGGCTTGTTTAAGGAGCTATTCTGTAATTATCAGTTGGCTCGGTAGCTTGTAGCATTTGTCTCTGTGTGAACCTGGCTTTGGGTGGTGGTGGATGTGGATGGGGTAGCAGCAGCCTCCTGTGTGCAGCTTTGGGCTCCTGAGTGCTGCAGACCCCATGTTTGGCACTATCTGGGCAGAGGATGGTACAATTCGAGCTGCTGGTTTTAAGGCCTAAGTAGGTAATGTTAGCATAAAGCAAGTAAATAAAACTGAGCTAGAAACTTTTAAGTGTTGTGTGTGTAAATATATATGCACGTACATTTAAAAGTATACGTGTGGATATGTGTTTAGATAGCATGCAGATTCCTGCAAAGCAGATGGAACAATCTTGAACTCTGTCCCTGGTGGCTTCAGTAGTTTCCCTTGTTCCTGGATGTGGTCTTTCAAATCTTGTTTTATAATAGATTATGGTCCTGTCCAAAAACTGTTGTTGGGACACTAACTGCAAGAGAATGACTTAAAAATTATTTATGACTACATTTCCAGGGTTTGCATAAAACCACAGTAGTTCTTCTCAGGTAGTGCCATGTGCTGTCCATCCTTCCCAGCCTTGGTGTGGTGTTGGCAGCTCTGCTGTGTGGGAAGGTTTTGTGGGCTCCTCTGGTGGGGTGATGGTTTAGTGAGGAGGTGTAAGAAAGGAGAGCCTGTGGCTTGAGGGGAGTTGGGGGCCAGGGTGTGAGTCAGCTGAGAAGGAGCTTGGGACAGAAATGGGGATGGAGACCGGAGGTTTTGTGCATTACTCAGCGCTAGCTCAGAGCCTTGTCTCCCTGTACTAACCACACTGGTACACGCGCAAATGATAAAATGGGATTGTCTTTATCTGCCAAACCCCTTCCGTTCTTTTTCATATTGTTCTCATTTCCAAAGACTGTCAAATGTAGGTTTTATTAACTCTCAAAGCATTCTTCATCTGTTTTTTTCCTTCCCACAGAGTTGAGAAAACAAAAGGTAAGTCCAAGCTGTGCTGCGTGCTGCCATGTTACATAGCTGTAGGCTAAGCAGCAGAATGAGGAGTGGATACCAGGTTCTCTCCTTGTTATTAAGTAGAAGTTGGCTTCCTGTAAGTCCTCAGTTTACAAACATCCTAATTGGTAGTCTTGTTCCTGGTAGTGAATGAACTAGGTTGGCTTCTGGATGTCTTCCTCTCCCCTCTCTCCAACTTCTTCTGAAGTGCCAAACAAATACTCTTCTCTTCATTAATCAAATCACTCAGCATGTGTAAAGCTGCTGGTAGTGTGGCTTCCTACGTTTTTTCCTGAAGCATGGGCATTTGTTAATCCTTCAGCAGTAACTCGTATTTTCAGCCAGGTTTCTCCTGTGCTGTACATAGTGGTAGAGAATCCAATGAGGTTGTGTGCTCAAACATTGTGATTGTGGTCCTTGCAACAAATACTGTTTTTTGTTTTTTGTTTTTTTTTTTTTTTTTCTGAAAAGCATAGTTGAACTGTAAGATGAAAGAAGGGAGTGCCAGCTGTGCTTCAACTCAACAATATCCTTATAATGAAAACATTAACCTGTTTATTCTTTTAAAGAACAAAGATCCAGATGGTACATCCCTTTTGCTGTACATACTAGTCTCTTCAGAATAATAATTTAAATGGGGAGATTTCCAAACCTGATAATTAGGGTTCATAATGAACACACCAAACTTATCTAAGATTTATTAGGTAGCATCGCTAACTCCCTTATCATAATAAAAATGCATTCCTCTGAAGGTCATAGAACTTGAAACTAGAAGTTGAGTACCATACTTATAGGAAGTTTAGTGAATGAAAGTTTGTGATTTATCACAAAACCACATTCAGCTGCAACCTCCTCACCTTTATGCCTTATGTCTTCTGGCAGTTGTTATTTTGATTTTTCTGTATTAAACCTTACCAGGATATAAATGCATAGTGCTTAGAGACTAGAATCCAGGACTATTGAGCAGTTGGGGATATTAAGTGCCATGTATTCTGCTGCCTTGAAGTGGCACTCGGGTGTTTGGTATACTAAGATAAGCTACTTATTTTGGTAATTGTGCTTCTTTGCTTTTTGGCTTTTAGGACAGGACACCTAAGTTTAGCACTGGATCTCCAGTGTAAATTTATTTTTAGAAATTCTAACAAGCAACTTTTATAGATATTTCAAAGTAGTGGAAGGTATGGGAGTAATGTGAATATAAGAGGTAAGGAAGATTGGTTTGAGGTGGGGGCTAAAATCAGAAAACCACCTTTGGCTGTTCAGCAAAACCAGTTGTTGAACACTGTCTACACATTCTTTGTTTCTCAGGATTTTTAGAGAGCAGAAGTGGAAGCTCGGGTGATGACAGGACACAGCAGACAGCGTTCTTTGAAAACAAACCAAAATATTTGACTCCTTGAACAGTGTTTTAAACTGTCAGATTGGGCCAAATTGCGTCAGCAAAGGCAAATGTTTGGCATGTGATTTGGTAATGAAATCACTTTATTATCCTACAGACGCTTCCACAAATGCACTGTTTTTCAGCTTAATCAGTCATGAAAAACAGTGAACTCTGGCCAAAGTAACATAGTCAGACAGCCTAAATAAGATTTTTTCTGGCATTTGGGAATTTAAAGATTTTTTGCTTGCAGGATAACAGTAGCTTTACATCTGTCCCTTAACAGCAGCATGCTAGTCCTCTGTCGCTTGCTAATGGTTTTGAAAGGAACTGACAGAAGGGAATTGTCCCACCCTGACCTGATTTCCTAGATATTTTTGTAAAGATTCCCACTGGGAGTGGCACCCAGTTACTTTCACACAAAACACAGCAGTTGTCACTGCAAGTGGCTTAATTAAGTTTAAATGAAACAAAAGGTTATGGCAAGATGGCAGGGCGTGTTCCCACAGCTGGGGCTTTGTAGTGCTTTTGGATCTGCATGTGTGAAACAGCCGTACCATGTGCGCCCACCAGGTAGGGCTGTGTGCTGGGCGAGGGGTACTCCCACACAGCCCCCCAAGCCCCTCCGTGCTGGGTCAGGTCCCAGAAGCTCCTGGCTCTGGAGAGGGCCCCAGGTGCCAGATTTGGTTGTTACGGGTTTGTTGTTAGCGACGCTTCCAGCTCTGCTCTGGCAATGTTTGTGTACTGATAAGTGAGGAAATGCATAACTTTTGCTACCAAGAAGTGATTAAACACTTGGCTGCTAAAACCCAGAGCTCAGACAATAAAGCAATTTCCTGTCTCCTGCGGCTCAGGTCCTTTCTGAGGTTCCCATGTCTGTTTAGAGAACCAGTTTTACATCGATGCTAGCAAGAGTTTGCTGTCAGACTGGGGAAATGCATTAAGGGTCATTTCAGTGATTCCTATTTTTGATCAGTATTAGTCTTACTTAATAAAAATTTCAGTGCTGAATTGAGGGGGTGCTGATGTGGCCAAGATGGAATGAGCTGTAGGTGCTTTGAAAGTCAGGATCAAAATTTTAAGAGTTTGGAAAGTTGAAATTATCTGTGATCAGGTGGATACAATTTCTAAAAGCCATTGTAGAACTGTGACCCTACTAGGAAAGGAACGGAACAGCCAGCTAAAGGTGGGTGTATGGGGCAGAAAAGGACCTGCTGCTTACAGTACCACACTGAGGTTGGTCCGTTGGGTAGTGCCAACACACTGAGAGCTGACCTTGGGTGCCAGTGGTATGTCAGGAGCTAGGCTGGTTTTCTTCCCCTCTAAGTGGTGCAGGTCAACCCCCAGCTAAAATATTTTGCCCAATTTGGAGTATGTGTTGTAGGTAAGAGGCAGATAAACTAGAGCAGTAACAGTTCGGGCTTAGAGGACGTGGCCTGGGGAGCTTAGCTACCTTCACTTACCTGTGTTAAAGAAGACCTGAAGCATGCTGCTACAGTTACTTAGGGCACAACTGAAGTGTTACGTGACTCACCTTCTCTAGTAGTACAGTTAATGCTTCTAGATCAATTCAGATTGGTTTTGCAAAACTTGCTTTTTGCCCTGGATGTTTGCTGCTCCTATTTCAGTACTGGAGAACAGTTTGTATTTCCCAGGGTTATGCCTGTTTCTGCCAAAGAAACCGACCAAGAGATACTGCCTGGCTCATCTTGCATTACCCTCTGGATTTGTTCATTTGACTAAGATCCAAATTTAGAAGGGAACATGGTTATGCCACACTTAGAATTAGTGTCACGTTGCTGACTTCAACTGCCTCTCTGAATGGGTTACAAGAGCAGCTCTAAAAGGACCTATGCAACAGCAAATGCTCCCCTCTGTGGGCAGTGCCCACTGTCCTTCCTGCCTGTACTCCCTGCCACCCCTGCCGGATTTACAGTGCAGATAAAACAAAGCCCCGCAGGAAACTGAGCTGAGATTAGAAAACATGCCAGGGGATGGCACTGAACTTTTTGCCCAGGGCTCCACACCCAAACAATTCATAACAAGTGATGCTGATCAGCGAGTGCTGGGTAGAAGGCAAAGGCGTTTCTTGCAGGTCATTTTTGTTTTTTCTGTTCCCAGTGGGATGGGAAATAGCTGCGGGTGGCGGGAAGCCTTTCCCAACAAGTGTGGGCTGCTGTGATGGCAGGGTCATGGTGGCTGGTGCAGGCAGGCCGTGGCTGGGCAGCACCAGGGAGCGGCGGAACAAGCGAAGCTGGTGCTGGTCAGAAAGGTGCTGCTGTCTGCATATCATCCAGGCTCAAGTATGAAAACAGTTATTAATAAGTAGCCATGTAAGCAAACACCAGTCTGCTCTGCGTGTTGATCCCCCTTCTGTTGCACTGGCTGCTGGTGTAAAACAGACTTTTGCTGCCAATTGTTATATCTTCAACTCTGCCCCTTGCTTCAAGGCCTATACCTGTTCATATTTTTTCACCTTTTAAATATTTTATATTTCAGGGCTCCTTCCTTCAGTAATAAGCCCTGTTATGGGCCTTTGGTTTCAGCTGAAGACGTTCTGGAAATAAGAACTAGGGGTGGCAAAACCTAATTTTTGTGTTGTATATCCTGCCACCAGGGTGGTTAGTAGCTTCTGTGTAAGTGCTGTCAATGTTCTGTGCTATTGGAAACTCTCCTAAAAGTTGTTATGCTAAGGATGGATTTTCTAATTCCGCAAACTGTTCCAGTTCATCTGCCTTGTCGACACCATCAGATAAGATAGTGCTAAGCATTGCTGGTGGTTGATAAATTCCTAGTGTTTGCGAATTGTAAATAAAAACGTAAAAAATAAAAGCATTGTCTACCTATGATAAATTGACATGTGCAAGTGACTGGTTAAAGCAGCATTTAGCTTTACTAATTAAGTGGCTGTGAGTGCTAGCACTGGAAAATGAAGGTCTTTGAAGACTGCATGATGATGACTTGAAAGAAAATAGGCTCTAGGAACCCAGAATTGCTGGCTACTTTTAGAGCTTTACATTTTGTGCTTGCCTGGAGCTGCCGTACAGTGCTGTACAGTCATTCTGCTTACAAAATTTAGAAATGATGGAATGAAATGATTCAGACCTTTAAAAATAAGTAAATAAATGCAAATGTGGATTCTGACCCAGACCTAATGGTTCATTTGTGAGCTTATTTACCCAGTCCTGGCTTCTGAAAGCCAGGTCTTAATTGGGTTTTGGTTAATAACTTGCCTAATATAAAAATGCATTTTAGAACATATTTTAAAATATTCTGTGAAATAACTTGGCTTACCACTTGCATCAAGAAGCCATTTTTGAAGCTGAAGCTTAGCTGATTTCATAGATTGTTGCAGTTGTTGTTTAGTTAAAAATAAAATAAAATAAAATTGCACTGAACCTATATATATATATATATATTTCAGCTCTGTAGACAAATGAGACTGTAGTGCTTGTCTGTGTGCTTGTCTGTTAAGTGTATTGCACATCCTGCAGTAAAGCTACATGGTTGCTGACCAACTTGTGTGTATGCTTTGGATGCCATCACGCATGAGAAGTTCATTCCTCAGGGTCTGTAGACAAGTCATCTAGTGGCTGGTCATTAAGCCCCAACTCTGAAACCATGTAAAGGATTCATTTTATTCTTTTGCTATCAATCTCACTAGTGTCTGTGTCCACAAGGCTCGCAGGACTCGAAGCATTGGTCTCTGCTGAAGTCTTTGCTGTGCACAGGAGTGCGGCTGTTGGTGCCTCCACTTCTTATCTGTGTTCTCCAGTTCTCTGTTTCTGGATTCATATTTTTTTTTCTGACATTTTTAAAGATAGCCTTAAAGTATTATCTCAATGTTACAGGCGTAAGCCTACAAAAATGGCAAGGCATGTAAATGCTGTGAACTGTATTCGCGTCCAGGATAGTCAGGCAACGTTCTTTCTGCAAGGTTTATCTTGTTTTCATTTTAATTGCTTAAGCAAATAGCCAAAGTTGCCAGAAAAGAAAGGAAAGCAACCTCTTCCTCCTTTTATTTTTTTTCCCTTTTTTTTCCCCTGTTTTGATTACAGAGAAATACAGGTGAGAAAACAGCAAATACACTCTTAATTCCGAAGGATGTTAGGGGTTTATTTTATGCAAAATTCTGAGGAGATTTTCATATTAAAACACTTGCCTGACTTCTGGTATGCAATCCTTTTATTAAAAACAGTATAAGGTTTCTTGTCAGATGCTATGCAGGTTTTCTTCTGAAACTCTAAGTGTCTTGGTGGGGAAGCGAAAGTTTCTAGAGATACTTTTTTGTGTCATGTCAACAGCTGCATTTGTTTTTTAATTTATTTTTTGTAAATTGATATAAAATCTCTGAGATAAAGTCAACATACTTAAATACAACCAAGGCCTTCTGAGAGAGCTCTTCAGAATAGCTCCATAAAACAAAGTCCTGTCAGCTTCGATGCATCAGTGAAGCAACTTTTGAAATTCCAGTAAACTGAATACATGTAGACTCTCAGTAGTGCGTTGCATAGCAGGCTATAAGTTTCAGATGTTTTTCATGCCATTGTTTTAATTTCAAACTATGAAAAGGTTTTTATGCACAAATCTAATATTAGTACATATATCCTAGAGAGAGGGTGGATGGACAAGCATGTCTGAATTTGTCCAGGAAAAATGAAGGCATGTGTTTTTTTTTCCATGCAGAAGCTTATCTTTCAAAAATCCTAGTAAAGATGAGCCAAATGAATGCAATAAATGTTCTAATGTTTCATGTCTGGCATTTTGTACAAAGAAAAAAGTTGAGCAATCAAGATAGTTCTTCTGATCCCCTGGGCTGCACTGTGTCCAACTGCAAGTGCAGCAACTGCAGGGCGCAGTGCTGAGGGAAAGAGCTCTGCCCCAAATCAGCCTTGATCAGGTAGCTTCCAATCCACATCGCAGTCTTTTAAGGAAAAAGATAGCAGCATCTCCATTTTTGCCAGTTACTGACTGATACAAGTGCTTTTGGCAGGAGTAGACAAAACTGTGTATTTATGGAGTGCTCAGCTAAGGTTAAAGAGAATAAAATACTGGGGGGATCAAAAGCAGAAATGGATAGTCATGTTGGGCTTCCTGGGCCAGGCAGGGGTTTTGTTGCTGGGGTTGGTTGCTGTTCCCAGCTGCCTTTGAACTTGCCCAACAGTGGTATTTCTGTGGTGTCTAGAAATGTCTATTCTGCAAGATCCAGCTAGTCTCAACAGTATTTTAAGGTAGATTTTGGAAATATCTGTAGTGCATTTAAATATAGCGTTCACATAACCCTTTGGAGAATTAGGACCTGTCATTAAAGTACATGTAACTAAATATTATTTTTGTAAAATGAAAAAGTCTTTAAAAGCATATTTTCATTTATCATGCTACGTTTTATAAGTTCCTTATAACATTAGTAAGGTTAACGTTAATTTTTGTAGGGCAGGTTGAATTAGCTCCTACACTTCTTCCCCCCATTTACTTTGATGGAAGAGTGATTTTTTTTTTTTTCCTTTAATGTTTGCGTGTAGTATAGATCTGTAAATCACAGAATTTTGGGGTTTGATATCTGTCTGTTTCTCAAAACAAAACAAACACCAAAAACAAAGAAAATAATTATCCTTGCACTGTCATCTTCTATATATATAGCACGCTCTCTCTCTCTATATATATATACATAGGACTATAGGCTATATATCTAGTCCAATCTACGCATTCCAAATCAGTCATCTTTATCTACAGTTACTATTGCTGTTATTGATAGGGTCATGTTCTGTTACCTTTTAGTAAAACCAGTTGTATAGGTATGGCGGTGTTCCACAAGTTGAGCAACAGGCAACAAGTGCAAGCATCTCATGCAATGCAGGGCATGGGAATGCTGAGAGCTCCACACTTGCATTGCTGTAATGCACCTGGTACCTGAGCCTCTACAGCAGTGTGGCCTTTGTTGGTGCCGGTGTCCGGGCTGGCATGTAGGAGGGGAGATGGCAAGCATTTTGTGTGGGGGTCTTTGTCTAGAGAAACAGTGAGGAATTGAATAGGGTTGTTGGATTTAGGGAAGCAATCACATTTTGAAATGCTTTGGTTGGCCAGGGCTGCAGTGAGACTAGGCTCAATGGTTTGGACTGAAAAAACACATCATGCATATATGCATCATACCTAAGTGAGCTTAACCTGTTTGTTTTTCATAAAGCTTTAGTCCTCGACTCTTAACATTGTCTGAAGTAGCATATAAAATTTTAAGTGACTTGAATTATAATGTCTCAAATTTTAAGAACTCTATTGACTATTCAGTAGATTCAGGGTATGTTTGACTGCACTTTTGTATCCAGTGTCTGTCAACAAATTTATGTGATAAAATCTGAGACTACAAATGTGAGATGAACTGTAAGTCAGGAATGTCCTACTGAGCAGGCCTATTTTTGCCTGAAGCATTTTTCTATCTAGTGAAGGGGGCGAAGTGAAAAGCGTTGTGGTGGAGAGAGCTTCCTGCTGCAGCTTCTGGTAGCCGACTGCCTTAGATGCTTATGCAGCTGTTTTTCTTTGGAGCCTTTCCAGGGAAACAGTCATTGCTGATCCAGAAAATGTGTTGTTTCATTAAATTTCATGTCTATCTCGTGTTACATCCCATTTAGCTCTATCATGAATAAACACTTGTTCAAATCCATGTAGCATGTAATCCTGGGGAGTCAGTCAAAGTAATCCTCGATGCATCCCTGGCACCGTTGATGTTGCGCGAAGGCCAAGGCCATGTGAGGTCCCAGACCTGCTCTCGGCAGCAATGAATGCACCTGAGACCCCACTGGGGTGCGGGTAGAGCCTCCATTAACTGCGTGGGGGCCATGGATGCTGGGGGCACCTGTGGCACCAGCCAGCGGCTTCAACGTGTGTGGGGAAAGGCCCCCCTTGGTGCCCATTTCTAGCAGCAAGGTCTTTCCCTACAGGTTTTGCTTTCCAAATGGTGATTTGGGTAAATATTACAGATAAGTTATAAGAAGTTAAATAAGTTAGGTGGAAGATTTTCACTAGTTTCTCACTAGCATATGTGTACATTTCTACTGAAGAGTGGAAGTGGTGCTTCTGACTGTTGTACCTTGGAACAAAAGGACTCTGTGTCTATCAAGCTGCAGTTGAACTCATGCCCAATTTAATCTCCTATTTTTCACCTCTGACCAGCTGAAAGGTAGAAATGAGAAAATCCTGAGTTCCTGGGGTGACTATAACTTCCATCTTCTTCTCAGGAATACATTTGGGAAGGGTGGGAGAGGGGTTATAATGAAACACTGGTTTATTTTCCAGAACTGATTTAATGTTCGGGTACCTCAGGCAGGAGAGGAATGAGGGATTTGGAATTGGACAATATGAATGTAATGTATTGAGCTACAATGGGTTCTGTCTGTTCTTAACTGTGTAAAGAGATGCTGTTTGGTTGTGTTCCCCCATCCACATACTGCTACCAACTGGTAGATTCCTTGATTGAACTTCATAGATTGATGTGGGGGAGATTTTTGTGACTGGATAGATAGTGTTGGTGTAGTTTTTGTTTTTGAACATAACATTACTATTCTTGCTCTCTCCCTCCTTTCTCTCAAAATCTACATTGTTTCTTTAAGCTCGCTTTACTGCGTGTGTCCTGGTTTCAGTTAGGACAGAGCTAATTTTCCTCCTAGTAGCTGGTAGGGTGCTATGTTTTGGATTAGGATGAGAAGAGTGCTGATAACATGCTGATGTTTTAATTGTTGCAGAGCAGTGCTTACACCAAGCCAAGGACGTCTCAGCTTCTCGCTCTGTCCTGCCAGCAGGCAGGCTGGTGGTGCAGCAGGAGCTGGGAGGGAACAGACCCAGGAGAGCTGACCCAAACTGGCCAAAGGGGTATTCCATCCTATCTGGGGTCATGCTGAACAATATATAGGGGTGGCTGGCTGGGGTGGGGCTGGCCAGCTGCTTGGGGTTAGGCTGGGCATCAGTCCGTGGGTGGCGAGCAATTGCATTGTGCATCACTTGTTTCATACACGTTATTAGTAGTAGTACTATTATCATCATTATTGTTGTTATTATTATTGTTATTATTATTTTTCTGTCTTAACAAACTGTCTTTATCTCAACTCACAGGCTTCACTTTCCTGTTTCTCTCCCCCATCCCAAAGAGGGAGGGGGGAGGGTGAGCGAATGGCTGTGTGGTGTTTAGCTGCCGGCCGGGTTAAACCACAACAGCACAAAAACTGATGGAGGGAGGCATTCTGCAAATTCTCAGCTGTTGAGCTGCATATGGTTTTTCCAGAATGGGATATAGGTGCCTGGATTCTCAGGCTGAGGATTTAGTAGTGGGGGATGGGAGGGGCTGCAAAAGGCCCCTACTCCTCATCCTTCCTCTTTCCCCTTCTTCCCCTCCCATTTCCTAAGTCATTATTTTGTACGTAATATATGGGAGATCATACTGACAACTGAAAACCTGTGCCTGGCACACAAGTCATTCTGCCTTTGAAGAGGTAACTCATGCTGTCATTAGGCTTAGCACTGTGTGTTCTTATACAGTGTTGAAACATCTGTTGGAGGCTTTCCAGGTACCGTCATCCTAAAACACACAGAGCAAGCAGCATCCCTAATTGTCAGACTGACCTTCTTTGAGGAGAATCAGACTTGATTATACATCCTGTATGTGTTTCTATTATATGGGAAACTTTCTGATATCTTTTAGCGGAGCCTGGAAAACAATCCATGCTTTATGCTTTACAGAAAACTGCAGTACTTTTTAACAGTACTATAGAAACTCAGCAACTTACGTAGTCAAGTTTTATAAAATAAACATGTGCTTACTAGTGTTTTATTATTAAATACAAGAATCTCCATGGCTTACTTAAAATTTATAATTTTAAACTGAAATAGGCCGAAGTTTGTCACCAAGCAGCTGTTACTGGTCTGTAAATTTGTATTAGAGCTCTTCAGAGGAAATTTTGTAACCAGTACTCTAAAAATGCTCTAGTAGAAATTTAACTCATAAGTAAATGGGCATGCTGTTTTGATAACGAACATTTTATGATTATGATATGAATTGTTGCATTTGTCATATCAGTAATCTGTATAATTAATACCCAGGATATCTGTAAGAACTGTAGGTGAGTTTAGCTCGCATCAAATTGTCATGAAAAGCAATCGTGTTGGTGGTTGACTTCCAGAGTTAGTGCTTATGGGTAGTCTGTTCCATGCAGACAGCTACTGTGTGCCTGGGCTAGCCAGCTGGTGCAGGGAATCCAATACACGTAACTCTACCCACTCCTGCTGCGGGCAAGATGCTGGGGTGACTGAACAGGGGGAGCCACTGCCACAGCGTGCGCAGGGTGTGTGTGGTGCCTACCTTTCCTTCCTTGGGCTGGGAACCCCTGGGCACGGTGTTGGGCTGTGGCAAAGCTGGGGTCCTTGTTGCAGCTGGCTCCCTTTCTCAGTGCATGCATTTCCTCTTCAAGAGGCTGTGTTCAATATTTTAAGCATTTATCAGATCTTTGAGAGAAATACGTGCAGAGGATACATTATTTTCATACAGGATAAAGGAGGAAACTAGGCATTTTTAAATCAGTTCTTTAATCTGTTGCATAATGGGTAACCATATTGTTTTCTCCCTTCTCATTTATTCTTTCTGCACCTTCACCTGCTCTTGTCTTCTAATGTAAGCCCTGTTCTTGGGGAAGATATTAAATTTAATGAAGCTTCTCATTTGATAGGGAGTATTTCCATACATTTGCAAGCAGAAAATCAACAGTTTTCTCCCTGAAACTTCATAGTATATCGGTCTTCTGCCACTACTGTTACCTTGTACTACATGACGTACTCTCAGTAGCATAGCAGTATTTAACATCCAATGTGATACTGATTTTTTCAGGCAGGTCACAGAAGTCTGGTTGTCATCTCATTCTGGGAAAAGATGCCCTGTAATCTATACAAGTCTTTCTCTCTTTGTTTCTAGTATGAACATGAAATATACAAAAGCTCCTCATCAGTTCCCATCATCCACTGTTACTGTGATTAATTTGCAGAAGACAGTTTGAAAGGTCAAGTTAACCTTTACCTTTTTAGGAGGTGATCTAGCACCATTAAAAGACAACTGACCTGCAAATGGTGATAGGAATGTCAAGAAACTTGGCATTTGTTTCATTGTGTTTGTTAGATGTCAGGATTGATCATTCCAGACTTGCTTATGTGATGTCACTTGTCAGGAAGGAGATTGCTCTGTGTTAAATTGCAAGAATTTAATTTCAAAAGCAGCCCCTGATGAACTGGAGGCTGGGGAAACAGGAGCTGAAAATACAAAGCTATTCAAGGCTCATTCTAGGCTGATTACAAGATGGTTTCTCAGTCCTGTGACTTCATTTGCAAATGGAGAGCTGGGGAGGAAGGGCAGGGACTGGCTGGTGGTATGGCCCCTTTGCAATAAAGCAAGGTGCACGAGCACAGTAGGCATTACCTTTGCAACAGTTTTCTTCTGGCTTTGACCCTAAAAGCTTCAAGAAAAATCACAAAGTGCCAAATATAAGCTCTACATCAGCAGGAAGCATCCTTAATAAAGAACAAATGCTTCTGAGATATAGATAAAGATGTTTATGGTAGGTAAAGATGTTTATGGTAGGTAACCATAGATGTGGCAGCAAATATACAACCATTTTTCACAGTGTTTCTAGGCAATTAGGATGGTATTTTGTCAATGATGATAGGATGAGGGGAGAGGGCAGAATCCTCCTTAAATTTTAACATACCATGATGTAGATTACCAGGAGGACCGAGCAATACTTCCTGTGTGGGTTTTATTACTTGGCAAGATCCACTATGACTAAATCTCAAAAGATTGCTTTAAAGAAAAAAAGTTGCATTTATTTATATGTAATACACTTTGTTGGCAAAAAAAAAAAAAAAAGGAAAAAAGTCAAAACAAACAAACAAACAAAAAAAAACCCTTATCAAACCATGTATGATTTTTATTTTTAAAATGTTTCCAAGTGCTTGCTAAACATTGCTGGAAATTTGTGTAGCTGTGAAGGCAGTCACTTGTCAGAACTCGAAGTTCCCATGTTAATCATGGTAAGTATGTTTAGAAGGAGCTTACCCAGGCTCCACCAGCAATCCTCTTCTTCAGTCAGGGTAACATCTGCACTCTATTTTCTTCCTTTATATAATTGTATCTGTTGATGTTTCCTTACTACTTAGCATGCAGTGAGAAGTCTTCTGGAATTATGAATCAAATATGCTCGTTTAAGAGGAAGAAAGCCAAGGACATAGCTAATGTGACAACCTGGCTTTGACTTATTTCATAACTAGTTAACGAAACACTTGCTTAAAGCACAACAAAAGCACCTTGCAGAAGCTTTTCTTTCATCAGGAACTTGAGTTCTTTACATTATTGAATTAAAAAAACATTTTTAATTCAAGGCTTTTACAATTTGGTTGGACAAAAGTCAGTACCAGATAATTTTTAAGATATTAAACTTGAAAACAAATGAACAAACCAATATAAATAAATGATCCCATTTTATGAAAGAAATGCAGTGGGAACCAGACTTGTATCTAACGAGCCTCCAGATACAGTCTGTGCTTGCTTGGAAACTGTAATTGTTGTCTGGCTTTGTGTGCGGGGTGTGCAGAAGCATGTCTGGGCTCTGAGATAACGGCCTCAGATTTGTAATGCAGCATGGCTTAACCTCGTAGCCAGAGCTCACCCCTCAGCTTGTGCCTACCTCGTCTCTCCCTGGCCCAAGCCTGTTACTGGAATGGGTGTAGGTTTTGTGTAGCCTGTGTGCTTTATGGGGAATGGGGAGAGGGAGCGGGTGTTGTCCATCTTTTAAGACTATTTCTACTAAATTTTTAGTGATCAGTCAGGAAAATGTAAACATTATATATGTTTCAATTTAAATTAGTTGCTTTCTGGAAATCATTTGCTTATTAATCAATGAAAAGTCACAGTTCTCAGCTAAAACTTAAGTGAGAATTCTCTGTAGTAGTTT
The DNA here is from genome assembly GCF_964035555.1 of Netta rufina. Lineage (NCBI taxonomy): Eukaryota > Metazoa > Chordata > Aves > Anseriformes > Anatidae > Netta > Netta rufina. The sequence goes on along the minus strand of NC_140128.1, from coordinate 1,266,878 downwards.
AAGTTGTTCTTCTGAGGATGCCCAAACGTAGATTTAAGCTTATAAAACAAACATGATCTTCCTGAAGGTAAAGAGCCACTGTGTGAAATGGCATGCTGAGTTCTTCGCTTCTGGTGAAGTCTACTGACTTCTCTTGACATGCCGTGCCTTACAGCAGTGGCTGAACTAGGCTCTTAAATTCAGGATGCTCCCTCGCTCTAAGGAGAGAGTAACTAATGCCATAAAACTGCTGGCTTATCTAGCAACTCTAGCAACTGTGCACCAATTCCCTCTTTAAAACAAATAAATAAAGCCTGCACCAAGATCACTTATTTCCGTTCCCTTTTATGTAGATGTAATCCTGTTTACTGCAAGCACTTCTGAAATGCTAAAACTGAGTTAGAAATGTACAAGCAGATTCTAAAAGATGTTTGGCTTTCTGTAGTGTTGTTTGTTACATCTTTTTGTTGAACAAATTTGGATGTTTATTGATTTAAATAGTTGACTTGAAGACACTCTTGGTAGCATGAGTCTGATTGAATACCAAGTCATACGAATAAAGTAAGTGAGAAGTTATTTGGAAATCAGTACTAAACTTTGTGTAAAACTCCCTCTTTTCTTTGGTAGTGTTTAATTATTGGAGGTGGCCCATGTGGCTTGCGGACTGCCATAGAACTTGCCTTCCTTGGAGCCAAAGTTGTCGTCGTGGAGAAGCGGGACACTTTTTCAAGAAACAATGTGTTGCATCTCTGGCCATTTACAATCCATGACCTCCGGGGACTGGGAGCAAAGAAATTTTATGGGAAATTCTGTGCAGGATCTATTGATCACATCAGTAAGTATTTGAGAGTATGGACCCCATTCAGATAAGATGAGCACAGAGATCAGATTAATGGAAACTTTCATGACTTGGCAGAAAGCTCATCTGCCTTAAACATGTATGCACATTGAAAAAAGAGGAGGAAAAAAAAAGGAGACTTTTTTTACTCGTTAAAGTAAAAAAGTCTCAAGCAAAATGGCAGTAGGACAAATGACAATCTTACGGAGCAGCTTGTTAGACTGGAATTGCTAAGCAATAGTTTTTTTTTTTATCACTGTATGAAGAATCTTGATATTCATTCTAGTATGTTAAAGATAGATGCACCCCTTAATCTAATGAGGAAAGAAGTGTGATATTTTACAGGGAAATATTTTTATGTGCTGTAAAAATTTTCAGTCTTAAAATGGCCAATGTATTGGGTATGCAGATCCTCTAAGTATCATTAAGAAGGCAAGCTCTAAACAAAAAAAGCTTATGAAAATCACAGAAGTGTTTTATTACCTATAAGACTGTGTTGGAAGAGGAAACTGAGAGAGAAGAGAACATCTTGTGGCAATCGCTATACTTGAATTCATCACAATATAGAAAATAATAATGCTATATACTTTTCTTAATGAGTATCAACTTAATGAGCTGTGCTTGCTTATATATTAAATACGTCTTTGCTTCTCACTGTCTGCAGGTATTCGACAACTTCAACTTATCCTCTTCAAAGTTGCACTTATTTTAGGAGTTGAAATTCACGTGAATCTAGAATTTGTGAAAGTCCTGGAACCTCCTGAAGATCAAGAAAATCAAAGTATTGATTAATAATGTGATTCTGTACACAGTAACTTCTTTTTATGTCAGGTCTCATGTGAAGTCACTCAAGATAGTTGAATTCTGCTTAAAGAAATGGGAGTCTTTTGCCCTTCTTATTTAGCAAAGTTTGCTACGTGCAATTGTAGTATCATTGTGACCGTGCTCTGATAATTCTTAAAATACGATCCAGCTTGAAAAGTTGAGGTTTTGCATTATGCCTTCTGGCAAGAGTTTGAGGCTTTGTAGGGAGTCTGGTGTGGTTTTCTGGTATCTTCTTGCAAAAACTATTCTTGATTGATAATATAATTGTTGAAAATGGATTAAGCTCTCAGGGCCTCATTTTGCTTTCACATTCAATCTAGTCCCACTGGAGCACAGTCTTATGAGCCATCTTATGCAGATTTTTTTATGAAATAAAGAAAAATCTCTCTTAATTAGAACTTAGGGAGTAGTAGCAACAGATTTATTTTTTAATTAATTCATTAAAATACTTTGCTATTTCTCTGTAAATGTTCATGTAGCAATGGTAGAACAAACAATGTTATAAGGAGTTAAAGCATATTATATAGCTTTTTTTTAAAAAATAGGGCAATACAAACATTTTCAGACAATGTTTTGTGTTAATGCAAAGATTAAATTTAGCTGCATTGGTATGTTTTTGTTAATTTGCGTTTAGAAGACAGAATTAAAAGTATTAAGAATAGGATGCTCTTTTTCTTCTTTTAAAGCCCAGTTCTTCCTGTTGTTAATACATGTTTACAGTCCTAATAGGGTCATTATGGGGGTCATTCTGTGAGAAGTATTTTATGTATAGTCTTGTAATGTCAGTCTTAAAGGAAGTTTAGTGCATTAGGTGATCCAAATAAGGGCTTCTTTTTTTTGTTGTCAGCTTATGAGCTTGACACAGAATCACAGAATTTTCTAGGTTGGAAGAGACCTCAAGATCATCGAGTCCAACCTCTGACCTAACGCTAACAGTCCCCACTGAACCATATCCCTAAGCTCTACACCTTGCTTAATACAGCATGAACATAGCTTTGAGTGCAGCAGAACTTCTCTGCACTGATCTGAGGCAGAATACAAGTCCGTTTGAATAGAAATGGACCATTTATCCCGATGCCTATTCTTCAAACTCTGAAAACACTTCTCTACTGTATTCCCAAAGAATGAATAAATATTATTCTTTGTGTTTTTAGAGATAGGTTGGAGGGCTGAATTTCTCCCTGTGGATCACCCTTTGTCAGAGTATGAATTTGATGTTGTTATTGGTGCAGATGGCCGCAGGAACACATTAGAGGGTATGTGAATGTGTGCTTTTAGCCATACTAATTTTTTCTTGTAGGGTACATTGGAAGACCTGAAAGTCAGAGGAGAATGAAAAGTAACAGGCTGCCTTTCAATACACCAATATCTATGAAAACTAGTTTTTAATGTGCTACCTTCTCTTCAGAATAATCACCTAAATATTATTACTGATCCTCAGAACCGTCTGTATCTGCATTGCGTTGAAAATATATCATGATACCATTGGGCTTGCTTCGATGTTAAGTAATTACATGATGATTTAACTTGAAGGGGGCTGACAAAATGCATTATCTTTACTATTGTGCCATAAATTTCCACTACATGTTTGATCTAAAGACCAAAAGGTGACAACTGGGTATTTAATGAAGGCATCAGAGGTATTAGTCTTGTGTAAAGATGATTTAATCTCAGAAACAGCTACTTTGGAAACAATTTGCAGAGATAATAAATTACTGTAAGCGGGAAAAAACAAAACAAAACGAACACATGTCCCCCATAAGCTTGAGATATTGCTGAGAATTTGGACCGCCTGAGCTGTCTTTGTTAGTGAGATACTGGTTAAACTGCTCTTGTATCACATGAACAAACCTGTTTATCGAATTATATACCTTCCTTGTAGCTTTAATTATATCCATGTTAGTTTCAGGTCACTAAATACACCATTTCCCTTTTTTGTTAGTTTCATAGTTTGTCTGTTTATTCTTATGTCTGCCAAACACAGTATCCTATTTGGTGCACTAAAGATTTTTTACATACAGAAGCCAGTATTTTCATGTTAAATTTATCCGAATGAAATAATAAAAACCTACCAAAAAGCACAAAGAGAAATTTTTATAGGTAATTGATTTCATATTAGACAATGTACATATTCTCTGAAAAGCCATTTGCAATTGGCTAAAAATACTCTAAAGACCTGATCTACTTCACAATTTACTTAAGGATAAGGAGAATACACAGAGGGAAAAACTGAATGTGAAATTGCAAGATTACTGCTTACCAGGCATTTTTGGGAAGGGAAGCTAACTAGGATGGAGTGAGAATGCACGTAATTTCACATTGAACTGCTTGCATAAGAAATAAAAGTTAAGGCACTGAATAATTTTCAACCCTCAGTCTTTGAAAAGCCACATTAGTTAGTAGCATGTTGCAGCTAAGCACTGTTACAGAGGTTTCTGTTTTTTCCGATTTTTCTCTGCTGCTTTTAACTACTGTTTTCTTGCATGTTTTTTCATAAACTGTTTACCACCCATCTAACAAAAATCTACTTGTTATTTAGCATGTAAATATGTTCCCCTTATTAAATTTACTTCACTATTTCTAGTTTGTTTGTTTTTTTTTAGTCATCATTTGTACTTAACTTCTCATGTTCAACTTCTTCCCATAGTTCCCCTCCCAACCTTAGTGGTTGTTTTTTTTCGTTTGTTTGTTTTTTAAATGAGACTATCTTCAATATGGTACAGCTCTACTTTTGCAGCTGGGGTTGGGGAGAAAAGACTCTGCATTCAAGGGAATTTGGAAATAAAACAAAATGTGCTGACTGTATGCTGTTTAAGTGTTGGAGTAGACTGAGTTGCCTTCAACTGACACTGCCTCAAAGTCTGATGTGAAGTTTCCAGTGTTTTTAATTATTTTCTTTTCTTACCAGGTTTTAGGAGAAAGGAGTTTCGTGGAAAGCTGGCTATAGCTATCACTGCCAATTTTATAAACAGAAATACAACTGCAGAAGCCAAGGTAGAAGAAATTAGTGGTGTTGCTTTCATCTTCAATCAGAAGTTCTTTCAGGACCTTAAAGAGGAAACAGGTGGGTGGATCCTCTTTTTTTTTTTTTTTGACAAATAAATACAAGAGACAGTAGAGGAAGTCTTTATCTGCAGGGCCACCCTCCCATTCCTATTAACATTAATTTGGATATATTTTATTTAAAAGCAAGTGATAAAATGCTAATGGTGTCAGAATGCTGCTAAGGGAGGTGTCCATTTATGGTACAGTAGCATTTTTTTTAGCTTGGGTATTGCCACATCATAGCTTGTTATAATGTTTAAATTCTTCTCAACTGTAAAAATGTCAGCTATGTCCAACTTTATAAGAGTGTTTTCAGTGACCACAGTTTTCCCTTACGACATAGTTTGTTTTGTTTGTATCTGTTTACATGCTGAACAGCTTAAATCCTGTGAAAAGGGCTTTGCCCTTCTGGGAGGAGTTTGTTCTTGTTTTTTGATGTGTAAGTCTGATAAACTGGAAAGAACTAGATGGGAGTCTGCCATAAATACTTAAAATATAAACTGTGAAATACAGCTGTATGAAAAGGGGTTTCAGAATAGATGTACCTACTTGCAGTACAAGCAACTCCATTCTTGATTTACAACTGTTTGTTAGTTTTGTTGTTATAACCGACACTCAAACTCCTAGTTAGAGCCAAAGCTCTAGCAACCTACAAAGCATGTTGTTCCCTTTACTTCCCTTTTCTACCTCAGAAGATTAGTAAGGCTGCAGTTAACTGGCTATTTCTTAGTAGGATGCCAGATACCTTTAAATTATGTGGGAGCAAACTCCTGGCAGTTAAGACCAATATCCTTGGTAAAATGAATGTATCCCAAGAAGGAATTTGTGGGCATCAGTCACATTGTTAGTAAATGTCACAGAAAATGCATTGTACTTCATAATAAATGTGTTATATTTCAGGAATTGACCTAGAGAATATTGTTTACTACAAAGATAGCACTCATTATTTTGTGATGACAGCAAAAAAACAGAGTCTTCTGGACAAAGGAGTGATTATGAACGTACGTAAAAATTCTGGGTAAAATCTTCCTTTAGTTACTTGGCACAGACTAAGTGTGAACATATGCATAAATGTTGCTCCATGTTGTAGAAAGTGTTTATAGACTTACTAGGTCACTTAATTAAAGCTCAGATCACCTAGATCTTACTCTGAGTGACGTTTTTTTTTTTTTCCCCTCAGGTAGCACGAAGTTTCTGTAGAGAAATGAAAATGATACTTCCTAAATTTATTAGTTCTGAAACTCACCAAAATGGGATCTTGGAAATGCATGGTGTGTTCATCACACCAGAAAATAAAAAAATAATTTATTTAAAGGTTAACCTCGCACAGCTGTGTCCAGTTTTCATGAGGCAAACAAGGAAGCGTTAAGATCTACCCAAGGCTAAAATGCCAATTCCAAAGTTGATGAAACATCATAAAAAGAGTCCATAAATATAATGTTCTGAACTTTCAAAAGTACTTGAGAATTTCTGAGGCCTTTTGAAAAGCATTTTTTTTTCCTTTTATTTTTTCCCCTTCTCTAAGATGGGGAGGTTGTTTTCTTTTGTTTCTAGAAAGTGTTTTGGCACTGTTTAAATTTCTCTTCCAGGAAATGTAGTAGTAGTCAATTTTTCTTGCAAAGTTAGATGTTGCCAAAACAGTCTAGTATAATTTCCCAAAGGAAGTGCTTGTAGGGAGCTATCAAAATGTTTCTTTCTGTTGGGACCACTTAACTTGGTTGCCACAATTTTCATTATTTTTGGAGGATGCCAGCTTCCAGGATAGAGCAGCCAGGCTGGGAGAGATGAAGGGTGGACACCCCAGAGGTGATGGGAGAGCAGTTAGTGGCCTTTGGGGTTGAGGGGCTGGTGCCTGTAGGCATAGCTTCACAAGAGTTGTGAGGAGTTTGGAGAGGAAGGGCTGTGGCCTGGCAAGTTTTTTCCATGAGTCACTCATGTGTGAGTGAAGAAAACAATCTGCCTAAAGACAGTTGGGCTAATAGCAATTCTGTGGCATCACCCCTGTGATTAAGGTCTTGTCCACAATTAAGCTGTAATAGAAACTGCCTTATTAATAATTGTTGGCTTTAAGTAGAATGACCTGTAAAGGCAGGGTCCTTTACCACACTGTCAGGAAAAAAATAATAAACAAAAACAAACAAACAAAAAAAAACAGCCCCAAATAGAAGAGCAGAAAAACTTCCATAGTCCATGTTAAAATTTGTTGTTACTGAAACATCAAGTCAAGCCTTCAGGCTGAGACCAGCATGTTATTACATCAGTATGTAGGTATTTCTGCTCCCATGTGGTTTCATACATGGGGTGCACACACACAGGAAAAAGCACTGTGGTGATGGTGATAACATCTCTTGATAGCACGGAAGTTGTGAAAATAACCTGTAGTCAAGGAGCTGGGAGGTTCTATAGTCTTTTATTGTAAATAAAGGTGCTTTTGAATGTTGGCATAGAGAGTTCCTGTTCGGGGTAGTACAATAACCTGTGTTTGTGTACTGACTTCTCAGAGATGGTAACAAATTTCCCATGGTTCTCTATACCAGGAGATGTACAGTTGCCACTTTTATGCTATGAGACTTCAATGCTGCAATTCAGAGAGGATAGTTGGAGTATCTAATTCAGCATGCCTCTGTTTTGCAGGACTATATTGATACTGAATTGCTCCTCTGTGGAGAAAATGTGAACCAGAGCAATTTGCTGTCCTATGCCCGAGAAGCTGCTGACTTTGCAACCAACTACCAGCTGCCATCCTTGGATTTTGCAATTAATCACTATGGGCAACCAGATGTGGCAATGTTTGATTTTACCTGTATGTACGCATCTGAGAATGCTGCACTGGTGAGAGAGAGGCACAGACATCAGCTCCTGGTGGCGCTTGTTGGAGATAGTTTACTTGAGGTATATTTAGGGATATCTTCCAAATAGTGTTTTTCCTTTATCTGTTTTTAAAATCTAGCCATTCTGTCTTTCTTCCAAAATAAACTTTATTTTCTCTTACATGTTCTGAAACAATGGTACCTTCTTTGGAATAGGCTTTCTCTTCTCTTTGCCGTAGTTCATGTCATAACTAATGTTTGGCTGGCAGTCTCTGGCTGAGATTCTTTTTTGCTTTATGCAAGTTTTATTTCTGTCTGAAAACTATGAGCTGTGTGTCCTCAGCTTGGGTGCATGGCATAATTCTCCTGACTTTAATCAGAGGGAAAAACTTAATCCAAATTTTACTGCAGTCTTTTTGCCTCAATATGTTCTCTTTCTGAAGTGAAAAGTGTATGTTACAGCTAATGTGTGTGTATATATATAGTTATTTTTTTCTTTTACTAATATTGACAGCCTGAAGTGTTTGAAAAGATCAGTTAAAATCGAAATTAGGAGATGAAAAGAAAGGCATTCTCCCTTCCTTCCCCCCCCCTTTTTTTTTTTAAGCTTAACTGATTTTTGATTATTCCAAGTCTTTTTTTTCCCAGCCTTTACCTTATGAAGTAAAGAAATTTGTTTTTAAATATAGCATATTTTTTAAAGTATTTTCTTAAATAAGACATGGAGAGAAACCTCTAAAAACTAAAAGAGTTGATTAGATTTTATTTTAACTCTTTCTGAGCTGCTTTTCTAAGACAGTATGAAACCCTAGGCTCCAAATTCACATGGCAAGTTACTTTTGTAATAAGACCTCAAGAAATATAAGGAATTAAAATGTAAATGCTTCTTACAGCCCTTCTGGCCAATGGGTACTGGCTGTGCAAGAGGCTTCTTAGCTGCTTTTGATACCGTATGGATGGTGCGGAGCTGGGCTCAAGGAAAACCCCCATTAGAAATCCTTGCCGAACGGTGAGTACTGCTTTTGTCTTCTCTATTGCTTTCATAGCATTTTAAGGAGTTGTAGTGTTGGTAGAAGGCAGTGGAAGATGAAATGCCAATAGGAGAAATATTTTGCTTCCCTGCAATGGCATTGGGTTGAAATTATCTTTTCTTTTAGGTTACTAACAATTTACATTGGCTCTAGGCTGTTGTTTTGTAAGCTTCTGAACACTGATACAGAGATTGAGCAGTGTGTGTGATGTGGGCCTAAATCACTAATTTAAACTGTGAATGACTAGAATTAAGTACAATACTTGACTGGAAAAAATCAAAGCTATTTTTTGTCAAGCACTAATCCGTCAACCATCTCAGCATCTGTATTTGTAATTAGAAAAAAATGTTTTTTCCTGAAACATGTATAAACAAATACTTTAAAACCAATGGCCTTCATAAATGGTATCTGTGATTTTAACTTTACATTTTAGCAATTGGCACCCTCTTTATTTTGACTGATAAATACATGGCAAAGATGAATTGCTGTAATGCCAAATCATAAGCTTCTCTGTGTAATGTTATTTTGAACAGAGCAAAATCCTGTTGTTAATTACACCAGTAATCCTGGTGTGGCCATGGTCAGATGTTGAAGTTGCTGACTTAAGTCCTTATGGCAGCTGCCCTGCTCTCCTGTAGCTACCCAGGCTGTTTTAGGGGCAGATACAGAGTAGAAAGTCATGGTTGTGGTAATGCAAGTAGGAGCATTACTAAGTACAGTTCTTTAAGGAGTTTTAAGATAAAATCCTGTGGGATGACTCAAACACGGTGTAGTCCCAAATGGAAAATTGAACAGCATAATAAAAAAGGCTGTGGTGGTTATAGGAGTTGCAGAATGATGGGATTTAGTGCTGTTATGTGGTAAAGAAGTTACTCCTTGGGTGGAGGTTAAAGCAAAAGCAGATGTCTGTATGATGTAACCTCCTTTTAATTTTTTTTTTCTTTCTGGTCTTCTTGCTCTCTTCCTGTCTCAGGAAAATATGGGTATAAGTTCTAAGTCCGTCTTTTTGTTGTCCTTTTTCTGTCTGGCATCCTTCTCTTGCTGAGCAGGGATAAGAAATGATGTGGATGCATTATACATGTATGTGTAGTGCATGGCACTTGTCCTGGCAGAATCAAAATAAAGGTTCAGGTAACTGCAAAAAAATAAGATACTCGTAACATAATAAATATGTTATAATCACTATCTTTTGCATATTTTTTCTTTATAAGAGAAAGCATTTATCGACTCTTGCCTCAGACTACACCTGAAAATATTAACAAGAACTTTGATCAGTATACCATTGACCCAGGAACAAGATACCCAAACTTGAACTCAAGCTGTGTTCGACCTCACCAGGTCAGTGCTTGAAAGGCTTGTTTGTGAAATCACAGATGCCTTTGTTTGTTTGTTTTTGTTTTTCCCAGGAGATATAAAGCCACAAGTAGTGCATAAACAAGATTTTTGGGAGACTCCTTAGTTCAGATCCATCTGTTGATAAAGTTAACCTAGAAATAAATTATCTTTTTTTCCTCCAGCAATTCTGATGTTGTGTTACAAATCACTTCTATTTGTAGGTGAGACAGTTATTTGTTACCAGTGAGTTACAGCAATGTCCTTTTGAAAGAGTAAGCTCCATTAGAAGATCTGTGAATCTCTCAAGACGTGGTATGTGACATCTCATGTTTGTGTGGCTTAATATTTGGAGTTTTCTGAGCATAAAAAAATGATTGAATTGTTTCGTCTTGACTAACTGCAGAGTCGGATGTTCGGCCTAACAAGCTGTTGACCTGGTGTCAGAAACAGACAGAAGGGTATCGTAATGTTAACGTCACAGACCTGACTGCCTCCTGGAAAAGTGGCCTTGCACTGTGTGCAATTATCCATCGTTTCAGACCTGACCTCATGTAAGTGGCATCTGTAGATTTTGCTAAGTGTAGTGTATATTAAGTATTCAAAGAAGTATAGTGTAAGAGCAGCCAGAACAACAATGACAGTCTACAGTTTCCTTCTGTTGCTTGTTTTTTTTGCAAGGGAATGCACACCGTGACTAGTGTTGGGGGACAGCAAAATGGGGTTGGTTTTGTTTTGCCTTTTTTTTTTCTGTGCATGTCCTTGCATGCCATTTAAAATGAAATATACATGCTTTTAAAAAAACAGGAAGGCTTTGAACCTTATGGCTTTTGATCATAGTGTTTGTGGGAGTTACATGGCTATTTAAAACAAAAATTGCAACGCTTGCAGAATGTGAGAATTGTATTCCTAGGTCCCTGAAGACTGGTTTTTAGGGTATGCTTAAAACCACAGCCATAATGGCACTGTCAGGACTTAGAAAAATACCTGGATGAGTCTTAAATGAGTTGTCCTCAAGAAGCTGTAGTGGTTGCAACAATAGTAGTGTAGGCAAACCCTGGGCCACAGAGGTGTTGTGGGAGATGGCAGCTTTGCACAGCTCTGTCCAGAAGAGTACTGTGCAGGCCCTTGAAAATTCCCTGTTTTAGGGATTGAACCTGTGCTAGCATCTGCCTTTTTACTGTGATTCAGGGGGTCTCACTCTACAAGGCCTGACTTCATGTATATGAATATTTTACAAGGCTTTTCAGTTAGATACAAGAGGGTTGGTGTGTAACAGATGGCAGGAATGGCCATTGCTGGCAGTGGGTTACTGGGCCTGCTTGATGATATCTATAGTGAGGTCACTCTTCTGTCCTGTCCTGGGTCTCCAAAATTCACTGGATGCATTTTCTTGCTTTCCTATGTGGGTTAGTCACCCACAGATTTAGAACTTGTGGATGAGTTATTGTCAACCTCCCTTTACAGTGGATAAATGAAAGAAATTATTGAACTCTTTTTATGAGGTGTGATAGTGTGTGGGATGGGTGGAAAAAAAAAAAAAAGGAGTGATGCCCAGGGTACTTCTTTGTATAGCTTTGCCAGAGGACGTGCTAGCCTTGTAAGAAAATTTTCTTGGTTGTTTTTGTTTTGCCTCAGGTTATTTTTAAAAAATGAGGATTATGAATGGTTTTGTTGCCACAGAAGACAGAGTGTAGAAAGCAAACTGATCTTTGTGTGTGGAAAGTATGCCTTTTAAGCACTGCTCTCTAGAAAGCTGATAGATTTATCTTCCTGAGCTAACAGACAACCTGCTGTTTTATTAACATTGTGTCTGGTCTCATTGGCTTTTTGTTTTAGACAGGACTGCTGAAGGACATGGCCAGATGAGAGCCAGGCTGGCTCTGCAGGAGGCAGCGCTGGGGCAGAGGGCTGCCTGCACTCCCTGGCTCCAGAAGCAGGCCTTGAGGGGTGGTAGGAAGACAGATTCTTTGGGGGGTTCAAAAGCTCACACTCCTTATGAGGAGAGAGAAACTACCCTGCCTGGAGCTTTGTACTTTATTCACGTGTGTATTTTAATCATGAATTTTGGAAGTCATTCAAGGGATTGGAGTCTGAGAATAAGTCACATAGAAAATGTATTCGAGAATGGGTAGTGCAGTTCCAGATGTGTGATACACTTATTTAGTGCACTAATAAATCTGGTTGATGTAGACAGGAGCTCCTCGTTCAAACTGTGTGTGTAATGCCTTAAAAAGAAATGTAGTGCCTGTGTTTGTGTGCATGCACACGTGTATATCACGTTTGTTTTCTAAAATGCTGGAGTAAATTTACTACTCGTGGCTTTTGGTGCTTCATAAAACTAATAAAAACTGAAGAACCAATTGCTAACAGGTGAAATCTGTAGTAGCACAGCTGTATTTGGAGAGTAAAGAGGTTTATTAGTACTTCGGAGGAAGAATTGCGTTTTTTCATAAATAAAGGAGTCCTTTTTTTTCTGAGACTACGTCAAAATCCTGTCCTGTGAAATAGCCTTTAAATGACGCTTCTGGCAAAGCCAGGCGTTTTCATTAGAAAACTCATATTGATTCTGTTACTTTTAGACTCTGTAGCTTTGACCTGGTGAAATGACCATGCCCTCTCCTGTGGTGCTGTCCTGCACCCCTCCAACACACAAGGAAGTGCTTTGTGTTTCTAAGGGCAGCAGGCAGCAAACGGCCACTGATGCAAGTGTGTTCTCCCTACAGAGACTTTGATGCTCTGAATGAAGAAGACGTTGTCAAAAACAACCAACTGGCATTTGATGTTGCTGAGCGGGAGTTTGGGATCCCCCCTGTGACTACAGGGAAGGAAGTGGGATCAGCCGGGGAGCCTGACAAGCTCAGTATGGTCATGTACCTCTCCAAGTTTTACGAGCTGTTCAGGGGCACACCTCTGCGGGCAGTAGGTAAGCTGAATCCAGATAGCTCTGAGTTCTCCCAGGTACGGGGAATGGGAGCACTTCATACAGGCTGCTCACAGGCACTGCTTCTGAGCCAAGAGCCCCTTCCCAGCCGAGTGATTCTGGCACGTGAATGTGTCTGCAATAGTTACCTTGCCCTTAGAAAAGGAAAGAGGGGAAAAACTTGATGGGAGAACAGGGTTTTGGAGGCTGTTGGTGGTTTCAGAGAACAGAAGCAGTTAGATAACTCTTGCTTGAAATCATTAAGTTAATATATCAGGTCATTAAGAGTCCTCCTCTTGTAAGGATGACTGCCTAAGTCATGCCCATTCCTTGGCATTTCTCTTCCTCTTTTAAAAAGTCACCCCACACCTTGTATGATTTTTTTTTTTCTGAACAGAAGCTGGTGACAAGCAAAATGGAGAAAATAATGATCTTTGTTCAGCAAAATCATCAAACTTCATCTTTAATAATTACATCAATTTAACTTTACCAAGAAAACGAGTACCAAAGGTAAGCTGTGAAGAAAGGCTTGCCCTATATCTTTCTGTCTTTTTAAGAGATGAAAATAAACTTTCAGGTTCAGAAACAAGGGGTGATTATATATCCTAGTATTAAAAGACCTGTAGAAGGAGATTTTGTGCTCATATTAAAAAAAAAAAAAAAAAAAAAAAAAGTAAAATAAGATTCCAGAGTAATCTAAAGTAACACACGAATACTCAGTCATTATGGTGTTTGTAATGATAGAACTGAATTATTGTCAGTGTCAAACTGCTGAAGCATTAATAATAAACACAGTTAAGCATTCTCTGTAAATGCAAGTTTCTTAATCTCAGTGAGAATTTGTGTGTACTTGGGGAGAAATCATATTAATTCTCCATGTTAATTTTCTTCAGCAAAAATGAAAGGAAGGGGAGGAGGATGTTTTATTTGGTGTGTTTATAAATTGCAGTTTTCAATTTAAAATGTTGGAGATCTTGGCTCTCTTACCTGTATTGTCTCTTGTATTTTCTTTCTGGAATTTTTTCAAAAGGCATTTTAGGAGGTTTTGTGTAATGCTAGATGCTAAGTTTTATATTTTGTTGTGTGGATGGTTGGATTTTTGTTTTTGGTCGTTTTGGAAGAAGGTCTGCAAGTTCCCTGGGTATGGCTATTGAGAGCCCTTCAAACCCCTCTATATAAATAGAGCCCTTCAAACCCTTCATATAAATGTAAAGCCTGCGAGAGTGACAAACAGTGGGCAAGACTGACTAACATGACCAAGATAATGATCTATTCATACATACCCATATACTTTTCTCTCCTTGTCATATATTAATGAAAACTTATTGACATGCCCTGTTTATGTCCCTGTATGAAACACATCCATGCCTGTACATGTTGTAATTAAAGACTACAGGGCTTTGAAGGGGTATGGAGACTGGAATTAATACTGTCTGACATAGGATTGCGTGCAGTGGGAGTATTGTTTTTGTATTTCTGAATGGATTATAACTTCAAAAGTTTTGTATGATTTAATTTAAAAGTTACTGTAATGAAATTATTCAGTAACAAACTTTCACCCTCTGTCTATTCATTAACTTGGGCCTCTGCTGAAGGGAGACCTTAAGGAGGGGCTTCGCTTTCACAGCCAAACCTACCTTCATTTTAACTTCATTTTAAATGGGGAGTGTCTGCAAAACTTGGCTCTGAGGCAGCAGTGTCTCTCTGAGACTGCTCTAATCCAACTGATGCAGATTAACCAACACGAGTTAGACAGCAGCCCATACTCCTCCACCAGAATGAATTTAACTTCCATGTTTTCTGAAATACAACTTAATGCAAAACTGTTCCAGGTTTCGAGTTTCCTGGGATATGTAGAAATTAAATTAGTTGTTTTTGGTGGTGGTGGTTGGTTGGTTGGTTGGTGGTGGTTGTCTTTTTTTTTTGTTTCCTTCACTCAGTATTTGCCAGTGCAAATACTCTTAATTTTTGCCTGCAGAAATACAATTTTCCTACTTGTCTTTGTGTTTGGTGTCCTTACAGGTGTACATGTATGTACTACATGTCTCAATGTTTTTAATATGTTGCTTTTTAAATTTGTTGCTATCCTACCTTTTCAGTTGTAGTAGAAATGTGGATTGATTTTTTTGTTGTTTTTTTTGTTCTTCTCAATCGTCTGAAAAACTACTTGAGAATTTCCAGATATTTCCTAGAGTTAATTTACATCTCAAATTTTTTCCATCCCCAAACATATTTTCAAAACCAGTGGACAGTCAGCTGCCCAGTAACCTCATATATCCTTGTGAGGAAATAACTTTTCCCTGCCACCCACATACACACAAAACAAAGTGACATGTTTCCCAGCTAACCAAGCAGTGAGAAACTAAATAGGCAAAATAAACATTGCATTTTCTTGTGGGTGACTTCTTTAGAAGAAAAACTTTTTTTTTTTTTTTTGTGACCACAATATTGTTATTTTTCTCTCAGTTATTTGCAGAAGTAAATAGACTTCTGGTAATGAGGAAAGCTTTCCATTACTAAGGCATACAGCCCTCTGACTAACCTCCTGTCATGAAATATGCCTTGTCTCATAACAGGAGGTATAGTTCTTGGCACTACATGAAAGCATGATGTGATTTGCCTGATGGGCCCCTTTGGTTTCACACCAAAGGGGCTTGTTTGAAAGGAGAAGGGGAAGCAATATTTTGCAAATCAGCTTGGGGAGTGAGACTATCAAGGCCGCTTACTTTATATGAGGATTTGCAGCCTCGTCATGGGCGGGACATGAAGCTTGGCAAGAAGTACACTGCTCAAGTTGGGACAGAGATTTGCAAAGGAGATAACCGTCATAAACTATCTGGGAAACGAGGCTCCTTGGAAAGCAACTGCTTGAGTTAAAGTGTGGCTGTGGTGTTGTGGTTCTTTGCCCTGCAGAGAGTGGTGTTGAGCGCTGTCCAGGTATGATAGTAGGAGAGCATTTGTGTATTGTGAAAAGTCCAAACCCACACGGGGTAACATAGTGTCGTGTGTCGCTTACTGAACTCTCTGCACCATACAGTTCGTTCTTTTATCTGGCTAGACAGGGGATCCTTATCTGCGTGCGGCTGGTGAAAGACCAGGAAGCAGAGGCTGGAGCTGGTGTGGCAGTAGCAGCTCCTGGCAGCCTCTGCAGGTCTCGTTGATGTTTTCCATTTTCCTACCAGTGTCAGCAGAGTTTGCAAGGAACTGAGATTTCCTGTGCTCCAGACTAAGAAATGAATCAAGGTGTTTACACAACAAAGGGCACGATCCTCTTTCTTGGAGTTCTGCTAGGCAATTAAATTGCTTTGTTTTTCACTTCTTTGTAAGTAAGTTAATAAAAGTCTTTTTATGTTGCTTCTGAAAGGCAACATCTGGTTTACTTCATTCACTTAGACAAACTCTGCTTTTATGTGGTACAGATTATTATGCAGAATACATTGTGCTGTTCTGCTGTTCACTTTTTCTTGGTAGACTAATGATTATAGGTAGTGTAAAACTGGATTACTGAGAGCTGGTGCTTGAAAGGCAGTATACCAAAGCATACGAAGTAGTCAAAATATTGTCCTTTGATTCTTTCAGTGCTTGCCCAAAATAGGTTTGAGATTACTTCTATTCACTGCATAATGATTTATTATAAATGTGTATATGTAAAAAGAAAGCCTGTATTCTTTGCTCTTTGTCTCCTTATTCTTTGTTTGTTTGTTTGTTTTAATTCACTGAGCAATCATTGAGCTGCAATGTGGGCAAATTCAAATAAGCGGAATGTGTTTATTGTTCATAAAATATAAACTAACATGACATTTACAAGACAAAAAGCCCCCATGTCATAACTACATAAATTGTGCCGTCCCTTAAAGACTGAATTTAATGAGAAAAGACACAAATTTTTAAGTATTGACTATTTTGCAAGTTCATGCAAACTGAGTGTGAAATATTGTTTGTGTAATTTCCAGTAAAATGACAGCATACATGCATAGCTTCATGCATAGCTTGAGCACAAAATAGGCTGTTTGCTTGCTTAAGTACTACTGTGTAAAACCAGAGTTGGGAAGGAGAACCCTGCAAGGGAGATAGATGTTTGAGGCAGACAACAATTGCTCCAAAAAAAGGGACACATTTGCACTATGAAAACATGGTCTGCATGCAGTTGAAAAAGATGCAGAGCTATAGTGGAAGAGTGAGTCGTCTTGGATTGCCATATTTATCTGGAAACCAATGTAGTGTAGATTAAAATTCACAGAATAACTGATGCTCAATGCCTTTTTCTTCAAGTGTGTGCTAATGCTTTATGAGTTACAAAGTCATCAGTACTTAAGGAGGAATAGGCAAACATAGGCTTGCAGGAGGAATAGGCAAAAATAGGTTTGCAGGTCCTCTGTTGAACAATGTGTAAGATTTTCCCTAGCAGAGCCCAGTAGGAGCTCCCAGTCAGGGCTGCTGTTACATACATGACTACTGCCAGCAGGGCTTCTTGTGCAAGGAGCAATCCTCCTGAGCTGGGGGACCTAATGAGGGGTGCACTGGCACTGCTTACCCATGGTCATGGTATTTAACAGAGGCCAGACCACAAGACCACACTTGCCTGCTTGTGGAGCTAATGCCTGGGAAAGAAAGGATTGAATAAATTTGGTAGCTGTTATAGTAATGCATATACTTAGTTGTGCTTTACTGTTTCAGGTTGAAGGGAAAACAGAAGAAAATGAGACTAACAAAAGACGTCGAAAAGGTCATTTTGGTGCCTTTGAGGAGGTTAGTGCTGAGCCTGAGCAGTGTCAACACATATCCAGTTCTTTGATAAGCACCAGTGCTGAGGAGGCAGCAGAAGTTGGGGAACTGGGGCTTGGTCTCTTGTGCTTGGTAGGAACAAAAAGTCTGTCACCTTCAAACTTTGAATGCACTGTTCTCTGTGTGGAAAACAAGCTAAACTTACTGAAGTCATTTCGCAGAGATAACAGCATTATGTCAGTCACACCAGTTTTCTTTCTGACCCAAGAATGTTTAAGGTATAGGTGTGTTTGTTTTATTCCTCCCAACTCAATTATTTGAACAATTTCTGTTTAAAGAGTTTGTATTTTCTGTCCACTCTCTCTGATTTAGTTACCTTTTTTGACTCTCTGCTTTGTCATCCCTAGTACTGATGCGTGTTCCCTTTTTACTGTGCTCTGGGGCCAAAGAAAATATTTTTTCAGTGAATTTTGCATGCTAAGCAGTGTCATTTTTAATATGCTATGGACTATATTTCCTCTCATCATTGGCTTATAAGGATGTGATTTTCTCTCTTTACGAGTGTCATAGGTAAACCTGAGGAAAAACATTGTCTGTTGTTTTCTTGCAGGCTTCAGGCTTTTCAAGCCAAGCAACAAGTGCTGGGAAAGAACAGAATGATAGTAAAGAAGGAATGAACCAGAATAAGGTTAAATCAATGGCAACTCAGCTGTTGGCCAAGTTTGAAGAGAATGCTCCAAATACAATTTTTCGGAGGCAGGTAGGTCATAGATGAAAATAAGTCATTTCTGAAATTATGCTGTAGTCTCTCCTTGTGAATGGGATGCAGATCTCGGGGGGGTGGGGTGGAGGGAAGTGGATCTGTTAGATGTTTGGATAGGGTTTTCTTTCCTTGTTTTTAATTCTTTATGCTAATTAAAGGGTATTCCTCTTAATTTTGTGGGAACAAATATAACTAATATATAGATCATTGCATTTCAATATGCTATATTATAGTGCATAGTAATATCATGTGGAATTGCAGAGACTGGAAATCTCTTGTAAACCAGTCTGTAGAATTTCTCCTTGGTGTAGGAGTCTGTTGGCTGTATGTGATATTACAGAATAACTTTTTTTTTCTTTCTGTGCTTTGTGAGTAAAGGTAACCAAATACCCTGCAGACTCTTTCTTTGTAGAACATTTAAAGAAAGCATAGGAAGGGAGCCTAATCTTTTGGAAGATATGTACAGCTTTTATTTCCATTCCTAAGGAAGGCATAGTAGAATATGTCTGAATATTTCACAGCACTTTCATAGTTTGTTGTTAATGCTGGCGGTGTTTTAAAATCATCCTGTGCTGTCATGGTAACAATGGTAATCCCCAAATCACACTTTAGCCAGTGAGATGGCTTGGTAAATCAAACGAATTCAGATCTCTCACCTGAAAGATCTGAAGGAAGGATTTGCAAGGTGTCAAAGTTTTGTCAAAGGTGGTGGCTTTCTTAATTCTTTGTGCTTGTATGATTTTCTTTGTTTACATTCTTAAGTCCTCAAAAGGTGTAGGCTTTACAGATGTCAAGTGACTTTCCCAGTCTAGGAACCATTGCTGTTTGCACTCTTTCCAGCTACTTCTCTTTGCTCTGAGATTTGTGCATGTCATAACTGAGTAGAACTTTGCTTGTTCAAGGAAACCTTGTTGCATTATTACCTTTTGATCATAGCCTCTCTATGAACACTGAATTTTTTGAATTTTAAGTATATCTTTGATGGTAAAAGGGTTAACAAAAATGAGTAGGGGACAAAAATCTGCAAAGCATGTTGATTGAGTTCTATAATACTGTTTCTTTAAAAGCAGCTTTTATTTCTTTCTGCCTCAGAAGATCTTAGAATCCTATTTACCGTCTTTCTTTTTTCTCCACTCCGTCTTCATAATTTAAAAATGCTTTACAAGGAGCAAATAGATAGACCAGCCCTGGTCTCTTCTGATTCTCCTGTTAATCCTCGCTTTGCTAAACCTAAGGATCCAAGTCTTCTTTCACCTCAACCAAAAAGGCAGGTAGGAACTCATGTAGATAACACCTCACAATCATATCATTCCTCTTACTGCTGGGAACCCAATGTTATTGTGTAATTACAGAATCTATAAAATGGTAATTGGATATGATCTGCAGAGTTAACAGATACATTTAGCTGAGAATTGTGAAAACTGCATTAAAGTTTAGGCTTAAAAACCATTAAAGATTTTTATACCTGCTTAACCAGGTGAGAAAAATATTTGCAAGAATCAGTAGGTGCATAGAAAGAACCATAAAAACCTAGAGGTGTTGATCTCCATGTTATCACATCTAGTATCCAAGTTGTGTTTAGTGTGCAAGAAAAGTACAGCAATAGCTGACAATTTTCTGTGTGTGTACTTGATGCTTTGTGCTGTTGTAATGAATGATAAGGCAAAGGGAGTTTTCCACTCTAAGAAAACTGGAAAAATGGCTAAGCTAAAGGCTTGAGCATTGGAAAATCTCATATTAATGCCCAGGCTTTCTACTTCATTGTGCAGCATCATATACCCGGGGCAAAATTTTTGAGAACTTTAATTTTTCTCTTAGCATTTCTAAAGCAAGCAATCTTTATATCAAATAATATTGATATTCACCTTAAACTACAATTTTTGAATTACTGTAAATATTCTGTAGTGGTCTTCTAATTTTGCCACAGACCACTCTTGCATTTGTATTGTATGTAGAAATGTCCAGGTCAGCTTGATGAAAACTGCATATTCGTGAACTGTTTGAGAATTATTTTAAAGGCAGATGTGCTGTTCTGTAACGTCAAGAGCACACTGCAAGTTGATTAGAATTAGTTTTTCTTAATTTTAATTCCGAAGATTTTGGACCGATGGGATGAAGTAGAAAACTGTCATGAAAAAAACAACTGGAAGGTTATTTTTAAGACTGAATTTAACAAAGCTGAACTGGTTTGGCTGTTTTATTTACTTCAAAAAATATATCATATAAAGATAAAAATTCAGAGACCCATTCTGAGCTCCTCAGAAAGTGCTTCAAATCTGAAAAGCATTATATCTCGACTCATGCTACACTAGATCAAGGATTATGCCAGGGACTACTGTTGGTATTTTTACAATTTGATTGACCAGTTTCAGGTAGATATGATGCTAAAACAGAACTTTGCTTTAAAAACAAACAAAACGCTAGAATAAGATGTTGTCATGTTCTTCTCCACTAATGCTGTCTGGAGTTATTCATTAAAAACTGAGGCAAAACTCAAGAAGGATGTGAAGACCTTCGTAATTTATGTAGCACCAATGTATTTCAGTGCATGGACATGAGTAGTACACTTGCAGTAGATAGTGTGGAAAGAGTGCTATGAGATCCAGGAGAACATTTCATTTCTTGTTCCGTGCATGACTGTGCTGCGCTTTTGGAAGCTTCCTTAAAAGCTGAATATACTGCATGGTAGTGCAGAAAGCAGATTATTTTTTTCACTTCAAGTGTTTCCCAGTTTCAGGTGGTAGCTAGAACTGAACACGAGGTCAGGGAACCCAAACAGTCTTTAAATGGTTCTGATCATATGGCCAGGAGACCAAAGACTGTAGAAAAAACAGATACCCAGCCCAGTCTGTCAGAAACCTCTGAAAATCTTGCATCTGCCTGTTCCGCTGCATTTGTACTCTCTGGAGTGCTTGAGCGTCTTCAGAACCTGGAGGAAAAAATGAAACAGGTGACAAGCAAATTCTTTTCCTTTCTCTCTCTTAACCACATATATTAATCTGTATACTGTATTTGCCCTGCATATGCTGGCATTTTCTCTGTTGATTTTTAGGTTATATTAAGACAATAAAAATGCTTCTTGCATACTTGCTGTATTCTGGTGAGATGTATAACATTGACTGAAATCTCGCTCTCTTTCCTGCTCTCTTTCCTGTTCTCTTTCCTGCTCTCTTTCCTGCTCTCTCACTGCAGAAAAGAGCTCAGACCATAGCAAGTAGAGAATTCCATAAAAAGAACATTAAAGAGAAAGCGGCACATCTTGCCTCAATGTTTGGATGCATGGAGTTTCCAAAGGTGAATATTAGGTTTTGCACCTGCAGAATTGCTGAGTTAGAAGATATATTTGAGAATCCTTGGGGGAAAATGATTGCCATGGTTTTGTTTTTAATTTTCCTTTCATTCTGGGTAGATCTGAAGAGTAATTTGGATTCCACTGAAAACTGCTAAAAAGCTTTAAATATTATTGCATAATTTAATTGAGGTAAAACACAATCTAAATCATAAAACTAGTCAGAGTACTTCTGTATAAGGGAAATGTCTTAAAATACACCACATAGAATCACAGAATTTCTAGGTTGGAAGAGACCTCAAGATCATCGAGTCCAACCTCTGACCTAACGCTAGCAGTCCCCACTAAACCATATCCCTAAGCTCTACATCTAAATGTCTTTTGAAGACTTCCGGGGATGGTGACTCCACCACTTCCCTGGGCAGCCTGTTCCAGTGCCTAACAACCCTTTCAGTGAAGAAGTTCTTCCTAACATCTAACCTAAAACTCCCCTGGCTCAACTTAAGCCCATTCCCCCTCATCCTGTCACCAGGCACGTGGGAGAACAGACCAACCCCCACCTCACTACAGCCTCCCTTGAGGTACCTGTAGAGAGCGATAAGGTCGCCCCTGAGCCTCCTCTTCTCCAGGCTGAACAAGCCCAGCTCCCTCAGCCGCTCCTCGTAGGACTTGTTCTCCAGGCCCCTCACCAGCTTCGTCGCCCTTCTCTGCACCCGCTCAAGCACCTCCATGTCCTTCTTGTAGCGAGGGGCCCAAAACTGAACACAGTACTCGAGGTGCAGCCTCACCAGAGCTGAGTACAGGGGGACGAGCTCTGGTGAGGCCTCGTGTTGCGTGTAAGTGTAAGTAGCTTGCAGTTTCTAAGAAACTGGTAAGCAGTAGTTCTCAGTCAGCAAAATTTGGCATTTAGTTTTGTTGTGCTTTCTCCCAGCACTACATTACCTTGCTGCCTGCAAGAAAATTGAGTACAGTAATTCTATTTGATGTGAAAGTTTTGCCATGATGATTTCCATGGCTCCTCACTATGAAGAAGTAAAGAACAGTGGAAAATTGTCGTCATTATCTATTTTTTTTATTTTTATTTTTTTTTGGTGCATGACTGTGAAATTACTGTCTTTACCTGTGCTAATATCACTCTCTGTTAGATAACTCTTCTCTGTTTCTGCTCTACACAGAGTAAGCTACCTACTAAAGGCTTATCCCATTCTCAGCCCCCAACTCCCTCTTGCCTTCCATCTCATGATTCAGCTGCTGCCTGTCCTCCGTCATCTGTAGGTTCAACTTCCCCTGCGCTTCCTTCTAGACAGGTACCCTATTAACAGATTTTTCCTGTAAAATCCAAACTTGTGCTAAAGTTGCTTGAGAAATAGCTTGGATGGAAGATACTGCCTTTGCATGGTGGATCTATTGGATAGTTTGTATTTCACATACAAATTAAACTTTACTTTCTTTGCTGTTGCTAATTTTGCATGTTTGTAAGACGAAAGTCAACACTAAAAGTAGTTTGGGTATAAAGCTGAAGAACAGAGTAAATACTTGAGAAACCTTTTACCTAAATTCAGAGTTTTTTGCATCACTGCTTATTTCAATGTTAAAATTATAAACAGTAATTATCTGTTGTTGGATAATACCACAGATACGCGTAGGAGAGAGTGAGTTCCATGTTGTGTATATAACTCCATGTTATGGGATTGGTTAATTGTGCTGTGGGTTATTTTTCTTTTTCATAATACTATCACTTGGGCCTGCAGGGAAGAACATGGATCATACTGCTTATTTTAAATAGAGGATGTGTGTTAGAATTGTATGAGCATTTGTTGGCATGGGCAGACTTTAATGTTGTTTTCTTTGTTTGCTTATTTGTACTTTAAATTTTATTCTGAGGATTAATTGGCAGAACATAGTTCTTTGTAACAGCAGGCTTCACACAGAGGAAATGTGCATGAAATGAAAGCAATTAGATAATACTTAAATCAGAGGTATTCAGCTCTTACTACTTACACAGTGTTGCTTTTATCTGTGAAAGATGAGATGGCATCTATGAGTTGGCTTCTAACTCCTCTGTTTCAGGATTTTAATTGAGGAAAGTTGGATAATTCACAGCTTTTCAGGGACAGTAAAGGCCCAGATTCCTTTTACTTCACCCAGATTATGTAGCAGCAGGCTGGTAACACCGCAGTATTGATTAGGCTTGGAGTGGACATCAGGGTGGAAACGTCAAGTTTCTAGAAGCATTGGAGGTGGCTGCTGTGACCCAACGTAGGCAGTGCTGGAGCTGGTGGCCCTGCTGTCTGGCACACAGAAGTGCAGTTCAGCAAAATCAGGTACTGTCTCCATTTACTGGGACAAAGGCCAAAGCATTCTGCCTGCTCTTGTGTTTAAATGACAGTAGTTTTATGAAATATTCATGAGTATTATCAAATTTCAGGTAAGTCAAGGCTGAAAATGATTTCCTATCTGATGGGTGTTCAGCAGGATTATTTAGTGAAATTAGTCTAGATCACTTTAGGATTTTGTTTTTTGTGTTTGCTGTGTTGGTTTGGTTGTCTTCTACCATATTGTTGATGCTAGTTGGAAATGGGGCTCATCGATGCAACAGTAAATGAGCAGGTAGCTATTAAGCTGATCTGTGGTTTGCAAAAGTATGTTCCTTGGATTAGATGGAGGTATATTGGAAAAGCTCTCTTCATCTCTCATTCCCCAGGAAAATATAGGCTACGAGCCCTTCAAGGACATTGCAAGCCCAGCAGGTGCCTAACTACTATAATCCTCTAATCCCCTTCAGCCTTAAAATCATTCCTTTGCCTAGGTTCACCTCTTACTTTTTATGATCTAGGAGGTATAACATTTGATGGACTTAAAGCAAAGTAATGTTTTTCAAAATATTGGGGTCTGTTGCTCTTCTGTTCTCGAGTAAAATTGTGGCACTACAAAAAGAGTAAAAATCAATGTGAACTAGGCTTTAGCAAATGAGAACTAGGCTCTTAATCTCATTATAAGCAATGTTTTTGCTTATAACCCTGCTTTTGGCAGGGTGAAGCACATATGAGGCTAGAAAAGCTTGTTCTGTCACCAGCACAGTACATGTACCTTCATCTTATTTGGTACATTGTTGCTTGGTTAGGTAGGACTACGTTTATTCTTTAGTATTCCTACGCATATGGGCATGCTGATGCTTAGTATATTGCTCCACAGGCTTGTACAGTCTCAGGTCCTCCTGTATACTGTATGCTCCGCACATGTTTAAATATAGCGCATTCAGCACAGCATAGTTGAGAATTTTCAAGTAGCCTGGTAATTAACAGGCTAGCACTTACTTTCCCCCACTCTGAGGCAGATGTGATAATAGAAAACTGATCCAAATGAACCCCAACTGATGATGGATTATTGTAAATATTTTAGTGGGAAAAGTAGTAATTTAACAGCAGCAACAACAAAACACCAACCCTTGAGGTTTTTTTTTTTTCCAAGGTTGCCAGTGAACGCAAGTGATGTTGCTGGTCTTGTCCTTGCTACAGGGGTTACTAAAGGGGTGGGAAGGGTGCTCAGGATCAGTCAGCCCTGATGCTGGGCAAGGCTGCTGCAGGTAAGGAGCGGGTACCTGTGCTTCGTGTCTGTGCCAGGTATGATAAAGGGTCACCATGAAAAGGGAGATTGGGGTCAGGCTTGGGTGTTCAGATAAGGGACCCTTGAATGGTAAGGAGCAGGGTGCTGGGGGACAACTTTCAGAGCAAGTTATGCCAATGTGCATTCGCACTACACAAGTAAAAGTTGATCCTGCCATGAGGACGGGGGAGGGACTCAGTAGCCCTTTGGGTCTATGTCCATGACTGGTTTTGTGTTAGTGATGTGTTGCTGATGATGTTTATGGATGTGTGCAGCTGTTGTTCTTCATCCTCTTTGTTATTGAAACTAATTCAGTCCTATGATACCCCATTACTTTAGTTTTACCTCTTTGGCAACTTAACTTCAGCTCTGTGTCTCTTTGAGTTACACAGGCCACATTTTGGCTACCTTTTGTTAATTCTAAAGCAAAATATTTTGAAGAAGCACATTTATTACTGTTATTTTTCCTGTAAGAGTATGAAATCTTCAAGGAATGCCTGTTGCTGTCTTGATTTCATAATAGGCAATCTATATGTACTCTTCCATGATTAAGTTGATGTTCCTGCATTTTGTGTGTTAAGAATGCACAGTTTTCAGAGCATGAAAGTTTTGTTGTGCTTTTTAAAACAATAGCTAAATGTGCAGTATTATATATACATAGATATGTGTGTATATATAAAACTATGTATATAAAAGATAATATTTCAGGTGCACAGCCTGCACTTTCAAATAGTGTGCATGCTAGTTTAATAATGTGTTTGGACCTTTGTGATGTGACTATATATTAGTAATGGTCTGTGTTCATGTTACCTTGAGGATGGGTTTGTAGGACTATGAATTTGTACTTGATCTCTTCTGAGAGATACCACTAGCTAAGTGTAGACTTCAGTATGGAAAGGGACCTCAGGACTGGTAAAACAACAGGAAGAGTTCCCATGTGTTGCTGTGTGTCCTATTTTTCCCAGCAGAAGAACAGAAGATGATAGAAGTTTTATTTTAGTAAGACTTCATAAGATATGACCTGTAAATATCAGCACCTTCCTGTCATTTAAATAGTAGTGTCATTTCAATCTCAAGTGAGTACTGAGATGATTTCAGTACTGATATGTTATATGATATGTTATCAGACAAGACAATCCTTTGTATCTGCTGAATTTTTATTGGCGTAGTATTAAGTATGGTGTCTGAGGAGACTTACTGTCTTATTACAGAAACATGTTGTTAAGCCTCAATCCTGAAAGGAGCATTTGAAAGTGATTCTATGGATGCATGCTGTTTCTTCCAGTTTCTTTTAAATATATGCACCATAACACACAGTCTTTTGAACTTATTAAGAATTAAGTTCTGTACAGCAGTATATGCAAGTCAGTAATAATCAAAGCTCCCTTCTAAGTTTAATCAGCTGTCATATTTCGTATAAAATTATGAGTTAACAGGGAAAGTTGAAGAAAGCTAAGCTGTGTAAGAGTTGACAAGTTCTCTAAAGGAATGTGCCCCTGGTGTGTAGATGTGAGGTCAGACTTTCTCTTCTGCAACTGGAGTTCTTACGCTTGGGAGATTGAAGGGGAGAGGATGTCATCAAAGCCCTTGTCCATAATTGTCCATAAGCTGGATGAGGTTGAGAGAAGACACGGGGTGGCTTGGTGGTGATGCTGTTGTCATACAAGGGCTGATGATGAGCCTTGCAAGACAGAACTGCTCTGGTGCTCCCTGACCCTCTGCTTCTCAGTGGGTTTCTGCTCATGGCAGGTGCTCACAGGGCTGCCCCTATAGTTTCTTGCCTTGCCCTGCTATTTTTATTTCCTGATTGAATGCTACTTAAAAGGTGCAGTGCTGCAACTGTTGTAAATTATCTTCTCTTGTCTACCCACTTCTCTGATTCATTAAGGAAAACCAGTAGCAATCTTCTCCCAGTAATGTATCCTTATTAACCATTTTCTCTAAAGTAAAATGTAATCAGCCCTCAAGTCTATTTGTTTCCTTCCCTTCCTCCTGGTCAGCACCAACAATATTCGTGTTGGTGGTTGTTGATTAGGAGACAAGAGCAGACAGCAATCTTTTTGGTTGCTAGATTGAACTAAAATCCCATTTGCTTTTACATGGAATGTGAATTCACAGTCATTACATGATGTCGTGGTTCCGCTCGAGTGGGCAGCCGAGCTCCACCACAGCCGCTCTCTCACTCCCCCTCCTCAAAGAGGAATGGGGAGAAAATATGTGAAAAGGGCTCAAGGATTGAGATAAGGACGAGAAAATCACGCAATAATTATTGTAACGGGCAAAACAGACTCGGCATAAGGAGATAGTAAGATTTATTGCCTACAACTAACAAGCGAGAGAAGTGAGAAAACAAAGGAAAAAAAAAACAAAAGCACCTTCCCCCCCCATCCACCCTCTTCCACCTCCTCCCCCCGAGCGGCGCAGGGGAACGGGGAATGGGGGTTATGGTCAGTCTACAGCACTTCTTCTCTGCCGCTCCTTCTCGGTCACTCTCGTCCCCTGTGCTGTGGGGTCCCACCCACGGGATGCAGTCCTTGATGAACTGATCCGGCGTGGGCTTCCCACAGGCAGCAGCTCTTCCAGAACTGCGCCAGATATGGGTCCGTACCACGGGGTCCATCCCTCAGGAGAAAACTGCTCCAACCTGGCTCCCCTACGGGCAGCAGCTCCTGCCGGGTCACCTGCTCCTGCGTGGGCTCCTCTCCACGGGCTACAGGTCCGGCCCGGAATCTGCTCCGGCAGGGGTCTTCCACAGGCGGCAGCCTCTGTCGGTGCAGGGCCACCTGCTCCACCGTGGTCTCCTCCACGGGCTGCAGCGTGGAACCCTGCTCCACCGCGGTACTCCATGGGCTGCAGGGGGATATCCTGCTTCACCATGGTCCTCACCACAGGCCGCAGGGGACTTCTGCTCCGGCGCCTGGAGCACCTCTCCCCCTCCCTCTACACTGACCTTGGTGCAAGGCTGTTCTCTCACTCCCTTGAGTCTCCCGGCTGCTGTGTGGCGCAGCGTTTTTTCCCTGTCTTAAATATGCTCTCACAGAGGCGCAAAACAACATCGCTTATTGGCTCGGATCTGGAAAACAATGGGGCCCTTCCCAAACATGGGGCAGCTTCTAGATCTTTCTCACAGAAACCACCCCTATGGCTCCCTGCTACCAAAACCTTGCCACGTAAACCCACTACACATGAACATTTCCTTTTAAAAACGTTTTTAGAAGTATATATAGACATGCAATTTTCTTGTTTTGACTGCCTTAATGTTGACACAGATTGCTCGAATGGGTGGAGAACAGAAATTAACCAACCTGACGAATTGTAAGGTATAGTTCAGGCTCCAGGATACTTTCCCTGACATTCAAGTACTTGCACTTTAAGCGTAGTCCTACTGTTTAACTGATGAATGCTGCAGCATTTCACTACCTCAAGGGAATCTTTCTGCTTCAACAGACTTTGAATGGTTTATTTTTCCTAGGAGCTTGTGGTAATAAGTTGTATGTGGCCTAAAAGTTGTTCAGAGGTGCATATTTTAGAGAGGAAATTTTTGTCTTCTATGATCTTAAATAATAAAAAAGAACTTAGTTTTCCTATAGTAGCAAGTAATGTCACTTTTACTCTCTGTTTCTAAATTAATATACCACTTAAGACAGAGTTGGGGTATATACTTAACAATTTACTTTTCTGCCACTTTCCTACAAGTTGTGCAGGTATTAAATAATATTTTAATAGTTTTTTATATTAAGCAAAACCAAACAGTACAGAAATTTGTCCTTTAAATGGCTTTTGTTGTCTTCACGTACATCCTTTATATCTGCCTGGATATAAAGACAAATCTATTATGATACAACACTCAAAAGATAAGGGGAGCTGTAAGGGGCTGGACATGTTTTCAAGTCCCTGCACTTAAATTCTTTATTAGTATGAATATTTTTGTTAACCATAATTTTTGAAAAAACACCCACAGTTGCATTTACATTTTTTTTGCATTTTATATTTTTCTCCTTTCTTCAGAGTGACTTTATGATATTTTAAAAACGCTCCATTAGCAAGACTGTGGTGGCAGAAGAAAACTCATTTCACTGAGAAGCATGAGACTTTAAAGTTTGGCTCAGTGGGAGGCAAATAGAGAGTAAGATGTGAGATCATGGGTCCTGTAGGAAGGAAAATGTCCTGGCTTTAGAAGCAGAGTATCAGATACCTGGCCATACCAGGATGGCTCTTGCTGCTTTTGGGTTTCCAGAGGGATTGTGGGATATTGATTAAAAAAATAAAATCACTACAGGAAACTTGAATTAGGGTAGCAAATCTTAATGTAAATCTATGAGATCTTCACAGTCTCTTCTTCATGGAAAGAGAACTAGAGTACCCACCTGCCACACACACACATATATGTAGCTTTCTCCTTTTCCACCCCCAGGCATATTTGTGGCTAGAAAACCTGGCCCATACAGTCAGTGGCCTGTCTGAGAAGTGTCTGGAGCGACAGCATAAGGAACTGCTATCTTCCTGCAGACCTGTTTGTTAAATTTTGTTAGAAACAGCCTAACTTAGTAGTGGCTGTAATGGTATGACTAAACAGGTTAAAAGAGGTGTCTTCCCTGCATGAGTACGGTTTCTGAAGTTTTCCTCAGCGCTAAGAGGAGTCACTGGAGAGAAGAAAGATTCCTCTCTGAGCATCAGTAAACTGTTTCTGCGAGGGACTTCTAGTAGGTGTTTGTAGAATGTTTCCTGAAATGCCAGTTTGAAGTCTGTCATTACGAAGTTGAGCCCACCTCAACTTTCTGAATTATAACACCAAAGGTTTAAAAATTCAGAGTGGTGGTGGTGGTTTCATTTGTTTTTTAATTTAACACAATAGTCCATCCCTGATAGCCAGGCAGTAGCTCCCAGCTCAGCTGCTGTGTGCCTTTTGCAGACGCAGCAGGAAGCCTTGTGCTGTGGGAGCAGCAGTGGCTCCTAGCAGCTATTTCTCCGTCATCTGAAAGGAAAAGTGTGTATGGACTGCCTAGAAGTCTCCTGTGGCCACTAGCTCAACCGTGCTGATCGTGCATGAATGTGCTTGTGCTCTGCTGGACTTGCCTCTGCTCTTTCTGAGAGCCTGTCTCTGTCATTGCTTGCATTCATTTGCATGTTTTCAACTCATTCTCATCTTTTTCTCATTAAATTCTTGAATAACCAAGCTCTTCCTTCAATTCTTCATCTTCCTTTTTCCGATTAGATGACTGTAGGAAAGGTCTCATGTGCAATTGGAGCTATGGCAGAAGTTCTTGTCAATCTATATGTGAATGATCACAGACCTAAGCCACAAATTCCCCCCCTTGAACTGGTAAGGCTAAACCCACAAAGAAACAACAACTTGACTTAAAAACTGTGTTTTCGAGAGTGTCATCCTGACTTAAGACCCTGGTTGTGGAGCACCTCAAGTGTTATATCTTAGTCTAACACTTATTAAGAAATCAAGTGCATATTGACAAAACATGCTGATGCATATGCGGATATGCTGGAATTGTTGCTCTGAATATATTCTATTTATATTTTTATTACTTGCCTGTATGAAATAAAACTTCAGGAGACTTTTATTAAATGTAATTACTGGTACAATTAATAATAGATGGTAGCTATTAATCAAGGTGGCTTCTAAAAGAAAGTTTTGTACAGTGCATGTTTATGCAATCATTTTTAACATACAAATGCTGAATCACCATGCTTCATTTTGAAGAAAGCTATTTTTATACTCTGACACTATCCTGTGTTGAATTCAGAACCAGTCTCTGGACAGAGCCTCAGATTCTTGCCCCATTCCCTATTCTCCATCTCCTGCCTCCACTGCTCAGAGACATCAGGTATTGGGAAGCTAAGTAAGGTGGTGTGTTGCAGTGATGATAATTACTTATTAGCCAGCACTGAACTCTGATTGCTTCCACTTTACTGTAACTATCTGACCTGTTCTGTTAACATCATATTTTGAAAAATGCATTTCTATGCTTTTTCACTTGCATGGTTGTTGATTTGGAAAGTTTTGTGTAGTTCATGCTCCAGAATCATCCAGCACACCAAAATGAGATTACTAAAGGTAGGTTTGGTTTAGGATTCTGAGTTTTTAAGCACAAGAGTGTGACTCATGATATTGATAATTGTGACTTAAACTTAACATTAAAAAATTGTTCTGAGGCCTTCTTTCACTGACAGATTGAAGATGAGTTGTGTGGACTGCATGCTGGTGTCTGTATGTGAGTGGGCTCTGCCAAGCTTGCACCTCCACTGTCCCAAGTGTGGCACCCCTCACGAGGTGAGGACAGGAAGGGGAGGTGGTGGCAGCTGTGGTAGAGCCAGGATGCTCATCTGTACTGACCTATACACAAGTAGAATGCATAATGTAAAGTAACTTCTTCATACCTGTCTCTAATAAGAAAGGGGAAGCCCAATGGTGTCTAGTCTATTTAATTCATTTTTCTGTGTCTTTTGCATGTATTATTATCCACAAAAGATAAGGTTTGTGGCAATAAAAAAAAAAAAAATCAAGTTAACTGACCAAATCCAACACAAACTTTGAAAATATTTCATGTTGTTGATATGGGTCATATTTTAAAATCCAATGTATTTATAGTATGCTGAAAGTCCATGGTAGTAATGAAGCTGATTTTTAAAATAAACCAATCCCTAGCTTGGGCTGTTGTCTCAGAAGAAGCGTGGCTGAGGGGGGGAAGTACATCTGCAGGTGATGGACGTGGTGGTTCAGACCCCAGCATCAAAGACTGTCGTATATTTCGTTCTTGACTTTAAAGCACAAGCCTACATTTTCATCAGGGGTATGAGCTCAGTACTACTGAGCTGAACTGAGTCTTCAGGGCTTCCTTAGCTTCAACGAATCTCTGTTCAAGACCAGCGAGGTCTGCCTTTGCCTTTGTTTGAGAAGCGCTGCTGCCTGCAGCCATGAGTGGAAGTACCTGGGACGGTGTGGCACAGGTTGCTGGGTGAGCGTGTGGGGCTGATGCTGCTCTTGGACCTGAGCAAACATGAGGTGCAATTCCAGTTGCAAGCTCACCCCTTCAAGTCCTTGTGATGTCTGATTTATGAGTTGCTGTATAAACCTATGGAATTGCAGCCAGAAAGTA
The DNA here is from genome assembly GCF_964035555.1 of Netta rufina. NCBI lineage: Eukaryota > Metazoa > Chordata > Aves > Anseriformes > Anatidae > Netta > Netta rufina. The sequence goes on along the minus strand of NC_140128.1, from coordinate 1,234,600 downwards.
ATAAAAAAATAAAAAACTGACTGATGCTTATTTTAATTGTGTATGTGGTGGGGGGCTGCATAAAACTTCAAGCATCTATAGCAGCTGCCCACTTTAATAAGAATTTCTATCTGGGTGTTGTGCAATGGCTTCATATGCATTTCTATTTTTATCTTTTAACAGGGATCTCTGCGAAAAGAATTCCCTCAGTCTATTGGGGGGAGTGACATTTGTTATTTCTGCAAAAAAAGGGTATATGTTATGGAGCGTCTGAGCGCAGAAGGCTACTTCTTTCACAGGGAGTGCTTTAAGTGTGAAATATGTTCTACAACACTCCGTTTAGGAATTTATGCCTTTGATGTTGAAGAAGGTAATACAGGAGCTATTTAAGAATATTTTAAAATGTCTGAGTATTGATACTTCTAATGGAACTGGAGGCAAAAGGCCTGGCCAAGTAGCTCAGGAGGAGGTCTGCCAAGTATGTTGTTTGTGTCCGTGCCGATCTTTGAGGCCTTGTACTTGCAGTTTTAGTCTTTCAAAAGAAGCCGGCTGGGACAGACCTGAGCTTATTTAAAGAAATCAGAAGTGGAAAATAAGTCAAGGGACAAAAATACAGTTTGTCCAATTACAGGTCAAAATCAGGGGGTAGGGTGGAAAGGTGTTTTTTCTCTGACTGCCAACAATAAAGGGCTATCCTTATCTCTCACTTATTACTGGCCATTAAATAAAGTGACTTGATAAAGAGAAGTCAGAGCAGTAGCAAACTTAGACAGGTGAATATTCTTTCTTTCAAGATGTTCTGGCTCAGGAGGTGAAAGTCGGTAGTAGTGGCCAAGCAGCAGTGCCATTTATTCCAGTCAGCTGTAGGACAGGAGGTTCAGATCTTGGGCTCCTGATGCCACCTACAGCCTAGGGCTTGTGGACGGGGGATTATTTAGTTTTGTTTGGTTGCTTCTTTTATTTATTTAGAGGGAAAATATTACTGTACCTAAATTCCCTTGCTATTTCCAAATGATTTGAGTATATCTGAGTATTAACCTGATCTCCCTCCACAGAAGGATTAACATCTCAAGGCCAAAGATTGTTCTTTTGCAGTCCAGAGAGTCTTCAGCAAAGACTTTCTTGAACTGGTTATATGACTTTGCTGCTTAATGTCTTTCATTGGTTTATGGCTTGGTATTCATTGAATTTTGCTCGTGTTATATATTAATCCTAAACCTGTTTGATAGAGGAATAAAAGGCCTTATCTTATTTAACAAATGTGCAAATCTGCATGCTGTAAAATAAACCCTTTCAAAGCTGTAGGCAATGTGCAGAGCCAGTGGCCAGTTTTCTATTCCTTTCTTTAATAGACATAATAGTGCATTTAATAGACATAATAGTGCGTTTTCAATGCACTATTTTCAATAGTGCATTGAAAACGCACCTGTAAAAAGTTACATCATTTACTTTTTTTCTTTTAGGTAAATTTTACTGTAAACCTCATTTTACACACTGCAAAATCAGTAATAAACACAGAAAGAGAAGAGCGACGTTACAGGTTCAGGGAAAGGTATGTATGGGTTATGTTACTAATGCAAGAAATACTGGGGGCAGCTTTATCTGGAGCAGGGTGCAATACATGTGTAATCTGGTTTTCAAATGAAACAAGGTCTTCCTTTGTAAAATAAAGTTGAACTTGAGAATAAATGGAAATGAAAATATATATATATAAACTTGAAGACAATAACAGAAACTGAATTTTCCACTTTTTTTTTTAGAAGTATGTTTAATATATTTTTTAATGCTTTCTATAAGGAGGCAACAGAAGCATGGAAGAAAGAAGAACCCAAATCTACAGAGACCACCACAGAAAGCACTTTAACTACTGCTAGCAATCCAGAGGACAGGTCCCCAGGTATCCTGACTTCCTTCTTTAGGGGCACTCTAAGTTGGCCCCTTCGGGTGACAAGGGATCTGCTTGACATTCCCAGACGCCTGTCTAACTGGATGCATGGTTTTCTGCACGCTACCAATCTTCATTTCAGGGACAATGCATATAACTATACCTACTTGTATGAACTCTTGAGCCTTGGTGTGCCATTCCTCTATGCTCTTCTAGAGGTACTTACTCATATGTACCGGGAAGCAGAGCTATCACTTGAAAATGTGCTTGAATGGGCAAAAAAATTCTATAGGGTTTAAATTTTTCTGTGTGTCTTGCTCAGGTTGTGCCTTTCAGATTTTCAAAATTAACAGCCTCACTATTTTCCTGAAGATTTTTTTTTTCTTACTTTTCTTGCAATTTAATGTGCAACTAAAACAAACAATAGATTCCTTCTGATACAAGCTAGGTGCAATTAAAGTTTTCAATATAAAATGTACTGTATGTTAGATGTATGTACTATGTACTGCATGAGTACATATGTAGTATGTACTGCATGAAGGGCAGTGTCCAGATACATTTCCAGAACTCAGAGATGGATGAAGGATATTTTGTAGATTTTCTTTTCCTGTTTTGTCCTGTTTGTGATAAGACCATTGGGGGTGGGTACATTTTAAAACCTTTCTTGTCCACTTCTCCCTGCTTTCCCCACTTTTTTTTTTTTTCTTTTTTGGACTAAGAAAGAATTTTTGTTCTTTCAGATGTTTAGGGAATATTTATGGAAAAAAAATGACTGGGTTTTGAAACCTGAATACGGCACATCCCTTTTCTTCTTGTTTTCATCTTTCCTCTGGGTTATGAGGTTTATAACTTGCATGAATGTTTCAAAAAAAAAAAAAAAAAAAAAAAAGAAAACTGTACTTAATTCCTTAATTCATATTGCTCCTAGTCATGCCTTTTACATTTCTCACATGATAGATACCCCTTGTTGATAGTGGGTATAATCTGTAATACTAATTTATTTAACGTTTTGAAATAAATCTAAAGAGCAAATCTCAGTTGAGTGAAAGCTTGATTGAAACTGCATGCCAAAGAAACTGGTAGTATAACTAGACATGACTTATTCCTCAATTCAAGGCTTCCTCATTAGGTAGCTGATTTGAGGAATATCAAGTTGTGGAATACTCATATGTTACTGAAATTATGGTTATCGTGCCTCCAGACAGGCACTGGTCCTGTTGTATTCTGAAAGAATTCCAAAACAAGTTTTGAACAAACTACAAAAACCTACAAATTTATTTTAAGGATATTACTTCTTAATCAACTATTTAATTCATTTCAATGTGTAAAGCTGATGGCAAAAAAGATTAAAGTCTGTTATCTGGAGCAGTTGTTAATAAGTTTTTCAGGTATCTCTCATCAAGGTCTTCCTTCATCAAAAGATGTCAGGGGCAGGTTAAGTACACCTATTTAACAGCAAGGAGACACTGAGAACATCCCAAATTCTGCTTGCTTTCTCAGCCTGGTTAGCCAATGATGTAAGCAGGCTCCATGCCTCAAAAATACTTGAATGTTTACAGAGTCACAGAATCATCTAGGTTGGAATAGATCTCTAAGATCACCTAGTCCAACCTCTGACCTAACACTAACAAGTCCTTTAAAGTTCAGATGTTAACCAGAAAATTGATAAAAACATAAATATGACAATATGAATAGCCTAAAATGAAAAATATCTGTAGCATGTACTTTAGCTGAAATAATATGGCTTAAATAATAGGAAATAATTTTACATTGAGTTTGTACCAAAGTTTGAGGATGACCTTTTAGTGGTCTTAAGTAACTGTGCTACTTATGAGCTGGCAGGTTGTTTTTATCTTTCTTTTTTTTTTTTTTTTTGGTTGGTCGTTTTAACACAATGTGGGAAAAGACAGTTTAAAGTTGTTTTCTTCCATAAGTTTTAAAAAGAAATGTGTGTTCTGTTTAAAATAAATGACAACTGGATTTTTCCTCTAGATACTTTGACTTAATTTTTTTCAACTACAAGGATAAAGCTTTTCACTTTTTATAGTCCTTATATTGTCTGGGGAAAAATTGTGAAGTATGTGCTCAGAACTTGGAAAAAAAAAAAGCTTGAAAGAATTGTTTAGTTTTAAGGTAGCATTTGTTTGAAATCACTTGCCATTAATGCTCAAACATGTTAAAAAAAAAAAAACAAAACAAAACAAAAAAAAACCTTTGCTAGACTGGACACAGTAGTTGTTTCACTCTAAAAAGGAAAAAAAAAATGCAGTGTGATTTTCTGTGTTACTCCTGCAACACAACAAACTGCTAACTGATAAAGTTAGACTCACCATCAATTTTAATTTCAGCTTGTCAATAGCGCAGTCTCATGGAACATTTTTTCCTGAAATTTTCTCCTGCTGTTCACTACAGGAAATTTTTCTTTTTTCTTTTTTAAAGATAGCAATGGTTATATATAGATTTATATAATGGGGAGAGGAAGAAAAAAACCAAAACACTAAATTCCCACAGCAGAATTCAGAAAGAGATATGCAAAATGAAACCATTTTCCTGAAGGATCTTAATTATATTACATATTCCACTGGAATTTTGCAGGTGATTTTTGAATATAACAATCTAATTGTTAGATGTGTTTGTAATCTCTTTATCTTAATATTCTGTTAGAAAGATTCATAGCTATTTGTCCTTATTCATGATTTAATGAAAAAAGCATTTTCATTTTGGCTAATTCTTCTTTGTAATCTTTCTGATGCTTTTCTGTATAACCAAGCTAAGTTATGTATTGTTTTTTTCTGCTCTCTGCCAATCTCCCTCATTACTTTCAGTCCAATTCATCATTCCGGTGTTGCACCCGCTCACTGGCTGAAGCCCTTCTGCTCTCAGGTGATTTTTCCGCTTGCCAGTTCACAAACTGTGCAACTAACACTGTTGTTTGACAGCATTTCATTGTGTTGGGTTTTGTTGTATTATTTTAAGACCATTTTAGAGCAAACTGTGTGTGTCTGGTATATTAATGGATGTGAGCTTTGGCATGATCATTTAAGCTGTTGCTGAGTTCATAGTTCTAAAAAACTTAATGTCTGCTCTCTCTGTAGAGAATGTTTTTCCTCTCTGTGTCTGTGCATGTACACTTTCTTGTGCCTTTCAGGCGACTTAGGCAAGTAAATTAATTCTTGAAAGAAACAGTTAAAGCCTTATTTCTTTCAAGGAAAGATTTAAATAAGGTCAGGAGAAGAGCTAGTTGATTCTCCTGGTTAGCATGAACACTTTCTTCCATTGTGCTCAAATACTCAATGAGCAAATTTCCATTGAGCTCAAATATTCAGTGAGCAAGCAATGTTTAAGTAGGGTGGCTCTAAGTACTCCTTTGCTTTCATAAAGGAAAATTATGATATAAAAAGGTTCTGTTGAACAAAGCAGCCAGAGCAACACAAGTTCCATTCCTCCATCCCAGATAACATACTGGGCAGGGCTAACAGAAATAGATGCTATTTTTAGTCCTCAGTGTCAAAATGCCAAGTTTACATAACCAAAGTGTTTTGGTTTGAGCTGCTTTGTTGATTAGTATCAGCTCTAATGAGGCCCCATTTGCCCTTTGATTAATGTATTTGTCTTGCTGCATGAGAGGCTGCCAATACTCTCCATGATAAATTTATGCAGCTATTTTGTATGTATTTTTGCATGTAAGATCCAGTATGTGTAACTACATGATAATCTGAAAGGAGAAATGCATCCGAAGAAGAACCAAGAGCTTAGTCTGAAAAGCAAGTGCTCTGTGGTTTTGTTTGATATGGTCATGACCCATGGCAGCCTTTCCTGATGAGGATGCCCTTCAAAGGGAAGGGTGATTGGGAACTGTCCTAAGTAGCAACTTGCAGGAAGGGCCAGACATCCTGTGTCACTTGTCCTATTTCAAACACCTCAGTCAGGAATGCAGAAGAGCTGCAAGGTCAAGAGCCCAGCGCTCCTTATCTTGCTTACCTGTATGCTTGCACAACTAAAGCATCTCTTCGTGTGGGTAACCTAAAATGTCTTGATGACTTTGAAAGTCTCCTTGCTGTGCCCACACAGAAGCATCTCTATTCTAAGCATCACAACCTGGAAAAATGGTTAGGACATGGCTTCCTACAGATTTAATATGTTTTATTGCTAAGCTCAGCATGCTTTGAGATGAAGGTCGTAATGTAGAGGTCTGCCATTTCAAATCACTTTCCATTGCTGTGTTTTTTTACCGTCTGTTGCAGAGTCTTCCTAGCTCTTCCTGGCCAGTGAGGATTCTGTCCTTCTCCTAAATTTTCTGTCTTGACTTCACTTTACAATCTTAATGGAATATTTTTATTAAATAGTTTTTAATGCTGTGTTTAATTTTTCACATGGAAATCCTGTATTTTGCACACAGTGAAAATTGTTTTAGCTTTATTTATGGTATTTGTTGTAAACAAAAATAAATGTAGTTCTTTGTAAGTCTCTTTGTTTCATCTCTTCCTTTTAAAAATACTTACTGGTAACTTCATGCTTGTTTTACAAATTCCTCTTCTGGTGGATGCTGTTGTGGTACCTTTGTATTGGTCTGACCAAAAGGCCAGGGGGTCTCACTGTGATATTACAGTCAGGAGTGTGTTCCTTCACACTGGGTTCCTTGACTATGATATTCTGCACTAGTTATTCTACTTTAGACCGGGAGTTGCCTGGTACTGGGGTTTATCCTTCCCGGGAATGATAAATCAGTGTTGCTGAGTGTGGAGGCTGCTTGTATTGCATACATGAACAACATTAGTCCTCTTCTCTTTGACTTCTATTACTTTTCCCTTTTTTTTTTTTTTTTTTTTTTTTTTACATAGCATGACTTTTATGACATTTGTTAATAAGTTAAAATCATTTGGAATCTTGCATCACATACAGGAAAAGCAATTAACAATTGGGGGGTAAAAACTCCATATTTGTTACTGACTCTGGAGTGCTGCTTGCAAGTTCCCTTTATCTTCTGGAGCCCTGGAAGCCGCAGCTAATGGTGACTTATTATTTGGTAACAGTGGCCCTGCTTTATTTAATTTACTCAGTTTTCTTTCCTTTGTTCTGTCATGAATTTTTTTTTTTTAATTTTATAGTTTTTAAATCTGGTGTTCTACTTCTTAAACAGCAGGTTCTCCAAAACAGCTTTTCTAAGCTTTTGCTCCCCATCATCATCTTTCTTTTGCTCACCCTGCAGTTCTTAAGGTAGCATTTCTGCCTTTGTATCAAAAGAGAAATAAATGACAGATAGTCCCAATTATTTAATGGAAAGATTGTGTCATGGTTTTTTTTTTTTTTTTTTTAAAGTCGATTTAAACTGAGCCTCGCTAGAGTTGTTTGAATAATAGGAATGATTTTTTTTGAAAGAGTTGGTAGAGACAACATTACAAAAGAACAACAAATGTTATTCTCAATGAACTATTCTGTCTGTTCTGCCAAAGCAAAAAACATGATGCACAGTAGAAAGTTTGCTGTCCCAGGGGGAGATTATTTGCATAATGAAAACATAGTGCAGGAAATGTAATTTAAGGCAGTATTTGGCACTTCCTTAATTGCAATGGACAAAGCAATTCAGATAAAAGTAAATGTACTATTCATACAAATTAGAGTCTCACGGCAGGATCTTTTTTTCCATCTTGATAATCTTGGGCAGAGGCAGTGGCATGGAAACATCAGAAGAGGTTTTTATGGAGGAATGGCTCCTCCAGCCATTCATCCCTGTGAATGGGAGGGTTGGTTCCTCCTACTGCCCCTCTGCTGAGCTCTCTGAAAGCTCTGGTGCTTCCAGTCTCCAGCAAGCACATGCTGTTGTAGACACACCCCCAATGCAGTAATGCTGTGCCCTGGTGTATAGCTGAAAGTGGCAGCTGTGCCTGATGGAAGGGCAAACAGGTTGCTCCTCTGATCTCGAGCTGCAACTGAACTGTGTCCTTTCCAAAAACCATGGGTCTGGAACAGGTGATGCTGATGCCTCTTGACATAGTCAATGCTTTTGAAGATTTTACAGCTACTTGTTATAGATACTGTTGTAGTGCTAAAACTGCAGAGATGACGTTTGCTCTATTTGGCAGGTTCGGGAATTCTGCACTCTTTTTCCTCTTTACACTGGTTCAAATCAGTTCTGAACTTCTCTGTTGACACTAGGGCCATTTGGTTTGGAAATAAATGCACAGCAGTGCTTTTTTCTTTTTTTGAAAAGCTAGACTAATCATTCGTAGAGTATCACAGCATTACCTGCCTAGGTATCAGTTAATGAAAAGCAAACGTGCCAGAGTTATGTAAAGGTAACTATGCTTTCTTATAATTATACTAATACTTTGTAATGAAAAAGATCTTGCCATTTTCAAGCATACTTTATTTGAGAAAAAGTACAGACAAACCTTCTTAAAATGACTTGGACTCAAATGTCAGTCTTTCATTAACTCTACCAAGAAGAATAATTTCTGTTCCTCTCAGCTTCTTATAGACTGCTGCAGCAATAAAAGGCCAGTGAAAGCTGCTTCTCTATGTATTCCAACCTCAAGGAAGGGCTACAATCTGTGTTTCCCCACAACATTATAGCAATTAGTTACTGTAATTGGCTTTAATTCACTTCTTGATCACTCAGTCCTCACATTTCAATCAAGACAATGCGTTCTGAAATGCCCTGAATTCTGCATCAATATTTATGATTTTAGAAGTATGACATGTTTGCAGATGAGTTGATTTTTTTTTTTTTCTGGAAGATCATATCACTGAAGATCAGAAGACATTATGTATTAAGGCTTGAGCCAAGTATACATATTAGTCATAAATATTTCCGCAAGCCTCTTTCCTTTTCTTCATGATCTGTGTTAACATAAAAAGAACAGAAGCTTTGATCTCATCTCATCAGGTGGTGGGCTCCAAACTCATTTGAAATGACTGGAATTTCCAATATGTTCTTCTGAAATGTGAAATTACAAAGAAATTTGCATGCTACTATGTTCTTGCATTTGCTTTTTCAGTATTTGTTCTGCAGGAATTAATTCATATTTTATTCTAAGGTTTTTGGTGTTTGGAATCTTTGTGTAAAGAAAAGTATTATTTTAGCAGGCATTAAATTGCTGATCACTACAGAGACTTACACCATTGAGGCTGCACTCTGAATTTGCAATTATTACATGCATTAATATACCAGACTAACACAGATTGTTCTGATAAAATATACAATTGATCTAAAATTTATAGACAATCTTATCACAGTAGTGTTGCTGTGTTTTGTTGTTGTTTTTTTTTTTTTTGAAGCAAATTTCCATAAATATAAAAATTCAGTATATGTAATAGGTTTTCAGTTAGTTGCCTTTTCCGTTATCTCTGTATTCATTTTTGCATAGTTTGTATTAGTGTTAACACACACCATCCTGGATGCATTCAAAAAGTTGTGTTCTTTGGGCTCTGTCTTGCTTTGTTCTTCAAGCTCCCTGGTTATATTTTGTTCCTGAATTCAGAAGTGTCTGTTCATCAAGTAAGTAATGGATGCTTTGAAAAAGTGCTTTGCTGTTGAAGAACGTGTGTAGGTTCTGGGCTGGGCTCACAGGGGGAGAGGAGAAGATGCGCTGCTGGTGTGGGGACAGGAGGAGAGGGTGGTGGAAAAGCCCATCCCTAGGCCCTGGGGAAGAAGGGGCAGCACAAAAGCATTTGCAGGTAACAGTGATTGGAAGCCAGTGAGGTAATCTGGCCCCACTTCTGCTGAGAGCAGTGTACACCTCCACAGAAACAGGAAAGCAGGCTGGCTTTGTTTTTTGCCATTTGTTAGATTCCATAACATGGAATTGAATTCTATAGACAAATGAAACAAGCTCAAGTAAAAAGGAATAGACAGATGGGAAGAACTGAAACCTGTGAAACGTCAGACATGTCTCTTACTGAAGTCCTTTTTCAAGGATAGCAGTCTAGGTGGTGGTTTCTTGGGTGTGATGAAAAATCAAAGTTTGATAAATAGAGGACATGAGTTTGGGAGTGCTGTTAGAACCCCTATAGCCCTCTAGGGTGGATCTGAAATACCTCAATTGGATGTGTCTGGTTTTGAGCTCTAATGCGGGCAATGCTCTCATTCAGCCTTGCATGTTTTGAAGCAGAGGCAACAGGGCTCAGCTGAGGTTATAATAGGTTTGAGCTGGCGTTTTGCCCCAGTGTGGGCTGGTAGCCAGCATATTACAGCAAGATGAAGGCCTAAGCAAGCTGAAGGTGTCATAGTTTGTTGTGTTCTCATCTCAAAGTCCCACATGGGCTGGGCTTCCCTGGTGACTATTTTTTTTCTCTATCTCATCCCTGTGCTTGCTTAGTTCATTTCAATTGTGCTTCCACAGTACTGAAGACACCTTCCTTCTGCCCCTGCAGCTTGCTTAAAGCACTGATGTATTCTAAGCAGGATCCATAAATAATTTTAGGGGGTATATTATACAGTAAGAAGCTAGAGAGGCAGTAATGTGTGCTGGGTGTGCTACAAATCAATTTGTGGTCTGGTGACTGAATTTCTTAATGTCAGTTTTTGGTGCCAACTGGTATTTGCTTTCACCATTGGAGCTGCCTACTTTTATGAGTAACTCCACTTCAAAAGTATTTATTCATGTCATTGCCTTAGTCAGCAGCTCCATACAAGGCCAGGCAGAGTCCTCACATCCTGTGGATGAATTATAGGGTGACATAGTTTAATGGCAGGCTAAAAGCCTCAGGATTGCCAGCAAGCTAGGCTGAGGTCCTAAGGGGGGGAGGGAGGGGGAGCACTGAGCAAGCTGAGATGGGGTGCTTTTTGCAGGAGGGGTGGGCAAATGCAGGTTACTTCTTCAGTGAAGGGTTTTATCTGTTAGCTTTGTGCTTCAATGAGAGAAAGGACTCTTCCCTGAGCACTACTGCCCTGGATTTGGGAGGGCTGGCAACCAGGTGGCAAGGTGATGCAGCTGAGCTTGCCCAAACCTTGTCCCTGTCACAGGAGTGCAGCAGTAGCTCGTGCTTTTGGGCACAATAACAGCAGCAGCACCTGAGATTTTGGTGCCTTTCATATGAAGGTTTGAAAGCCCTTTGCCATTACTGAATTGCTGTGACAGCTCTGGGTAAGTACTGCTCCTGTTCCACTGGCTTCAGTGAGTCACAAATGCGTGATGTGACAGAGGTGCCAATACATCATATCCCAAATGCAGGTTGTGACGCCTGATTCCGGTAGGTTTCCTCCTTCCTCCCCCCAAACAAGGTTCTCATGCAGATTCACAACATGGGCAGGGTTCTAAGATATCACTGCTCTGGATGTGAGCAGTCAGGGCAATCACGAGGTGTTTTCTGGACCAGGCTCCCTGTAGAAGCTTTTTTGCTGGTTGCCAGCAAACTGGGAGTTCTGTGCCCCCAGAGGAGAGGTTGATACCATTTAAAAGTTTTTCTGTCTCTGTTTCTGTATTTTGTTTTTTTATCTGCCTTCAGGGGTGTTTCCCAAGTTTGTATAAGTTGACATATTTATACTTTGGTTAGCTCAGCAAGGCTTACTTCCCCTTTCTGCTTGTGCATGACTCTCATTTGGTCTGGCTTGTTTTAGCTGAGAAATACCATCACATCTTGCTTAAAAATGAATTTCCCTCTCACAATTTAAGACCAAATGAAGGTGAGGAGGGCGGGTAAACACAAACACTTTCAGTTGTTTATGACACAAAAGCATTGACTCGATTTGCTGGCTGCTGCAGCTGGCTTGGTTTGGATTTTTTTTTCAGATGGGTTCAGTGGGACATCTGACCATTTTTGTCCAACACAGGCAGAGGCACATGCAAAGCAGCAGCTCTGAAGCAAAGCTAATAAAACTTAGCAGCCAGCTGGTGGCTGAGGAATCCCGTGCTGTCTGTGGGGAGGAGGTTGTTATTTGGGCTTTGTGCTGCTGTGAGTGGCACATTTATGTGCCCCCTGTCCTTAGGGAGAGGGAATGGCCTGTCCAGCCCAGCTACCCACAGCGGGTACTTGGCTCTGCCCAAATTTGGCTGGACCCTGAGCCCCTGTTATCTCCTTGTCAGGTTGCAGTAACATGTTCTGCCTGGTGCTAGTTTGACAGGTGGCTCAGGAGCAACAGCTCATGCAGAGAGCTAGGCTGCCCTGTCAGATGGGACATGCTACTGTAACTGCTGCTGCTGCCGGTCTATTGGCCCTGGCTTTATTGGTGGGGACACTCAGATGCTGGAGTGATTGACACCTTAATAAATGATAGTCACAGAGGGTGCGGATGGCCCCTCTGGAAGGGGCCTCTCCTCTGCCCCGTGTGTGGTGGCACATAGTTCCCAATAGGTTTCTACAGGGGCTCCATGTGTGGGCCTGTCACAGGGCTGATGTGTTTCCCTCAGCGAAGCAAGACTGCAGTTGCACCATTAGCTGGCATAACATGGCAACAGTTGTCTGTGCCTCTCTGCAGAGCTGAACCGACGCAACATTGTTGAGACACCAGCACGTAACTCAGTACCCTTACCACATGGAAATCGCTGCTGTGTTGGCACAGCCTCTGTGACTGGAAAGAGAAACAGAGTGACTTGTTCACTTGCTTTACGGTAGCAGAGGGGAGATTGCCTGAGTTTGGACCTCTTAGTTTTTCTGTTGGTCACAGAATACCAGTAAACAGCTCTGAAATTTGAGTTTTCAAAAACCCTCCAGGCCACTGGGAAGGCTGTTACAAAAAGCGACTGAAAAAGACACAAATGTTTCTTAGGATGTGGTGCTGGCATCATCGCTGGATGTTCTGTAAGCATCTGAATATTTTAGGCCTGTAGTGGGGAGAATCACAGTCACAGTGATCTTGTGGTGATGCTGCACTTGCATGCAGGGAGGTTGCTCCTGTGGCATGGCATGTGGGATGGCTCTCCTCAGTGCTGCTGCATATGGGGAGCTCCGAAAGCTTCGTTATGTTCCTGATTAGAGGAACATAATTATTGCTGAGCAATAAGCAAGCTGCAGTTTGTTCCTCAGATTTGATAACCAGCTAGAAACAGGCCACTACCAAAGAATCAGCCCTGCTGACTGCTCAGCCACAGTCACTGGTCTGAAAGGTGAATTCTTGCAAATCCACCACCCTGGAGCCAGTAGCTGGCTGAACTAGCTCTGAAGGTCACTCATACTGTCACAATGTTATCACTAATTTACCCTCATTTATTAAATGATTGTGGTGTTTGGATTACTGGTGCTGTGAGGAAATAACAAGTATTTGTACTCCTTGATCCTTTGACTCCTGTGGAGCTAAAGTTAAGCCTCTATCCACGTTTTGTAAACCTTCCAATGTTGCAGAGATGCTGTGATGTCTTCGTCCTTCACCAGCTGTACTTCAGACTCATTTGAGACTGATGGGGCTGTTTCAAATGCAAGAGTGATCTGGTCCTTTGGCTGCCTGGAAGAACATGGAATTGAGAAAACCTGGCATGACACTTAATGGAGAGTAGAAGTGTTTTTTTGTTTTCTGGAAAGAGATTGAATCTGTCCATAGGGTCTGCATGGACTGTTTGGCCAAGCCTGTTTTTAACACCCCTGACCTTCCAGTGAGCACTGGTCTGGCTGTGAGCCCTCAGAGAAAGCTGTGGGGACATGCAATTTAGCTAAATCCTTTCACTGTAAGGAAAACACTTGTTTCTCTCCAAGTGTGGGGATGATGAGGTAGGTTTTGAAGTACAGACAAAGGAGAAATTGTTGATCCAATTTTTTCATCCTGTTGGAGTGGGAGGGTCAGATGAATGCAGAATTAGTCTGTTTCAGTTGCTGACTGTATTACTATTGTTTAAATAACTGAAGGCAGCTAGTCTCCATTTGTATTTAAAATTTAAATTGTATCATTTGTATTTAAAACAACAACAGCCTTACAGCCATGTTATTTACTCTCAATGCAAGTCAGTCAGGAACTCTGATCAGAAAAGCTTTGACTTAGGACACTAACGGTAGAGCTTGTGTGTGGAGATGCTGCTGCTCCCAGGACACAAAGCTGCTAAAATTGGCCATCTCTGTGTGGGGATTATTATCTGAATGGAGCTCTTACTGCTGAAGTTAATATACCAGTGTTTTGAGTACTGTTCTGCATTATAAAATGCATTGCAAAATCTTTTGCATATAGACAGGCTTTAGATCAATGCATTGTTTCTTATAGCTGTAACTCAGCATAAAAGACTACTTCCCAAAGCCTCCAGCTGCCTTCTGTGCGGGCAATTATGGAAAAGCAGGGAAAGGAGGATTGTTGTAGTGAACAGGGACAGCAGTGGATAGAGAAGTTAAAATAGATGTTTTACTGTTTTGAGTTAGACTCAGGCTTCTGTATCTTTTGGAAAATTCCTCTAAAATTTAAAACTGAGAAACTGAATCCACATCACCTGAGCATAGCGTCAGGTTTTTCCTGAAGTGGGAAAAAGATTGCTTTTGTTCTGCTGGGCTTCAGTTTGGTACTGAAGGGAATAAATCCATTCCAGTCTTTGCCCGGGTGGGCAACACATTTCCCAATAGATGGCCATCCACAGCACACAGAGTAGTTGATTCTCTCAGTAAATGGTGAGAACAGCCTCATCTTCTGTGTTTGCTGTGAGCTGGTGGCAAACTGCAGCCATCAGCCTGAGTGCTTCAGCCAAGCCTGGCTCCACTCGATTTGTGGCATATGGTTTCATCTTGCTGTTTAAAAAAAAGGAAAGTGTGAGTGGGCTGGTTTCATGATACCACAGAGCTGCTCTCACTGCTGTGGCAAGCAAAGCCCTTCTAAACCCTTGCTTTGGGCCAGGTCCCTGCTGTACCACTGGCTGTCAAGCCACCAAGGTGTCCCTGGCCTCCAAAACTGCACAGCTGAGTACTATTCCCCTCGTTAATGACAAGGATGGTGGTGTCACAAAACAGAGTGCCAGGACAATGCTGCCTGGATGACAGTAGCATAAGGAATGGAAAACTTAAATTCTCTCAATGCCAGCAGCCCTTCAGGCAGCAAGTTACTGTTGTGCAAGGGCATCAAACAGTCCAGCTGTGCATGCTGCAGAGCACCTGCTGCTGCTCACTGAGTGGAGGCAGGAGCACTGCCCCGCTTGCTTGCCTGCCTGTGCCCCTTCACAGAAAAACACCAAAGGGCATGTGAGGGGCTGGAGAATAGCACATTAGCTCCTTGGCTTGCTTGCACTGGCTAGTTTAGGGAATTTGATCACCTAAAGTACTCTTAAGTACATAACATACGTCAGTAGGACAATTCCACTTGTAACTGGCCGGTTGTGGTGTGCCCTGTCTGTCCCTGCATGTGATGCATTTGCTTTGGTGTCTGCTAGCACAAGTAACATCTTCCATGTGCATAGCTTGCCTGTAACCCCCTGGATAAATTTAAACATTTTGACAAAGCATTAGTAAGGGCTACAGCTTAAACTGTGACTGTGGAGAATGCATGCTCACTGCTAGAGGTCTTTGCTACACTGAAACAGACGATAGTAGGAAGGATGTTGGGAAATCTGAAGTAAGTGTGATAGAAGTGAAGTCAGATCTGATGTGAATGCTATTTTGAGAGTCTGTTTCCTCGTGACTTGTCTCTCTGATAACATCTGGTGCAGCCAATGCAGGTCAGTGGCACGGCACCAGTTGAGGCACCAGTTGACATTGGCAGGAAAGTGGGGGCTGTGTCCTTTTCCATCCTGGAGACTGGATGCCCCTGTTGCTTTTGCATTGCGTGTGTTTATCTTATAAAGTTCAATTTTTCTGACTCGATTTTTTAGCTGCTGGTAGAAAGTCTCCTGTCCTGGGGAGGAAGTCTGCCCTGAGCAGGAGCACTGGCAGCCCCCGGGGTCCCACAGCCCCACCAGTTGCCCCAGGCACAGGGCTTAGTCTGCCCCCATGCCCCTTCCCATTTGGGAATGGCAGTAAGGCCATTTTCATCTCTTCTAGTGAAGAAGCGGGATAGCGTGGCGTGTACAGGTGTGGGTCTCTGGGAGGACTTTAAGTACTAGCAAATTCAGGTATCCAGGGCCGTATGTGGGAATTTTCACTTTGGAATTGGGAGCTGAATGTCCACCTTAGTCCTTCTGCAAGAGCTTGCATTTCCCCAGAGCACAAGGTGGGCTGCTGCAGGCCCAGAAGTGCTGAACAATTCAGTTGATCTCCCGAGTGAGCACAGCTAACCTCCCATGAGGCTCCGCAAGGAGGGCTGCTGCTGCTAACCTTGCATCTGCTCAGGAACACAAGTGTGTGCCTCACCTTCGTGTAGATACTCAGCCTTTGCACTGACTTGGGAGAAATTTGTTCACGCAGACCGTCTTCCACCTCTCCCCCCACCCCCCTAAAAAAAAAAAAAAAAAAGCATTAAAGAAGTTCCAGATTTATTTTCAAATTTCTCATCTATCTCAGATAATTTTCATCTTCTTTATGATACTCCTTTAAAATTAATGACAGCAACAGCTCCTCAGTGGTGGAGCTGATGGCCCATTTGATTTGTTTGTGTTGCTGTGGCAGTGCTGGTAATAATTAACATGTGGGCTTGGGTCTGTGCAGCGTCCAGGCTTTTGTTTGAATTGGCCCCTGCGCTCCCTCCATGGTGTTTACACGAATCCACCAACAGCTTGTTGCTGGCGCTTGTACTCGGTTCCTTTTTGTTCTCTGGGACTGAAATCTGCCCTGTGCAAGAGCTCCAAGCACTCCATGTGGTTGCATTTTCTCATGGCAAGGTTCAGGGCCCAAGCTCTACTTTTTAGGAGAGCCCAGTAAAATTGTGTAGTGCCATCAGAACCTACAGAACCCTGACCCTTGGACATTTGAAGCCCCTTTGCCTTCATACAACCGGTTACCCAAGGAGCAGTCCTGCTATGTGAAACTGCAGCAGCAGCTCTCATTGCTTCAAATGTCCCATGGGGTTTGTAACCCAGCGTTTGGGTTAACGCGCATGAGTGGATGTCCTGTTCATGGAAGCGCTGAGACAGCCCAGGTTTATGGGGTTGACTGCAACCTAGCTTATTCAGCTTCATATGTCACAGTGCAAACATTGACTAAATAAATTAGTAAGGAGTGTTTTTTGTTCTTAAGACTAATCTTAAATCTGATTAGTACAGCTACAAATGCAAGATTATTGTGTTCACAAAGGACTCAGCCATTTAGCAGATGCCTGAGAAAGCCAGCTTCTGCTGCACAATTCAAACTGGAGAGCACTGCGGTGCCTTAGAAGAGGTGGCACAGAAATGTGCCTCCCTCAGCAGAGGTGACGGT
Organism: Netta rufina; assembly: GCF_964035555.1. Classification (NCBI taxonomy): domain Eukaryota; kingdom Metazoa; phylum Chordata; class Aves; order Anseriformes; family Anatidae; genus Netta; species Netta rufina. The sequence goes on along the minus strand of NC_140128.1, from coordinate 1,217,544 downwards.
GCCTGAGGTCCTCCACCAGCTGTCTGTTGCACTTGTCACTTAAAATGTGGATGTGTGGCAGGCTGTTGCAAAGGGACTGGTTAACTTGGAATGTGTACGTATTCAGGAACTGTGCTGGTAGTGGGTTTGGGTAGTCTGTCTGTCCATGGGTTTTAGTGTTCTACAGCTGTGTGCATTAGTCATAAAAATGTTTTTATCCTCTTTCCTGGTACTGTGGTGGGGGAAAACTGTTAATATAGGGGATGGGGAGGGAACACACACTGAGCCTACAAGCAAATGGCAAGAGGTTTCTTGGCAGGAGATTAATGGAACAGGCTATGGTTGCTGAAGGAACAGAGAAACCTCTCCATTGCCGCTTGCTGTGACCTTGGGCATTGCTTATTGCCATCGTGGGTACAGCTGGCAAGCTTTTGTTAGGTTTTGTTTGCTCTGATATTCACATTAACGCAGCAGCTTTCAGGGAGAAGCTTACCCTGAGCCGTGCGGAGGCCTGTATTTTACAAATTGCCTGGCAGGATCTCTTCCTGGAGAGCAGCTCTGGGGCAGCTCCGGGGGCTTGGCACAGGAGCCTCTCGTCATGTTGCAACAGTGAGCTGCTCCTCCTGCCTGCCCAGCTGCTCCCATGCAGCAGTAGGAGAATTAAAGAGAGCCTCCTGTGAGCAGTGAAGTCTTGAGGAGTTTTCAAGCCAAGAAAGTACATTGGCTCTTATGAAGCAGGAAAACCCAGAGCTCACCACAGCCTTTTGAAAAGTGCAGTGCTCTGTGGCGCTTGGGAGAAGCATAGTCAATAAAACAGTAATATAAATAATAAATAAATAAAAAAACAACACTGCAAAGCCATTTTGCTCATCCTGTGAGCACAAGCAAGGGAATTTCAGCCAGCCACAACAAGACCTGTACTTGTACAGCAGACATCCACACCATCAGCAGCTGGGCTTCTGGCGCTGGTGGTTATTTTTGTATATAGAAGGGAGCTAGCACCAAAAAAAAAAAAAACAAACAAAAAAACACAAACAAAACAGAAGCTAATTACCTCAGTTTTCTTTCTGAGGGTGGGGGGAGGCAGGACAGAGTGGTGGCTGCTTGAATTGTGCAAAGTCGAAGTGTAGCCCTGCTGCCACAGCCTGTTTTGGAAACCTGGTGTCACAGCTCAGCAGAGAGAGGGGACAGTGAGGGACAGGCCAAGCGACCTGGCCAGGGTCAAAGTGGGTGCAGTGCTGGATGTGTGGTTGCAATGCATCTGCCCCGAGGCAGCCCAGGGAGAGCTGCAGTGATGCGTGGGGAATTGCTGCTCCAAGCTTCCTGTGCTGCTTCCATTTCTATCTGTGTCCCAGTTGGTGAACACCAGCAGGGTCGTACCACAAAACCCAACTTTCAGACCTGGTTTCACTCTGCAGGGCTGCTGATGCTCCCAGAAACCACTGCCAGTGGCTGAGGACCACCCAAAGGAGAGGCCAAGGTCTTTCCCCATGGGCTTCCTGAGTCTGGCTTACCCCTAACGTGCTGCTGTCACCCTTGTACTTTTCCTAGGCTGCTGCCAGCCCGTGGCCAATGAGCCCACCTCTCCGAAGAAGGCAAAGAGTATCCTGGAGCACCACAACTTGGAGAACTGGTCACCTTCTCCAGAGTGGACCACCGTGAGGGTCATCCCTGAGGAGGAAATGACAGAGCACAACCTCCTTGCTGTTCGAGTCATGGTTACCAGTGATGCAAGCAGGTAGTTGAAAATACTAATAGGCCTTTAAAAACCAAAAAGCCTGATTTTTTTTTTATTTTTTTTTCTCTGCAGCACTGATGAAAAGTATAGCACATAAAGCTGAGGGAGGGAAGAGAAAAAAGGAAAACCTCTCAGAAAAAAAAACAAAACAACAATTGTTCTTTACCACAATCATAAATCCCCCAAGACATATGACTCATTTTGCAGGAAATCTTCAAACATTTACATCCCACGCAGGGGCCTGAGTCAGAGAAAAAAACGTTTACCCCAATCAACCCAGGTTCAGCTATTTGTTTTCCAAAAAATGTCAGTTCAGGGATTAGGGCACTGGGTGTGTTGTGGCAAAGGTGCATCCTGCGGTGTGGTTGCCTGCTACCTGGGTACCATGGGGCAGCTCCACAACCTGAGTGCCACTCTGGACGTTTGATGGCCTGCCCATCCCAAAGACATCCAAAATCCTGTGACTCTTGGAGAGCTGTCTGAGGAAGTCTGATTTCTGTGCAAATTTAGAATATATTAGTTTTCTGGGTGGGATTCTGTGGGAGTTCACTCCAGCCATAATAATGATTAGATCGGTGTCTTTCAAGTACAGTAGTTTTCCTTACTGAGAATTTTTTTTTTTTTTTAAAAAAAAAAAGATATCCCAAAGTCAGCTGTTGCAAACAGAGAAACAGAGAGCTATTACTCTGTGAGGAAACTCACATAGACTCTGGAAGCCCTTCAAACACCTATTCATGGTGTTGTGTATAGGTTGTGGAAGGTAACATTTTTGGAAATTAAACTTTATGCTGTTCTCTGTGGGAGTTTTTAAATAACATTTGTGCTCCACCACATGTTTGGATATTCTTTGGGGAAAGGATAACTCTTTGCTGGGACTCCTCCCCTGCAAGGAAAGGAGAGCTTGGGGAAATGTTTACTGCCTGTTGGAGAGATCTCGCTGCCATATAGTGGCTTGCTGCATAGTGCCTGCTCCTACCCACACTAATACCCTGAGGCTCTTCATGCCCATTGCACTTGGGCAGCGTGCAGAGATGGGAGCCAGCTAATCCCCCTGATCTGAGGGATCAGATCCATTCCCTCCAGCTGTGACAGTCTTGTGTTCTTCACAGAAAGGCCCCTGGTTCCTATCCAAGCTGACGTTGCCGCTGTCACCAGGATAGCATGTGCCAGCCTCTCTCACTGCCTTCTTTTGGGGACTATGTGCTTGCGCTGCTCCTGTGGGTGAGCCATTGCCTAACAAGGGGGGGATGAGTGAAATAGCAAGTGACAAATGATATTGCAAGGTCTGAGTGAGCACAGGGCAGGAAAAATGACTAGCTCGGTAAAATAGCTTTTCAATTCATGCTTTAGGTACTTGTGAATAATGACTGCCTATCAAGCAGCGATCAGAGGACAAGCCTCAACCTAGAGCACTTACATCCTTGCCAACCAAGGGAAATAAACATTTGCTCTTTTAAAACAGAAATGTGTCTATCAGTACTAATGGAATGTATTTTTCTTTTGTGTGGCACTCTGCCCAACCTCAGTGTGATATCTCACAATCCAGAAGTGATCTCAACTATCAAAGGATTCATATATATATGTGTGTGTGTATGTGTACACATATACATACATGCCACAACCAGAAGACTAAGTCCAAGGTCTCCCAGTACCAGTTTGATCTGGGTAAGGCAGAGGTACAGGACTGGTCAGTGCTACGTGTATGGCATGTGCACTAGCTTTATACTGTCTGCAGCCAGTATCTGATCTGCAGATACTGGCTCCTTGCCAGTATCTGCAGATACTCCCTGCTCCAGGCACAAAATCAAACCATCAGAAACTTGTTGCCTAACCTGAGAGATTTTATTTCAGCCTCTGCTGGTGGGCAGTGGTACCCAACCACTGCCTTTCCTTTAGCGCTTTTTCCTCCTGTTCTGTCTCTGTCTTGTGGCTGTTACAATGAATCTTTACTTTCTACAAGGCAGCACTATGTAAATGTGACACAGCTTTCTCCTGTCACACGAACAGGACTACTCAGAGCATAAGCTCCTCTTTTCAAAGTAGAGCTATTAATCATCACAATAAATCTATGAATTGGTTTAGCAGGGTAGGAGAATAAGGAGAATAACCTTTGCAGGTGGTTATTAGTCCCACCCAGAGGCAAGGTCAAAATGTGTGTTACTCTGAGTATGTGTTTGTGTGACATGCTTTTAATTACATTTAAGGAAGGAGAGTCCAAAACTTGCCTCTGTGGTGATCTATGGTCCCTCCTTGTACTTGCTGTGCAAGGAGTTGTCCCAGTGGCTCACTGCTGTATTTCAAGCCAGGGCTCTCTTTGTGGCAGGTTGACTTCAGGTTTTGTGCTGAACATGGTTATGAATCTGGGTAGCAGAAATTTTACAGGAATGTGTGCCTTCTGAAATGTCCCACTTTCTTCCCATCTCTCCTTCTTTTCCCTGTAGCTCTGAGCTGGAGTCTGATTTTAACGGTGATTCCTCCAACTCTGAGGTGGGTGAAGGAGAGACCTCGCTGCTGGAGCTCCCTGCCTGTCCAAGCCCCCCCCGGCGGTGGGCATCACTCTCCAGGAGCCCTGTGGTGCCAGAGGAAAGCCACAAAGCATCCAAAGTTGCTGATGGTAAGCGGTATCCCTGCCTGGGGGAATGCCAGTGGCCTCTCCTGGGGGCTGAAGTCAGCATTGAGGGAAAGGTTTTGAACTGGAGGCAGCTGTCAGCAATATGGCTAGGTTTTACCTCTTAAGTGTCTTCATTTGGGGGGATTTCTGCCTTTTGGGTGACATAACAGTATTTTACAGGCTCCTTTCTTCTTTACTCACTGGTTGAATCTTAAACGCTTACGCAGCAGGTGGCACTAAAATGCTCAGAGTGAAAGTTTGCTCAGAGGCACCGCTGGGTGGTTTGCTCCTGTGGCACGGGCAGCTGCCGGAGCAGTGCCTTGCTCTGCCCACCTTGGCTGATGCAGCGGTGTCATGGTGCACGGGAACCTGGAGGAGCTGTGCTTCCTGCCCAGCTTGCAGTGCCAGGTGGGTGCTTTCCCACCAGTAAAACACTGGGATGTTATTAGCAGCCTGTGCAATATCTGTGACGTTGGCTACAGGTGATTTTTGGAAGCACTGGAATGCTCTACTTTGATCAGTTTATATTTATATCAGTAGCTGCTTGAGCTATTCGTGTCTACAGAAAGCATACTGAGGAAAGGATATAGCTAGTAGGGAGGCAGCAAGAGGGTTAGGAGCAGTCTGCCTCCAACTGGAAACTCCTTTCTGGAGCTGGAGGTCAGGCCTAAAAGGTGGACTAAAAACAACCAAAGACGTGCATCTGCAGGAAGTGAGGACTGCCATGTTTTAGGACTATATGGTAACATGTTGAAGCTATGGTGAACCTTCTGCTTTAGAAAGCATCCGCAAAACTTTGCCAGGCTCATGGTCTGCTGGGTTTCTCCCCTGGGCAGAGCAGCGTGGGCCTGCATGCACCTCCTGAGCTGGCAGCTGTGGTGCTACAGGCATGGACCTGCACTAAAGCTGCTCTCTGCTTTTTGGGCAAGAGCAGTCATGTTCATACAAAATGTGGGTGGAGCAAGGGAGCAGCTGTTTGGACAGTGTGTGCAGATGTGCAAAACTGTTTTTTGGGGTTCTCCCCAAAAAAGCTCTTTGCCTGCAGCCTTACATGCAGCATTGATTTATGTCTGCATTCTCAGATCCTCCCACGCACTGACAGCTTATGGCTGGACCCTGAGAAACTTCATGGTATTTTGCATTTGTTAATTACATTTGGTGTTATCACTCCTCTCTGTGTGGAAAAGGCTTTGTTGAAACCAGCTTTTATTTCAGATCTCACTGGTGCCTGAACAGGGGTGAGTTTCCAAAGACTGTTAGACATGAATAGAGTTCTTGGATTTCAATGTGGTATACTGACTTAATCTCATATTTAAAATAAAGGGCAACGTTCAACACCACAATGTTCTAGGCATTCCTGGCAGATTTTTATAAAAGAGGTTTTAGGTGGTGCTAAAATGTCCAAGTCCTTTGATTCATCATCACCCAAAGTGCCTTGGCATGAGGTTTGGGCAGCACTGAAAGGGCTGCTGTAAGGATCTGGCTTCTTTCCTTGCACAAGGAGCCTTCTGCCAGGCTGTGCCGCAGTGATGGAAGAGCTGAGAAATTATTTTGCTGCAATAAAGAGCCATCAGCATTCATTTCTTCCAGTCCCCCACCAACCCCAAGCCCATATATGCATTCTAATCGGAACAGAAAAGAGGGGGGTTTTACAAGGTGATTTAAATGGACTTCTGAATAAAGAGGCCTTGTTTCAAAGGCAGAGCCAGGCTTCCCTTTGGAACATCTGTCTGGAGTGCTACTTTTGAACCGCCACAATCCAGCCCTGGCTTTCTCCTGTCCTGCTTTTGCTGACATGAGGTGCAGCGGGCAGGCATGTTGGAAAACAGCACCAGCATGAGGGGAGCCTCTCCTGGGGCTGGCTGCTCTGGTGCTGTCATGTTGCTCGGGCACTGCAAAGCCTGGCAGGGAATGGGGAGCTATGGTTTTGTTCTCTGGCTTGTGCTGTGCTAGCTAACGATGTCCCTCTCCTGTTTCTGTTTAGCACTACAGAGAGCCAACAGCTTTCACTCCACTGCATTAACTAAGTATCAGAATTGGAGAAGAAAAATCCAAACAAGTGAGTACAGCCCAAGAAGAGATTGCATCTTCCACTTGCACTGTCTCCTGTTTTTTTTCTCTCAAATTCTTCCTGTCCTTTCCTTTACCATTTTTTGTGATTTTGACTCATGAGGTAAGGAGACAAGAGAGCTAAAACACAACAAATCTTTCTCTTTTTTTTTTTCATTTTCTTGTCCTGAAAGGATCAAATTCCTTTTTCACGTGATTGCTTATTAGTCACGTGATAGGTTATTACCTATTTTTGTGACTAATAAGGTAATCCATACATCATCTATCTGTCCATATCTAATTCCTATTATATCTCCTACTCTTTTACCACCATAGCTCCCAGAGAATAAACCATTAAGTAAATCTACCAATGACTCTATGACAAGTTAACAACTCTATGTAATCCAGGCTTTTGTACAGGAGAGACAAAACCTCACAATACTGTATACATGTCCATATGCGCTTTTATGCAAACACTGCCATTTCAACACACCTGCCCCAAACCAGTCTGAAGCTTTTGGGCCACATGGAGTGGGTGAGGAAAGGCAGGTGGCGAGTGGAGGCACCTCATCCCCAGCAGCTGTCCTCCAGAAGGATGGAGCCTGGGGCTGCAGGAGCTAGGGGTGCCGAGTGCTCCTGTTCCCTCTCCAGTGTGGGTGCAGTCTGTGTGTGTGTGTTGGATGAGCTCAGCACTGGTGGGGTTTCAGAAGTGGCGTTTCAATTATATTTCCCACAATGGGAGCTGTGAAAGTCAGCAGCTCGGGCCTTGTGTGAATGTGCTCTTGGTCATGGTCCTGCATAGGCATCTGCAAAAGGAGTAGTGCTGGCAAGTTATGTCTGCCGTAATTGTGTATGCTAAGCTCTAATTTATCAGCCAATAAGGTGTGCCTATATCACAGAGCATGTATTCTGCCCTTAGACCTACGTGCACTGATTGCTTTTGGTTCAGTGTATCAATAGGTCTAATATTTTGAGCACTGCATACCAGACATGCTCCTGGAGGTGTCTATTTGTATATCCTCTACTGTTTGCTGAAAAAACAGGTGATGTTTCTGTTTGCTGAAAAGGAAAGAATACTAACAGCCCTCCCAACATGAACATTACTGGTTCTTCTCCTCTGACAGTTTCACTTGATTTAGGCTGACCCATCTCTGCCCAAGGGATTCAAACAGGAATGTACTGAGCTTAATAGCAATCAGGTCTGTGTGTGATTCACTTGCAAAACGCAGGGTGGTCACTCCTCACAGCCAGGGCGATGTCAAAGTGATCTTCCTCCTGAGCTGTGTCCCTGAGATGAGCCAGATGTGTTCCCAGTCACATCTCTGTTGCTTTTAGCAGGGCTGCCTGCCTGCCTCAGCACAGCCCCTCCGCAATTATATGCTGCGCCTCTCCTGAGTCCCCTGGGACTCACTGGTACCTGCAGGATTGTTGATATCAGTGTGGAGCTGGATGCATTTACCAGCACCTCAAGTCCTCCCAAAACTTGTTTAGAAACAGTTGTATTTGTTAGACTGAGCTGTTGATAGCCCATAAGTATGAAGCATAAATACATAACGGTGGAAAGAAGGGGTTTGTACATGTGACTGAGTACCACAGTCTCCAAGCATGCAGACAGCTGGCTTTTGGGAACTGGTGGTGAGAGTTGCTCCACCTCAGCCCTCAGCTTCCATCTGCAACTCTGCCCTCTGTGGGGGATTTCTGCAGCTGCCTCAGTCTCAGCTGCCTTTGGAGAAGTTTCTTGTTGTGGGAACAGAGCTCATAGGCCACCTGTGTTAATTATGGGGCCAATGTTCAAGCAGAGGTATGTTGGCTTGCTTGGTTTGACTGCAAAAAGAAGCTTCAAGATTATTTGCAAGTATCCATTACAGGAAGATTTTTTTTATGTCTCACAAAAGGGGGCAAGATGCATCTCTGTCTTGGCACCAGCCTTACAACTATGTCAGATGCCCTTAGCTGCACACTAGCACTTTCACTACGGACTTCATGGTCCTTTGAAGGCTTCTGTTGCCACGTCTGGGATAACTCACTAAATATCAGTAGAGGATACATGGGGCTATTTCATGGTCTGTAGAAGATGTTCCCACCAAGCTGGACTTCATGAAACCATCACACCCTGCTATTGCCCTTAGATGTACATGTGTCCTTGGAGAGGCAGCTGTGGCAGATGGGCAGGCAGAAAGGCCTCATTGTGGTGGCATTCCCTGGGACTGGCTGTACCTCCAAGGTGCAGAGAAGGACTCGCTGCTCTCTGCAGAACCTCCCTGGAGCAGCCAGGTGGGCATCCTACCCCAGAGGATGCCTCTGCCCAAGATGGCCTAGCTAGTCAGGGTGCTCTCAAAAAATCTTGTGGCGTCTGTCTGCCTCAGTGCTGTATTTGAGTGCTGTGAAACACTGTGGGGATTGGCTTATACATCAAGTGTTGGATTTACTGAAAGGGCGGTTTTAAAATTGTTCCTTAGTTGATCTCAGTTCTTAAAAAAAAATCAAATAAAAATAGTGCTTATTCCAGATATGAGGGGAAAAAAGACAGACTGTGGAAGGAAAGAAGGAAAGACCAGGGATAACTCGTAATTTTGATTAATTTTCAGCTTGTTCTCGGCAAGTGTATTACTTAATTGTTTGCCAATTAATTTTCTCATCATTTTATTAAAGCCTTCCTTGTGCCTTTGAAGGGCTCTAGAGGGAGCTAGAAGTCTTTGAGAGGAAAGCAACATGCTATATGAATGCGTCTGAACCTCAAGTATACTCTTAAATGATGTGTAAAGTATATTCAGCATATACTGGGAACAGAATAAAGGCATTTTTTACTCTCTGGAGGAACACTGTAAGTCTTAGTTTCTGTATTTAATCCACTTAATACTTAGTTACAAGAATTCATATGATCATCAGTCACATTAAAGAAAAATCTGTCTCCTTTTCAAACTTATTTCCCAAAATACATATGTTTCATAAACAGCACGAGGTATGCAGCCAGAGAAAGGAAATTGGTGTCATTTCTATATTGGCTGAAAGGTTCAGGGCAGGATATTGCCTTTCAAAATCTGTAATTCCTGTTTTGCAGCCACAGACAGCGCCACACTCTTATTTGTTGTCTTGGTCACCACAAGTAGCTCCAAGGCCAAGCAGATTTTGGTAATGCCCTAAGGATTTTTTTGTTTTTGTTTTTTGTTTTGTTTTTCATAGTAACATGTTTTTAACATGAAGCTGCAAATATAGCTTCAGAGCCTCAAGTGGAATAAGTCAATAATCTCTGTGCAAGGCAACAAGCTGGGACGTTGTGCTAAGTGCTGCTCTCACTTGTGCTGCCCTGTCCTTGTGCAGCAATGCACCCCTGTGTGCTGCTGTCCCACAGACCCCTGGGGCTGCACAGAGGAAAAAAGTAATTTCCTCTGTTATGCATGGTAATGGAAAGGCCACGCTGGGATGCTGCTTCTCCCCCCACTCTCACTACCAGGAGCCTGGGGGGGGCGGGGAGGGGGAGGAGTTGTGTTGGTACTGGAAGTGAGAACCGGGGGAGGGTGAGGTAGGCTGTGAAAGTGAAGAAGGAGGAGCTCAAGTTTGATGATGTTTTCTTAGAGGACCATTACTGGACTTTCTCAATGTGTCTGAAATGATATGAAGGGTGCTTTTACTTTCACGCTCTCTTTCTTGCTCTCTCCCTGAAAACTCATTGCCAAAAGATAAAGAAAGCAAGACCAGCAGCAGATCAGAGTTGTGGCGTCCTTTTTAATCGAGTGACAAAGCTGGGTTTTTCTCAGTTCAACCCCTCAATGCTGGTTCCTACAGGAGTACCTTAATGAACTCCAGCTCATCGTTTCCCTCAATTCTTGACTGAGAGTAACAAATTGCACCAAGATTGGGAACAAAAGGGTGAGAGGAAAGGAAAATGGGACTCTCTCCCTGGCTTCCCTTTTCTGAAGTCCATGTGCAGGAGCTGAATTCTATCTTTCCGGTGTGTTGCTTTTGTCTGTCGAAGCTTTTGTTGGAGCTTTTTTTGTCCGTTGGAGCTTTTATCTCTGAATAGAAGAAGCAGAGTTTGCACTGGGAACTGTTGTGGGTTTCAGAACTGTTAATTGGGATTTGGAGTTGATAATTCAGCTATAAGTAGACTTCTCATGTCAAAACTTGATGTGGTAATGTCTTGGCTGAGGTGTACTTTTCTTTCATCCAAAGACTATTTATTATATCCAACTCTCTCACAAATATTAGAGTTCTGCTGATTCCATTCAGGTGCAAGTTATTCACCTGTATTTTCTTCCAGCAACTAAGTTTTGGTTTAAGGCCTACAGTAATGAATTACCTTGCCTCATCCTTGAAGATCCTACAGCATGCTGTCCCTTAGCCCAATTTAAGAGAAGGGAATTAATTCTGTTTTTACTGCATGTAGATGGTTACGTTTCTCATTTCTTTCTCTTTAGCCAGCCCTCTCAGAACCCATCCACTTTTCTTCATTTTTCAGAACTAAGGCTTCAGAAATATATGGTTGTTTTTATTGCTTCTATTTTTAAGGTCTAAAAGTGCTTTAAAGAGGCTGACTTCTTTTTTTCCAGGAAGTTTCCTGTAACTCACAAGATGCCTCACTTCATTTAGACAAAAAGTAGAATAAATTCAGCTTCACTGCTGAAAATGTCAGCATGTGTTTTGTATAGTGACATACATATGCAAGTGGGGCTATAAACTTCATTACTGTAGGTCAGCTCTTCAGGGTAAAAGTGTGTCCAGATGACTCTTTAACTTTTTATTGTCATTCTTTAATTGTGAATTTTATTTAAGGTAATAATGTGAGTATGATAGTAAAAATGTGGTGGTGGTGTTTTTTGGCAGATTTCTCTCTGCTTTCTAACAAGAAACCTGGCCTACACTGGAAAGAGAGCTCAGCCAGCTGTCAAAGTGATCTCAGAGAGGATCAGTTCCAAACACAGGTATGAAAGAGAATTGATCAGAGTAGCACTAGCACTACTACTGTTGGGACATGCCTGCTTGCAGCAGGATTGTCTGAGCATCCTTTGCTCTTTTACATAGTTTTGGTACTCTCAGTAACCAGCAAAAGTTGGAGTTATGCTGTTATACATAGGGAAGAGATTTTGCTCTGATTGGTATAACCATTCCCAAATCACATGGCTAAGTCACATTTGCTTTCTGTGAGACTAAGACTTTGATCATGCTGAGATTTGGACACTAACCTCTTGTGTCAGCCAATATGTAAGCTTCCTTCACAGCACAGGGCTTAGTTGCCACTGGCATTTGCTTTGTGCCACAGTTTTTTCTCAAAGGAGAGCAAACCCCAGATCTCTGGCTCTTGGTGCTCCTGAGCTAGCTGTTGGTCTAGCCACATGCTCATAGGTCTGGATGGGAAGTGGGTCTTCAGGTGGTGTGTGTTGGACAAAAGGACACATGTCAGTACTGGGGCAGTAAGAGGGTATCACATCCAGATGGCTTAAATGCTCCCTCTGTTGCCGTGCTATGGGATGAGAGGCAAGTGCCAGCACTGGTCTTAGAGAGTAGATCTGAGAGCTGAGGTGAGGTGTCAAGCAGTTGCATAGCACTGGCCAGAGGAAACCTAGCAAAGGAGACGGGGAGACTTTAGGCTGCTAGTGCCCTTAGATGTACATGTGCCCATGTCTGATGTTTACCACTAGCATTCAATGGGCAGAAGACTTTTTTTTCCTAATTCACAGCAAGCTCTTGACTCTACACCTCCCCCAGCTCATGAGCATCTTCAGGTTCCTACAAGTCCTAGGCTTCCTTTTGTAGTTTCTGCTTTTTAAGGATGAGGAAGGGTGGGCCTGTTGCAAGCATGACACTGTAGCAGAAGTCATGACCAACAGTCATGAGCAGAGCACAATCTGTCCCCCTGACTAAGAGCCAGGCCAAGTCCTCTGTGTCCTAGCCTGTTGTCCTCACCCTTGGGTTAAAGTGATTAAAATTGCTTGACCTCAGGGTCTGCGTTCCAAAAAAATCGAGTCTTCAACATCCATGGTGCTAGCTGAAATCCGGTCCAGCACAATAGGTCCAGGAAGGGAGCGTCCCTGGAGGGCAGAGCAGCACAATGCTGCCTGGCCATGCTGCACACAAGGACGGATGATCGCCATGCTGCGATTTCCACTTGACACATATCGCTTGGCAGCATTTCTCTTACTCTAAAGAGACATTAAGTGGGTGTTTATTCGATTATTGGTGTTTCTCATGTTTTTATCTGAGATCCTGGCCAGTGTTAATTTCAGTCATCAAATACAGCTACGAAGCAGAAAGTAATCATTATTACCTTACTTCCTACGCGACTTCCTATGCATCTAGGAAATGAGAAGTTAGATTAATGGCTTTACCCATGTGAATTTGGGAATCTGGCATAGAAGTGGAAACAGGAATTAAATCTTCTAGCCATCCATTATCTCATAGCATTGAGGATAAAATGCCCCTCCTTTTAAAAAGAAAAAAAAAAACTGTAGTTTTGGTCTGTTGGCTAGGTAATGTGAGCATTTATTCTTGTTACTGTCTACAGCAGAATGTTTTAGTGGTTGGAGTAATTAATTTAAATCTTCACCAAAGGAAAAATAATAATAAAAGAGAACTAATTGAATTGTTTAAACTACCATCTTGCATTTTACAATTATTTCTGGGTTACTTCATTCATTTGTACCTGCACCATGTGAGCATACAATATTATAAAAGTGGTTGGAGAGGATGGATTATGGCCTCCTGTGCTTGCTGTAAACTGTAATGTGATGCAACTGAAATGTATGCAGGAGAATAGAGCAGATCGACTTTGTGTATTTTCCTGTAGATAGGACTCTTTCTTTCCAAGGAAAACGTTGAAGATGATTCATAAAGATATGACAGATTCTTAGTATGAATTACGTTATTTGCAGACTATTAAAACTTCCCGTAGAATATTAGATCTCCTCTCCTAGGTAAATATTATCCCTTTAGGGAGAAAAGCTTTCTTTTTTTTTCTTATTGTATTGTCATCTATGTATGTGTGTGTATCTATATATAAAAAATTATGATTACTAGTATCATGTTAATATTTAAATTGATTAAAATATCATATAGAATAAAAGATACAGTAAACTATATTTTTCTAACACCAGTTAACCTTTTTCCCTTACACTTGACAGTTGACTTCTTACAAGAATCCACCAAAAGTTACAAGAGGACATGTCCAACGCTGCAGCCCAGTATCTCAAAGAAAAGAAAAAGTCAGAGACATGCATGAAGATGTCCATCTCTACGTGCCTCATTATCCATTTCAGAGCAGGGCCAGAGGTTCTCCACGGATCCCTCGTGGAAATGGGACGCTGACTGATGATTTTTTGGAGCCTGAAGATATAGATTGTCACACTGGAACATGTATGGGCCAGAGCTGGAATGAAAACAAACAGAATTACACCTCTGAATCACAAGGTTTTAACAGGAATGCCAAAGTGCTGCCATGTCTGTGTTTGAAAGAAAAAGATGAGAAAAATACAAGGCACCCAGGAGAAAAGTTTGAGCAAGAATTAAAGGAGGCAAAAAAGAGGCTGGTGCTTTGCACGGAACAGCAACCTATGTTGTATGATTCAAATGGGGTAGACTTAGGTGGAACCAGGCTGCAGAATCAAAACAAAGGAGTGCTGGAGATTTCAGAGAAGGATAAGAATACTGACTGGAGAAAAGGTGTGTTCAAACAATCTCGTCATTTGCCTCTCTTATTTGCAGATGATGTACCACCGGCTTTGTCAGTTGACATGAAAGGTGCTCTGAAGAATCCAGATAGAGCTGCCAAGGAGCCTACAGCCAGCCAGCCAAAATCACCACTGAGGCTCATTGCCAATGCAATCAAGAGGTCCATTTTGGAGCCTCTAACCTCATCTACAGAAGGACAAAAGCAGGACTCAGACAGCAAATCCAAAGCCTCTTCAGAAAAAACTTACTTCAGCTTCCCCAGTACTCCTGGCTATTCCCTAAGCCAAAGGATCAGTAATAACAACAGAGCAAATAACAGTCGGCCACAGGAGCTTAAAATTGGGAAGCAGGCTGGAGAATATTTAGGAATAACTTGCAATTCTCTCTCAACTCCATCTAATTTTTCTGTCAGCTCTGAAGAGATATCTCCAAGTGAATACACCAAGGAGCTGTTCTTCCCAGTCTACAGTCCACAAAGCAGGCCTTCCAAGACCACTGGTATACCTCAGAAATCACCTTGCACTAGGATGGAGGATGTCCCAGGACTCCTAGAAAAGTTTACGTTTAAAGAAACTCCTCCAGTGGCTTCCAGGGATGATATATTTACCTGTAACAAGAAGTACCTCCTTGCTTCATCTCGGGAACCCAAGAACGCTCCTAGGGGCAATCTGGATGATTCCACACAGAAGAGTAGTCTTGGGTCACTTTTTGATAGACTGAAAAGTAAGGTTCATGAAAGAGAAGGGAATTTCCTTGTGTCATCTCTGCCTTTCATGAGGGACCATTCTGCAGAAAACAGGCTACATTTTCCTTCTGCAGGTGAGGACCTGAATGGAATTATTTCTTGCAAGCATTTAACATTTAAAAGATTGATGTGCCATCATGCGAATCCCATTTCTGTTGTATTTCATGTTTAACTCAGAGTTGCTGTCTACATATGAAGATTTAATAAATGTATCTTTGGTTAAGAATTAGAAGTTAAAGGTGTTGTCAGAGCAGAGCACAGACAGCATGTTGGACACAAATTTGGTCTGCTGTTTACTAGTATTCAAATGTGTTCGGGACAGGAAAAACATACTTGCTGAGGTAGAAGGAGCAATGGGGCAGAAAGGGATACAGAGCAGTTGCTTCTGTGACTCTGAGTGCATTGTGAAAAGGGGAGAAAAGCAGGCAAGTGGAAGGATGAGCACTGGAAGCTTCAGTGCCATGTGGAGTATGTTTGCTATCCTCTCCATGACCAGTTCAGATATTGTAGCAATAAAGCTGCAGTAGGAAGAAGCTTTGCTTTGTGTATCTGCTTTCTCAGCAGGTGTCTCTTCAGTTCTGCCTGCTGCCGTAGTGACTGAAATATAGGCATGCTTTTGGGAGCTATGTGGTGTCACTGATATCCCCTTGTTCTTAAGTTTGTAAGGAATTAGCACCTTACCGACCTGCTCTAACCAATTTGAGAGTCTGTTTGGGCAGTGATTAAAAGGTATTGATTTTCATGTTTGTTTGCAAGAGCAAGCTTAATATTAAAGTTGCAGATGAGTTTCAGAAATATTGATGTCATACAAAGAGCAACCAAATTAATTTGAGCATGGGCTCAGAAAGAATTAAGTGCAGCACAGTTTAAGGTATAAAATATGAGGTATGAGAGAGACACCCACCTGTCTTTCTCTATAATCTATCTTTCCAAAAGCCCACTACAGAAAGTCACAGCTTTTTAACTCAATAACCTATTGAATTTTATTGGCATACCTGTTTATGCCTTACTTTATTAGATTATGACCCAAACTCAGCATTAAAATAACAATTTGTGTGTAAAATAATGCATGTACAAGGAATGGAGTATAAGCGAAGTTGCTGAAGTGCTTACATTGAGCTGCCAGATCCTTTTTGTAACCTTTCTGCTTCAGAACTTGATGTGAAACTCATTGAAATAAATAGAATAACTCCCACTATCATTCCTGAGCTTTTGGATCAGGTTCTTGGAGCCTTCTTTATCTAACAACTTGCAAAACCAGGCCTTCCTGTTGAGCCAGAGGATGCAAAGGACTGCTCTGAAGCCACAGGGAGTTGCTAGTGTTCACGCTTTTCACACTGTGGTCTCAAACGAAAGGCTTTTTCTGAGCCTATAAAAGTCATCACCCATAGACCAAGCCAAGTTGACTTGCTCTTAAGTAAATGTATTATAATAACTGATATGTTTTGTTCCTACTAAAGTGGAAGATGTTCTTAGGTTTGAATAATACTATACTTTATTTAGATTTAAAAAAAAAAATTGAACAAAGGATGATTTAATAATGTGCTGCATTCCTCTGCTGTGCAAGCCAGAAGAGGAATTAAGTTATTATAGTTATTGAATACGGGCATTGCAAAGTCTGTGCAAAATTAAAAAATACAACTTTGATTTAGCCATTTGCCCATGCTTGGCTTTTGCTCAGTGCTGCTTAGAAATTTGGGGCTGTGCAGAGATCTGCCTGTACAGACTGCCTGTGCGTCCGGGACCTAGGACAACTCTTACTGAAGCAGTGAGGGTTCATGCACTGATTTCAGTGAGAGATTAATTTGAAAAAAATCCTAGGTAAGTTTGCCTGTAGAATACACGGGTGTTCCCAAACAGAAATACAGAGGTTTGTAGGTGCAATACTGGTTTTTTGATTTGCTGCAGAAATATCATTGCGGCTTTATTGATGTTGCTTGTTTCCACCTTTGGGTGAAATCTAAAAAAAGATTAATCTAAATCTAAATTTGGGTGGAATCTAAAAAAAGATCAATAAAATTGATCAATTGGATGACTAACTGATCTCACTTAAGCCATCTTGCCCTTTTGAAATTAAAAAAATAAAAATGCCAAAGAGCTGTCTTACTTACAAGTATTAAAAATCTTTAATACCACAAGGGGGGTGGGGGGGGGACGGTTTAAAGAGAACCAAACCAGGTCGTATGAGAGAGTTGCAGTCAGCTTAGTGTCTGCCTTCTCTTAGTGTTCTGTGTACGTGGTAGCCAGCTGTAACATCTACAACAAGCCTCAGTAGTAGATCCAGGGTTTAGGTTAGCTTTGACTCACAGACAGACCTTCTGAAGGTGGTGGTTTCACAAAGCTGGTGATTTATTGGTAGTTGTTTGTGACCCAGGGTTTGCTTTTTGTCACTCATGAAGAAACAGAGGGAATATTTTTTTGTCACTGACTGAGCTGAAGTCATATGAATACATTTTTAGAATTGTTCCTTAGAGTAGATGAGAGTTGTTATGACGATTTATGACTGCAATGTTTACTGGATTTATGACTGGAATGTTTACGTGGCTCATTTTATTAAGCAGAATTACCAGTTTAGATGATAAGAAAATCAGATGTTCTATGATCTCACTTTGCTGGTTTTGTGCACTTTTAGGGATTACTTGCAAATATTTTAGGTTTGTACCTGGTTCCCATTACTGCCTCTTTGTACTATTGAAAGTCTTCATGACTGCAGTATTCATGTCACCTAGGACACTCTTATTTCAGTGATTTTATATT